>NC_049228.1:67759013-68388076 GCF_011100685.1 Canis lupus familiaris | reverse complement strand
GAAGTGTTCTATAGTTTTTAGGGTATAGATCCTTCACCTCTTTGGTTAGGTTTATTCCTAGGTATCTTATGCTTTTGGGTGCAATTGTAAATGGGATTGACTCCTTAATTTCTCTTTCTTCAGTCTCATTGTTAGTGTATAGAAATGCCACTGATTTCTGGGCACTGATTTTGTATCCTGCCACGCTACCAAATTGCTGTATGAGTTCTAGCAATATTGGGGTGGAGACTTTTGGCTTTTCTATGTAGAGTATCATGTCATTGGCAAAGAGGGAGAGTTTGACTTCTTCTTTGCCAATTTGAATGCCTTTAATGTCTTTTTGTTGTCTGATTGCTGAGGCTAGGACTTCCAATACTATGCTGAATAGCAGTGATGAGAGTGGACATCCCTGTCTTGTTCCTGATCTTAGGAGAAAGGCTCTCAGTGCTTCCCCATTGAGAATGATATTTGCTGTGGGCTTTTCGTAGATGGGTTTTAAGATGTTGAGGAAAGTTCCCTCTATCCCTACACTCTGAAGAGTTTTGATCAGGAATGGATGCTGTATTTTGTCAAATGCTTTCTCTGCATCTAATGAGAGGATCCTATGGTTCTTGGTTTTTCTCTTGCTGATATGATGAATCACATTGATTGTTTTACGGGTGTTGAACCAGCCTTGTGTCCCAGGGATAAATCCTACTTGGTCATGGTGAATAATTTTCTTAATGTACTGTTGGATCCTATTGGCCAGTATCTTGTTGAGAATTGTTGCATCCATGTTCATCAGGGATATTGGTCTGTAATTCTCCTTTTTGGTGGGGTCTTTGTCTGGTTTTGGAATTAAGGTGATGCTGGCCTCATAGAACGAATTTGGAAGTACTCCATCTCTTTCTATCTTTCCAAACAGCTTTAGTAAAATAGGTATGGTTTCTTCTTTAAACGTTTGATAGAATTCCCCTGGGAAGCCATCTGGCCCTGGACTTTAGTGTCTTGGGAGGTTTTTGATGACTGCTTCATTTTCCTCCCTGGTTTTTGGCCTGTTCAGGTTTTCTATTTCTTCCTGTTCCGGTTTTGGTAGTTTGTGGCTTTCCAGGAATGAGTCCATTTCTTCTAGATTGCCTAATCTATTGGCGTATAGCTGTTCATAATATGTTTTTAAAATCGTTTGTATTTCCTTGGTGTTGGTAGTGATCTTTCTCATTCATGATTTTATTAATTTGAGTCTTCTCGCTCTTCTTTTTAATAAGGCTCGCTAATGGTTTATCTATCTTATTAATTATTTCAAAGAATCAACTCCTGGTTCTGTTGAACTGTTACACAGTTCTTCTGGTCTTGATTTCGTTGAGTTCTGCTCGAATCTTTATTAACTCCCTTCTTCTGCTGGGTGTAGGATCTATTTGCTGTTTTTTCTCTAGCTCCTTTATGTGTAAGGTTAGCTTTTGTATTTGAGTTCTTTCCAATTTTTGAATGGATGCTTGTATTGCGATGTATTTCCCCCTTAGGACTGCTTTTGCTGCATCCCAAAGATTTTGAATGGTTGTATCTTCATTCTCATTAGTTTCCATGAATCTTTTTAATTCTTCCTTAATTTCCTGGTTGACCCTTTCATCTTTTAGCAGGATGGTCCTTAACCTCCAGGTGTTTGAGGTCCTTCCAAACTTCTTGTTGTGATTTAATTCTAATTTCAAGGCATTATGGTCTGAGAATATGCAGGGGACAATCCCAATCTTTTGGTATCGGTTCAGACCCGTGATTTGTGACCCAGTATGTGGTCTATTCTGGAGAAAGTTCTATGTGCACTTGAGAAGAATGTGTATTTAGGTGAGTTTGGATGTAAAGTTCTGTAGATATCTGTGAAATCCATCTGGTCCAGTGTATCATTTAAAGCTCTCGTTTCTTTGGAGATGTTGTGCTTAGAAGACCTATCGAGGGTAGAAAGAGCTAGATTGAAGTCACCAAGTATAAGTGTACTATTATCTAAGTATTTCTTCACTTTGGTTATTAATTGATATATTTTGCAGCTCCCACATTCGGGGCATATATATTGAGGATTGTTAAGTCCTCTTGTTGGATAGATCCTGTAAGTATGATATAGTGTCCCTCTTCATCTCTCACTACAGTCTTCGGGGTAAATTTTAGTTTATCTGATATAAGGATGGCTACCCCTGCTCTCTTTTGAGGACCATTTGAATGGTAAATGGTTCTCCAACCTTTTATATTCAGGCTGTAGGTGTCCTTCTGTCTAAAATGAGTCTCTTGTAGACAGCAAATAGATGGGTCCTGCTTTTTAACCAGTCTGAAACCCTGCGCCTTTTGATGGGGTCATTAAGCCCATTCACGTTCAGAGTTACTATTGAAAGGTATGAGTTTAGTGTCATCATGATATCTACTCAGTCCTTGTTTTTGTGGCTTGTTCCACTAAACTTCTTCTTAAAGGGGAATTTTAAGAGTCCCCCTTAAAATTTCTTGCAGAGCTGGTTTGGAGGTCACATATTCTTTCAGTTCCTGCCTGTCTTGGAAGGTCTTTATCTCTCCTTCCATTTTGAATGAGAGCCTTGCTGGATAAAGTATTCTTGGTTGCATGTTCTTCTCATTTAGGACCCTGAATATATCCTGCCAGACCTTCCTGGCCTGCCAGGTCTCTGTGGAGAGGTCTGCTGTTACCCTATTACTCCTCCCCACAAAAGTCAGGGATTTCTTGTCTCTTGCTGCTTTAAGGATCTTCTCTTTATCTTTGGAATTTGCAAGCTTAACTAATAAATGTCGAGGTGTTGAACGGTTTTTATTGATTTTAGGGGGGGATCTCTCTATTTTCTGGATCTGAATGCCTGTTTCCCTTCCCAGATTAGGAAAGTTTTCAGCTAGGATTTGTTCAAATACATATTCCGGCCCTCTGTCCCTTTCGGCGCCCTCGGGAACCCCAATTAAACGTTGGTTTTTCTTCCTCAGGCTGTCGTTTATTTCCCTTAATCTATCTTCATGGTCTTTTCATTGTTTGTCTCTTTTTTCCTCAGTTTCCCTCTTTGCCATCAACTTGTCTTCTGTCACTCACTCGTTCTTCCACCTCATTAACCCTTGTCGTTAGGACTTCTAGTTTGGATTGCATCTCATTCAATTGATTTTTAATTTCTGCCCGATTAGCTCTAAATTCTGCAGTCATGAAGTCTCTTGAGTCCTTTATGCTTTTTTCTAGAGCCACCTGTAGCTGTATAATAGTGCTTCTGAATTGGCTTTCTGACATTGAATTGTAATCCAGATTTTGTAACTCTGTGGGAGAGAGGACTGTTTCTGATTCTTTATTTTGAGGTGAGGTTTTCCTTCTAGTCATTTTGCCCAGTACAGAGTGGCCAAAAACAAGTTGTATTGGGAAAAGGAGAAAAAGAGAGGAGAGAAAGAAGGAAAGAAAAGAGAAAAAGAAAAAAGAAAAAAGGGAGAAAAAAGAAAAAAAAAGAGAAGAAAAAGGGAAAGAAAAAGGAAGGAAAAAAAGGGGTGGGGGAAGCAAACAAATCAAAAAGAAAAAGAAAAAAGAAAAAAAAACACGGGGAGTATCTTCTGATTCTGTGTACTTTAAGTCCCTTGACTTCCCCTGGAAGTTGTCCGTCTAGCTGGTCTTCTGGGGGAGGGGCCTGTTGTGCTGATTTTCAGGTGTTAGCACTTGGGGGAGCTGCTCTGCCTGGTGCAGGGCTGGTGCAGGGCTCAGTGGGGGTTGCTTACCCCGTGAGGCCCCAGGAGGAACAACCACAGTGGCGGGGCCAGCTCTGGAGCCCTGGAGTCAGCCCCCGCAGTAACTCCCGAGCTCTCCGTCTACAGGGCCTGGAGGCTCCGGGGCGGGGCCGCTGATCTGCTCAGCCCGGGGCAGGATCGTCCTTGCTGTCCTGGGCCCTCCCGGCCTCTGCCTGTCCCGGGGGGAGGCCGGATCCTGGGCTGTGTCCCCGAGCCCTGTGCTCTGGGGCCTGCGCTGTTGGATTTGCGCTCCCGGCTGCGCAGCCCCTTCCGCAGAGCCGCCCCCCGAGCCCCCTAGAGCTGCTCCCGCCCCGCAGCCCCCTCCGCGGAGCCGCCCCCGAGCCCCTCCTAGCTGCTCCGGGCCCCGCCGTGCGCGCTGCAGCCCTTAGGGAGCTCGGCGCACTCTCCCGGGGCGCAGGTGTCTGTTAGTGTCCCAGGGAGCCCGAGGGCATCCCCTCCCTCCTGGGTCCTGCTCCACCTCCCTGCGAGCCCCTTTCTGCCCGGGAAGGTCGGTGCAGCTCCTGCTCCTCCGGGACGGGGCTCTCCTGTCCTGGGGACACTCGCCCCGGCCTCAGCCCGGCTCCTCGCGGGGCCCCTCCCCCTTGGAGGCCTTTTGTTTCTTTATTTCTTTTTCCCCGTCTTCCTACCTTGATAGAAGCGTGAACTCTTCTCACTATAGCGTTCCAGCTGTTCTCTCTTTAAATCTCAGGCCGAATTCGTAGATTTTCAGGATGTTTTGAAGGTTATCTAGGTAATCTGGTGGGGACAGGTGATTTGGGGACCCTACTCTTCCGCCGTCTTGCCCCTCCTCCCCAGAACATAAGTTTTTATTTTAGAACTGTGGAGTTTTCTTTTTTTTAAGATTTTATTTATTGTTCACAAGAGACATAGAGAGAGAGAGAGAGAGAAAGAGAGAGAGGCAGAGACATAGGAAAGATTGGAAAAGCAGGCTCCCTGCAGAGAGCCTGATGCGGGACTCGATCTCAGGACTCCAGGATCATGCCCTGAGCCAGAGGCAGATGCTCAACCACTGAACCACCCAGGTGTGCCATGTACTGTGGAGTTTTTTTCATCTTAACTTTCACTTACAAAAAATAGTTTGAACCTAGTGAAAACTCAAGTAAGCAGAAATATGAAATAATCAAAATGTGAGTTATAAATTGTAGTCTAGTGTACAATGAAAAACACAAAAATAACTGGGGACTGGTTGTCTACAGGATAGAAAGTTAATGAGAAAGAACTAGTATGTAATAGAGACTAATTTTTAACAGAAAATAACATTTGCATTGAATCTCAAGTGCACAATGTCTTAGAAATTATCAGAAATGCAAGGCAATGAAGAGATTTTTCGAGCTATTTAAAAATACTATTTGCTTCCGACTTTATACATTTACTCTCCAGGTTAATGAGAAATAGCATTTGATAAGCTTATGCTTTCTTTCTGACATCTCAACTTCCATCATTTTCACTAAAGACACATTAAATTTTCACTTGCAAAAAAAACGTATATTATTACCACATGAGCCAAAAATAGTGTTTAGAATTCATCATATCAGCAATAGTAAGATACAATACCAATCAAGATGGTTAATGCTATTTTTGGCTCCTGCCAAAATCTCATTCTGGTCTTTACCTTCTTTCATAGAGAACAGTGAGGACTTAAACTTTTTCCAAAATCTGGCAATGCTTGAGATAAAGAGTAAGACTTCTCTATAGTTATATATAGATAGCATTTATTTTCTGGCAGCTGTCCTCTGCTAAAAAAATATAAAACTTTGAATGATCATGTTCCTCAGCTAAGAATCAAGAATTCTTTCTGAATGAGGGAACTTTGCAGTGAGATTCCAGCCCTGATACATGGTTTCCTCATGATTAAACCCCCCCCCCCAAATTCTAGAAAAAAATTATTCAGGATGCAGTGGCTATAAACCATGACAGTGGCAATGAGAATTCCAAGAAAGACACCTGTTCAACAGAACTAAAAAGCACGGTGGATAGTGTAGCAATAGAAAGAATCATTGCAATTGTTAGTAATGTGGTATGTGTATAAACTCACGTGTGTGTGTGCATGTGTTCAACTTTTGCTAAACTGATGGGAGAAAAAAATATTGCTTTATTGGTCTACCCCTGAGCTTATTGAACTTTCTCATGTATTTATTGGCTACTTCTATTTCTTCTTCCATCTACATCATATAATGTATATACTTTTATTATTTTCTTGTTTGATCATCATTTTTAGTTGACTTTGATTTATTCTCCATGCAGTATTTATTAATACTAAAAATTGCTGTCCGTTATATACTGCAAATATTTCTTCTTTACCTTATGTAAGGAACCAGTGGAAAGTACATTCTACTTAATTCACTCCAGCTCCTGAAATAGCTTCTGAGTGTACTTTAATTTTTTTTCTTTTCTTTTTCTTTTTTTGTAATAAAGAGAAACCTGCCTTTGTGCATAAAGAAAGGAAGAGAAGAGATCTATAAATCAATGTTAACTATCCGAACTATTTGTATTCTTTCCACAGGCGAGCTCAATTACATGAGCAACTACTAAAGCTGAAAGGTTATTTTTTTTTCCCCAAGTCTATTGTGCTAGTAGCAATCTTCATCCAACAAGTTACCTCCTGTTTTTGACATCTATCAAATCAGCTTCTGTATCAGTATGTGAGGGGTCATTGAGACAGGTTACCTCCTGGTTCCCTGAAGGTAATTTTGAACTAAAAATATAGTAATCTTTCCCTGAAAAGAACTACAATAATTCTCTTAATATAAATCTTTAAAGTCTGGAAATAAATCCTCTCATTCTAAGAGTTAAAAAATAAGTAATGTTACATGAAGAAAATATTCAAACATTTGATTAGACTAAAAATTCAAGAATTATTTGTTTTTTTTCCTTTTGACTGAGCTCTCAAAATAAACTATAGATTTGAATATTTTCTTTCTTAAATAGCTTTATTAAGATTTAATTTATATATAATAAATTACATGTATTGAAATGTGTAATTTGATAGCTTTATATATGCATACCTTCTTGAAATCATCACTATAATTGCTAATAAACACATCCGTCACCTCCAAAAGTTTCTTCTTGCCTGTGAGTAATTTCCACTCCATGCTCAGGCAACTACTGATGGTTACTAAGGTGTCTTTCCAAATATTTTATCCAGTTTTTTATTAGTTTGTATGATTTCTTTCTTTTTTTTTTTTTAAACTGGGGACTTTGTGGTATTTTATTTTTATTTATTTTTTTAATTTATGATAGTCATACAGAGAGAGAGAGAGGCAGAGACACAGGCAGAGGGAGAAGCAGGCTCCATGCACCGGGAGCCTGACGTGGGATTCGATCCCGGGTCTCCAGGATCGCGCCCTGGGCCAAAGGCAGGCACCAAACCGCTGCGCCACCCAGGGATCCCAGTTTATATGATTTCTTTATTAAGTTTTTAGTTTTTCACAGATTCTGAGTACAAGTCCTTTATCATATATATGCTTTACAAATATTTTCTAGTCTACGGCTTACCTTTCATTCTCTTAAGAGCATCTTTAGAATGGCAGAAAGTTTTAATTTTTAATGAAATCCAATTTATCTTTTTATGTGTATGTTTTTCTTGCCATATCTGAGAATTCTTTGCTAACTCAAAGTCACAAAAGTTTTCCTTTCTTTTTTTTCTACAAGTTTTATACTTAGGCCAATAATTCATTTTTAGTTAATTATAACATATGGTGTAGGTTATGGATCAATGTTTGTTTTGGTTTTGGTTTGGATTTTTTGCATATGGTTAGCCAACTGTTTGAACACCATTTGATGAATGCTATTCTTTCTCCACTGAATTGACTTTGCACCTTTTCAAAAAACAGTTGTCCAGGGATCCCTGGGTGGCTCAGCGGTTTAGTGCCTGCCTCTGGCCCAGGGCGGATCCTGGAGTCCCGGGATCGAGTCCCATGTCGGGCTCCTGGCATGAAGCCTACTTCTCCCTCCTCCTGTGTCTCTGCCTCTCTCTCACTGTGTCTATCATAAATAAATAAATAAATCTTTTAAAAAAAACAGTTGTCCATAAATGTGTCTATTTCTGAACTTTCAATTCTGTTCCTTTTATCTATTTATCTATCTTTGCCAATACTGAAACTGTCTTGATTGCAATAGCTTTATAGCGTCTTGGCATTAAATAGCATTAGTTCTCCAACTCTATTCTTTCTTTTACAAACTTATTTTGACTAACCTAGGTACTTTGTATTTCCACATTAATTTTCAATTAGTTTGTGTAGTCTCACAAAAATTTCTACTGAGATTTCATTGGAACTGCATTAAATCTTAACATCAATTTGGGAAGAATTTACTTCTCAACAATCTGTAGATGGTACACTTTTCCATTTACTGAGATATTTACTTTTTCTCAGTAGTGGTTTATGTTTTTCAGTATGCAGGCCTTTAATATTTTTGTCAGACTTAGCCATACATATTTCATATGTTTGATACTATTTTGAATAGTACTGCAAAATTTTTATATATGATTATTTGGTATATAGAAATACAATTGATTTCAGTAAATTGAGCTTGTATGTTGCTTTCTTGTTAAACTCAGTATTAGCAGATTTTGGGGGTAGCTTTCCTTGGATTTTCTACACAATCATATCATCTGTGAATAAAAATTGTGTTTACATTTTCTTTCCATTCTAGAAGCACACATTGTCTATTTTGCTACAATTTGACATAATATCAATTATTTTTGTATTCTGAGAGAAGATAATAATGTCATGTAAGGTGTTTAAAGTAAAGTAAAAGACATGATTCTGAATGCTGACTCTGCAGTTTGCTGTTAGTGTACCTAGCCAAGTTATTTAAATGTACTAAATCTGTTTCTTTACTTAAAAAATGGGCTTCATAGTAGTTCCTTTTTCAAAAAGTTGTTGGAAGAACCAAATGAAATTTTAAGGTTATGCCAAAGTTACTTGTCATTGTCTTCAGAAAATATGATCATAATTAGGCAGTAATCCCAATATGGAAATATAAAGTTATGCAAATAAGTTGATACGATTTAGAACCAAAAATTAGTTCAGACTTTATACGAAAAGAATTCAAAGTCTTGAACACTTAAGGGCCAGAAGGACATCGGTTGGGTTGGGATAGAAAGTTGTACTTATTACCTTTATTTTCCTCATATTTTCCTGGGTAAGTCCAAGATGGATGATGTTTTTAGGACAATTGTGCTGTGGTCATAGATGGGCATATGTGTTGCATAACACTCACAAACTACTCCATTTGGTGTAGAATTCAGAATTCTCAGAATTCCAATAAGGAGCATAAAGAAAAATAAAAAAGCAAGCAAACAAAAACAAAACTAAGCAAGCATACACTCCTACCCAACAACCTGACCTCTAGATTGATACATGATTGTGTAGTAATAATCAACTTCAGCAGAGTCATTAGATAACATTAATCATGTGAATATGAATGGAATGAGTAATCAACAGCAGTAGCCTCCTCTCTCATTATATTAATTGAAGCAGATTGTGGCTACCCTTAACAAGAACAAATCCCTGAAAGAACAGATTTGTCTTGAGAAGTGTGATCATAGTATATTTGGAGATGAAGGAGAACAGGGTGTGATGTTACCCAATCTGTCATAATGGAGGCCATTTCACTTATGGCCATACTCACTGAGAGTGTGGATTAGAAAAAAACTAGCAGGTGAAAGCAACAAAGACTCACATTTGCCTTAGTCTAGATTCTAAATAGAAAAGGCTTCCATTAAGAATTTCTGAGTGTAAGATATCTCACCCAAATTTGGACTTCACATTTAAACTACCTATTTGGACTGAGTGTGTGCCAAGAAAAGAATATAGAAAGTACTCCTACAAGAATATGTTCTCTGAAGCACCTGCCAAATTGTGCTCTCTATAGAACTTTTTTTCAGAGGAACACATTTGTAAAAAAAAAAAAAAAAAAAAGTCTATTAATGCCTCCCACCAGAAGAATGGTAGAGAAATGATACCCCCAAAATCTGTTCCTTTATAAAAGCACTGAAAATTTGTCAAAATCAACTTTTTCATATTTCTGGAAATTAAGCAACGTCTTGCAATAATGTAAGGTGTGTTTTTCCAGAAAAATTACTTAATCTCAGTAACAACAAGTTTGTGGCATTTCAACTTGTACTGTTCCCTTCCTCCTTTCCCCACTCCATAGTAGCCTTAAAAAACAACAGATTTGTGAGCCTGGTAGCTATAAGATCAGCATCCTGAAAGCATTATAGGGGCAAGAACAGGTTTGGAGCACCACAAAAAGCCTCATTCCAGAGAATTGTCATTATTTGACCTGCCTGACAATTGTCTAGAAAAATTTCCATCTGAAGCACTTATTTTTATTTGAACACAGATTTTTCTCATTGGGAAAACCCCCCTCCCCAAGTTATCTATCAAAGAGTACCAGCAACAATTATTTAACATTATAGCTTCCTGCAGTGGTGAAACTAGTTGGGGCAAACATACATGGGATTGGCAAAAAAAACTTAAAAATAAGTTTTATTATTAAAGAGATTCAGATTATCCCAGGGATAATGAGGTTGCAATAACATTTGTAAAAAATTAAGAAGGAAAATCCCAATCCTCATTTATAGATGATAGATGTGATAAATACTTAATAAGATATATAATATACTGAGTCCAGAAATATTATTTTATAATATCCAAGAAGAGTTTATTGCTGAGATGCAATAATTACTTAACAAATTATTTTGAATAAATTTAACACATTGAGGAATAAATGGAAAATAACATAGCCCTAGATGCAGAAAAATCATTGTTCAAATTTAGTATCCATTCATCATTAAAGACCCTAAGCAAACTGGGAATGGAAAGGAAATTCCTTACTGTGACAAAGAAATCTACAAAAAAAAAAAAAAAAAAAAAAACAGAATTTAAAATTAATGATGAAATTGTAGGAGCAACCTCTTAAAATTAAGCAGTGAGCAAAGGCCTCCTATTATCACTTTTTCCCTTCAACAATGAATTGTATCCTGTAGTTAGTGCATTATAACCAAAGGAAAAATATAACATTGAGAATAGGAAAAAAATAGACAAAACCACCATTATTCATAGACAACGTATCAGTTTGTGCATAGAAAATTCAACAGATATATGGAAAAAATTGGAATTAATAATAGCATTCAAAGGGCGCCTGAGTGGCTCAGTGGTTGAGTGTCTGCCTTTGGCTCAGGTTGTGATCCCCGGGTCTTGGAATGAAGTCTGACATTGGGCTCCCCACAGAGAGCCTGCTTCTCCCTCTGCCTATGTCTCTGCTTTTCTCTCTGTATCTCTCATGAATATATAAATAAATTTTTTTAAAAAATAGTGTTCTAGTAGTATACATGGGCATAAAATCAACAAAAATAATCATTATGTTCCTATATTCCAGATAGAAATTAAGAATTCCAATGAAAATGACATCATTCAGAAAGGCAAAAAAATATAATACACAGGAATAAATCTAACAAAGTATCTTGAAAGCCTATACCAAAAATATCATAGAGACACACAGAAATGCCTTCAGGTATGAGAATTTATTGGGAGCATGGGAACAGAGAATACCGTTTCATTGGTCATACACTTAGGCCTCCTGAAGAATGGGGCTCTCATTCTGTGTCCTGGTAGTTATAGTTTCCATAACAGTAGCTCTTTTGACATTCGTCCTGGTCTAGTGACTGTTGTATTATTGTAATATAGCTCCTCTGCATCTATTTCATACTGCTCTTTCTATCTTCACCACACATAAACTTTCTGATGGAGAATCATATTGGTTTGATTAATCTATCCAGGGTAGAATCCTTATTGGGTGGAAACCTCTAAGAGATAGAAATACTGATTACTCATTGTTGAATTCTTACTAGGGCCCAGGTGCTTTTTATATATTGTTTCATTTAAACCTAATAAAAATCATATGAAATAAGCATAATTAATATCCCTTTTTATATATAAGAAAACTGATGCTTAGAATGGTTAAATAAATATGCCAAAGCCACCCAGCTAGTAAGCGGAGTGGATGAGTCTGGTGTCCATGCCTCAGTCACTCTGCACATATGCTCCAAATCCCTGCCTCTCATTGGTTCAGTGTCCACAGTGTTACATTCCAGTAGAGTTTAGATTCCTGTTCTAAGAACTGAGGTCAGGAAAACAGGGCTATGTATATTACAAAGTATTATAATCTTTTTGCAAGAACTTGTTGCCAATTTCTTAAGAGATGATAGAGATGGAAAATTCTTGGGTTATGCACCCAACTCCAAAAAGAAAGGAATCTAAAATCATCTGTGCAGGTGTTGACAACATGATGCTTTCCATAGCACTTAATTATGGAAAATCTCCATGAATAAAATTCCACAAAAAAAAAAAAAAAAGCTAGCCTAACTATAATCCGATGTATTCTAGGCACTTTGGGATCATAAACACATAAATGAATTAAAGATCAAGGATATTTTAAATATTCTTTATTAAATTAAATATTCTTTTAAAAAATTTTAAAGTATGGCTGATTCAAAACCAAGTAAAGCTGAATCTTTAAAATACAGATAGTACAAATTAATTTATCAATTGACCTGAACATTAAAATACTGATATTGAAATTGCTGAATTTTCATAAATAAAAATGATGGAAAGGTTTATTTTAGCCTATTTTATAAATGCCACTTTTTCTGACATTTTTCCTATTAAGCTAAAAAACATAAACTCAGAATATTAGTTGGTTAGGTCAATGCAGTTAATTTAGTTAGATCTAAAGAGAATTATATCTCAATGCAAATAAATTTTTGGTATTGAGCACAAAAGAAAGGGAAGCAATTTAATTTGTTATTTAACAAAATAAACACATCTGAGACTTGCCTGCCACACATTAAACAGTGAAACACTGAAAAATATGAAAAATAAGTACATGAGAAGAAAGAAAGATTATAATACAGGGAACTTGTTCTACATTCTCTTCTTCTCTGGTCTTTCCTTCCTTCACACTTCTCCACCTCAATTTTGGAATAGATCTCTATTTGAAGTTCATACATATATGTGTTACATGCAATCTTCAGCCCTGCATACACTTTAGTATCACCTGGAGAGCTTTGAAAAATATACATGTTCTGGTCCAACATCAGACTCTTTTTTAAAAAAAATTTTTATAAAGAATTTATGTATTTATTCATGAGACACACACACACACAGAGAAAGAGAGAGAGAGAGAGAGGCAGAGGCACAGGCAGAGGGAGAAGCAGGCTCCATGCAGGGATCCTGATGTGGGACTTGATCCCAGGACTCCAGAGCCACCCAGGGATCCCAGCACCAGACTCTTTATGTATATCCTATGCCCTAAGGTTGAGGACCAGGCATAGATATTTTAAGAAAAAATTAAGTAAGTCTTAAAGCCTGAGTTGATAGTCACTGCTAAAGAACTCAAACAAAGAAATGAATGCTGCTTCTCTAACAAAAATGTCTGTGAATGGCGTTTGACTATTTCAGAAATTCTGGAAGTGTTTCATTCTTACTACTAGTATTGAAAAGAGAATATATTTATATTAACTAAGCACTAATATCTAAATCTGCACCATTGTCAGAAACATTAAATAGGAATGTTTATTCATTCCTATTGAATAAACAATGGGAATGTTTATTTTATTACATTTTTATTTGTTTTAATGTTTTATTTTATTACATTTATTACATTACACAATAAGTAGGAACCACTATTTTTTAACAAAAAGTTAAAAAAGTAGGGACCACTATTTTTTAAGGACAAGGGACATATGTAAAACGCAGCTGCCATTTACTTTATGACTTTCTATAAGGTTAATGAACTTGCTAAAAGTATACTAATCATGTTGCTAAGCAACTAATTTTTCTGTGCACATCCAAAACAAGAATAACAAATTATTAAACATTTTAAGAAGCTAATTCAGGACTAGTGTGTTGTTATAAGAAAAGAAGAGAACTAAGTATTTACATGACAGCCATTCTCACCTGGAAGTTGTCCTAAACAATCTAATCACATTACTAAGATGTATAAAAGACCATGAAGAAACTGCTGCCCCTAAGATGATGACCTTGAGTTGATTAAGCTAACAGCTTGATCTAAACAAATAGTTTGACTGACAAAAGATATCTGAACACACTGATTGAATGACTAGTTGGGTTTTTTGAATCATCTAAAACTAGATTCTAGCAACAGAAATGAAGCCATTATATTAAATAACAGTTGAAATAGAAAATGTGGTGGGAATATGAAAATCCATATATTCTTTTTTTCATAGCATAGTAAGTATTTCAAAGTATTTTAAATCTAAGAAAGAAATATCTTTGTGCATTTATTAAATTGCCCTTTCAGGATGAAGTTACAAATTTTAACATTCTTGTCATATATATTTGGAAAAATCACTCAAAGGATTCTTGACATTTCTTTTTGTTTGTTTGTTTGTTTGTTTGTTTGTTTTTGTTTGTTTTTGTTTTTTTTTGACATTTCTTAATACATATATTATGCTTATAATAACAGTATTCTTTTAATGGTCACTACTTATAGTATTTTAATTACATCTCAGTTGAGTAGCATAGCGTTTTCTATTATTGTTTCCACTTTTGATAATTAGGAAACATCAATTACCCTAATACTAAATCCTTAGTATGCAAAGCAAGCTAACCTCCAGCGAGCTCTGCTTCCTTTTCCAAAGTAATGCCCTATGCTGCCTACAGAACCATCAAAACTAAGCTTATTAGACGCGTGGGTAATAGCATAGTTTCTAAGCCAGATTCCCTTGGTTAAGACTTGTCACCATCACATATTAGCTAACTGATCTTGTCCAAATGACTTTAGCTCCTTGATTCAATTTCTACAAAATGGCAATACTCAACATATCTACATTCAAGGATTTTCAAAAATTACTTCACAAATGAATCATCTGAGAATCTTGCTAAGATTCTATCACTCATTAATTGTGCATTTTTAAACCTTTAAGATGCTTGTCAAAGCTGTTGGTTATTACCAAACTTTGAGTAGCAAAATCTGCATCATGAAGTCCTTGTGAGGGTAGATGAGATTAATTCATGATTAATACAGTGCTTTTCACGCAGTAAGCACTCTTAAGTTATCATTAGAATTTTAAGAGAAATTAAAATTATAAGACCTAATATATATATTTATTCCACAGATAACTGAAGACTTAAAATGACTTGTTCAATGTCACATGAACTAATCTCAGGGAAATTCTTTGATTGTTGCCCAAAGCTTCCTTGTCCATTGCCTTCAAACTTTGATCATATTATCCCTCTTCCCTCATCTAGAATACATTCCAAATCTACTTTTCCTACACTAGTGCTATGAATTAAAAACTCATAGCTTAAGAGCACCCCTGGGAAGCCTTTTCCAATTGTCCAATTCTATATTGTTTCTCTGCTCCTCTGAGCTGCTATATTTCTCTTCTTTGCCAATCCTTTTGTACTTTCCACATATACTTTCATTTAAAATATTTAGAGCATAATACAACTAAGCTAAATGAAAACACGGACTGATCTTTTCGCCTCTATGTATATTCTATAGTACCTTCTCCAAAATAAAAAAGTAGCAACAATTGAGGGGCACCTGAGTGGCTCAGTGGTTGAGTGTCTGCCTTTGGCTCAGGTCATGATCCCGGGGTCCTGGGATCGAGTCCTGAAACAGACTCCTCACAGGGAGGAGCCTATGTCTCTGCCTCTCTCTTCTGTGTCTCTCATGAATAAATAAATAAATAAATAAATAGATAAATAAATAAAATCTTTAAAAAATAACAAGAATTGATTGACTAAAAGATCATTCGTGTACTTTCTTGTCATTATGAGTGACATCATAATGTCAGTTAGGTAGATTGTTCAGGAAAAGCAGAACACCATGCTTCTCTTCATGCCTTTTCTAACAGTGTATTCCTTTTTTTTTTTTTTTCTAACAGTGTATTCTTGATTTCCTTCGTAAGTCCTTAAGGGGAGAAAAGGATTTGGAACTGGAACAACCTGAGTTGGAGGGCTTAGGCACACTTATAAGTCTATCAGGTGTGGAGTTAAAATGGCAGAGTAATAGGAGAACCTTATGCATGCCTCATCTCTCCAACACAGCTAGATAAATATCAAATCATTCTGAACACCCAGGAAATTGACCTGAGGACTAAATGAACAAACTGCACAACTGCACAGAGGAAAGAGGCCACATGGTAGAAGATAGAAGGTGTAAAACCACGATTGGGGGGAGAAAAGAATCATGGATGCTGCAGAGAGGAGGAAGCCCTGATCAGAGAGAGAGAGAGAAAGGGAGAATTGCATAGGGTATTGCATAAGGAAAAACACTTAGCCCAAAATGATTGACTGGAAAAATGAGAAAGGCTGATCATTATGAGTTTTTACAATGAGTGGAGCCCAAAATCTGGGTTTAGAAGTCTTAACCATGGAGCCTGGTGAGTGCAGCAGTACTCCACAGGAGAGGGAGGGCAGAGGCCCAGGAGCAGGTAGTATGGTCTGAGGATTCCATGGTTTGCACTGGGAGAGACAGTTCCTCCTTCTTGGAGTACATCTGAGAGAGGTGGCACTGCCTCTCAAGGGACAAAAGAGCCAGTGGCCACAATTGCCTTGTCCCATACATTATGATAGGTGCAGAGATGCCTGCTGAGGGCAGCTAACATGGATGCTGGCTTTTTGCTGCACTTTACTCTAAACTCCATCTTCTGTGTGTTTGTGTGCCTGTCCTTCTGAGAAAACTAGCACCAGCCCCAGTATGAGGAAACCTTCCCCCAGAGGATTAGCTGGGTTTCTAAAATTTGGAGTTTTGAAACTCAGTCAGTGTGCCTGGCACACAAGAGCACTGCCTCTGCAGGGCAGGCAGGCAGTGTAGACATAGACAGGGTGAAGGCAGGGATCTCACAGAAGCCTGGGGCACATGAAGAAATATTGTTTGCTCTTTGGTGAAGGCTTCCTAGACAGGTGCAAACACTCCTCTCTGGGTATGAGGGGGTGGGCTGGCACCATTTTTCAGCCCACCCATCAGCATTGATGGACTTCAGTGAGCAGCAGAGTGTGCACAGTGGAAGCTTGAGCCAGTTACACCAAACCCTTCTGCCCTGCACTCTGCAGGTGCTTCTTTACTAGGGCAAGTGTGCCTGAAAGCCAGAGGAGCAATGATTCACTCCCCTAGAAGACCAGCACAAACCCCCTGCAAGCACCAAGTCTACTGACCATAGAATGCCACAAATCTTCAGATCTAGTGGAAATGAGATCAGGTGTGTGTTAAAAAGCACACCAGGGCACACCTCATTAAAACTCACCACATAGTGCACAAGGTCCAAACACTCCCCACCGCAGGCAAGGAGAAACTCTGCAAAAGACTGACCTGAGGGAAAAAGAAACCAAAATACAGCAGCAAAGTGCATGCAGCATACACCAGAAACACTTCTTGAAGTGCCAGGCCCTGGACACTATATGACCACTTCTTAATAAATCCATTACTCTCAAGGGCAGGAAACATAACAGGCTTTCCTACACAGAGAAGTATACAAAGACCAGACAAATGCCAAGACAAAGGAATTCACCCCAAAAGAAAGAACAAGAAAAGGTCACAGCCAGAGATCTAATTGAAAGAGATATAAGTTATATACTTGATCCAGAATTTAAAACAACAATGAAAAGGATACTACCGGGCTTGAGAAAGCATAGAAGACACCAGGGAGTCCCTTACTGCAGAGATAAAAGGCCTAAAAACTAATCAGGCTGAAATAAAAAATGCTGTAACTGAAATGCAAAAACAACAGATGTAATCACCACAAGAATGGAAGAAGCAGGGAACAAATAAGTGATATAGAAAACAAAATGATGGAAAACAATGAAGTTGAAAACAAGAGGGAAAGAAAAATATTGGACCACGAATGTAGATTTAGAGAACTGAGCAACTCCATGAAGCATAACATTCATATCATAGGAACCTCAGAAGAAAAAGAAAGGGAAACAGGAGCAGAAAGTTTATTTGAGGAAAGTATAGCCAAAAACATCCCTAATCTGAGAAAGGAAAGAGATATCCAAGTCCAGGAAGCACATAGAACTCTGAGCAAAATCAACAAAAACAGACCAAACAAAGACATATGTACTAAAATTTGCAAAATACAGAAACAAGAAAAAAATCCCAAAAGCAGCAAGGGAAAAGAAATACCTAACTTACAAGGGGAAACAAATTAGGAGCAAACCTGTCACAGAAATGTGACAGGCCAGAGAAGGTGGCATGATATATTCATGTGCAGAATGGCAGCAAGGCTGTCATTCAGAATAAGCAACAACTTCAAAGACAAGCCAAAAATAGAGGATTTTGTGACACTAAGCCAGCCCTGCAAGAAATATTAAAGAGGTCATGGACAGACCAAAAGCAACAAAATCTAGAAAGGAAAGAGGAAATCTCCAGAAATAATGACTTAATAGGTAATAAAATGGCACTAAATTCTTATCTAGCAACAATCACTAAATTTAAATGGGCTAAATGTCCCGATCAAAAGGCATATGGTATCAGAATGGATAAAACAACAATAACAACAGGACCCATCTATGTGCTCTTTACAAGAGACTCATTTTAGAACCTAAACATACCTGCAAAATGAAAGTAAGGGAACAGAGGATAATTTATGCTAATGAATGTCAAAAGTAAGCCAGAGTAGCCATACTTGTTATTTCAGACACACTAGATTTTAAACCAAAGACTGTAATAAGTGATGAAGAAGGGCATTATATCATAATAAAAGAGTCTATCTAACAAGATCTAACAACTGTGAATATTTATACCCCCAACTTGGGAGCACTCAAATATATAAATCAATAACAAATATAAAGAAACTCATTGATAATAATACAATAATTATTAGGACTTACAATAATTAGGGACTTTAACACCCTACTTACAGCAATGAACAGATCATCTAAGCAGCAGATCAACAAGGAAACATGGGCTTTGAATGACACACTGGACCAGATGGACTTCACAGATATATTCAGAACATATCTTGATAGAGCAGCAAAATACACATTCTTTTCAAGGATACATGGAACATTCTCCAGAACAAATCATGTACTCGGTCACAAATCAGTCCACTACCAGTGTGTGTGTGGTGGGGGAAGATTATGATCATACTATGCATATTTTCAGACCACAACACTAGGAAACCTGAAGTCAATCATGAGGAAAAAATTTTAGCAAGACCACTAATACATGGAGGTTAAAGAACATCCTTCTAAAGGATGAATGGGTTAACCAGGAAAATTTAAAGATATTTAAAAATACATGGAAGCAAATGAAAATGAAAACACAGTGGTCCAAAACCATTGTGATGCAGCAGAAGTGGTCATAAGAGGGAAATATATAGCAATACAGGCCTACTTCAAAAAGCAAGAAAAATCTCAAAGGAGCCTAAGGGAGCTGGTAAAGGAACAGCAAACGAAGCTTAAAGCCGGTAGAAGAAGGGAAATAATAAAGATTAGAACAGAAATAAATGATATAGAGACAAACAAAAAACCAAGCAAAACAGATCAAAGAAACTAGAAGGTGGTTCTTTGAAAGAATTAATAGGGCAGCCCCCGTGGCTCAGTGATTTAGCTCCGCCTTCAGCCCAGGGTGTGATCCCAGAGTCCTGGGATCGAGTCCCATGTCGGGCTCCCTGCATGGAGCCTGCTTCTCCCTCTGCCCGTGTCTCTGCCTTTGCCTTTCTCCCTCTGTGTCTGTCATGAATAAATAAATAAATTAAATTTAAAAAAATAATATGCATATGTAACTTATCACATCCTAAAGATGTGGGAATTTTATAAGATTGAGCAAAGTATTAAAACATTAGTTCCATTTAGGCCCTTTTATCTTTATCCATTTTTATCTATTATCTAAAGTTTTTCCTCTGCCTATTTTGAGAAACCATTATAGAAGTTATAATTTTTGCTTTAAGAATAAAATGTGATTTATGAAACTCATAGGAAAAAGGTAGCCTATTGCATTAACCCCTATTTCTAGTATTCACTTTTTCTTCTTTACTTTCTGGGCTTCCAGTATTTTTTCTGCCATCATTTTATTTCTTTTTGGACAGCTTTTTTGAGCCCATTTTTAAAGATCGATATGCTAGTGACAGATTCTTTTACTTTTTCTTGGACTGAAAATACATTTTCCCTGCTCATTTCTGGAAGATAGTTTCATTAAATATGGAATTAATGATTGACAGTTCTTTGATTTCTACTGGTCTCTGTGATCTCAGCTGAGAAATTCATCGTCATTCCAGTTCTCCTTTCCTTAAAAGTAAGTCATAATTTTCTCTGGTTCCTTTTAATATCTTTCTTTGTCTTTAGGTTTCAGAAGTTTATAATGTGTCTTGACATAGATTTCTTTGGGCTTATACTATTTGGCTTTTGCTTAGTTTCATGACTATTTTGGTTTATGTCTTTTTCCAATTTGAGAAACAGCCATTATTTTTTCAAATACTTTTTTAGTCCTGCGTTCTTTTTCTTCTCCCTCTGGGATACTAATGATACAAATGTTAGATCTTTTGTTGTTGCCCATAGGTCTCTAGGCTCTATTCATTTTTTAAAGTCTATTTCTGTCTGTTCAGTTTGAGGAAATTCTATTGATCTGTCACTTCATTGATTCTAACTTCTATCATCCCTACTTTACAATTGAGGTTATCCAGCAAGTTTTCTTTCCTTTTATTTCAGTTATTGTATTTTGCAGTTCTATAATTTCCAGTTAGCTCTTTAATAGCTTTTATTTCTTTGCTAAAGCCTTCTATTTTTTCATTTGTTTCAAAGGAATTTATAATTACTCTTGAAGCAATTTTACAGTGGCTGCTTTAGAATTTTTATACAATTGTTCCAACATTTGATTCATCTCTGCATTGATGTGATTTGTCTTTTATCATTCAAGTTACAATTTTCTTGGTTCTTGACATGACCAGTGATTTTTTATTATGCCTTTTTTTTCTAGTCTACTTTTGTGGGTTGTAGTCCCATGCCAATTTAGTTTTCTGAGTCATTACAATGTTTCATTTTGCTTCTCTTTTTTGGTTCTGAGTGAGCACCTGATAGATCCCCACTGGTACTGCATATGGAAGTGGAAGATAACAGTTATCACTAGGTGTCAGATGGGATATAATGTATCAGCAGGAGAGAATCTCTTGTGCCCTGATCTCTGGCTGGGTGCTGGTGGGTTTCCCATTATACCTCTGTTGTGTGGAAGAGGGGAAGAAAGTGTCTATGTGAGCTATCTTACACTTTTGGGTAGAGGTGCCAGGAGCACCAGGGTCTGAGTTGCTCTCTGACCTTGAGTTGTGGATCTGGAGAAACTGGATCTGGTTTGCCTTCTATGACTCAATGAAAGGCTTGGAGACACATACTTGTGTCAACTGACAGATTGGAGTTCTGCCAGCATGTGTTGGGTAGGGGGTGGGTCAAATTCACTCTGATATGTCCTCACTATTGCAACTGCATGGGCAGAGTGAACTTGTCACTGCTTCTGGGTACAAGTCTCCTTACTAAGTTTATCCTGGGATTCACCCACTATCTTGGGGTCCCTGGAGCACAGTTACTGGTGAATATTTTATTTGCACTTGTAAAGTTCCTGGCACAGTATTCCACATAGAGTAGGTGCTATTGCCCTTTAAAGACAAATTTTAATAAATAAATACTTTTCAGTTCTTTTTCTTTCCAACTGCATTTTTTACTTTCAAATTTCTTCCACTTTCATATTTTAATCAGGACCTTTTATAAACCTATGCCTTACTTAACTCCATACTTTGGTTTCTTCTCTTAGGCATCCCATCAAATTTATCACTATAATAACTATTTTAGGATCCACATACTATTTTTATTTTGACCAAATGCAAAATAATTTGGCAATAAACCCATTCAATTAACTATCACTCAAATTCAAGCACTAATGAATGATTCTATTTTACTTGATTACTATTATGATTTTGCATGTTGCCCCATGATTTCCTTAATTTGGTTTTCCCCTTGATGTCAAAAGACTAACATTTGAAATGAAAGTCATGAGAGACCCTAATTACATTTACTTCTTGCAGGTCTATTTCATATTTAAAACTGTTAAATGATGGAGTTTTTATGACTTCAGGAATATTAAATATTTTTGATAAGAATGTTTTTTATATTTCTTTTAAAATTTACTTACTTTTATTATTTTTAAATTTTTATTCAGTTCGATTGACATACAGTGTTATATTAGTCTCAGGTGTGCAATATAATGATTCAACAATTCTATACATTTCTCAGTGCTTGTCAAGGTAAGTGTACTCTTAATCCCATCCCCTTTATTTCACCCACCCACCCTTACCTTCTCCCTGACAACCACCAGTTTATTCTCTGTATGATAAGCATAATTAAATGCAGAATCTTAAGAGTCTTTCTTTTGGCTACTTCAGTGCTGATACAATTTTATAATTTGGTGTGTCCCTGTGAAAACATATATCCTTTTCTAAATTTCATTGTAAAAATAGAATCCATGCATTCATTCAATGTCATGTTTCTCTATCAAATGGATTCTTTTTCTTTTTTTTCTTTCCTTAGAGAGGGAGAGAATGAGAGAGAGAGAGAGAGAGAGAGAGAGAGAGGAAGAGAGAGAGAGGAGGGGCACAGGGAGAAGGAGAGAAAGAATGTACATGCTGGGCATGGAATCTGACTCAGGGTTGGATCTCACAGCCCTGAGATCATGACCTGAGTAGAAATCAACAGTCAGAAGCTTAACCCACTAAGCCTCCCAGGTGCCCCTCAAATTGATTTATTTTCTAAAAATTTTTAAAAGTGCAGTTTGAATTAAGGTTCACATAACAACACAATGTCCAGATTAATTATGATGATATGCAGTAGTTGTTATTGCAATCTCTGGCCCTCCATGTTATAAGAAATGTGTCACTCTAAGTAATGGAAGTATAAAAGGAAAAATAAAAGTAAAGAAAGAAGAAATTAAGAATAGAAGAAAGAAGAGAAGAAAAAGCTATATATTTTAATATGTTTAAAGGTATCAAAAGTAAAATTATATATATAATCTTAGCACAAAACTCGTGCCTAAGGATTTACATAAGTTATTATTTTAGACAAATATGTCAGTCAGCATGAGCATAATTTAATTTAACAAATGCTATCATTATCACTCGCCAAAATGGAGGACAACCATATAAAGTGCTTGATATGCTGACCTAGCTTGTGCAGAGTAGTCTCATCACTCATATCTTTGATTTCAAATAATTTAAACCTTCATCCTTAATATATTAATATCCCTAGATCTTCATATTCAAAATTCAAAATTGCCAATATCTAATGACTGATATTTCTAATAATTACCTGCAAACCAATAATGCAGTTTAGCAGCATCACCACAATTCCAAAGCAAAACTGGTTTTGAGATATTGACATCTTATTGAAGGATGTTAGTAGTGATACAAAACACTGAAGTCATAAATACTGAGTTGAGAAAATATGAAAAAATAGTGAATGTAAAATGAAAACCTAAATTGATGTTCCCAGAATTTATACTTTTTGATTGTGTTTTGAACTATAAATTACAAAGAACAAAACTAAAGATGTAAATGTTTAATAAAATGTTGAAAAGGGAATTTTGAATTTTTTGTCTACAAGTGAAAATAATTAGGAATCTTGTGGTATTATTTAAGTCTCTGGAAAAAGAAACATGTTTTGCAAAAAGTTATTTTCTTCTTCTGCTTTCCTGTCAACATCTGTATAACATTAACAGTTGGGTATGTTTAAAACTAAGGGACTGTTAGCGGATTATTATTGTACACATTAATGATTTGTCTTGTTCAAGTCTTAAGAATTTGTTAAACCAGGTACTTCTTGGGTTAGCCCATTGCAGTTGAAATGTTCTCTGGCCATGAAATTGAGAAATTATTCTTTTTTTACCTAAATTCTGTGTCTAATTTCAGGTCCAACTGGAGTCATCATACAACTTTTTTTCTGATCATTGGTAGGTGACCAAGGTCTTCCTTACTGTTTCCATTATCTACAGAAAACGTATTAATATTCTTATGTACAATCCAAATACCACCCACTTTGAGAACCTCTCCAAATGCCACATGAGAATAAGGATGCACCCAGTAATATTATCCCTAACACTTAGGTCAATCAGAATAGAACTATTCCCATGACAATCTCTTTCTCCAAATCAGCTCTGTCCAATAGAAAAAAAGTGTGAACCACACATGTAATTTAAAATTCTCCTGTAGCTACACTTAAGGTAAAATAATTATAATGACACATTGCATTTAACACAAATGTCCAAATATCTTTTATCACAAATTATTATCGAGAGATTTTATATCCTTTATTTATTTTTTTTTAAATCCAGTGTGCACTTTATCTTTATAGCACATTTCACTTTGGACCAGTCACATTTCAGATACTGAATACCCTCATGTGGCTAATAACTGCTCTATTAGAGGGTACAGATCTAAACTTGATTTTTGATTTATTTATTTCATGCATTGGGCCTTATTTATCTGTTTATCTATTTCCTTATCTTTGTCCTTTATCTCTTTACTTTGAAGAAAATATAAGTAATTTGGACATACCTACTCTCATCCCAGTCTTTACATTTGGATTTCATACTCTTTATTTAATGGCCAAATACCATTTTCCTCCTGATTTCTTGCTGAAATATATTTGCAGGTGTCTTCACTATCAGCAGCATTATTACTGAATCATTTACTGATACTTTATGCATAAAACATGACATTAACTATTCATTATTCAATATGTAGCAAATACTATGACATATATATTATAATCCTATTTTTAAGTGGAGGGTATTTGAGACTCCAAGAGACTGAATAACTTCAACACAATTATTAAATGGTCAAGCTGGGATTCAACCCCAGCCCACATTTTTCTCCAATATAAAGCATATTAAGGAGAAACATATAAGATTGACTGGATCCTCTGTTGTGATAGAGGTCTTCCAGAAAGTGGCTATAAAATGGTATGGATATGAAGTTGTTTGATAAGTGGGGACTGAGAAATGAAAGGGTGACAAGAAATGGAGGCATCCAGAGTAACATTAAAAACAATCTAAAGATGGGGTTAAGCCTGTATTTGCTTCCAAAAAGTATTTCTCTTCCTTTATAAACTTTCCTTCATAATGTTAAACAATAAACTAAATTCTGTACTGCAAGTCTGCATTTGTTCTAGTCTTGAATTATTTGGTGTCAAAGCAACTCCATAGTTCTGTAAATAAATACAAGCTATACTGGTAAAATAAACAAGATTTTTTGTGTGTGGTCTGTAGAAATTAACGAATATACATTTGTACAATCTCAAATTATATTTGAAATGAAAATGATACCAAAAGCAATCATTTGACAACATGTAGCTTGTTTGTTACAGTTGTTGTTGTCTGCTTGTTCATTAGTTTTTGATGGTTTTTTATATTAAAAAGTAACTGATTTTTAACTACACTGTCAGAAAGACTTGGAAGGGGGGATCTAATATATCTGCTAAGAAATTCATACCTGCCTTATAATCTTTAATCACAGAGGTTGCCATTCTAGGTAAGGTTAGATCATTTATTTTTTTTCTTGCTTCCTGATGAGAGTCAAAATTGGTAATGAAAGCACATTTATGAATTTAGCCTCACAGGCACAGATCAAAGATCATAAGATCATAGGTTTTCATAGGCCTGACTATGCAAACATTCTGCAGTAGTTTAAACTTTCTGTTATTTAAAAAAAAAAAAAAAACACTGATGTATCATTAATTGGTTTTAACACCAATGAAGAAGTGCTGAAATCAGTAGACGAGAAATTTTCAGTAGTAGGTAGAATAAGGATAACTTTGAGATTCACCATATGCTTTCAGAAATTCAGGCATTAAAACACAAGTCCAAAAAAGAAGTCAGAATTCAAATTTTCTATTATTATTTTAAAAACACAGCCTCATTATAAATGTTATAAAGCTACTGAAAGTCTGCTTGCTAATTCTAAAAAACTTAAGTTGTTATTTCACAGTTTTATTTTTATTTTTGTAGATACAACTTATGCAATGCATTGTACCACCTAATATGAAATGAAAGATGTAATAACAAAAATTACCATTTTTCTCTGGTAATTTGTGCACAATTGAGTGAATATCTGTATCAGAAACTCCAAACTCATGAAATAAGGAGTCAGGTCAGAAAATTATCCTAGGAGACAGAAGGTCTTGAATTGGATTATTTGACTTTAATATCTCAATACATGCCTTATAAAATGATTTTTTCCTAAATTGATCAATATAATAACTTCTACCAATTCATGGGAAAAATATGGAATTTTATTTTACTCCTAGAAACTAGAAATACTTTTTCTTCATCTGCTATAATTGATTATTTTTTTACTAGAAGTGGTCATTCTTTTCCTGACATTTTGAGAATTTACATGTGGTGAATACAATGTTTACTTAATTCTTCCCTGGTTATGGTGACATTTTTACATTTGGACAAATACATCTGTTCTTACTCTTCTTGGTGACTAATGGATGCATTCATGTAATGTGTAACCATTGCCATAGTCCAATATGAGAATCTTTTCATCACACCAAAAAAAATTCCCATTTACATTAGTAGTCATTCCTCATTCTCTTCCATTTCCTACCTGATAGCCCTAGGCAATCACTGCTATGCTTTCTATAAACTTTAATATATGTATGCTATTTCTCTTATTTCACAAAGAGTAGGGAAAAAAATACACATAGATAACTATGTCAATAACTATGTGAATTTTACCCTAGATTTTTAAAAAGATTTATTTGAGAGAGAGAGAAAGAGAATGCATGCAAGTGGAGGGAGAGAGAGGAGTGGGAGAAAGATCATCTCAAGCAGACTTCCCACTGAGTGGGGGCTCGATCTCACAACTCTGTGATATTGTGATTAGAGCCAAAACCAAGAATCAGACACTTGACCAATTGAGTCACCCAGGTGTTTTACCCTAGATTTTCTTAATATAGCAGAAAGTTCAAAGCCACATGAACTGAAATGAAAATTTTACTCAATCACATAAAAGGATTCTAAGGTAAATATTGAGGGACAGTTTGTCAGATTCATTTCATTACTCCCTCACTTCTATTTTTCTTCAGTATTGTTACACAAGCTTTCTCTTCTGTTTAATTTATGCTTCAACATGCAAACACCAGAGTTTCAGGAAGAAAAAGTATGTATGAATATAGGAATGATAATGTGGACCTCTCTCAGCTGACTCCATTTGCTTTAGGCAGTTTTCTATTTATATCTCATTTAACAGCATTTAGTCACAAATCCAGGTGGTAGGGAAGCACACTATGGAAGGATTATGGTTAGATGCATTTCCAGTCTGTTAAAATTAGGATTCTTGACCCTATGAAAAAAGAGAATAATTAAAGTAAATGTTTAACATTAGAAACAAGTGCTACAAAAGAGAATGGAAAAAGCGTCTGTGGGACTTCAAAGGCTAGATATATTACTTCCAAATGGATTGATGAGTCAACGATTTAATTAAAGAATAAGAAAGATATTCAGAGACTAAGCGGGGAGGGTAAAGTATCTAATCAGAGGAAACAACAGTAATAATTGTGGTTCTAGAAAAGCTCAGACTCTATATGGGTATCAGGTCAGAAAAGGTTTCAATTTCCTTTGTCTTTGTCCATTGTCTTTTGGCTTATGTAGTTTCTGACAAGTGTGTTATAGACAGGACTTCCAGAATGACAGAGTAAGTTGTTCAGAAAATCTTGTACCCTGAAAAACAACGATTTAATTGGGAAAGTTATTTTTCAAAGATCATTTAAAATCTCTAGAGAGTTTCCTAAAGGCATATAGCAAACAGACAAATATTTGTTCATGAAAATACTAAATTTTCATAGGAACAATGGAAGTCTATTTAATGAAATGATTGATTATCACTCTCCTTATCTCCATGTTGTAAAAGCTATACTCTGGGCTATGCAGTCAAAAATATGGGGTCTCTCTCTTCCAAGTTCCCAGATGTGTGCTAGTGTTTCATTGGAGGACATGAAGTTGCTGCCATTTCTCACCTACTCAGTCGTGGTTTTCAGAAGTTCTTTTCTAGATATGCAGGAGAAAGGACCATTATCCCTTCCTCCATCATTCTCTTGCTCATAGGGTGAAAACTTTCCCCAGGCATGGGAATCTGAGAATAGAGAGACACTGAAAGTCCTCACCATAAGATAGAGGTTTCACAGTGGGAAAAGGAAGTTGAGTAGATCAGAAGTTCCACACCTCTCCCCAGAAGACCAATTGCAAAATGGAGGTATCAGTCCAGGAAGAGTGGATCCCATTCCTAAGCTCTGGTACAGTGACACAGTGTTTCTGCCCAGAAGGAAAAGCTGACCATAAGAACAAAGAGCTCTGCAGCTCTGCCTGAGGGGACTGGCTTTATTTAGAAATGTGACTTTAGTACCCCATGCCTAAGGATATTGTGGGAAACTGTGAGAATCGTGGTCGAGATCTGGTTCTTTGTGTGTCTAGTAATTTTTGCTTGAATTCTGGACATTGTTACATTTTACTTCATTGAATTCTGGTTTGTGATGTATTCTTTTTGAAGTTTAACTTTCAGGCAATTAAGTAATTTACAAATTACCTTGATATCATTAATAGTTTTTAAAAGGCTTTTTAAAAGGCTTTTTAAAAAGGCTTTTATAGAGTACTCTTATTATAGGCCTCCATTAGATCCCACTTCAAAGACTTAATTCTTTTGGTGTGTCTATTGAATTTCTTACACTTTTAATGAGGTCTCTCCATTCTAGTTGGAAGGAATCAAAGGATTCGTAAACTTTGTGAGCTCAGAGAATTTTTCCAATCATAGTTCCTCAATTGTTTGTTATGAAGAAATTTTCCTTTTCTAACTTTGTGGGATTTCACTCTCTAAATCCATACATGGATATTTAGGCAAAACCTCATGGATATCCTATACTAATTTCTGGATTTCTTTTTTCGAGCCGCTCCCTCTTTTGTGGTATTCTGTTTCACAGTTCCCAGCCAATTTGGCCTTTCCACACTCTGATGCAGTATCCTCTCCTTATCAGACTTTAAAGGCTCTGTTTCTATTTCCCCTCCTTAATCCATTTTCCAAGATACAGAAAGCCTCAGAGATGGTAGGACACATCAAAATTACTTTACTACCCTCAGGGATAGTTGTCTTTGTTTCCAGTTTATTGTCTAAAATTGCTGTGTTCTCTAGTTCAATTTTCTAGTTTTTTATTTTATCATGGCTAAAAAGTTTATTCAACCAACTTATTCATTTAGGACTATGAGCAGATTTCCTGACAAATTATATTAAAAAGAGGTGATTAAAAATTATCATTTCCTTCTTATCAAAAATTGTGAAGCTCAGCTGTTGATCAGATAATTTTTGTTTAAGTCAGTTCAGAATTCTATACCCAGTGAAACTGTCCTTTAAAGAATACTTAGAAACCTTAAGAATCAATTGCCAGTAATACACTGTTAGTGTGGACGCTAACATAAATTTTTCTAGATTAATTTAAATGACATTAGATAGTAACTTGAATCTATATGAAAAAACATATATCAAATATATTATATATATATATATATATATATATATATATATAAAATTTCTTCAAAATAAATATTGCTATTAAATAAAACATTTAGGGCTGCCCGGGTGGCTCAGCAGTTTAGTGCCGCCTTCATCCCTGGAAGAGACCCTGGAGACCCAGGATCGAGTCCCACATTGGGCTCCCTGCATGAATCCTGCTTCTTCCTCTGCCTGTGTCTCTGCCCCCCTCTCTCTCTCTCTCTCTCTCTGTGTCTCTCGTGAATAAATAAATAAAATCTTTAAAAAAATTTAGAGCAGTATATTGTAACATTTATAAGGTGCATACATATACAATACCACAATAAAATGATAAACCATTTCAAAGTTTCTCATATTTTATATAAAGTAGCACAATATTAACTATAAGTTCACTTTTATAATTTAAAGGTACATATTGTAAAACCTATAGCAATCACTAAAAAATGCAAAGAGGAATAGCCAAAAGCCAATGGAATAAATAAATAAATAAATAAATAGGAAGAAAAACATGCTTGATACAAAAGGAACAAAGGAGAAAAAAACTTATAAGTACAAATAGGATACAAATATAAAGAATTACATTAAATGAAAGTAGACTCCATTCCCCTAAGTTAGAGACTGCCTGATCAAATATATAAAATGACAAATCTATACACTATCTACAAAAGAAATATTTTAGTTATAAAGACAAAAATAAGTTGCAAAACAAAAAGAATGGAAAAAACTATACTATGCAAACTTGAATAATAAAACATTGAAGGGGATATTTTAATATAAGACAAAATGCCTTTTGACAGAAGGTACACAATCAGCTATACAAAGGGTTATTTTAAGAATGATAAAGTAGCCAATTCATTAAAATGATGCAATGATATAATGTGCATACATCTTATATCTGAGCTTCAAAGCACAAGAAGAAAAACCTGATGAAACAAATAGGAGATATAATTAATGCACAGTCATTGAGATATTAGATATTGGGAAAATAATCAATAAAGATATAGATGATCTGAGTGAACTTATAAATCACTTTGACTTCATTAACATTTATGTTTTCAAAACATGAGACTTAATAACTTTAGAATAAACACCTTTTTCAAGTACACATGGAATGTTCATCAAGATAGAACATAGTTTGTTCACATTTATACATCATCATTTTCAAACATTAAACTCTTACAAAGTATATTCTTTATCCATAATAGAATATGGTAATTAAATATTGAAAGGTAATTAAATATTAAAATTAGAAATAGGGACACCTGGGTGGCTTAGCAGGACATCTGCCTTTGACTCAGGGTGTGATCCTGGAGTCCCCAGGATCAAGTCCCACATCAGGCTCCCTGCATGCAGCCTTCTTCTCCTCTGCCTATGTCTCTGCCTCTCTCTCTGTGTCTCTCATGAATAAGTAAATAAAATCTTTAAAACAAATAAATATAAAATTTAGAATAGCTCCAAAAAAGAAAAGAATGACAAAGAAAGTAAACAATCTTTTAAATGAGTAACAACAAGGAAAAAACAGAAACAGCATGTATGAATTGAACTAACACAGTACTTGGAGGAAATTTAAAACTGTACATGCTTATTTTGCAAAGAAAGAAAAACTACAAATAAAGTATTTAATCATACACCTCAAAAAGGTATAAGTATATAAACACTAAATATAGTTTAGAAAGAAATCAATGAACTAGGTAAACAACAAAAAAGAATATAAATAATAAAGACATTTAGGAAGACAAAAAGTTGGTTCTTTGAGAAGATTACCAAATTAGTAAATACTTACCAAAACTAATCAAAGAAAAAGAAAAAAAATGTTGGCACCAGGATTCAGAGAGAATATTACTACAGATTTTATATACATCTACAGTAAAACAAGGAAATATTTTATACATTATATTGATAATCTTGACAAATTAGAAGAAATGAATATAGGTCTTAGAAAATATTACCAAAGTGGACTTAAGAAGAAAGAGAAAATTTGAATATCCTTTTAGCAATTATGGAAATCAAATTCATAATTTAAAATTTCCCACCAAAAATTCCAACCCAGACCAAAATAGCTTACTTGTAAATTCTTTCAAATATATAAGGAAAAAAAAACAAGGAAAACAAAACAAAACAAAACAAAAAAAACAAATATAGAAGGAAAAAATAATATAAACTCATACAAACTTTTTTTAAAAGTCAAGGAATAGGGACGCCTGGGTGGTTCAGTGGTTGAGTGTCTGCCTTTACCTCAGAGCCTGATCCTGGAGTCCCAGGATGGAGTCCCACATCGGGCTCCCTGCATGAAGCCTGCTTCTCCCTCTGCCTGTGTCTCTGCCTCTCTCTCTCTGTGTCTCTCATGAATAAATATAAAATCTTTTTAAAAAATTAAATAAAAGTCAAGGACTAAAGAAAACTTTGATATGTAAGAATTCTTATAATAAAACCTGCTAAAAACATTACAAGAAAAGAACATTATAAATTAATACTCTCATAAACATAAAAAGTACTTACCAAATTATGAGGAAATATATACAATATATACATAAATATAATTATATATTTTATATAATTATAATATATAATATATAGCTTCTATCTATCTAAATCTCTGCCTATCTATGTATCTATATTAATAGCATCTGTAATATATCAAGTGGAAGTTATCGTGGTAATATGCCATTAGCTTAACATTAAACAAATCAAGAATAAAGATTCACTTGCAAAACCATGAAATAAGACATTACCTCACACCATTGTTGAGGAAGAAAAGTTTTCTTTTACTCTTCAAGATTGCTTTCAGTTGGTCTGAAAATTAAATTGACATGAGACAGATTAGCAGGAGAAAATCAAATTTACATAATTAATTTGATTTAATTATGTATATATAAGGAATCCACATGAGAGATTCCAAAGACAGGAAAAATGAGGTACATATATCATTTTGGACTAAGGACAAGAGAGTAGGGATCTGAGGCTTCAAAGAGAAGGAAGACAATTTACAAAAATAATGAAAAGAGTAGATGTTTGGTAAACGAATGTTTACTGGGCCATCCAGAACCAATGAGACATAGGATTTTGATCAAAGAGACCTTTCTACATTGTTCCCTGTCTACCATACCTAGTTCATATTATAGTTACTTATAGTAATAGCTACCCCTGTGGTCCTCTGTCTAAATTCTTTTAGGCAGTTAGATAGGAGGCAAAAAAGAAAATTTGTGAGTCTTCTGTTTCTTAAAAATAATCAGCTGAAAATAATCCATATGCCAAAGAGATGCATTTTGGGGTGGCAATTTTGCTCTACTATGCCATGCATAAAAAGTAATTTAAAATATACCATAAACCTAAATATAAGCACAAAAATGATAAAAATCTAAGAAAAAAGCATAGGAATGAATCTTCATGATTTAGAGTTAGGCAAAGATTCAATAAATATGACACTAAAAACACAAGTGATAATAGGAAAAAAACACAAGTTGGATTTTGTCAAAATTAAATGCTTTGCTTTCAGAAGACACCATTACAACTTGAAAAGACAGAAGACATGCTTGTAGAAAGTATGTACAAATCATACTGCTGATAAGGCACTACAAAATATTTCAGTGTGAAATTTAGACCTAAATTAGTGTTCATTGATAGATAATATCAAGATGTAAATTCTTCCTGTAATAATTTATGGATTCAACATACAAACACTATGCTTTAAAAGATTATTTTTTATGGAAATTGACAAGCTTATTTAAAAATGCACATAAGCATCAGGGTGTGTGGATGTCTGTCAGCTAAGGAGTCAACTCTTGATTTTGGCTCAGGTCATGATCTCAGGGTGGTGAGATCAAGCCCTGTACTTGGGCTCCACACTGAGCATGGAATGGAGCCTGCTTAAGATTTTCTCTCGCCCTCTACCTCAGCTCCTTACCCCTTGACTGTACATTCTCAAATAAATAAATAAACAAATAAATAAATAAATAAATAAAATACATAAATAAATATAAAAATGTATATAAGGATAGCCAAAACAATCTAGAGAAAGTTTAACATGAGAGGATCTACACTGTGAGTAGATATTCTCACTACTTGAGAATATCAGAATGACATTTTGTTATATAATTGTTTTCCTGAATTATTTTCATAATAATCCTCATAATGATGGTTTAGTGTGCTTTGAGATTCTAGCTAATGATATTTTTAGTAAGTTGATCATATACCTCAGTTTGCCCAAAACACTATTCATTGATTCACACCTAGTGTCCCATTTGTTTTTGTTTTATCTCTATTTTTTTAAATAGACTTTACTTTTTCTTAGTACAGTTTTAAATTTATAGGAAATTGAGAAGATAGATTGGAGATTTCCCATATACCATGCACCCAGTTTCCCTTATTATTAACAACTTATAGTACTATGGTATATTTTTTAAATAATTAACCAATATTGAAATATTATAAATTTAAGTCAGTTTATTGAGTTTTCTTTACTTTTATCTAATGTCTTTTTTTTCTGTTCAGGAGTCTATCCACAATACCATGTATTCTGTGGAGGCTGAGAAAAATTAAGGCCATCCCACCTAAAGTTTAGCATTAGCACAAGTACAGCCATCTTAGGCCCCTGTGAATAAGAGCTGAACTTTATGGGAAAAACTGCATAATGTCCTCAATGTCCTCGGCAGGTAATCCCATATCAGAAAGACAACAGAGCCTAGGCCCATGGTAGAAAGTCTCATATTAGAATGAGAACAGAGCTCAATGCCCTTGAAAGCCCCACATCAGAATGTAAACAGAACTTGGAGAAATTCTTCCACCCCTTCTGAAAATCCCCTAGACCAGCCTATAAAAAACCCAGCTGTAACCCACTTTGAGGTCCAAGTCCCTGCTCCGCTGTGTCGGGTATACTTGGACCCAAGCTCGAGCTCGTAAATAAACCCTCGTGTGTTTGCATCAGTGTCGGCTCCTTGGTGGTTTCTCGGATTTGCAATCTTGGGCACAACATATTCTAGTTACTGTGTATCATTAGGTACCTCTTAGCAGTGAGAGTTCCTTAGACTTTCCTTGTTTTGGAGGCCTTGATAGTTTTGAGAAGTACCAATCAGGTATTTTGTAGAAAATCCTTGTATTGCATTAAATCTGATATTTTCTCATAATTAGTGAGGGAATGGGTTCTTGGGAGGAAGATCACAGAGGTAAATTGCCACTGTCATCACATCATATCAAGTGTAAATACAATCAACACAATTTATGACTGTGGCTGTGTCAGTGCTTGTCAAGCTTCTCTATTATAGAATTATTATTTTTTCTTCTGCATACAGTCTCCTAGGAAGGAAATCACAATGTGTTTAAGGAGTGGGGAGGAATACTCCCTTTGAGAACAGAGTATATAAATTATTTAGAATTATGTGGTGCAAGAGATTTGTCTTCTCTCCCTATTTATTTAATCATTTATTTCTACCAATATGGATCTTTATGTTATACTTAAGTTATAATCCAGTACAATATTATTGATTCTTTTGCTCAAATTGTTCCAGTTATAGACATTGGGTAATTTTTACGTTGGTTCCTGTGCTCTTTGACACACCTTCATGTCATCAATTTTTGTAGTACTTCTTTGCTTTCTGGCACTAAAATGTGTTCCATAGCCACATTGTATATTACCTGCTCCAGTCCTAGAATCAACCATCTCTCCAAAGAGCCCTGGTTCCTCTTTAATAAGAGGACAGCATTAAAACCAAAGCTTGTGCACTGGGCTAACTTGCTGTCACTAAGGTGTTCCTCTTTTACGAAAAGACAAGCCTCATTCTTGTCAGCTAACAGAACAAGGAAATATGTGTATACTAACTCATATATGTGTACATCTACCAATATTTCTATATAAAACCAATTGTATCAATATTTAGCTAAACTTGAGCTACTGATGTTTCTGACTTTAATCAATTACCATATAAATCATTCTAACTTCCTTCTCTTGCTTATCTGTAAGGTCCCACCCTAACAATGAGATACCAAGCTCCCACCATCTGCAATCTGTTTACTTAGTTGTCTATTTCTCATATACACATATAGTAGTACCAGAATTGCTAACCTGCACCACTGTGGAAAAAAAAACTTTATTAACAATTTGCGCAGTTCCTTTCCCATTAGTCTTACAGATTCCTCTCATTTCCAGAGTTACTTAGTTCAGCACTTTTTCCTGCCATTCTTTTCAATGAAGTTGCTTCTTATATTTGTAATACAGTTAGATTATTTTGTCTTACTCTGAATTCCTTCCTGGAATCCCCTAACCTCCCAAATAATTTCTTGAATTGGTATTATTTAAGATAAATTGTACTAAAATATGCTGGGTTTTGACAAAAGCATTATGTTATGTATCCATCATTAAACTGTCATAGAAAATAGTTTTACTGAAGATTAGGGGGGGAGGAGCAAGATGGCGGAGGAGTAGGGTCCCCAAATCACCTGTCTCCACCAAATTACCTAGAAAACCTTCCAATCATCCTGAAAATCTATGAATTCGGCCTGAGAATTAAAGAGAGACCAGCTGGAATGCAACAGTGAGAAGAGTTCGCGCTTCTATCAAGGTAGGAAGACGGGGAAAAAGAAATAAAGAAACAAAGGCCTCCAAGGGGGAGGGGCCCCGCGAGGAGCCGGGCTGAGGCCGGGGCGAGTGTCCCCAGGACAGGAGAGCCCCGTCCCGGAGGAGCAGGAGCTGCACCGACCTTCCCGGGCGGAAAGGGGCTCGCAGGGAGGTGGAGCAGGACCCAGGAGGGCGGGGATGCCCTCGGGTTCCCGGGGACAGTAACAGCAACTGCGCCCCGGGAGAGTGCGCCGAGCTCCCTAAGGGCTGCAGCGCGCACGGCGGGACCCGGAGCAGCTCGGAGGGGGGAGGGCGGCGGCTCCGCGGAGGGGGCTGCACGGCCCCGGGAGCAGCTCGGAGGGGCTCGGGCAGAGGAAGAGGCTCCGTGCGGAGGGGGCTGCGCGGTTCCAGGAGCAGCTTGGGGGGGGGCTCGGGCGGCGGCTCCGCGGAGGGGGCTGTGCGGCCCGGGAGCGCGAATCCACCAGCGCAGGCTTCGGAGCACAGGGCGCCGGGACACAGCCCAGGATCCCGCCTCCCCCGGGACAGGCAGAGGCCGGGAGGGCCCAGGACAGCAAGGACGCTCCTGCCCCAGCTGAGCAGAGCAGCGGCCCCGCCCCAGAGCCTCCAGGCCCTGCAGACGGAGTTCCTGCCGGAGCTGAATCCAGGTTTCCAGAGCTGCCCCGCCACTGGGGCTGTTCCTCCTGCGGCCTCACGGGGTAAACAACCCCCACCGAGCCCTGCACCAGGCAGGGGCACAGCAGCTCCCCCAACTGCTGACACCTGAAAATCAGCACAACAGGCCCCTCCCCCAGAAGACCAACTAGACGGACAACTTCCAGGAGAAGCCAAGGGACTTAAAGTACACAGAATCAGAAGATACTCCCCGGTGGTTCTTTTTTTTGTTTTGTTTTGTTTTGCTTTTTGATTTGTTTCCTTCCCCCACCCCCTTTTTTTCTCCTTTCTTTTTCTTTCTCTTTTTCTTCTTTTTTTTTTCTTTCCGTTTTTTTTTTCTTCCCCTTTTTTTTCTCTTTCTCTTTTCTTTCCTTCTTTCTCTCCTCTCTTTTTCTCTTTTTCCCAATACAACTTGCTTTTGGCCACTCTGCACTGAGCAAAATGACTAGAAGGAAAACCTCACCTCAAAAGAAAGAATCAGAAACAGTCCTCTCTCCCACAGAGTTACAAAATCTGGATTACAACTCAATGTCAGAAAGCCAATTCAGAAGCACTATTATACAGCTACTGGTGGCTCTAGAAAAAAGTATAAAGGACTCAAGAGACTTCACGACTGCAGAATTTAGAGCTAATCAGGCAGAAATTAAAAATCAATTGAATGAGATGCAATCCAAACTAGAAGTCCTAACGACGAGGGTTAACGAGGTGGAAGAACGAGTGAGTGACCTAGAAGACAAGTTGATAGCAAAGAGGGAAACTGAGGAAAAAAGAGACAAACAATTAAAAGACCATGAAGATAGATTAAGGGAAATAAACGACAGCCTGAGAAAGAAAAACCTACGTTTAATTGGGGTTCCCGAGGGCGCCGAAAGGGACAGAGGGCCAGAATATGTATTTGAACAAATTCTAGCTGAAAACTTTCCTAATCTGGGAAGGGAAACAGGCATTCAGATCCAGGAAATAGAGAGATCCCCCCCTAAAATCAATAAAAACCGTTCAACACCTCGACATTTAATAGTGAAGCTTGCAAATTCCAAAGATAAAGAGAAGATCCTTAAAGCAGCAAGAGACAAGAAATCCCTGACTTTTATGGGGAGGAGTATTAGGGTAACAGCAGACCTCTCCACAGAGACCTGGCAGGCCAGAAAGGGCTGGCAGGATATATTCAGGGTCCTCCATGAGAAGAACATGCAACCAAGAATACTTTATCCAGCAAGGCTCTCATTCAAAATGGAAGGAGAGATAAAGAGCTTCCAAGACAGGCAGCAACTAAAAGAATATGTGACCTCCAAACCAGCTCTGCAAGAAATTTTAAGGGGGACTCTTAAAATTCCCCTTTAAGAAGAAGTTCAGTGGAACAGTGCACAAAAACAAGGACTGAATAGATATCATGATGACACTAAACTCATATCTCTCAATAGTAACTCTGAATGTGAACGGGCTTAATGACCCCATCAAAAGGCGCAGGGTTTCAGACTGGATAAAAAAGCAGGACCCATCTATTTGCTGTCTACAAGAGACTCATTTTAGACAGAAGGACCCCTACAGCCTGAAAATAAAAGGTTGGAGAACCATTTACCATTCAAATGGTCCTCAAAAGAAAGCAGGGGTAGCCATCCTTATATCAGATAAACTAAAATTTACCCCAAAGACTGTAGTGAGAGATGAAGAGGGACACTATATCATACTTAAAGGATCTATTCAACAAGAGGACTTAACAATCCTCAATATATATGCCCCGAATGTGGGAGCTGCCAAATATATCAATCAATTATTAACCAAAGTGAAGAAATACTTAGATAATAATACACTTATACTTGGTGACTATAAATAATAGTGAAAGGGAATATAAGGGAAGGGGGAAGAAATGTGTGGGAAATATCAGAAAGGGAGACAGAACGTAAAGACTGCTAACTCTGGGAAACGAACTAGGGGTGGTGGAAGGGGAGGAGGGCGGAGGGCGGGGGGTGGGAGTGAATGGGTGATGGGCACTGGGGGTTATTCTGTATGTTAGTAAATTGAACACCAATAAAAAATAAATTTAAAAAAAAAAACATCAAGATTAAAATGTGCTGTAAAAGTTATTAAAATATAAAGACCATTTGCAGTTATTAAAAAAAAAAAAAAAAGAAAATAGTTTTACTGCCTTAAAACTCCACTCTGCTTTATCTATTCGATCTCCTTCCCCCCCCACCTCCAAACCCCTGTCAGTGCTGACCTTTTAAATTTTTTTATCACTTATCTTCCAAAATGTCATATAATTGAATTATGGAGTAAGTAGTCTTTCCAAACTGATTTTTTTTTTTTTTTACTTAGAAATATCCATTATATTTTTCATAGCTTGATAGCACATTTTTAAATCACTGAATAGTATTCTATTTTCTGGGCATTCTATAATTTGGTTTATCTCTTCACCTATTGAAGGACATCTTAGCTGCTTCCAGTTTGGGGCGATTAATGAATAGAGCTTATAAAAATATTCAAGGGCAGGGTTTTGTATCGATAGGTTTTAAGTGAATCAAGTAAACACCAATCAGCTACCTGCTGGATTTTACAGTAAGACTATATTAAGCTTTTCAAGAAACTACCAAACTGTCTCTTACAATGGTAGTACCATGTGACATCCCCAAGAGGAATGAAAGAATTTCTGTTTCCCTGTGTCCTCACCAGGATTTGGCAATACCAGTTTTTTGGATTTTAGCTATTGTAATAGATGGGTGGTGGTAACTCATTGTCCTTTTATTTTTTACATAAATTTATTTATTTTTATAGAGAGAGAGAGAGAAACTTAAGCAGACTCCCCACTAAGCCCAATGTGCGGCTTGATCTCATGACCCTAAGATCACAAACTGGGCTGAAACCAAGAACTATACATTTAAGCAACTGCACCACCTAGGCACCCCACTCATTGTCCTTTTAATTCACAATTCTCTATTAGCAAATAATGCTGAGTATCTTTTAATGTTTGTTTGCCATCTGTATATCTTCTTTGGTGAAGTGTCTCTTCAGATTTTTGCCCACTGAAATAAATTATTTGTTTCCTTTTTGAATTTTAAGTCTTCTTTATATACTTTGGGTACTTTACCAGATATGTGTTTTTAAAAAGTAGCTTTTCTTAGTTTATAACTATAATTTCATTTTCTTAACAGTATATTTCACAGAACAGAAAATTTGAATTGTAATAAAATCTAACATCAATTTTTTTCCTCCATGGGTCATGCTTTTGGTGTTGTACCTAAAAACTCATGCTCCAAACCTAAAGTTACAATGATTTTCTCCTATGTTTGACTCTAGAAGTCTTATAGTATTAGGCTTTGTAATTAGAATGTGGACCATTTTGAATTAATTTTTGAAAAAAGGTAATTTCTCTGTCTAGATTGATTGATTGACTTTACATTTAAATGTCCAATTGTTGCAGCACCATTTGTTGAAAAGACTCTCCTTTGCCCACTGAAATGCCTTGTTATTTCAGTCAAAGATAGATTAACTAAATTTGTGTGTCTTGATTCTAATCAATTTATTCTCTTGTTTCTCATTTGGCCAACACCACTTTGCTTTATTACTATAGTTTTATATTATGTCTTGAAGTCTGGTAGCATTAATCTTCCAATTCTGTTCTTCAGTATTATGCTGGTTGTTTTGTGCCTTTTTCTAGTCCACATAAAGATTAATTAGGTAGGCTTATTTCTTGTGTATAAATAAGATTTTATATTTTAAAATATAAAAATATTTTGTGTATTTTTATTTTTTTACTTACTGCTATTTAAATTTAGAAGTCCAGAAGCAGAGGGGTTTCTGGGTGGCTCAGTCTTTTAAGTGTCTGACTTTGACTCATGTCATAATCTCAGGATCCTGGGATACAGCTCCGCATTGGGTTCCCTGTCCAGTGAGGAGTCTGCTTCTCCCTCTCCCTCTTATCCTCCCCTCAACTTCTCTTTGTCTCTCTCTCTCAAATACATGAATAAAATCAGTTTTTAAAAAAGTTCAGAGGTAGTTGTCATAGGAATAAAAAGTATATTTCTGACTTTACACAAAGCACTTGTTTCTGTAACTTGGAAATTCTTCCTGGATCCAAAGTAAGAGAGTGCAAGCCATAATGAATAGTATTGGTGTTATTTGGGTCTATAGAATGATGACCAGGGAAGTATAGATATAAAAACATAATCTTAAGAGTGTGGGGAAAGAAAAGTTTTCCCTTCTTTCCTTTTAGGTTTTGTGCCTGGTCTAATAATTACACTGATACAAAGCAATTTTACAAGAGAAAAACAAACAAAATTTATTAACATGTATTATCTCCTATACACATCCAGGAAAACTAAGTAACTTCCCCAAATGGCCAAAGCTATCATCTTAAATAATATCTTCAGCTAAACAAAAGATATTGAGAGTGGGAGTTGGCTGTGCCTCACCTTGTGTCTGTAGTTCCTTAAAAATAACTACCTTAAATTAATCAATATACTAAAGGGACACAATTTGGGGTGGCAAAATCTTCTCCCCTACAAAAGTTAAAGGTAAGGGTACCTGGGTGGCTCAGTGGTTGGGCATCTGCCTTCAGCTCAGGTCATGATCCTGGGCTCCTGGGATCAAGTCCCACATCAGGCTCCCTGTAGGGATCCTGCTTCTCCCTCTGCCTATGCCTCTGTCTCTCCCTCTGTGTCTTTCATGAATAAATAAATAAAATCTAAAAAAAAAAAAAAAGTTAAAGGTAATAGTGAGGAAAATGTAAACTAAGGGTCTTGAAATCTGAGTAATCATATTAAATTAATAACCATTTTGCTTGGGAACAGTTGCTGAAATCAAACCTCCACACAATTAGTTTTCTCTATAAGCACCTTTATTTAGAACCAGCGCATGGCCATTACATGTGTTGTCTACTGATTTGGTGAAATCAAATTCTTTTAGAGAAATTGTATTGATCTGTGATCTGGGCAAACAGAACAAGAGCTGTTACACACTTATTCAACAGGACAGGAAGGATTCATTGCCAGTGTACTTTGATTGTATATTTTTCAAGGTCATTTACCACCTCATCCATGGATTCCATAATGAGTAAAATAAATATGACTTCTTGCTTTTTTGCTGGGGGATAAATAAAAGAATCAAGTAAGCAGCCCACTAGAGCAGCTTTATTATTTACATTCTGTTTAGTGATTCACAGGGTCGTTGAGTTGCAAGGACAGAAATAAAAGCTGCAACAGAAAGCATATATCCTGGTTACTTAACATGAAAATACTTTAAAATGTCCCATGAACCCAATAAACATTCCTCAATCTCTGACATCATATGTATTCTAGCCTAATATCTAGACACAGAGGACCTGAAAGTTGTTAACTAGTGCTATCCTTTACCGTTTTTTGAAGTAAGTTCAATTTGTTGGTATTGCAAGTTTTCATCATTCCTAGAGTCCAATAAAGAATCAAATTTTATTTCTCCAATCTGAATGTTTCTCAAATTATGTTATCAAAAACTATATCATAAATGTATCCACCACTGAAGTGAACTGCAAATGACTAATAAGGTTAAAAGTGTAATGTAATAATTCCTAAAGGCATTTCTATTTTAATGTGACTGTAAGTCTTTAAGAACAGGAATAAGTATCTAATCAGATGTAGAAAGGTAGACATCAAATCAACCATCCAATTCAGAGGTATTCTTAGGGTACTAATACTACGTATAGTCAGGACAATGTTTTCATGGCATTCAGGAAGTACAGAGCACTGAACTAAGTGCCAGGCATGTATCAACCATCCAATTTATTCAGAGTACTCACAAGCTCAAAACCTCACACTACTACAGACCCTAGAGAGCTAGAAATAAAACCCAGGTCTAAAGTTATAAACCTTTTGTGATCTGTTCCATACAATTTCCATCCTCTTTCACTTGTGCTTCATTCTGACTTAATGCTTTACTTTCTTTCTACCACGTGGTAAGGAAAAATGTGTGCTGATTATTTACTTGGTTCCCTTTTTAATAGTTTTGCATCCTATCAAGTGTTCATCTGCATTTTCTGAAAGTGCCCATTTATTCATCTGTTAATTATATTACAGTATTTATTAGATGCAAGTGCTGGTCTTATTCCAGGTGCTAGGGATACCATCTATCTAATAAACACTGATTTAGTGCTTATATATACGAGTCACTTTAATATCTCACAACAACAACCCATGATGTATGGACTATTACAACCCACAAGTACAATAGAAAAAAAATCTAAAACAAAATGTTTATGGATGTGACAAAGCTGGAGTACAAAACCAGATAATGTGACTCCAGGTCCCACCATTTAGCTACTAGAATGTACCAATTCTCAGTCTCAGACTGATGAACATGACGGAAAAGGTCTATCCTTTTATAGTTCTAAGGTGGGAAAGTAGCAAACAACAAGTGAATAAATTATTAATTTCAAATAGTAGTAACTGATAGTTATTGTTAAACAACAAAACTTCAACTGAGTGGCTTAAAAGATCAAACTAGCTTTATTGAATGATTCATAAATCATGCAGCATCTGATCTAATAAATAAGATGGAGCTCCCCTGAGCTGAAGAAAAGGAAATGTTTTTAAATATAGTGTTAAAAAGAAAATCAAGGGCCCCAAGTGGCATCACTTTGGTTACTGCTAAAGTCAGTAAACCAGGGTTTAATATCGAACCTAATTTCAGTTTCAACCTCCTCCAGAAATGTCTTAAGTAAAGAGTTAGGAGTTTTCTGATAAGCACCAATGAGGTAATCTTTTGGATGGGCTTTCTCCATCCCCCAAAGAAAGATGAGGTAATCTGCATAATAATCCTCCCCACCCTTCCCTCTAGGGGAAGGTGATCTGGCCTGAAACAATTTTGTCTTTTCTTTTGCTTATAACTTTTTTTTAACCCCATCCTCCTTTCTATAAAAACCTTCCATTTTGTATAACTCTTAAGAGCTCTCCTCTGTTTGCTAGATACGATGCTGCCCAATTCATAAATTGTTTAATAAAGCTAATAAGATCTTTAAAATTTATTCAGTTGAAATTTTACTTTTTAACAGTAGAGAGGGAGTGGAGAAAATGAAATTATTAGCAAAGAATTCATTGTTTTAGACAAGGTCACCTTCCTAAGTGGAACAGAAGGTGTCTACCAGTAAATAACCTAGTGCTGACCGGGAAATGTCACGTTGACTGGTTAAAGGTTACATTCCTGGGATGGTTAAAACTGCAGTTACGTTAAGTACTAAGTCTCGGATTGCTGATGCGGGGTCTTAACATAAATGACTCCATTTTGGGTTTGTGATTTACTTTTTAAGATTGTAATAATAGTGTTGTGCCCAAGATCGCGAATTCGAGAAACCACCAAGGAGCCGACACCGATGCAAACACACGAGGGTTTATTTACAAGCTCGAGCTTGGGTCCAAGTATATCCGACACAGCAGAGCAGGGAGGTGGGTTTCAGCTTAGTTTTAAGGGCTGGTCTAGGGGACCTCCAGAAGGGGTGGAGCAATTCCTCAAGTTCTGTTTACATTTTGATATGGGGCCTTCAAGGGCATTGAGCTCTGTTCTTATTTTAGTAGGGGCTTCCTGCCACTGGCTTGGGCTGTTCTCATTCTAATAGGGGCTTCCTGCCCTTGGCTTGGGCTCTGTTTTTATTCTAATATGGGGCTTTCTAGGATGTTAAGCTGTAAGCTGTTTTCTTCCTGTAACTGAAGTAAGGTAAAGTTCAACTCTTATTCACAGGGGCCTGGCATGGCTGTACTTGTGATAACGCTGAACTTAAAGTGGAATGGCCTTAATTTTCTTGGCCTCCACAAATAGTTGCCTTAGAAGTAAGAGTAGCATGAAATCAGTCACTTCCCAATAAAAGGAAGAAAAAAAGTGAATAATTTGAATCTCAGTTTCTTCTTTTACTCAATGTCTATATATAGTCTACTGACATTGAAAAGACTTCACAAGAAACAATCAGATTATAATAAAGTAATATGGAGGAGGGAAAGTTTTCCCTTCATCCCTTCTAGGTTCTTTGGCTGGTCTAATAAATTGATAGAAGACAGACTGACAGGAGAAAAACAAACAGTTTATTGACATGTATACATGGAAGATACACCCTGCCCCCCAAACTTAGTAACTATCAAAAATGGCCAAAGGCATCACCTTAATTATCACCTTCAGCTAAGGATAAAAGAATATGTTAATATGGAGAGTCAGTTAAGGGAAGTTGTCAGCAAAAGTATTTAAACAAGGGTAAGACTATTATGCAAATTTAAGTTGTGTTACCTGTTGAGTTTCTAGAGTAGTCATACATGCCCCTCTTCCTGGCACAGCGAGAAAGACATCCCTACACATGGAGATTTCTCTCATTTGGAAATCCATTTATAACTTTGCCCTCAAAACTTAACTACTAATAACCTACTATTTATTGGTAGCCTTGCCAATAACATAAACAGTTGATTAACACTGTTAACAATATATTTTGTATATTGTATGTACAGTGTATTCTTCTATAAAAGAAGCTAGAAAAAGAAATGCTAGTCCAGAAATCATAAGAAGAGAAAATACATTTACAGTACTGTGCTGTATTTATTGAACAAAATCTGCATATAAATGGACCCCCACAGTCAAAACTCATGTTGTTGAGGGGTCAACTGTATGTGTAAATGACTCTGACATAAGGGTAACTTGTACTTGGTTTTCAGAGCTTCTCTGGTGTTTGCAGGTTCTTAAAAAAATAATCAGCCTAAAATAATCATTATGCCAAAGAGACATATTTTGGGGTGGCAAATTTCACTGCATTAGCAATATTTTAATGAAAGCATTTCCAGAGTTTTCATCAATCTCCTATTTCAACGTACTAACAGCCCTACCAGTATTGAGAGTAGAGTGGATTACCACACTGTTCTTGCCTAGAAGGAGATCCCAAACTGGTTATATCTTATCCAACATTACCTGGAAAAGGTCTCTGCCCAACCTTGAGATTCTAGGGCCCTATGCTCTGCAGAGGTCCTGATCACAGTTCTGGGATTGGTTTAATACAGGTCTGTCTGAATGTATGTCTGGCCAAGAGTTGAGAAGTGTGCAAAGTGATTAACAGTGGGGATAAAATTAGAGATAGCCAAGAAAGCACCTTGATTAAGACAATATATAGAGTTTACAGTCTTGGAGACAGGGTGACCTAAGAGCTGACTCCGTTCCTATGCTTACTGGCAGCTGAGATGCAATCACATTGCTTATCCCAGTGAAAGGTCTATCTCCCTCTGAATCTTCCCTTCAGTTATATATGATTCCTCCAGTCTCCAAGCTCCACCACCTCCAAAGTATGGAGTGTATTTTGGTTTTTTATCTTTTTTATTTTTCCCACATGGGAAAAGCTTGCCCTAAAAGTATATATTTTCCTGCTGCTTTAAAATTTGAGTCAAATATTTGGCTCCTTTTCTTCTTTCACTTTACAATGCTCTTCTCAAAGAGTAGGGAAGGTAGGTAGGGGCAGGGGTGAAAAAAGGAGATGGAGATGCACTTTAAGGAGTGTGCTTTCAATGAGCATGAGGTATTGAATGGAAGTTTGAGTCACTATATTATAGTGACTTGAAATTGATATTACACTGTATGCCAACTGGAAATTAAATAAAAACCTGCAAAAAAAAAAAAAGAGTATGTGATTCCTATCTACTTTCTGAAATGGATGGTGATGGCAGTGCTCAGAGACAATTTCTCAGGTTCCAGAGAACAAATTCAGTAGTGGTTTATAGATGAATATTGTATTCAAAATGTCTCTGACCTGATGTTGCTGTATGTCCTTTTGTAAATATCTACCAAATGATATTAGATAATTGAAAAATTTATATGAACTGAATAATCTATTACTATGAGTTCATTTTTTTTCTACCCAGGAAGATGAGATTACTTCCTTTTAAACTCAAAATGACTTTTAAATGGAATTCTCTTAATGCCATTTTAATTCTGGAAACCTTTTCTATAATAGCAGGAAAATAAATTGAGTATACATGGATTAGGATGAATTCCAAGTCATAAAACATAAGCAAAATGAAACAAAAATAAAAAATTTGTGTGGAGGATGAGATACAGTAAAAGATCTTTGGTAGATAATCAGTTTGGCATAATGAAAAGCAAATTCACAATATTTTTTTGAAACTACAGAAGACCCTGGAATATTTCCAAAATATTATTAAAAGAAAATATTTTAGTAGATACTACTATTTTATGAGGCAGTGAATGCGATCAGTATCATTTCATTTAGTGTCTTCCTCCATCACAAATCCAAAGTTGTTGATGTCAAAGTAGTTATGATACCGAGTCTTGACTGAGCTGTACTCTGGCTTTTTCTGACCTCATCTATTCTCAAACAAGATAGCTTCTCCAGCCATTGACCTCTTTGCTGCTTTTCACACTGGCAAGAATTTGGCATTTGTACCTACTGTTATCTCTGTCTGAACTGTTCTTCCTCCTGATATATGTATGGCTTGGAGATCTCTGATCAAATGTTACCAGCTACTAGGAGTCTTACCTTGACTATACTGTCTAAAATAACACACCACTACACAATCTTTGCTCCTTTACCATACTTTATTTTTCCTCATAACCTTATCACTTCTTGGATTACTATATAATTCTTATTGTCTGTCCCCTCAACCAAATAATAGTTACATACTCCTGATGGATTGTCTCTTTTATCAACATATAATATCCTTCTTGGTTTCCTGTAACAGTTTTTTACTTAGTCTATTTTTTTTCTAATATTAGCATAGTCACTCCTGCATTCTTTTGGTTATTATTTGCATGAAATATCTGTCTCACTCTTCTACATTCAACCTATTTGTATCTTGTGAACTTGTTCACAAGTCTCTTGGATGCATTAAATTAATTAATGATAAGAAAAAGCTTACCTTTGAAATTTGCAATTTGTTTCTATAGGTCATTTCTTTTTTTGTTCCTCAGTTTCCCCTTTATTGCCTTCTTTAATGTTTAACTGCTTTTTACATAATTTATCATTTTGGTTTCCTATTCCTTTTCTTTACATATTTTAGTCAATCTCAGTGATTATTTTGGGTACTACAATTAATCTTTTGAACTTATGACAAACAAATTTAAATGAATACCAACTTAGCTTCAACAGTATTAAAAAACTGCTCCTATATAGTTACATACCCTTCTTTATGTTATTATTGTCAGAAAGTAAATCTTTATACCTTGTCTACCTATTAGCATGGATGTATAATTATTTTCTGCATCTGTATTTTAAATCTTAGAGTTAAAAAACAGATTTACAAATCAAAAATAAAATAACATTGGCCTTTATATTTACCTATCTAGTTAACTAACAATGTTCTTTATTTCATCATATAGTTTTAAGTTGCTTTCGAGTGTTCTTTCATTTCTATCTAAAGGACTTCTTGTCACATTTCTTATAGGGCAGGTCTACTAGCAACAAACTCCTTCAATTTCTTTTATTTAAGAATGTTTCAGTGTGTCCCATTTTTGAAAGATAGTTTTGTCAGACATAGAATTTTTGGTTGAGTTTTTCTCTTTGAGCATTTTAAGTACATCATCTGTTGCCTTCTAGTGCCCGTGGTTTCTGAGGAGAAATTGATGAATATTCTTATTAAAGATCTCTTCCAGTGACAAATTGCTTTTATTGTTGTTGTTCTCTTCAAGATTCTGTATGTCTTTGACAATTTGATTATAATATGTCTTGTTAAGAATTTCTTCTACTTTATCTTTCTTTTTTAAATAACTTTCATCAAATTATTGAAGTTTTTGTCATTATTTATTCAAATATTCTTTCTTCTCTGTTCTCTCCCTCCTCTTCCCATTATGCATGTGGTTCCTTGATGGCATCCCACAGGTGTGGTAGGCTTTATCTTTCCACATTCTTTTTCTTTCTATGTCTTTCTATCAGATACAGATAATTTCAACTGAACTATTTTCAAGTCCCCTGATTCTTCTTTTTGTCTGCTCAAATGTGTCATTGAAACCCCTAGTAAATATTTCGTTTCATTTAATATACTTTTCAGCTCCACATTTTTGTTCTTTTTAAATAATTTTTATCTCTTTATTGATATTTTGTATCCATTCATGCATTATTCCTCTGATTTCCTTTTGTTTTTTGTTCATGATTGGATTTATTTTGTTCTTTCAGCATATTTAAGAAAGTCAATTCATTTTTTGCTTTGTTTTTTTAGAGAGAGAGAGAAGATAGAGTGTGAGCAGTCGGGGCTGGGGCAGGGGACAGGGAGAAGAGGAAGAGAAAGAGAATCTTAAGTAGGCTCCACACCCAGTACAGAGCCTAATGCAAGGCTTGATCTCACAACTGTGAGATTATGACCTGAACCAAAATCAAGTGTTGGACACTTAACTGACTGAGGCACCTAGGTGCTCCAAGAAAGTTAATTTAAATTCTTCATTTAGTAAGTCTAATGTCTGTTTCCTTAGGGGTGGTTTCTTTTCATTTCCCTTGTAAAATGGCTATATTTTCTTTCTTCTTTGCATGCTCTATAATTTTCTATTGAAAACTAGACAATTTGAATATTATAATGTAGTAATTCTAGAAATCAGATTCTTTTTCATCCTCAGGACTTGGAGTTTATTTGTTTGCTTGTTTGTATATTATGAGTAGTAATGTTCATTTAATGACTTATGTAAAAATTTTTTGTAGAGACTGCCTACTTTGTGCATGGTATTCAAAATTGTTATCCTTTTAGCTTGTGATAAACTAATGTTTTTATAGAAATTTTCTTGAATAGCTAGAATCAAAAAAAATGGGATGGGGGAAAGACAAAGTAAAACTCAACTAGTCTTTGCAGATTGGCTCTGAGGACATTCCTTCAATACTTAGCCAAAGCCATTTACAACTCTGTTTTAGCCTTCATTTTTTGCTTGCACTAGAATTAACAGTCAGCCAGAAGTCAAAGATTAGTGTCTTCTCAGCAATTTTCTAAACTTGCACCCTGCTCTGGGCATGAATCTGGCTTTCTAAATTCCTTTGTATACACAGGAGGTTTTCAACGCCTAAATTCTTCAAAGAATCTCTCTCTCAAGCTTTTGGTGTGTTTATTGTTTGTCCCAACAATACTATTATTATTACTATTATCATTATAATTATAATTATTATTATTATTATTACCATTAACCCTAGGTAGAAGCATGTTGTCCATTTACCTTTCAATATTTTCAGGGAATGACCTCTGCATAGCCACATTTCTGCCCTGAGAACTTTCCAAATTAGGTGACACAAAGAGCTCATAAATTCCCAGATCAGTTAATGTTTTAGTCTTGACCCAACTGAAGCATGACAACTTAAACTTGTTTAAAAAACCTAAATTGAGGAAAAAGAGAAACTTGTAGTTTCCTCCCTTGGTCTATTTAATGCTAACTCCTTTGGTCTATTTAGTATGTCAGTTGCCTCCTACAATCTAAAAAAATTTCTAAATTTGGGGAAAAGTGAGAGTAACCCACTCATATTTTATAGGAGAGAAAATCCCTGCTTTTTTGAACTGGATAATATGATAATGTTTATCTTTTTAAGGTATTTATTCTGAAAAAAATATTTTATTAAGTTGTACATGTAAAACTTGAGACTTATCTATGGCAAGTCTATTTGTTAAAAAATTAATTTCGGGCAGCCCATGTGGCCCAGCGGTTTAGCTCTGCCTTCAGCCCAAGGTGTGATCCTGGAGATCCAGGATCGAGTCCCACATCAGGCTCCCTGTATGGAGCCTGCTTCTCCCTCTGCCTGTGTCTCTGCCTCTCTCACTCTATGTCTCTCATGAATAAATAAATAAAATGTCTTTAAAAATAAAATAAAATAAAATAAAATAAAATAAAATAAATAAAATAAAATAAATAAAAAATTAATGTCATGGAAAATGTTTACACACTTTAAAATGTTCTATATATCTAATGTACTTCAGATTATATTTATGTAAAATATAAATTCTATGAATTATCTTATATGTTTATATAAAATGTCAAGACCAAGTACTGTGAAAATATTGTTAAGCATGTTTGACCTGTGCTGTATTCCTAAGAGAAACAATATTGCATTCTTTTAAATAAATTTTTAATTTCAGAATGTATTCATTCTAAGTAATAGAATATGGAGGTTTCTCAATTTATTAAGAAAACCAAATTAAAATTAGAAAATAATTCTATTAATAGAATATGGGGGTTATGGTATTAACACCATAATCCTATGCCAACTTTAATCAACAAATGTATTATATTTACTGACATCTACTCAGCATCTAAGGCATTTATACAGAGCGTTTATATATAGATCTTCCACAGACAAATGTTAGTAATCTGACTTCTTTTTCACTTTTCCTAGCAAAACAGAGTGAGAAATTTGGTTTCAGAATAACTCATATTATCATTTTCATATGGAAAGTAACAAATTAGGAAAATATACATGACATCTAGAGACACATAATGAAACTTAGGTTAAAACCTCTGATGAGACTTCTTATTTTAGTACAAAAAGCATTATTAAGAGTGTGATTACTCATAGCCACTGTTCTCTGTGATGTGTTTGAAGTTGTGGATGGTGGAAAATGATATAACTGAACTACAAAAATCCTTATTCTGTTTTCCCCATTAATGGCACAGCCAGTAGCCTTCAGATCTCTACATTCTCTCAACTATCATGTGAGGTCTTTTATCTCACTACAAAGAACAGATAAAGCAGAAGAAGAAACATTTTCTGCAGGCTTTAATTGAAAAAACTATAGATTTTAAGAAGAGAAATGAGGATGGCTCTTTTCAATTGAATTCACTTTCCTTATTAGTTTGCAAGTAACTCTTCTTCACCAGCCCTCCCCAAAGCCAGATCTGCCAACTTGAAATTTTCAATACTTTGATGTAACAATGAAAATTTACTCTTAAACCATTATCTTCATTGAACTTAAGACTCATTTACTTGTGGAACTACATATTAAAGAATCAGAAATGCATATTTTGATTATGATACAAGAGTCAACTGAAAACTCTTTCTTGCCTGTCCTCCCTTCAGTACACCATGACCCCTCCCACTTCCAGTTCCCATGATGAAGGGCCTTCTGGATCTTTTCCCATGGAGCAATATACCGTCAAACTCCTGGTATTTCCTGAATTACCACCCTTAAAATGCAGCGGTGTCTTATCAATTGCTAGGTGACAGCTAATTAATTTGTAAAAATAGTTGATGTTCATGAGTAACAATCAACCATTGAATTGAAAACAATCACAGTGTTTTCAAGTATGGCCTTCTACAAAACAAATACAAATTTTATTGTATGGTATTTGACAAAAATCACAATCCAATGAACTGAATCTAATGGGGAAGCTAACAAGCACTAGAACAGATGAGCTGGCATTTTGTTTACTAGTTCTCTTAGAACACATAACCCAGATGGCTAACTCAGCCATTTCACCACAGTCTGGTATATTAATAATCTCTGGAAATTTTTTCTATTGTAGAAGAAAAACAATATCACATATTCAATGTACTTACTGATGAGGACATCATTGAATCATGAATATTTGTTTGTTACAAATTTATGGTAAGAAGAAAGAGCACTCTAAAGTGAAGAAATACCATGAACAAAGAAATCATCACTACAGAGAGAACTTAGCATAATGGAACAGTGGTAAAGATTTGCCTTGGTTAAAATACAGTAATATGCCAAATATTGTCCTCAAAATGAACACTGGGTCATGTTATAAAGAAATTAGAATGCTCTACTGAAGATTTTTTAAATGATCATATGAGAATGTGATAGTCACTGATAGTTTTCACACATGCAAGTAACATTATCAGATTTAAATTTAGAGTTAACTGCAGAAGCATTAAGAAAGAAAGATTGGCTTCCTGAAAGACTGTTCCATGGCTTTCAAATTGATCATATGGGCAGTGAATCAAACAATCAATTAACATTTCTGTCCATACAGTCGAAAACCTAACAACTCTCAGGTTTGCCCTTCCATTAAAGAGTTAATCAGATTATGTAATCTTCATATTTCTAAGTAGGAACATCTATAATATCAGCTAATTGAATGTGTAAATTTTTTAAGAAAACCTAGTCATTTAGAACAAATCATTTTTGACAGTCCACATAACCTGTAAGATAGTCCTAGAATATAAAAATGAAAATAAAAATAGTGAGCTAATCAACTGGCTAACACTATTGCATAGAATACTCAAACTCTGGCAAATCCTTAAACTGTGCAAGTTATAGCAAGGATTCACAAACAATATGCCGCATACTGTTTTTGTGTAACTTGTGAGCCAAGAATGGTTTTTGAATTTTTAAAGAATGTAAGAAACACTGAGAAGGATACGCAACAGAAACAGCAGCGATCCTCAAAATTTAAGATCTATGTTGTCTGGCCCTTTACAGAAAATGTCATTGATCCATGTTACACTGTGAAGGATGTGAAAGAGAGCTTGAGGGATATTTGTTTCCACTAATTCCTCCTTCTATAAACTTCTCAGACAGTATGGAGCACTTTTATAGCATCATTCAATTTCTCCTTCATACCCAAGAGAGTTTCTTATCTAGTTGGTGAGAATATTTTACCAATTGTAAATAGTGTGGTACCACACAGTTATGATCTGCAAGTATGATCCTTTAGGTATGGCCTCAATTACATAGTTAATTTTTCCAATTTTATTCCAATTAAAAGGAGAACATTTGTTATAGAACCTATGCAAATAATATATTACATGTAAGCAAGGGAACTGGATAAAGTATTTGTTTCTAAGTTCATGGCATGAGGGAGAGATGTCAATGAGAATTAGATTTCATTAAAATTGTTTCTTTTTATTTTGCAAAAACAAAAGGAAAAAAATTAAAAGCTAGAGATAGCTTAAGAAAGGCAAGTGTTATGTAAGCATAACAATAAACCTTTGGAAGTCATAACACTATTCTGAACAAATGACTACAATAAAATTTCTATCTGTTCATCCAGTTCAGTTTAATTAATTCTTCTTCTGCCCAATCTTGAGTCATAAGTCACCTTTAATCCAACACGTCTGCTTTAGGACTGAAAAGAGCCCAGAAATCCTGACCTGATCCACTGGTAACAATCAGAAGTTGGCTTAAATGGTGTCAGTTGGGAGACTGGTACTCAAGAACTATTCTTACAGATAGCTCAGAGTAACTAGTCCTGTCATGAGGCTCTTAGGCTGTGCATCTTTGTTGAAGACAAAAATTCTAGCTAGTCACTTATGGCTAAGCCTTCAGCAAGCTGCAGAGGGAAGTAGAAACCTCTGCAAGATTGAGACTGAGTGTCTACAGATAATTTATTAAGTAATCAATCATATCAGAATAGAAGAAATTAGAATTCCTTATTAGGATTCAGGAAAGGACTATCTCTTAAAGTTTTGAGCAACAGTTTCCTAAGAGTAATAACTACAGGCACCAAGATCATTGACAAATCTCCATGGCCTTCCCCAAAAACATACAAACACAAATTTTATTTGAATAATATTTTATATGGAGATAGATTTAATTTGCAACTGGTTTAGAAAAGCTGTACTTTTCTCTGCTAGTGTCTGACAATGCCAAGAGCAGTTTTCATATCCGGATTAGGGTTCCAAACCCCCCGACCCCAAAGTTAGCTTCTTTACTGATGATTTGCCACTGACCTAAATGGTTTGACAAACTAGCTTCACTACTTCAGAAGTCACTGAGAACTTTTTCAGCCTACTGAAATCAAGAATCCTCGCATAGATCTTCACAGTGCGAATCAGAGCCTCAGTAGTCCTGTCTGATCACAGAAGGGCCCCGGGCAACTTTCTGAGTTGTAAAATGGCTCCTGGACCTCTGATGGTTGTTTACATCCTTTACTCTCACTGCACCTCTGCACCATAGCCTTTGCTTCTATTTATTTATTTATTTATTTATTTATTTATTTAGATTTTATTTATTTATTCATGAGACGCACACACACACACACACACACACACACACACACACAGAGGCAGAGACATAGGCAGAGGGAGAAGCAGGTTCCATGCAGGAAGCCTGACGTGGGACTCAATCCCGACACCCGGGGATCATGCCCTGAGCTGAAGGCAGACACTCAATCACTGAGCTTACTCAGGTGTCCCCATAGCCATAGCCTTTAAATATAAACCTTGGGGTGTGGATAGCTCAGTTGATTAGGGGTCTGTCTGTAGCTCAAGTCATGATCCCAGGGTCTTGGGATAGAGCCTCAGGTAGGGCTCCTTGCTAAGTGGGGAGTATGCTCCTCCCTCTGCTCATGCTTGTGCTCCCATGCACTCTCTTTGAAATAAATAAATAAAATCTTTTAAAAAATAAATATAAATCTCATGTGAGTATATTCATGATAAACTTTCAAATATTCAGTTTGAATATTTGAAAATTGTACATTTTGTGTAATACTATATCTACAAAATCTTATCCTACAGAAGGTTGAATATCTCTTTTAATTTGACAACTGTTCATATACAGGTATTACAGTAATGTTGAACCAATTACAAAACTTGAAACATACCCAGCACACTTCATCATTTATAGCATCTTGCCTTTAAAAAATGAGATTGATACTATTTTCCAGGGAACCTTTAAGAAATCTCAAAGGTATCTTAGGTGTCAAAGACATTTTGAATATTTTTTTCTGATTTTAGGGGCTAGTTTTGGAATTCAAAAGAATTACCAAATGAGATTTGGGTATTAATTACAATATGATCAATAGTTACTTATTTTAATCAGTGTTATTTAAAAATAAGATGTTAGGGATCCCTGGATGGCTCAGCGGTTTAGTGCCTGCCTTCTGCCCAGGGCATGGTCCTGGAGTCCAGGGATCGAGTCCCACATTGGGCTCCCTACATGGAGCCTGCCTCTCTCTGCCTCTCTCTCTGCCTGTGTCTCTGTGTCTCTCTCTCTCTGTGCCTCTCATGAATAAATAAAATCTTAAAAAAAAAAAAAAGATGTAGAAGACTATTATATGGTTGTAAGGAATACTGGCTCCTTCACAACTGAGGAAACATATCTTGAAACAATCAAAATAAAAAAAAATAAAAAAAATAAAAAAAAAAGAAACAATCAAAATATTTCAAAGGCAATTCAAAGTAAAGAAAATTATTCTAGTGAGATATGGAAACTTTGTTATTATACCGATGTTTTGGTAAAGAATAATCAGTCACTACCTTTGTTAATAGCTTTAAACCAATTCCTTCTTTCTTTCTTCTTTCTTTCTTTGAAAGAGAGAGAGGACAAGTAGGGGAAGGGGCAGAGGCAGAGGAAGAAGCAGACTCCCCACTGAGCAGGAAGCCCAATTTGAGGGCTCGATCCCAGGACCCAGAGATCATGACCTGAGCTAAAAGCAGAGACTTAACCCCACGAAGGCACGTCAATTCCTCATCTTAAAGAAAAAACAAAATTCAGTTTTGTGTCAATATTTGGCAGTAAAGATTTTAAGGAGACTCCCTCTCCCAATTTAAACACTATAATTATCTGAAAATATCTCCATCAAACTGAGAAAATGTTGCCAAGTTTTTAACATATCTTTTAGTTTTCTTTTTTGGATATGGATATTATAAACCAAAGAAAATCCCATTTCTTTCCTTCATATCCTTTACAACTTGGAAGAAATAGTCATATTTTGTCTTTTACTATGATGTTTCATATCCTAGGGCAATAAACCTACTTTCTGATTCCCTGAAAAACAAAGTCTCATCTGTCTATCTGAGAATGTAATGTTCTATCAATATCACTCTTAGTTTCAAATACTCATATTAGTTATACATTTTAACAAAAGTAATATTTCACAAAAAACTGGAAAGCTAGTAATTGAAAATTTTCATACACCAGTGTTTTAGAAGACTATTAAGACTCACAATTTTCTAGAGCCAAACATGTTGCTTTACAAAAATGAACCATTTGTTAACATGTTCCAATCGTCTACTCAAATATAAAAAAGGAGCTAACATTTATAAGCATTATATTACTCGGTAATCAATGTTTCTGTATTCAGAAACGTTACTTAGAAACCAGGTATCAAATGATTAGTCATTAATTAACTCAATTTAAGATTTTAAGATTTTAAAATATTTAACAGTTTTTGGAAAAGATCAAGCTGATGTATAGAAAAAATAATTAGTTTTGTTATAAAAATTTCTCAGAATTATCATTCAATTTAGTTGGGCACAAATTTATATTTTTATAGTTTTAAATGTTATATAAGATTACTGTTTACTGATTTTATCAATAAGTGTAAGTGGTTGAGAAAATTCAAATGAACTATTTTCTTTTTGAAAAATAAATAAAAATCTTTATTATTTTATTTTATTATTTTTTAAAGATTTTATATATTTACCCAGGAGAGACACAGAGAGAGATTGGTAGAGACATAGGCAGAGGCAGAAGCAGGTTCCATGCAAGGAGCCTGATGCAGGACTCAATCCTGGGTGTCCGGGATCACACCCTGAGCCAAAGGCAGACACTCAACCGCTGAGCCACCAGACATCCTTAAAGATCTTATCTTAAAAATAATAAAATGTGCTCTATTTAGTATTTTCAACTGATAAAAATAAAGGAAAAGATATATTTTTAACTAAAATTATCAAGTTGTACTAATGTATCCACAGATTCACTTTAAATTTATAAACTTTGATTCTCATATTAAAACATTCTTGAGCTACCAGTTTGTAAGTATACTATTAATCTAAAACTTACAAATTATAATTTTTATGGACTCAATGGATATTATACTTATACAACTATCACTACCAGAAACCAGAACAGAGCATTTTTAATTTGAGATATTTATTAACCAGGATCCTCCAGAGGCAGGTATATTAGTTAACCACTACTGCTTAACAAATTACTCCAAAACTAAGCATCTTAAGACAACACATATTTACTACATTAGGCAGTTTCTGAAGGTCAGGAATGCAGAAACATCTGGTGATTCTGGCCAGAACCTCTTCGGAGATTGCAATCAAGCTGCTATCCAAGGCTGAGTAATCTCACAGCTCAACAGGGGCTTCCAAACAACTCACGTGGAAGCCTAACATCCTCCCTGATGGAAATTACCTTCAGTTTTCCTCCAACTCTTCACAGCACTTCTCACAACATGACAGTTTTCTTATCCCAGGACAAGCGGTCCAAAAGAGAGAGAGCAAGAAAGCATGCACCAGATGAAAGCCACATCTAAGATGCTACATTCTATCACATCTATCCTAAGCTCTTGGGCACCCAGACCAAGCATGTCATAAAATGGGAAAAAACTACAAAAGATTATGATACCAGGAACAGGGATGATTGGAGTCACCTTAGATGTGAGGTATTATGGATGGAAAACATCTCATACTCATTCAGTGAGAGGTTAGGGCATTAATTATAGGCGCAGTTAGAAAGCTCATAAATTCAGTTCTACAAGTCCAGCCTTAGGACAAAGTAAGCACAGAAACAAACTAATTAGTCTGGATTCTAAGGAGCTATAAATGAAACTCTTAACTGACTGAAGGTCACAAATAGACCAAGAGAAACACAAAAGACTAACTAATCAGATTCTCTGTTATCTCTCACCAAACGGAGAATAGATTTTTATGATCCCTCTAACAGAGATTATCAACTGATGGAAAAAGCAAAATTCTTGATTGCTGCTATCAGCAAGGAATAATATATTGATCATGCATGAACTAACAACCAAAACAAATAATAAAATCAGTAGGGGAGGGGGGAAAATCTGGAGAAACAGAGTTGCAGATTTAAAGTTGTTTTGCTACTTGGGATTTACTCTTGACCCAGGCAAAGCAGCTTATGAGAATTACTTCTCAAAAAATGTAGCTTTATTACCTCTCAAACAAATTCGTTTACTTAAGCATCTCAAAATATATCCTCCAAAACCTCTTAAGTATAATTTTTTAAAAGTCCAAAAAACATGACTCATAAAAATATAAGAGGAATACACACCAGAGATTCTATTCAATTAGCCATTTATAAGAAATTTAATAAAGGAAAGTTAGGATAAAATTACTGCATTAAAATACAAAACTGATAAATGTCTATATGGAAATAAACTGTACCCTTTGATGTAGCTACATATTTGTCTAGTCCTTGTTAAGAATAACAATAGGAAATCCTGACAAAGCTGTATGGAAATTACTATAGTATTAAATAAAAGTAACAGTGTCAGAGAAACTAAAATGATGTATGGAGCAAAGCAATATTTTTATCATTTTTAAGCAAGAAGTCAGAGATAGCAAATTTTTACTTCACAAAGCTTCCTTTAAATTCTAACATTCTATGCTGATATTCTTAATATTAGGGGTGCTGATTTTACTTTTAAGAAGGACAAGAAAACAAAGAGAAAAAGGATAATATCTATTAAACATTAAAAATCCTAGAGGAGAACTAGGCAACACCCTTTTTGAACTTTACCATAGTAACTTCTTGCAAGATGAGTCCATGAGGGCAGGAGAAACAAAAGCAAAAATGAACTATTGGGACTTCATCAAGATAAGAAGCTTCTGCACAGCAAAAGAAACAGTCAACAGGGATCCCTGGGTGGCGCAGTGGTTTGGCGCCTGCCTTTGGCCCAGGGCGCGATCCTGGAGACCCGGGATCGAATCCCACGTCGGGCTCCCGGTGCATGGAGCCTGCTTCTCCCTCTGCCTGTGTCTCTGCCTCTCTCTCTCTCTCTCTCTCTCTCTCTGTGACTATCATAAAAAAAAAAAAAAAAATTAAAAAAAAAAAAAAAAAAGAAACAGTCAACAAAACTAAAAGACAACCTACAGAATGGAAGAAGATATTTGCAAATGACATATCAGATAAAGGGCTAGTATCCAAGATCTATAAAGAACTTATTAAACTCAACAGCAAAGAAACAAACAATCCAATCATGAAATGGGCAAAAGCCATGAAGAGAAATCTCACAGAGGAAGACATAGACATGGCCAACATGCACATGAGAAAATGCTCCGCATCACTTGCCATCAGGGAAATACAAATCAAAACCACAATGAGATACCACCTCACACCAGTGAGAATGGGGAAGATTAACAAGGCAGGAAACCACAAATGTTGGAGAGAATGTGGAGTAAGGGGAACCCTCCTGCACTGTTGGTGGGAATGTGAACTGGTGCAGCCACTCTGGAAAACTGTGTGGAGGTTCCTCAAAGAGTTAAAAATAGATCTGCCCTACGACCCAGCAATTGCACTGCTGGGGATTTACCCCAAAGATACAGATGCAGTGAAACGCCGGGACACCTGCACCCCGATGTTTATAGCAGCAATGTCCACAATAGCCAAACTGTGGAAGGGGCCTTGGTGTCCATCTAAGGATAAATGGATAAAGAAGCTGTGGTCTCTGTATACAATGGAATATTACTCAGCCATTAGAAACGACAAATACCCACCATTTGCTTCACCGTGGATGAAACTGGAAGATATTATGCTGAGTTAAATAAGTCGATCAGAGAAGGACAAACATTATATGGTCTCATTCATTTGGGGAATATAAAAAATAGTGAAAGAGAATAAAGGGGAAAGGAGAAAAAATGAGTGGGAAATATCAGAAAGGGAGACAGAACATGTAAGACTCCTAACTCTGGGAAACGAACAAGGGGTGGTGGAAAGGGAGGTGGGCCGGGGGGTGGGGGTGACTGGGTGGCAGGCACTGAGGTGGGCACTTGATGGGATGAGCACTGGGTGTTATGCTATATGTAGGCAAATTGAACTCCAAGAAAAAAATTAAATAAATAAATAAATAAATAAATAAGAATGCCACCCACTATATGGGCATTGAAAGGTGCCATCTAAAGATTCTGGGTTATCCATGTGACATTGATGAATTAGCTGTTTCATAAAACTATATCAAAGGCATGTTTTAGGAAGATGGCCCCTTGAACTTGACTAGAGCATGGGTTGGTGAGGGTAAGGCTAAGTATAGGATATATAGCAATTGTCCTGACCTGAGCTGAGGCAGAAGTGGTGGAAATGAAGGAAAGAAAATGCACTCAAGATGGTCAAGGAGGGTAAGTGTGAAGTTCTGGTAAAGTATGTGGACATGAAAAAAAGTTCAAGAACAGAATGTGAAGTCATTGAATCATACGTTGAGGGGTTAGGACTGGATCCCCTATGCAGTGATTCCTCAAGCGTGTTCTGTAGGACACCATAAGCTCCAGATACATCCAAATAACATGTGCATCTCAATAAGCTTGGCACATCACACACTATCTACTTCTTCCTCAAAGTGCACAATTCTCTTCAAAGTATTAAAGGCACCCAGACTTCCTACAATAGAGAACTTCCTATTTAAAAAAAAAAAATTTAAAAATTGTAAAACATCACCACTTGAAGGAGATATGTCTTTCACACTATGTAATGCTAAATTTTCTCAATCAATAAACAAAGTTTGAGGAATAGATAGGCAACCTCAGTAGATTTCAGAGAAAAACAGTAAAACAAGTTTTTAAATAACCAGAAACTATTTTTTTTTTCTGTAAGAATGAGAAAAGTTTATGGCAAGTACCAAAAGGAATAAAAAGCCAACCCCTAAGCTGAGAGCCAACCTGATAATCAAACAAATGAATCACTCTATGAAGTACGTATGATGCTATGTATTTTGGAAGCTGAATCAGTCAGTATAGAAAACTGAATAAATACTCATATGAAAATACAAGCAAAATGGATAAGAAAAAATCTAAAATAGAGAAATAAATATACATGGCTCAAAAATCAAGTTTTATCTGCAATTTCTATTCTTTTTATAAAAAGAATCTTTCAATGGACTATGAACACATTTTTCGTTTTCCTCCAACTCCATCAGACATACTTCTGTTCCCTTAAAATGAACTTCTGTTCCCTTAAATAAAATGAAAGAGATATATAATGAAAATTGGGTCACATACTCTAATGGAAAAACACCTATGACTCACAATCTCTTATTTCCATACCTGACCTTTCCTTTTAATTCCAAATCTCTATATTTGATAATGTATTATATATCTTCTTGAATGACTCAAAATTACCAAAGCCAAATATTTATCTGTAGTCTTCTCCTACGGTTCCCCCCTCCCCTTTTTTTCTACTAGGGTTTTTCTACATCTGTTAGTTTTACTACTCTCCATTCCATTCTGCAAATTAGAAACCTGGAACTGATTTTGAATAATTAATTTCCTCTATTTTATCTCCATGTTCACCCATCAACAATAACCTACTGTTATTATACATTATAGATTTTTATCTTTCATTTTTATTTTTTAATAAATTTATTTTTTATTGGTGTTCAATTTGTCAATATACAGAATAACACTCAGTGCTCATCCTATCAAGTGCCCACCTCAGTGCCCGCCACCCAGTCACCCCCACCCCCCCGCTCACCTCCCTTTCCACCACCCCTAGATCATTTCCCAGAGTTAGAAGTCTTTCATGTTCTGTCTCCCTTTCTGATATCTCCCACTCTTTATCTTCTTTATCTTCTTTATCCATTCATCTTTTGATGGACACCGAGGCTCCTTCCACAGTTTGGCTATTGTGGACATTGCTGCTAGAAACATCGGGGTACAGGTGTCCCAGTGTTTCATTGCATGTGTATCTTTGGGATAAATTCCCAGCAGTGCAATTGCTGGGTCGTAGGGCAGGTCTATTTTTAACTCTTTGAGGAACCTCCACACAGTTTTCCAGAGTGACTGCACCAGTTCACATTCCCACCAACAGTGTAAGAGGGTTCCCTTTTTCCACATCCTCTCCAACATTTGTAGTTTCCTGCCTTGTTAATTTTCCCCATTCTCACTGGTGTGAGGTGGGATCTCATTGTGGTTTTGATTTGTATTTCCCTGATGGCAAGTGATGCAGAGCATTTTCTCATGTGCATGTTGGCCATGTCTATGTCTTCTTCTGTGAGATTTCTCTTCATGGCTTTTGCCCATTTCATGATTGGATTGTTTGTTTCTTTGCTGTTGAGTTTAATAAGTTCTTTATAGATCTTGGAAACTAGCCCTTTATCTGATAGGTCATTTGAAAATATCTTCTCCCATTCTGTAGGTTGTCTTTGAGTTTTGTTGACTGTATCCTTTGCTGTGCAAAAGCTTCTTATCTTGATGAAGTCCCAATAGTTCATTTTTGCTTTTGTTTCTTTTACCTTCATGGATGTATCTTGCAAGAAGTTACTGTGGCTGAGTTCAAAAAGGGTGTTGCCTGTGTTCTCCTCCAGGATTTTGATGGAATCTTGTCTCACATTTAGATCTTTCATCCATTTTGAGTTTATCTTTGTGTATGGTGAAAGAGAGTGGTCTAATTTCATTCTTCTGCATGTGGATGTCCAATTTTCCCAGCACCATTTATTGAAGAGACTGTCTTTCTTCCAATGGATAGTCTTTCCTCCTTTATCGAATATTAGTTGACCATAAAGTTCAGGGTCCACTTCTGGGTTCTCTATTCTGTTCCATTGATCTATGTGTCTGTTTTTGTGCCAGTACCACACTGTCTTGATGACCACAGCTTTGTAGTACAACCTGAAATCTGGCATTGTGATGCCCCCAGATATGGTTTTCTTTTTTAATATTTCCCTGGCTATTTGGGGTCTTTTCTGATTCCACGCAAATCTTAAAATAATTTGTTCCAACTCTCTGAAGAAAGTCCATGGTATTTTGATAGGGATTGCATTAAACGTGTAAATTGCCCTGGGTAACATTGACATTTTCACAATATTAATTCTGCCAATCCATGAGCATGGAATATTTTTCCATCCCTTTGTGTCTTCCTCAATTTCTTTCAGAAGTGTTCTATAGTTTTTAGGGTATAGATCCTTTACCTCTTTGGTTAGGTTTATTCCTAGGTATCTTATGCTTTTGGGTGCAATTGTAAATGGGATTGACTTCTTAGTTTCTCTTTCTTGAGTCTCATTGTTAGTGTATAGAAATGCCACTGACTTCTGGGCATTGATTTTGTATCCTGCCACGCTGCCAAATTGCTGTATGAGTTCTAGCAATCTTGGGGTGGAGTCTTTTGGGTTTTCTATGTAGAGTATCATGTCATTGGTGAAGAGGGAGAGTTTGACTTCTTCTTTGCCAATTTGAATGCCTTTTATTTCCTTTTGTTGTCTGATTGCTTAGGCTAGGACTTCTAGTACTATGTTGAATAGCAGTGGTGAGAGTGGACATCCTTGTCTTGTTCCTGATCTTAGGGGAATGAAGCAGTCATCCAAAACCTCCCAAGAAAAAAAAACAAAACAAAACAAAAAAAAAAAACAAATAAAAAACCTCCCAAGATACAAAAGTCCAGGGCCAGATGGCTTCCCTGGGGAATTCCATCAAATGTTTAAAGAAGAAATCATACCTATTCTACTAAAGCTGTTTGGAAAGATAGTAAGAGATGGAGTACTTCCAAACTCGTTCTATGAGGCCAGCATCACCTTAATTCCAAAACCAGACAAAGACCCCACCAAAAAGGAGAATTATAGACCAATATCCCTGATGAACATGGATGCAAAAATTCTCAACAAGATACTAGCCAATAGGATACAACAGTACATTAAGATTATTCACCAAGACCAAGTAGGATTTATCCCCGGGATGCAAGGCTGGTTCAACACTCGTAAAACAATCAATGTGATTCATCATATCAGCAAGAGAAAAACCAAGAACCATATGATCCTCTCAATAGATGCAGAGAAAGCATTTGACAAAATACAGCATCCATTCCTGATCAAAACTTTCAGAGTGTAGGGATAGAGGGAACATTCCTCAACATCTTAAAACCCATCTACAAAAAGCCCATAGCAAATATCATTCTCAATGGGGAAGCACTGGGAGCCTTTCCCCTATGATCAGGAACAAGATTTTTTATCTTTCCATTCCACCATCTGTATCACCACTACCTCAGGCTAAGCTAATGTGAAGATTTACGTTAATATATCTATGAATACAGTCTTCTTGGGACCTCCACCCATTTCTATTCCATACCATTCTCAGAGAGTGTTTTGTTTTTTTGAAGCACACGTAAGACCATTTCACTACTTTTTTCCCCACTGTTAAGATTATTTCCTGGTAGATCAGTGGTTGCTTGGAATCAGGGAAATTGGAGCAGGAAAAAAGCTGGATTATAAGTGAGCACGAGGTGGGACACCTGAGTGACTCAGTGGTTGAGTGTCTGCCTTTGCCTCAGGGCATGATCCTGGGGTCCTGGGATCAAGTCCCACATCAGGCTTCCCACAAGGAGCCTGCTTCTCCCTCTGCCTATGTCTCTTCCTCTTTCTCTGTGTCTCTTATGATAAATAAATAAAATCTTAAAAAAAAAAAATGAGCTTGAGGAAAATTTTGAAGTTAAGGGATATGTTCATTACCTTGATATTAATGATGGTTTCCCAGGTATATTCATATGTCAAAATTCATCAGATTGCACACTTTAAATATATATAGTTTTGGACAGTTATATTTCAATAAAGCCCAGGGGAAATAAATGCCAAAACTTTGCCTATTTCATTAGCTCTCAAGTCCCTCTCAAGTCACTTAGCCAAATGTTTTCAAGATTCCCTCATATCGGGCAGCCCCGGTGGCGCAGCGGTTTAGCGCCGCCTGCAGCCAAGGGCGTGATCCTGGAGACCCGGGATCGAGTCCCATATCAGGCTCCCTGCATGGTGCCTGCTTCTTCTGCCTGTGTCTCTGCCTCTCTCTCTAGCTGTGTCTCTATGAATAAATAAGTTAAAAATAAATAAAGTATTAAAAAAAAAAAGATTCCCTCATATCTTTCCATATCTTTTTGATAGTTGATGTCTTTTAATTGCTGAACAATATCCCATGGTTTGAATGTACCACAGTTTGTTTATACATTCAGCTATTCAAGAACATCTTGGTTGCTTCCAATTTTTGGCAATTACAAATAAAAATGTTATAATAATCATGTGCAGTTTTTATGTGGGTATAAGTTTTCAAATAAGTTGAGCAATACTAAGAAGCACAAATGTTGGATTATATGGCAAAAGTATATTTAGCTTTTTTAAGAAGCCACCAAATTACCTTCCAAACTGTACCATCTTGCATTCCCACCTGCAACGAATGAGAGTTCCTATTGCTCCACATCCTCCCCACATTTGGTGCTGTCAGTGTTTTGGATTTTGACCATTCTGATAGATGTGTGACAGTATCTCCTTATTGTCTTAATTTGAAATTCCTTAGTCATATATGGTGTTGAGCATCTTTTCATATGCGTATTTACCATCTATACATCTTCTTTGGTGAGATGTCTATTAGGTTTTTTGCCGAGTTTTTAACCTGATTGTTCACTTTCTCGTTGAATTTAAGAATTCTTCACATATTTAGTGTATCAATTCTTTATCAGATATGTCTTTTGCAAATATATTATCTTAGTCAATGGATTATATTTTTATTCTCTTAGAATATATTTGCAGAGCAGCAATTATTAATTTTAATGAAGTTTAGCCTATCAATTTTTTCTTCTATGGATTGTGCTTTTTGTCTTATATCTAAAAAGTCATTGCAGGTATAAAGTCACCTAGGTTTTCTCCTATGGTATCTTCTAAGAATTTATAGTCTGTGGTTTACACAGACTTAGATCTTATGTTTAAGATCTATTTTAAGTTAATTTTAGTGAAAGATGTAAATCAAATCTGTTTCTAGATTCATTTCTTTGCATGTGGAGGTCTCATTACTTTTGAAGAGTCATCTTGTAGCATTACATCCAGAATTTTGGACAATAATCTATAATTCTGATGCTAGTCTCCTTCACAAGTATTCCTCATCCTCTTGTTGAAAGAATATCAATGTTATTAATCAAAGGTAGTAAATAGAGACAAACTTCAGAGAAGAATAATTTAAAACAAATAGGAAAATGGTAGAATTAAAGCAAATCATATCTATAATTACATTAAATGCCAAAAAGCTTACCACTCCTAATACAAGGCAGATATTATCATATTGGATGAAAGAAAAAATCAATTTCCTATAAAAGATTTATAAGAAATAATTTAGATGTTAAATACTAATACAGATTTTAAGTAAAATAACTGGAAAAAAAGCAAATATAAGAAAGTTGCTTTAAAGTAAAAAAAAACAAATACCTTTAATACTGGACTGATCACACTATAAGATAAAGGGTTTGCCAGAGATAGTAAGGATAGTTTTATAATGAAAAAGGATAAATTCATGAAAAATGTGAAAAATTTTATGTGCATATGCTCTTGATAATAAGGATTCAAAATAGGCAAAATTTGACAGAACTGAAGGGGAAATAAATATTTTTATAATAATTATTGGTGATTTTAATATCCTTCTCCCAGAAGTCAGTAGGACAAGTGGCCTGAAAATCAGATTACAGATCTGAACAGCACTACTGATTAACTTGAACCAATCAATATTTATAGAATATTTATATGAAGCAAATGCAGAATACATATTCTTTCCAAGTGGACATGGAACATTCACCAAGAAATATTATATGCGGGACATAAAACACGTCTCACAAGTTTCAGAGGGCTGCATTTATTTATAATATGTGCTCTGAACATAACAGAATTAAATTAGAAGTGAATAATGATATATCTAGAGAATCCTGAAACATTTGACACTTGTCAACACACTTCTAAGTAACCCACGAGTCAAAGAAATCACAAAAAAACTAGAAAACATTTCAAACTGAATGATAATGCAAGTACAATGTATCCAAATATCTAGTTATTGCCAACAAATTAACAAACCACTCAAAACTAAGTGGTATAAAACAATCATTTTATCGTGCTCTGGGATTCTGTGGTTCAGGAGTTCAAATGTGGAACATGAGGATGTCATGTTTCTGTTGGTCCCTAGTTGGGAAGCCTGGCACAGCTGAGGGAACTCAATAAGTAGGCTGGCATTGCTTGGTGACATCTTCACTCATGTTTGGAACCAGGGCTTAACTCATGGGGGCTGTTGAGTAGAGCAGCTATGCATGACCTCTCCACATAGCCTGGCATTTCTCACAGCATGGAGGTTTCAAATTAACCCAACTTCTTTCATGGCCAGGAGAGTGCAGATACAGAAGAGTAGCTATGTAAAACTTTCTGGTGGTTTCTGATAAAGTTATCCATATATATAACAATACAGATAAATGTCAAAAACAATACTTTTTTTTTTTTTTTAAGGGAGAGAGAGAAAGAGAGGGAGAATCTTAAGCAGGCTCCATGCCCATAGCATGGAGCCCAACACAGGGCTCAATCTCACAACCCTGACATTATGACCTGAGCCAAAATCAAGAGTCAACACTTAATTGACTAAACCATTCAGGAGCGCCTCAAAAACTACTATCTTACTGAAAGAAGCTAAAGACAAAAGAATTCAAATATGATTAGAATTTTATGAATAGGCAAAACTAATCCAGGATGATTGGAATCAGAACCGTAGTTCCCTATGCGAGGTAGGGATTGTCTAGAAGGTGACACATGAGAACTTTCAAGATCAATATTATTTGAATAAATAATAGTTATTTGGGACAAGAGAGAGAAAATGATACATGCACACACTGATATAGAGAACAAGGTAAAGCAAATATTAAAAATGTCAATAATTAGTCAATCTAATTCAAGTGTATACAGGTTTTCATTGTGTGATTATTTTGTTATTTGTATAGATTTTCAGAATTTTGAAAAAGTAAAACATTTATAAAGTTCTTTAGGTAAATTCTGAGTGATTTTTCTGTGTGTGTGTGTGTGTGTGTGTTTTAAGATTTATTTATTTATTCATGAGAGACAGAGAGAGAGAGGCAGAGACATAGGCAGAGGGAGAAGCAGGCTCCAAGCAGGGAGACCGATGTGGGACTCGATCCCAGATCCTGGGAGCACACCCCGAGCTGAAGGCAGACACTCAACCTCTGAGCCACCCAGGTGTCCCAAATTCCAGATGACTTTGAAATGATTATTTTTTTCAAGTTTTTATTTAAATCCCAGTTAGTTAAATTACAGTGTAAAATTAGCTTCGAGAGTAGAATTTAGTGATCTGTTACTTGCATACAACATCCAGTGCTCATCACAAGTGTCCTCCTTAATACCCATCGCCCATTTAACCCATCCCCTGCCCACCTCCCCTCCAGTAACCCTTAGTTTGTTTTCTATAGATAAGAGTCTATTGCTTCATTTGTCTCTCTCTTTTTATTTCCTTTTGCTCCTTTGTTTTGTTTCTTAAATTCCACATATGAGTGAAATCATTGTAGTATTTGCCTTTCTCTGACTGACTTTTTGCTCAGCATAAAACTCTCTAGCTCCATTCACATCATTGAAAATGGCAAGATTTCATTCTTTTTTATGGCCAAATAATATTTCATGGTATATATATATATAAACCACCTCTTCTTTATCCATTCATCAGTCAATAATTTGCCTATTGTTGATAATGTTGCTATAAACATCAGGGTGCACATATCCCTTCAAATCAGTATTTTTGTATCCTTTGAGGTAAATACCTAGTAGTGCAATTGCTGAGTCATAAGGTAGTTCTATTTTTAACTTTTAGGAACCTCCATACTGTTTTCCAGAGTGGCTGCACCAGTTTGCATTCCCACCAACAGTATAAGAGGGTTCCCCTCTCTCTGCATCCTTGTCAACACCTGTTGTTTTGTTAATTTTAGCCATTCTAACAGGTGTGGGGTAATATCAAACAATTATTTTTACATTTGTTAATTAGAAAATATTTTCTAAGTAACTTTTATATCAGAATATTTCAAATGGCTCAAACTTCACAGTATTTTTTAGTATGTCTAGAATTTTCACTTCTTAATCTTCATAAGCAAGTTCATTATTTCAGTTAAGCTATGAATACTTTTAAAGATAAAAGTTTCAAACTATAAGAAATATAAAATTACATGAAGTAGAGAATTCTGAAACTTATGTTCAGACAGTTGTAAGTAAGCTTAGCAAAATGTTTTTGACAGAAAAAGAGAACATATTTTCCCCTCAGGAGAGAGACTACTTGGCAAAGTAGAAGGTCCAGACATTGAGCTCAATAGTAGGAGCATGTTTTTCTCTATCTAGTCTGTCTTGCCTGAGGAATCTATGCAGCATTTTAATTTAAGAAATGAAGGTTGTATATGTCAGTTTACTTTTATTATCTAAAATAATATATAGTTACAAGGATATGGGTAATCTTAAATATCTGTTGTTGCAAATGTATTCTACATTTAGCTAGAAAATAATTCAGGAAATCTGGGGGAATAATACCGCTCTGCTACCTACTCTGAGAATCACTGAATGATTCTCATGAAAAGCAACATGAGACAAACAGACAATATTTCTCATTATCATTCCTCTACCTCCAGGAGCCACATTTTGTCTGTGAATAGACATTAAAAATGGTAAATAGCACAGAAATTCATTATGCATGAAGCTTAAAGTCCAACTTAGAAGCAAGGATTGCAATTTAGTTTCTTGTGAGTTATTGCACTCTGTCATTAGATTTTCTCGGAGGATATAAATGTTTGTTTTTTTTTTTTTTTTTGGATATAAACTATTTTGTATTGGAATTTCTTCTGCTTCATTGTAACATTGAAGAAGGAAAGTGTATCTCCATGATAAGATGGATATTTAAAAGGTTGGACAGAAAATCTTAAATGAAGGATAAGCTTATGTTTTAATAATGAGTAATACCCACTCGAATGCAAAAGTATAGAGTTATTTTAGGTTCCCTTCTGCTCATCCAGCCTGAGAAACCAGACTTTAAGGGAAAAGTAAAGAGATTTTGAAAAGAAGAAGAAATACAATGAGGACATAATATACAAATAGAATTAAGTTTGAGAAATATTCCATGCACAAGATAAATTGAAGAAAATAAAATGTAAAACAAATTGAATTCATTTGATGGATTTTGTTCTCAGTAAACTGGCTGTATTACAGAAAGCAATAAAAGAGCATTTGGAAGTAATGGTGAAATTTAAAGCTAAAATGCAGAAATGCTGGCATTTTTTGTTGCATAAATATGCATCCAACAAAAATTATTACATTTTTCCCTTCTAGTTCAAATTTTCCGTTCTACCACATTTTTGTTTCTTTGTTACCTATTAATAGAAATTGAGAGGGTTTTTTGTTTTTGTTTTTTTGTTTTTTTTTGGAGGCATCTTGTCAGAAAAGTAGAATAAAGAAAAGCAAAATAAAATGTTTTGGAGACATCAAAAGATCGCCCACATTTTAGTTTCTCCATGCATAAAATAGCTGATCTATATTCAGATAACCTATAAAATGTCATAATTCTACTTTACAATCAGCTGCAGGCAAGGTGGAAAATGAATAAGGTGAACAATGACTACTGATATATTTGAGGGGAAAAATTTAAAAACTCACATAAGTGTCGAATAGTTCTGAATTATAGACCTGAGGCAAATTATTATGCCCCATAGTCTTTGATTAATATCTTTAAGAATATATGTGTATTATTTTGGTCTCTTTGGAAAGGTCTTTCTTCTTACTATTTGAATATAATTAGAGAATCCAGCAATGAGAAGAGAAAACATAATTAAAAATTGCATTTAAGTCATATAAAGTTCTAAATGTCATCCCTGTCTCATTCGGTGTCAATCTATCTGAAATATCAGAATTATAATACTCTGCTCTTAAACACAAGTCCTATTAAGTATTTTGGTTAAAGAAGGATATTATTAACTCAAAAAGATAATTAAGATCAGAAAGCAATAGTGATGGAATCAAGAGATGACATACATATTAAGAAATACAAATCATAACACATGTAATCATTTTTCAAAGTTGAATTTATGTGAAGTATTTAAGAAGTGTTCATTTTAAAACAACTTTATAATAATATTAATAATTGTTTAGCATAGTTTATGCCATAAGATAAATTCTGACTTGTAAAAGCAATATATCCTCAGAAATAATCATAATCTCTCAAAGTACTTCACATAAAGACTATCATGCAAATTTCAAGTCATATAATTACAATTGAATAAGAAAAAAATATTTCATATGAAAAATAAGAAAATGCCAAAATTGATATATGGTCTATCTCACCCAATAAAGAGAATTATATTTCTTATAGATTACAGAGGAAATGTTCATATCCAAAAATACATTATCTGGAACTTAAATTCCTAATGATATTATAAGAATTTCTTCCTCAGTTTTCATTTTGTTCAAACAACTACTAATCACATTTTTCAGATTTACATCTGAAGCCAATATCAAGATACCACAAATGCATAAGCTTTCATATTCTGAATTAAGGTTTGATACACTGCCACCTTGTGATTATATGAAAAAACTTCAAGTCTTTTGGGAAATGTATGTTGAGCTGAGAGCTCAAGATCACATTTACTTGAAGTTGGGCATGAAATTAGCATTCATTCATTCACTCATTTATCTTAGTAAGAAGTAAGCTGATTAAAGGTAAGACAAAGTAAAGGGCAGTTTGAATCTCTGCTCCATTTACATTGGGACCTTGAGAAAATTATATTTAGTATCTCCAAGCCTTACTTTACATCTCTTTAAAGTAGACCTAATTATATGATGACTTCAAAGGGTTTTCTGAAGAAATAAACATAAGGATACATTGTTGATCATGGTACAACATATCACAAACTCTGTTAGCAATCATACAGTTATTTTGAAAAGTCAGTTTACAAGTGATTTCATGATGAAGGCCAATTCTATTTTTCTCTAAAATATTGCTGAAAGTATTTTTACTTTAGTAGCAAAAAGAAAAATTGGATAGTTTACAGTAGGATTAGTGACATTTACAGTTGCTATTTCAAAAATGGAAAGAATACATGAGAATTCTCAGTTTGAATCATAACATAGCAATGGGTTCAATTCCTATGTGTATTTTCCAGTGAACTGGCAGCTATGATATTGTCTTATATTCTTTTTTCACATCAAGTACATAATTATAGTAACTATTACATAGTAGGTGTTCAACAAATATGTTTGTAAGATCTGAATATCATGTTTCCAACATGCTAGACCTGTTCAATGGGCACTTAGTCCCTGTTATAATTTAGTAATTAAAGTAGGTAGTTATAAGAAAATGAATAAAACATAGTTCCAAATTATTAAAGGATATAATTATGAATACAACTGACTGAGTCAGAAATACATGAAAATGGAAACAGATTTATAAACAAAAGAAGAAACAGTATAGATGAGGCAACCTAGAAAAACATTCCATTTCTCTGCTAGACACTTTTTCTTTGTATCCACTAGCAGTTTTTAATGGTTCACTTGGCAAAAATGAGGATGAAAGGAAGTGAATTTGTACAAGCAGAATTAATGACTTCTTAAAAAATCAGTACAGATGAAATTACATCCGAATAGACGATCATTTCCAGAACACTTGTGTTAAAGTGGAAAGCTATTTGGATAGTTTTCACCACAAAATTGTACTCCATTCCTCTACATCTTTTTAGAAAGAATTATTTAAATTTTATATGGTCAAGAGATGATGTATTTCCATCAAAGAGCAGGGCAGCTACTTTTGCATCATCATACCTAGCAGCATAAAAGAAAGGCAAAAGACAGCCTGAAAACCTCCTCTTTTTCTACCATATGTATGAGGAAGCTAGTGCCCCTGAGGCAACAGATGAGGCCATAAATGGATTTTGATAGTGGAGAGAAGAAAACAGACCAGGAGACAGATAAGAAAGAGTCTAAAGAGGTCAGTGAAATCCTCACCATAGTCAAAAATTATCAAGTAGCTATCAGAGCACATGTAGATTGATGTTATTAAAACCTAGTTGAATCAATAAAGATTGCCTTGAGGTTACAGTATGGCTCCCAATTCTACTCTTGGACTTGATGTGCTGTAAATAGTATTTAAGTTGAACTTTACTAATTCTTCATAGATATCCTGTGATATATGGTGCAAAAAGTTCTCCTGAAGGAGAGGCCAACAGGGAGCATCATATGCAGCATTTTCACAGTGCCTGCTTGCCACAGACAGAAAAGAGCAAGTAGGGAATAATCCATCATATACTCTAGAAAACATCCTTTTGTCAACAATTCAAATTCAAATTAGTGATTAGCAAAATATACTTAATTCAGTAGAAGACACATTTAGGAACTATCCATATATATATATATATATATATATATATATATATATATATATTGCAGTAGGTATGACCTGTATATATATATATATATACACATACATGTACTGACCTGTATGTATATATATATATATACATATACTGCTGAAGGTATTTTACACCTGTAGCAAAAAGAAAAATAAGATGATTAAGGCTATATAATATATATATTGTGTAATATATACATATATATATTACACAAAGTTATGGGAGCTGAAACATATGAATCTGCATATATCACAATGTCTACTTACTTTCTTGCTTGAAGAGGAAGGGAAGCAGAAGACAATACAAGAAAACAATAAAGGGAGAGTAGAGTTATGGCCAAGGCTTTTCCATGCATTAGCAAGATCGTTCTCTAAGGAACAACAGAATGAACAGTAATGAAAAGACATAAGATTCATGCTTTACTCATTCATTCATTTAACAAATATTTATTGAGTGCCTAATTTATGCCAGGCAGGAACTGTGGTTGGCCCTGGACATATACAGTATGGAGTACAACCAGGGGGCTTACCTTCTAATGGGACTAATTAAACTCTAAAATGAACCAGCACAGAATTTGTAAACTAACTTGAAGTTAAATACCTCCCCCCCCCCCCCAAAAAAAAAAAGCACAGGAAAGATAATTTCACAAAGTGAAAAGCAATAAAAAAAAAAGAAGAAATATGATCTTGTATCTGCTTGTGGGAAAGGCTGCCTATATTTCAGAATCAGGGAAGACTTTTCCAAGGAGTTGAAATTATTTGTGTTGAGACCTTGAAAACAGATGGAACCAGACCTGTGAAAAGCTAGGAAAGAATGTGTATCAAACAGAAAGAGAAAAGCAACTGGTAGAAAGTCATTACTGTAGCAACTCAGTGCTTTCCAGAAGTTTGATGATGGAGCTGAACCATATATTGTGAGATTGAATCTGAGGTAGAAGCTAGAGTAGGTCAGATCTATGAGGCCACATTAAGGACTTTGGAGTTTATTCTATGTAAATTGAAAGACTACTGGAAGTTTTCAAGAAAGGGAGTGAAGTAATCAGATTAAAAAACTGGAGAAAAATTCTGGAAATGGGTTATGGTAAGTCTGAAATGACAAGTTAAAAGAGTTAGGACTTACTTATACAATGAGCATCTAAGGGGAGAACAAATGATTCTCCAACTGGAACCTTAGGGAGAAGGATGGGATTCAGAGATAAAGGGAAACTATGCATTTTTAAAGCCCCTTATTTGGTCCCTATGGACCTCTGGTAAATGGAGGCCTTCATTATTTGACTCCAGCCCAACTTAAAGTGCCATTTGGAACATTCATTAAATATCTTAACTCTTAATGAAACTCTTCCTCTAACCTAAAATCCACATGACTCCTCTTCTTGCCACAGGAACTTTTGCTTATCATTCAAGATTGAGCTCAGGTATGATCTGTATGTTAAGTCTTTCCTTGTTGCTTAACTCTTTCAGGATTTGGAGAGTCCTCATGCCTAGGGCCAGATTTAGGCCTCAAAGAGTGAAGAAGGACTGAAAAAATCAAGAAAGAGGTTAAGATTAAGAAACTACATGACATAAGGGATCCATTGCACAATTTCCCCTCCTATGTATCATTTGACAAGGGGAAAAATGTCCTTCATTTGAAGGAATGACCTTTTAAAATGAACTAGGACTTATTATTCTAGTCCTCATCTACCTCTGGAATTTTATTTTTCTCTTTATTAAAAAAGAGGAGAGATTATGTTGGGACAGAAGACTCACCTAGGGCAGCCCGTGTGGCTCAGAGGTTTAGCACCACCTTCAGTCCAGGATTGAGTCCCATGTTGGGCTTCCTGCATGAAGCCTGCTTCTCCCTCTGCCTGTGTCTCTGCCTCTCTCTCTGTGTGTGTCTCTCATGAATAAATAAATAAAATCTTAAAAAAAAAAAAAGAAGGCTCATCCATCTAGCTAACACTAATTAAAATGCAGCAGAGTTTTTGTGGTGTCCATGATGTTCTTTTCCCAGGGACATAAATTGTTTATGATTCCTATTTCTTGGTTACCCATTCTTTGATTCCACTGCATAGAAGACTAGCACCTTTAGGTAGGGGGTGAGGGTATCCTGGAGTTCTAAGCCATCTTCCTGTCCAACATAGTGAAGTTCCATTTTCAACATGCCTATAATTAATTCCAAATGAACCAAAGTAACAGGTACTATATCCTTACTCCCTTAGTATCTGAGTATACCCTGAAGTATAACTGGATATATATACATATATCCTCCTTGCATTTGTTTGGGGACTGCTCTTTTTTTTTTTCTTCATATTCATTACCTTTGGGACTATCGTTGCACAGATTTGTAAATTTTTCCTTGATCAAGGGAAATGCTTCAGTCTTCTTCTTACCTTTTCCTCTGTTTCTATCTGGAACAGAATAAATACTAAATAGATACTTGTTAAATGATTAAGTAAAAGATGAATAAAATATCAATATAGTATGAGACCCCTACGATTCCACAGGTAAGGATCATTCTTAGCAGCAATGAAGTATAGGTGCCAACATGCCAAATCCTTCTCCAGCATGACTGATGCTCATGGATACCTGGCTAAAATAACATCCAAGACAATTACTATATGTATTTTACATTGCATGACTTCTCACTAACAACTTTTGGCAAAAAACAATATATTCATAAACAGGACATTCTCTAATGGCAATTCCATGATAATGATAGCTTAATTCATTTCTCCATTCTTTTCAGATACATCTATGACTACATATTACTTACAGAGAATCTTCTTTAACAATAATTACTCCCCCCCAAAAAGCCCCCAATAATTACTCCCTAATAGCTTTTCAGATCAAAAGAGATCTTCACTGGGTTTTCAGTTTCTAGTCTTAGGTCTCAAGCATCTGGGGCAACTCTTTTTATCTCTGATTTAGAGGCCATTCATTCTGGGCTGGCATCATCAGGAGGTTCTTTGTCTCCTCCTTATAGCCAGGATGGTGCTCCAATGATTAACTGCACTATTTCCGAAGATCAAATGCCCCACTTAATCCCCCAGTTTTCATACACAAGTCCTTGACTTCCCTCTATGAGGAAATTCTATATATGCATCTTAGTTGCTCTGAGAATGAAATACTTTTTTGGGTCTTTTCTACTGTTTTGATACTTGTTCTAAGAAAAGCAGATCTTCTCTGCTCCTCATTGTTAGAATTTCATTTCCTGCCCTATAAACATAAGCTATAAAGCCACAGACCACATTAAGATATCAATGATAGGCTAGAATCATGAAAAAAGTAAACTTTGGCAGGACTAACTGGCAAAATTGTGAATTTGATTCACAATTCTGGACCTCCCCTTGCCCCTTGCCCAATCAAGTTTATGGTCATTGGTCACCAACTTGAGTCTTAACTAATGGATGGTAACTCAGCAGCAGAAACACACATTTTTTTTTTAAAGATTGTATCTATTTATTCATAGAGACATACACACATACAAACACACAGAGAGAGAGTCAGGCAGAGGGAGAAGCAGGCTCCATGCAGGTAGCCCAATGTGGGACTCAATCCTGGATCTCTGGGATCACGCCATGGGCTGAAAGCAGGCGCTAAACCGCTGAGCCATCTGGGCTGCCTGAAACACATATTTTTAATAGGGAGTTTATCAATATGGTCCAACTCCTGGTTGTCAAGATCCAGTTAATATTGTTAGTCCTCAAATTCCAGAGCTGAGATTCAGACTCAGCAAAGAAATGGACAGTAAAAAAAAAATAATCAGGGTAGGACTCCAGTCAAACTGACTTGTAATAAGCACTCTGGGCAACATTATGGTGTACTGGTTATAATACCAAGAACCTTGGGAGTTAATACAGAGTAGGCCAAGAACCAAGATAAGGATAACAGAGTAATTCCCTACTCACCAAAAAGTAGTGATGGGTATCCTAATAAACCATCAGATTTAGTTATTATCAAAATAGGCCCTGCAGAGTTAGAACTTAAATCCATTCTCCTGATACATAAGGTTTTATTTTAATTTGCCATATGATCAGCAGGTACAGAAAAGGAAACTCATTTATTGCATATATACTGAAGATAGTTCTATGAAAGGCACTCTTGTGAGTACCAAGTGCACAAAGACAAGAAAAACAGTCTTCACTAAAATTCATAGACTTTTTTTTAAGATTTAATGTATTTATTCATGAGAGACACAGAAAGAGCAAGAGCGAGAGCGAGAGAGAGAGAGAGAGAGAGAGAGGCAGAGACACAGGCAGAGGGAGAAGCAGGCTCCATGCACCGGGAGCCCGACGTGGGATTCGATCCTGAGTCTCCAGGACCACACCCTGGGCTAAAGGTGGCTCTAAACTGCAGCCACCAGGGCTGCCCCATAGGCTTTTAAAGAAGAAAGAAAATTAAGCAATTACAATACAGTGTGATAATATGTACAAAAATTATTATGTGAACCCAAAGAAGAAGAACACTTACATAAATGTTTGAGCAAAGGAGGTAACACAAAGTGACACTTGAAGGATTATAGGAAATTCAATAAAAGGACAGTGTAGTCATTTATTATATAAAAAGTCATAGTCAACTTATACTGGAAAAAAAAACATACTGGAAAACAACTCTCTTATTTTGATAAATATCTACTAAAAACTATAGCAAATATCATTCTTTAGTGAAACCCAGGTACCTAGTATGACCATTATTACAAACTATGCAACATTTTTCTAGAGGACATGCCAATTTCAAAAAGCTAAAAAACACAGACTTTAAAAGGAAGAACAGGGGCACCTGGATGGCTCAGTTGGTTAAGCATCTGCCTGTGGCTTGGGTTGTGATCCCAGTGTCCTGGGATTGAGCCCCATGTTGGGCTTCCTACTCAATGGAGAGCCTCTTCCCTTTTCCACTCCCACCTGCTTGTGCTCTCTCTCTCTCTCTCAAGTAAAATCTTTAAAAAATTTTTTAATAAAATGAAGAATACGATTCCCATTATTAGATCATATAAGTTTCATATTAGAAAACGAGTAGGGCAGGGATTCCTGGGTGGCTCAGCGGTTTAGCACCTGCCTTCAGCCCAGGGTGTGATCCTGGAGACCCAGGATGGAGTCCTGCATCAGGGTACCTGCATAGAGACTGCTTCTCCCTCTGCCTGTCTCTGACTCTCTCTCTCTCTCTCTGTCTGTCTCTCATGAATAAATAAATAAAATCTGAAAGAAAGAAAGAAAGAAAGAAAGAAAGAAAGAAAGAAAGAAAGAAGAAAAAAGAAAGAAAGAAAGAAAGAAAGAAAGAAAGAAAGAAAGAAAGAAACAAAAAAAGAAAGAAAGGAAGGAAGGAAGGAAGGAAGGAAGAAAGAAAGAAAGAAAGAAAGAAAGAAAGAAAGAAAGAAAGAAAGAAAGAAGAAGAAAGAAAGAAAGAAAGAAGAAAGAAAGAAAGAAAGAAAGAAAGAAAGAAAGAACGAACGAACAAGCTAGTAGGGGAAATAAGCCAGTAAGATGGCCAAATGTGTAGATAAGTAGTAAATTTAAGAGTTTGGCAAAGATGATTAATGAGTCAGGAGAATGAAAAGAATCTAGAAAGACTATGTTTTCTATCTTAGAGTTGATGTCAATCTACAAAAATGGTACTGGATCAAAAATACATTTGGCACAGGTAGAAGGCAGAGATTGAGGAGATTGAGTCTGATTTTGAATACAATGCGTTCAAGGTGACTAAGGCATTTCAGTGGTGAATTAATGTATTAATAGGAATAGGTTATGTAGTAATAATTTATATATTAATTAGAATAGATCAGGCAAAATGATTATGGGGAAGAACTAAATTCTAAAACAGTATACAAACAAAACAAACAACTGTACTTTATGCAATATTGACTCTAGAAATATCAGCATAGCCAGAAGGGACAGCATTCACTCTTTATTCTTTGATACTTGCTTCTTGTGCAGTAAAATGAAGAGTATCAAGGGGCACCTGGATGGCTCAGCTGGTTAAGCATCTGACCCTAGATTTTGGCCCAGGTCATGAGCTCAGGGTCCTGGGATCAAGCCCTGCATTGGGCTCCCTGCTCAGTGGGGAGTCTGCTTGTCCCTCTCTCCCTCTGTGTGTGTTTATGTGTGTGTGTCCACACATGTGTGCTCTCTCTCTCAACAAATAAATAAATAAATCTTTTTAAAAAGAGAGTATTAGATCATTTTTCTTTTCCACTCATTTAGATAACTCTGAAGTTATCAAATTTTCTGTAAGAAGTTAGTAGCACATATTTTAGGCTTTGTGGGCTATGAGGTCACGGCATATCACTGGCATGACTACTGAATTCTGCCATTGTAGCAAGAAAGCAGCTACCAACGGTTCCAAAAAAATATTATTTATAAAATACAGGTGGCATGTGTAAGACCACTGATTTAGCCAAAAGAACGGCTTCTGCATTTATTAAAAAAATACTTAGATCAAAAAGTTAAAAATAGAGGAGCCTGGGTGGCTCAGGTAGTTAAGCATTGGCCCTCAGCTCAGGTCATGATCTCAGGGTCCTGGGATCGAACCCCACATCTGGCTCCTTGCTTAGTTGGGAGCCTGCTTCTTCCTCTCCCTCTGTTGCTCCACCTGCTCCAGCTTTCTCTCTGTCAAATAAAGAAAGAAAATATTTTTAAAAAGTTAAAAATAGAACTACCCAATGATCCAGTAATTGCACTACTAGGTCTTTACCCAAAGAATACAAAAATACTAGTTCAAAGGGATACATATACCCAATGCTTATAGCAGCACTATAAACAATAGCCAAATTATGGAAACAGCCCAAGTGTTCATTGACTGATGAATGGATAAAAAGATGTGGTATATAAATACAGTGAAATTCTACTCAGCCATAAAAAAGAATGAAATCTTGCCACTTGCAACTACATGGATGGAGCTGGAGAATATAATGTTAAGTGAAATAAGTAAGAGAAAGACAAATACCGTATGATCTTACTCATATGTGGAATTTAAGAAACAAAACAAATGAGAAAAGGGGGAAAAAGAGAGAGAGGTCAACCAAGAAACGACTTTTAAGTATCGGGAACAATCTGATGGTTACCAGAGGGAGATTGGTGGGATTCATGTTAAATAGGTGATGGGGACTAAGGAGTGAATTTGTGATGAGCACCAGGTGTTGTAAGGAAGAGTTGAATCACTCTGTTGTAAACCTAAAACTCACATTACACTGTATGTTTACTAACTGGAATTTAATTTTTTAAAAAAGATTACTTTATTTATTTATTCAGAGAGAGAGAGAGAGAGAGAGAGAGAGGCAGAGACACAGGCAGAGAGAGAAGCAGGATCCACGCTGGGAGTCCCATGTGGGAAACGACCCCCGGTCTCTAGGATCACACCCCGGGCTGCAAGCGGCGCTAAACCGCTGCACCACTGGGGCTGTCCACTAACTGGAATTTAAATAAAAACTTTTCTAAAAAGCACTTAGGTACTAGATGGAATTTGATAGTTTGCACGTGGTGCTCAATGGCATATTTTAAACCACTGAACACTCTTGTTTTGAGCACCTAAAATAATAAATATCTCTCAGTAGTATTGAATGAGCAAAAAAAACTTTTGCTTGCCCCAGGATAGCCACTGGGATCTATGAATAAACTTATGTAGAGAATAATGAAATATTTGTAATAGGTAAATCTTCATGAATGTTATTAAACAGCAAAGACAAAGTAGGAAAAAGATCAAGTATCCATAAGATCTAAGCAATGGAGTCCAATAAACCAGAAATGTCAGGCCCTTGAGAAGTTCAGGGAAATCAATCCATCATTCATGATCAAATTATCCATTCTCACTATTTATTTTTAGTTGAGAAATCCTTATGTATTACTAGCCTTTCTCAGATAAAGAAACAAGTAATTATAATAAAAAAATAAAGCAATGTTATTTATAATTTGTGATGCTGAGGAATGTATAAACAGACTGGTTGTCAATAGTCTCATCTGTATTAGTCTCCAGCCTGTAAAATACCCAACTGTCCAAATAGTTATTTATGAAGAGACTTCACAGCTACCATGCCTCTTATTAATGTTTCTCTTTTCGCTTTTATATTTTACATCACACATTTACACAATCCTTTGTTGCTTTTAGAGTGATATAGTAATTTTCAAAATAGTAAATTCTCTACCAGTTACAATATGTAAGAACATAAAACTTAACCTCAGCAGGAAAGAAAAATGGGTATTGTCATGAGATGCCTTTATTATCTTTACAACAGCCGCTAAAGGAAGGTCTTGCTCCACAGGCAATGCTATTGATTTGGGGCTAAATTCTCTATATTCACAATAGAATGTGTTTGTACTTTCTAACAGGTTAACACAATGGAAGCTAATTATTCTGTTGGGTCGGAGGCCATTTACGGTAAAAAGACAGATAGCCTGTGATAGAGGAGAAAACTCTTTTCACCTCTGCCCACAGGTTGCTGAGTGATGTCAGCTCAATCACTCTGATTATATTATGACAATTATATCTAAATTGGCTTTATACTTTAGAATTATCAATAATACAATTGGACATGGGACTGAAGCTTTGCATATACTTTCTCATTTTCTCACCTTTGATTATTGTCTCTTTCATGCAGCTGCTTATTGATCTTGTACACAATCCCTTGACAATAGGATGTCTGAAATCTCACTTGCTAATTACATTTGCTGTGGTTCCAAAAGACCTATGCCAGTGAGGCATCTGCAAACTTTACTTAATGGGCATAGTATGAATTTAGAAAACCCTTTATTCCCACCTTTATTTGTAACTTCTTACAAAATTTAAATAGGAAATTTTCTTATAACCCTATCTATACAGACACTGCATTCTGAAATTTAATGTAAAACTATGTGATTGTGGTTTTATATGTGTCATATTTAATGTTATTGTAAATCTGTTATTTAGAGATATAAATCCAAAACTTTCAACAAGCATTCATTAATTACCCATTTTGTGGGAAGCATTGTTCTAAGAACACTGGCAGATACAATGAGATGAACTGTAAGGAACTTTCGTGATTAGAAAGAGCTGTATGATATATCATGAATGATAAGGGTTATAACTGAGCTTTAAACAAGTTCTGTGATAGTGTCAAAGAATGAAAATTAATGAGTTAATTTGATTATTAACTTGAAAAGTAAATAAAACTCAAGAAAATCTTTCCTAACAGATGTTCTTGCTACTCTTGTCTTACATATTGCTGTTCTCATCACAGTCCACTCAGCTATCCAGATCGGAAGCTTGGGAATTGCCTTTTGCAAGGACTTACAATGAGAAGACATGGATTCATCCTGTGCCTTCCCAAATCACTGTGTGACCTCAAGCAAGTTGTATCATCTTTCTAAATTCCAATTTCCTCACAAACATAGTGGATAATTATTCCTACTTCTCTCCCTGGCTTATAATGGGGATCAAATAAGGTAATATGAATTGAGGTTAAGGTACCGACCTAACTCTTTATCTTTCACTTACCTGATATTTATGCTACTTACAGCATACAATCACTATTATTTTAATGATCATTTTAATAATTGAAGACCATGAAGAATGGGGACAAGTAAAGAACAGAGGTAGAATCAATCCCTGAATCATCCATGGAAAGATGATCACATAAAAATATTTTCCTTCACCATATATGTTCCATTTTTAACAATCTGTTTGACCAATACCAAAAATATCAGTCATGATTATTGTCCCTTTCAAGGAATAGAAGTTCAATCAAAAGAGCTCAAGTAAAAATGATCATTTTGGGACCACATAATTGAGAAGGATGCTGGGTGGATCCAGCTAAAAATCAAAGAAAGAAATGTAGAAAAACTATGAACTCAGGACAAATGTTTTCATAATTTCCTTTGTCCAACTTGATTTCTGCTTGTCTCATTATTAACAATACATCTTCAGGAAAAAATAAACTCTAGTATTGTACAAAGAAGATTTATTGACTCATTCAACAAATAATTACTATCTGCTATCTATATGGTACTGTGTTTAATGTTGTAAGTAACATGGTGTAGAAGACAGAATTGCTGTTCTAATAGATACCTCTCTAAGTGAGGAAGAAACCAATACATAATTGCAATACAATGAGAAATGCTTTATGCAAGAGAAAGTCTTGGGATTTAAGGACACATAGGAAAGACACCAAAATTAGCCTTGGAAGTCAGAAAATGATTCCAGGAGAAATACTGTCCAACCTAAGACCAGAAATATATTAAGACTTAGCTAGGTCAGTTTTGTTAAAGACTTAATTTTTAAAAATCCAATTTTATGTTCTTCATTCTGGAAATATATTGCTCATATTTTTAATGTTTTCTGTGAAACTCCAAAAAGGAGAGATTTAGGCTATAAATACGACTAAAAGTTTTTAGACTCACACTAGCAGGAGGTCAAAGAACTGAATTTACCATTCTTTTCTAAGAAAAGGGGAGAAGTTTTTAACTTCTATGCCATGATAAGAAGAAATAATAATATGCACACTGAAAAGGTCCAAGCAAGCACTTGATATTCCTCATCCTCTGAAACATAAAATCAATTTAAAAGAGATTAAGTTGGTAATGATGAAACATAAATTAGTTTAATGGGCTCATCTTATAAACCATGTTGTTGGGGAAAGCCTGATTAGCATTAAACTACTTTCCAAAAAATAAAATATCTTGTATTTTTATTTAAAAACACATTTGAAGAAAAGGATATTTCTGAGAATCTCAACCTGTGGGGAAAACCTCTTTTATTTCCTTAGGAACTACATGTATAGATTTTTCTTCTGCCAAATTAAGTAAATCATTTATTGTCTTTTCACAGAATTCTCATCTTTTAGGTCAGAAAGGGGTTGAAATGTGAGAGAAAACAATTCTCAGAGAGAGCCTTGGAATTGAATAAGCTCTAGCTTATTCACTCCAGCTAAGGGAAGATTAGAAATTTGACAGACTTCGTTCATGACTAGAATAAAAACCCCATACAGAGGATTAACTTGATATAACAGAAGTTTCATCAGACCAAGTATACACTAGTTGGTGAAAAAAGCAGAAACCTAACTGCAATTTAACAAACTGAGCGAAGAAAATGGAAGTTGTATACTGACACCATGAGAAGTGGATATATTCCCTCCTAATTAATGATATTGGATCAACCCCAAGTGCATTCATTGCATGATGCAGTCTGCTACGTTTGTGAACTCATGACATAAATTGGCTACTATATGTCAAGTACAGTGCTAGCTTAGTCATTAAAATAATTATGTGAGAAATATTATCAATTCCATTTTTACAATTAGGGTAGTAGTGATACAGAAATAACTTGCTCTATTTTAAGAGAGAGTTAGCATCTCTGGTAAGATTCAATCCTATTTCTAAATCTAAAGACTTTTTCATTTTCCCTGCCATATATACAATAAAAGAATAAAAGAGATTAATAAATACATCATGTTTAAATAACAATATTTTTCTTATGAAGCACCTCTTCCTAAAAGTATTTTTTGTGTGTGAATTATCTGAAGTAATATATATTTTGGCAGGGGGATGAGAGGTCCTTTGCTAACACTCCTAGGAATGGCTAAAGTTTATGACTCCTACTATCACATTAAGTATATAAAACTGGTACAGATCAGTATATGACATGTATACATATTACAAATTATTTCTATTGTAGAGAATCATTGTTCTTGAGTTATCCCATTTGAATGAGCTCAGCACATCACAATTATTAGCTAGCATCCTTCACCAATAATTCTGTTTATTAAACATAGGGATGCATTACCCCTTATGAGTGAGGCATTTATAGATTCCCAATTGGCCTGAAATTCTACTGTATTTGCTCTTGGTTTTCCCTCCCTTTGCAAACCCACGAATGATGCATATTCATCAGCATCTGTTGCAAAGTCCTTTCTCAGAGATGCAACCCTTACTCTAGGAAAATTTGCATATAATTTTTGACATTGGCAGAAAACTCCCTTCAATCCACCTCTAAGGAACTGTTACTTCTCTGACAACTTTCAGATTTGTTTGTTACTGGCCACCTAGCCTTATATCTCAACCTGAGAAACCGCATTACCAAAATGTTGGTGAGAGGAAAAAACAGTTATTTTATTTCTCTAAAACACTCAGTCTCCATATTTTATAGTTTCTTCTTCCCCTCCCAGATGTCTTCACCTTCATTCGTTTTTTTCTCCCCCATACTGTCATTTTAATAATTTTAATCTCTTTGGAGGTTCTTTTCATTTCTCAGCCAGCCCATCAGTGCCTTCCTTCTTGCTCTCCTACATATTGGTGTATATATATATATATATATATATATATATATATATATATATATATATATGAAAGAGAGAGACAAAGTAGTGTTTTCACACATACACACCTATAAATACACTGTACAAAAAAATTTGGCAAGTGAGCTTAACAACATAATAGCTATGACCAGAAAGATGTAGTGAACTTGAAGATAGCATAATAGAAATTATTCAAACCGAGGAACATAAAGAAAAAAGTTTTTTAAAAATAAAAAGAACCTTGGGAACCTAAGTGACAACATCAAGTTGTCTCATGTATTTCGATTTAAGCTCCTAAATGATATGAGAGAGGGAATAGTATAGAAAAAAATATTTGAAATAGATTGGTCAAAGTATTGCTCCCAAGAATGAGGAAAAATATCAATTTTGGGAATCAAGAAAACTAGTGAATTACAAGGCAGATAAATATAGAAAAATTATGCATAAGCACAGGATAGTAAAACTGCTGGAAAACAAAGATAAACAGAAAACCTGGAAAGCAGCCAAAGAAAAATAATATGTTATATGTAGAGAATGATTCAAATGTATAGTGACTTCTAATCAGAAATATGAAGTATAGATAATGATGGAAAAATATTGCTAAAGTACAGAAAGAATAAAACAGGCAAAAAAAAGTTTAAAATCCTAATTGTATATCCAAAAAAATGATTTAAGAATAAAATAAAAATAAAGACATTTTCAAATAAATGTATATTAAGAAAATTTATTACTAGTGGATCTTGGTTAAAGAAAATACTAAAAATCGTTCTTCAAGTTGAAAGAAAAATTCTTAGAAAATGCTCAATAACATGAAAATACATAGCCCCTTTAAAGCAAATATTATATTACTGCTTCATGAGGTTTGTAATATAAATAAATGTAATATATGTGAAAACAATAATGTAATAGATAGCACCAGTAAATGGACAGACATATTGAAAGGTTTCCTCATTTTCTGTAAAGAAATACAATAATAAACCTAACTAACCTGTTAAAATTTATGACATATTTTATATCCCCATAAAGCCACTAAATATCATATATAGGGACATAGTTTAAAAATTCAATAGATAAATTTAAATTTACATCTTTAAATACTTCAAATTATCCAGAAGATGTTAGAAAAGAAGATTCAGAGCAATAAAACCAGAGGGGAAAATAGAAAGCAAAAAATAAAATGTTAGACCTAAATCCAACCATTTCAATAAATACACTAAATAGTAAAAATATAGAGACTTTGCAAAAGCAAACTAAAACTAAACTCTATACTATCTAAAACTAAACTCTATACTATCTACAAGAGACATATTTTAAGCATAAAGATACAGATAGCTTGAAATTAAATGGATCAAAAAATATATATACCATGCAATAGTAAACTTAAGTAATTTTGACTATATTAATATCAGACAAAATAGATTCCAAAACAAAGGGTATTAACAGAGACAAATGAGGACATTTCATAATTAAAAATGGTCAACTTACCAGTAATACATAAGTATCATAAATGTATTTTCAAAAAAGAAACTGCGCAGGTGGAAGATTTTACTCTGTTTGAAAGCTAGTAAGTTAGCCTGCCAGTTTTATAGATAACAGCAGAAAAGACAAGGCTTTTAGCCCAGAGACAAATGACACTATATTACACACAACAGTAACAACAGCCAGAGTGACATTCTGTGCCATTTTCCTGAGCTCCAAGTCTCACAAAATGATGTGATGAGGACCAAGTGTTGCCCACACAATAGGATGAATTATAGGAGAGAAACCCCAAGATCAGGCATCACGATCTGTTATGCCCATTCTCTGCTCCAAAGAATGGCACTGTCTTTATTTATCTTATTTCCACATAAAGTAAAGAAGTCAGGTTCAGAGAGGAGAGAGAGATACCTCTATCTTAATTTCTGTAATGTAAATAAATCTGCTCTGGGGAGAAATATATATATATATATATATATATATATATCTTAATATCTATATATATATCTTTATTCTCTGAATTGTAAAAGACATATATCTTTCCAATGCTGTCTGCTTACATAAACATTCTTATAATAATAGTCTGGAGCAAATTGGCTATTATGCCTAAGCGTGTAGAAATGAAAGAGACCCAGGGAGAATTGTGTCCCCACTATCCCATTCTTGGTCTCTGGCATATTTTCTATTGCATATACTTCTCTGTTGGCCACTCTGATAATTCTTACTAACAAAGGCTGAGATTATACCCATTCAATTTGTTCCATGCAGCACTTAATTAAAGCTATTATCAACAAGATTCCAGGTAGTATCATGTGGCAAACCTGCAATAGTGACCCAAGTTAGAGACCCTAGTGTCTCAGTGCTAGACAGCTGAAGAGATCTAGTAAATAACCAAGGTCTATCTTAGAAATCCAAGTAGCATTCACCTTGAATTTCGCTAAAGACCCTTCCAGTTGGCAAGTAGCATTGCCTCAGTAATAGCAGGGTGCACAGACTTCACGTTGGCCCACCAAGAGGAAGGGCAATTTTGTCATCAGTAGCAACCTTGTCCAGGAAGTTGAGACTGAGCTGAATGCTGAGTCAGTGCTGTCACTGACTACTGGAGCCAAAGTCAAGGACAAATTCTACACTACTTTTTCTACTTAAGTGACTATCATAGGTAAAACTGACCGCCAGATGTGCATGGATAACCAATTTATTATTATTCTGGAAATTGCTCAAGTAACCAGGATTGTATTTGTAGACAGCTCTTCAGTCACCTGGAAGCTACATGACCTCCTGTTAGTGTTTCCTTAAACACTTGAAATTATCTATGACCATCTCTAAGGTACAAGTTACCATGTTTCATAAGAATGACATGTTTAGGTATGGCTTCCACACAAGAAGTAAAATCCCAGAAGTTCACATGTTGTCCCTTGAAAGAAAACGTAGCTTACAATATTCAGGCCTTCCGAGGGATTCTTCTGTTCATTGAGGACCGCCAGTTGACAGTGCATCCCACATAGTCTGAACATGACCTCCCACCTATGCATACAAGCACAAAGAGAAAAAAAAATCCAAAAAAAAAAAGTTAATTCAAGCAGAGTGATGTCAGAGAAGAAATGACTAGAGATAAGTATCAAATTCTGTTTTGAAAAAGACATGGGAGAAGTAAATACCAAGATAAACTCCAAAATTAAAAAAAAATGATGCCAGTGCAGGGGTGGTTCAATATCCACAAATCAAACAATGTGACACACCACATTAATAAAAGAAAGGATAAGAACCATATGATCCTCTTAATAGATGTCGAAAAAGCATTTTTTCTCTTTAAAAACTCTCAATGGAGGTTCAACGTCATAAAGTCTGTATACAAAAGACTCACAACTAATATCATCCTTAGTGGGAAAAAACTGAGAGCTTTTCCCCTAAGGTCAGGAACATGACACGGATGTCCTCTCTCACCAGTGTTATTCAATGTAGTATGGAAATCCTAGCCTCAGCAATCAGACAACAAAAAGAAATAAAAGGCATCCAAATCAGCAAGGATGAAGTCAAACTTTCATTCTTTGCAACTGACATGATACTCTATGTAGAAAACCCAAAAGACCCCACCAAAAAATTGTTAGAACTCATACATGAATTCAGCAAAGTAACAGGATATAAAATTTAAAGACTCCATCAAAAAACTCCTAGAAACAAACGACTGGAACTTCAGCCAAATAAAAAGCTTCTGCACAGTGAAGGAAACAATTAACAAACCCAAAAAGCAACCCACAGAATGGAGAAGATATTTACAAATGATATATCTAATAAAGTGTTAGTTTCCAAAACATACAAAGAAATGATACAACTAAATATCCCTAAAACAAATAATCCAATTGAAAAAATGGGCAGAAGATATGAACACAGATTTCTCCAAAGAAGACACACAGATGGCCAACAGACATATGAAAAGATGCTCAACATCACTCATCATCAGGGAAATGCAAATTAAAACTGCAATGAGATCACCCCATGTCTTCAGAATAGCTAAAAAAACAAAACAAAACAAAACAAAACAAGAAACACGTGTTGGTGAGGATGTGGAGAAAAAGGAACCCTTCGGCGCTGTTGGTGGGAATAAAAACTGGTACAGCCACTCTGGAAAACAGTATAGAGTTTCCTCAAAAAATTAATAGAAACTACCTTACAATCCAGCAATTACACTCCTGGGTTTTTATCCAAAAAATACAAAAACATTAATTCAAAAGGATACATGCAGTGTTTCTAGCAGCATTATCTATAATAGCCAAATTATGGAAGCAGCCCAAGTGTCCATGGATAGATGAATGGATAAGAGGATGCAGTACGTATACTCAATGTAATATTACTCAGCCATAAAAAAAAAAAAAATCTTGCCATTTGTGGGACACTTGGGTGGCTCAGCGATTGAGTTTCTGCCTTCGGCTCAGGGCATGACCCCAGTTCAGGGATCAAGTCCCGCATCAGACTCCCTGCAAGGAGCCTGCTTCTCTTTCTGCCTATGTCTCTGCCTCTCTCTTTCTGTCTCTCATGAATAAATAAATAAATTTTTATTTTTGTATATTTTTTATTGGAGTTCGATTTGCCAACATACAGCATAACACCCAGTGCTCATCCCATCAAGTGCCCCCCTCAGTGCCCGTCACTCAGTCACCTCAACCCCTCACCCACTTCCCCTTCCACCACCCTTTGTTCATTCCCAGAGTTAGGAGTCTCTCATGTTCTGTCACCCTCACTGATATTTCCCACTCATTTTCTCTCCTTTCCCCTAAATAACTCTTAAAAAAAAAATCTTGCCATCTGCAATGACATGGATGAGCTAGAGAGGACAATGCTAAGTGAAACAAGCCAGTCAGAGAAAGACAAATACCATATGATCCCATTTATATGTGGAATTTAAGAAACAAAACAAATAAGCAATGAAAAACAAAGAGTGACAAACCAAGAAACAGACTCTAAACTATGGAGAACAAACTGATGGTTACCTGAGAAGAAATAGGTGGGAGGTTGGGGGAAATAAGGGATTAAAAAGTATAGTTATCATGATAAAAAAATAAAATAAAATAAAACCCTAAACATTTGAAGACATAAATACATTTAAGTAACCCTCAAAAAATTATTGCTCAAGCTACACTTTTCTAAAAAATAAAGATTTAGAATTAATAAATTAAAAAATTTAAAAATCCCACTTATACTTAATGTTAAATAGTTTCTTTATAATTTTTTAGGTCAAGGAAGATTTTAAGACTTTATTTAAAGACCAATAATAACATCAGATCAAATTCCAGGAGTAAGGAATTCTGAGAATTTCAGAAGGAAATTAGAGAAAACTTCAGATAATACTAAAATGAGAAAAACCTCTTTTCTTAAATGCCCTTTTAAAAATCTTAAGTGCAGAGTATGTGAAAGTGCACAAATCACAAACGTATAAGTCAATGAACTTCACAGTGAACACAACTCAGCATCTACCAAACCAGATGATGAAAGAAAACATTACCATTAGCCCACACACCCACCTCACATGCCACTCTCACTACACATAAAAGGTAGCAACTATCCCAAATATTCATGACTACCCATCCTTTTGTCAGCAATGCTTGTATGATTCCATGTAACATCTATGATGCAATATATACAGTAACAGTAATGTGTTCATTTTTGTTGCTGTAGAGTATCTCATTGTATGAATATATCAAAATTTACTTTTCCATTCTTTGTTAGTAGTTTGATTTCAGATTTGACTAACACACTAACCATGAAAATTATAAATGTACACAATTTCACACACCTGCACACACACACATACACACACATTCTCTAATTCATATATCTTTTTTGGTGGGAGAGCATACCCCTAGGAGTAGAACCGATAGTTCAGAGGATATGTGGATGTTTAGCTTTAGTAATAACTTCTGAGAGCTGACTAGAATTATTTAGATATTGTTTCATTTCAAAATTTGAGGTTTATAAGTTATTTTCTTGATATTAATTTTTAGCTTTACTCCACTGAAGTCAGAGAACATATCTTGTGTAATTTCAATCCTTTGAAATTTGTTGAAAGTTGACCCATTGTACAGTCAGTTATGGTAAATGCTGTGTGGTTGAAATGGATGTGTGTTCTGCCCCCAGTGGGTATGATAGTCTATATTTGCCACTTAGGTCTATTTTTCTAATCATGCTTTTAAATATTTTCTACATTTACTTATTTTTTGTCTACTTGTTCTATCAGTTTTTTGACAAGTCTATTTAAATCTCCCACTAAGATTAGTACTTCCATATGAGGAATTCTATTACCAGGTTTGCAGATAATGTGTTCACTCTTGTGCTTCAATTTCCTAATTGAAAGTTTTTGTGCCTGTTAATTTTCTATGAACTTTCATGACTAGTACTGTGTCTCCTCATCTTTCTATGTGCAATGCCTGTTACCATATCCAACAAAGAGTTGGCAGCAATTAAATGATGGTTTATGGCAAATGAACAAAGGGATGGCCATATTCTCCGCACTCACCCCTCCGTTCCCTTTTTTCCCAGGCAGATTGCCACACAGTTTCTTTTTGGAGGGCAGAGGGCATCTCAGTAGGATACTTAAAAGGTTGTTAGAAGGTTTACCAGAGGAAATTTCCCTTATCTTTAGCAACTCCATAGAAATTCCACCTACATAAAGTCACACATAGGATTCAAATGTAGGTCATATTCTGTGGGATTTAATTTACACTTACATTTGGGAAACTAATATCTGATTTTATTCCTTCATGTCTGATAATGATGGTATTCACCCATCTTAGATAGAAACTAAAACCTAAGCTCTCACAGAGCTCACATTGGCTAATAATTGGAGAGAAAAAAAAAAAAAAAACAAGCTTCCTAGTTAGGGGCAGAAGCCCTAGGAATTTTTTTTAAGGTTTTATTTGTTTATTCATGAGAAACACAGAGAGAGAGAGAGAGAGAGAGAGAGACCATAGGCAGAGGAAGAAGCAGACTTCCTGTGGGAAGCCTGATTCAGAACTCGATCCCAGGACCCCAGGATCATGACCTGAACCAAAAGCAGACGCTCAAATACAGAGCCACCTTGGTACCCCCTCTAGGAATTACTCTTAATTGATGTTTTAGGAGACAAGTGACCTTACCTTGCTGATGGGTACTCCAGTTAAGAGAAAGTTGGGAAAATAAGAATCTTAATGTTCCAAACAAGGGAAAGCTCGGGTATATGCAGATTTCTTTGATCTTTAGGCCACTCAGAAATATCTCTCAGTAACTGTATCCTTGGAATATCAGACCCTGGAAAATGTAATATTTCATAATGAATACTCTGGGTCATGACTACTACACCTTTGCCAATTTTTCTGTGGCCTTTCTACAATTGGGTGATTTAAACTGCTTTTCAACTATAAAGAAGAACTCAAATTTCAACATCTCAAAAGGAGGTTGATTTGGGAGACGTTAGATTTGGTAGATTGATATACTCTTTCCAAGCATCAAGATTTCTTTCCCACAGTATTATGAGTTATAGATGTTGTAAAGACAGAAATGAAAAAACTCCTTTGACCACTGGGAAATTGGGTAATAAAAATGTCAGCATTAAAAAACAAACTAGGTACATGATGACACTGAAACCTGGAGAAGAGAATAGTCCCTCTCAGACAATCTTACGTGGTAACAAAGGACTGATCGTAGAGTTAGCTGCATGTGGACCACAGAATAAAAGGTAGATGAGACCCTAATATGCAAGCATAATGAGAAGAGGGGGCACAATCCAAGAAGCAAGTATGAAAATGAGAAATGTAAAGATTTAGGTATATTAAGTAAATACAATTCTTCAGAACTAAAGAGAGTGATGAAAAGAAAGAGGAAGAAAATAGTGTCATATAAGGAATTAAATATACAATAACATTGGGAATGTTGGGAATGGCATTGACCAGCTTTTCATTGTCAAGGTAACTGGTTATTTAATTCAGAATAAATATATAACCTGTCCTGTTGCTTATATGGGAAAGCTGAATGCTTTCTTTGGTTACATACTTAGAAAATTCCTAGACATAAGACTATGAGCTAAGATCTTCGAGCTGGTCAATTTTGCAAGGACTATTCATACATAAATCCTACAATCAAGAACATAAAATAATGGTGAAGTGGATTGGACAAAAGTTGTCTTTTAGTAAGTAATAAGTTCAGAGCCTTGTCTCTGACAAAAATGTTTCTCAAATATTGTTGACTAAACTCATTTTTCTAAAACTCATTATTGATATATTATTTGCTTGTTTTAAAAATTTCTCATATGGATGACCTTGAAAGTTTCTTAATGAGTGACCTTTTCTCCTTGTGGGAAATCAACTGTGCCTCACTAAGGGCAGCCTTTTTGCAGCTTCACTACAATTTTAACACAATTGTGGAAAAATATGTGAGATATAAAGCTACAATTCATTGGTAGGACCCAGGAAGAAGAGATTCTTTCCCAGTAGAAGAATTAGAAAAGTCTTGATGGTAGCTTAATTCACGCCTGTAGCATTGAGTAGGTTCAGGGCAAGCAAAGATGGACAAGGGGTGCTCAGAGCACAGAGAAGAGCATTTCAGCCAATAGAATGACACACACAAAGGTCATGGGGTAGAAGGAGACCTAGCCAGCATGAAGAGTTGACAGAGGCCCATGTGACTGGAATATAGTCACAGAGTTTAATCCATGATGAAGTTGAAGAAGTGGGCCAATATCACATCATGCCTGGCCTCACAGGATGATGGAAAATAGCCCCCATGTGGCCCAGACCAGTGGGAAGACATTCATGGGTTTTTAAGGAAGAGTTGGGACCTATTCATGTTTGTTTTTTGATAATATCATGTAATGCAGAAATGTCATCCTAATGTAGAAAACAGGGAAGGATTGAGTGAACTACTAGAACTTCTAGGAAAACAAAGCAAAGTCAATATGCAATGATATTTTTCATGAATTATTTGAACATATACCATGGACAAATCATATACCAAGTACTATCAGAGCTATAACCATTATAAAAAAAAGGATAAAAAGTTATAAAAGGATAAAACTTATGAAAGAAGGGATATATATTAAAATATATAATGTATGTGTATATTTATATTTGTATACATATTCACATGCATATATATATATATAATACTAAAACAAAGGAAATAATCTACACAAAGGAAATCTTTAAAATGATATTTTAAGAGTTAAAATATCTATTTTAAATATTAATATCAATAATAGAAATATTTAAAGTTTATATTAATAAAAATAAATGTTTAAACATGTATATCCAAAGTCCATTTTTTTTAAATAACATAAAAAGTAACATAGACCTTAAAAGCTATAGAATATAATAAAAGAGCATATCAGAATGTGTTGAATGAAGTATGTGAGCAATGCTTTATCAGGGAGGTGAAATTTAAGAATAAACCTCCAAAGATTGGCAAATACTCCAGTTATCTAACTGCTGGATAGCAAGCCACCTTAGAATCAGTTCTACTGATTTAGAACATAAATCAGTTCTATTGCTCATTATTTTGCAATCTGACATGGCTCAGAGAGGCAGGCTTGTCCCTGCAGTATCCATGGGGGAGCGTCCCCTGGTACCCTAGAAAATCTAACCTCCATAGTAGTTTAATCACATGGCTGGCAAGTTGGTACTTAATGTAATCTGGGATCTCAGCTGGGATGCTGACCAGTGGTTTTGGTGCCTTTACTCCTGGGACTACACACGAGGCTTTTAGGGCTTCCTAACATATGTTGTATGTTGGCTTAGAGTATATGGTCTTTTTACATGGTGGCTCAGGCATTCAAGAGCAAGTATCTCAAATATCATGGTCCCTTGAGGCTGACCCAGAAATTGGTGTGGCATCATTTCTGCCACATTTTGATCCAGCAGTCACAGAACCCATCTCCAATCCAAAAGGTAGAAATAAAAGCCATCTCTCAATAGGAGGAATAGCAAGGAGTTTGTAGCCAGCTATTATCTATTACAGGAAAATATAGATAGATAAGGTGGAGTGCAAAATCTATTCAAGGTGAGGGGCACAGAAATTGATCACCCTAACTAATATAAATGATAAAAATTGAGATCCACTGAGTAATTAATATGGGCCAGTCACTGTAAAATTTGCTTTATAGAAGTTATACACATTGTTTGTTACAATAATCTTATGAATTCATTTATACAGATGGAGAAACTCAGCCTAGAGAGTAAAATGAACCTGTCCAGTGTCACAGATCTGGTAAGGAGCATAGCCACTGTTTGAAAGGAGAGTCTGATTTAATTTGGCTGAGTTAGCTACTACAGCACATTACTAATTGGTTAAAATAGAACAAAAGTTTGAAATTTTCCTTTTCTGATATTAAAATCTTACTGATTTTGAATATCCAGTTCATCAAATTATGTATATATAGTTATAACCAGCATTGCTATATCAATAATTCCATTATAAATCCATATTTTAATTTCACATTTGAATCAAAATGATGAATTGTTAAGCTTAACTAGAGTTAGATTTAAATAGTAATATTTAAATAGCAGTATTTTTATGAGAAATTCATAAAGCATGGTTCATAGCCTATGTACTTAATCTGCCTGGTGATATTAATATTTGTAATAAAGTGGCATTTCTAACACTGAGAGAAATCATATTATCTAGGTAATCCTCAGAACATTCAAAAGAAAGAGTCTGTTGAGAAGTATGAGCTTTCTATTTCTAAAAGAAAAAAAAGAGAGATTTTAAGCCATTTACCAAAGATGGTTCTGTTCTTTTATTAGGGCATCAAATGAACTATATCAAGGGTTAGGGAAAGGAATCTTCAGGATGATTTCGGGACCAAGTTTTATAAGGCAAGATTTAGAGTCTACTTAGAGCCTCCTTCACGTGGCAGAAGTTGAAGCATTCGTACAAACTCCAATTTGAGGACTCACTGCCAAGTGAGAACCTGGAAGTTTCTAGTGGTATGGAAAGAATATTTTTTGACTAACAGTCATTCAGACTCCGAATATATTTCTGACTGATAGCCCTTGGCCAAAACAAGCTCCTTTCTATGTACTTTCTCTTTTTAAAGACCCAACATTTGAACTGAAATCCAAATAAGAAAGTCTCCCCGTGTGGAACCTACAGGCTCTAACACAACCAACTCTCTCATGTGCCCTGTGTTGGCAGCGAACACCACAGCCGCCTTACTGATGCTGAAAGGAGACACAATACAGATCACAACACAAAGTGATAACTCAAGTAAGAATAAGGACTTAGCCCTGGGCCAGACTAGAAAGTCTTTAAAAGAATTATTAGTGATACTATTTATACAAATATGAACACAGACACAGCGCTGTCGCAGCTTCATACACCATTGGTCACAGCAGACCTTTGCACCTGCTATGTTAGTGAGCTCAATAGGAGAGGATAGAAACCTCTGTATTGTTGGGTATTCCTTCATCTCCCCAAATCACAAAGAATGTGGAATCATCTTGGACTACCTACATCCTGCCAAATTCTTCTTCTTCTTTTTTTTAAGGTTTTATCTATTTGAGAAAAAGAGAGAGCATGTGCAGGGGTGAAGGGCAGAGGGAGAAGCAGACTCTTCTCTAAGCAGGGAGCCTGACGTGAAGCTTGATCCTGAGACTCTGAGATCATGATCTGAGCTGAAGGCAGACGCTTCACTGAGCCACCCAGGCACCCCTCTGCCAAATTCTTACCTAACCCATTTACTACTAAGGGCAGGTGGGGGTGGGGAGCTCATCTAGTAGAAATTCTGATGACTGAGAAAGGGAAACAAGAGCCAAACCACAACCAGGAGCTGGTGAACAAGATCACAAAAGAGAAACTAAATGATAAGAAAATGTGTGAATACTCATGCAAAGTAATACATAAGAATAATAAATTAGCCAGCCTTTTATGGAGTACTAGAAAGTATATAGTCTTTGGATTTAGCTTTTATTATTTTCTTTAAAATGGAAAATCCATGTAGTGTTCTGAATTACATATGCATGACCTTTAGCCTCAGTAAGAGAAAGGACAAGTGTAAAAATTCCTCTCAGGAGACATTTGTGTATTGTTGTCTGCTTATGTTCATGTTCATCTCAGAGGCTCCTGGGGAGAGAGGAGAGCAAGGGAAGAAGAAAGAATATGTGAGGAAGTCTTTGCCTTTGCAAAAGATGAGGAGCCAAAGGGACCTGAGCAAAGGGGAGTGACTTTTTAAAAAAATTTATTTATTCATGAGAGACACAAAGAGAGGCAGAGACAGGCAGAGGAAGAAGCAGGCTCCATGCAGGGAGCCCGATGCAGAACTCAATCTCAGGACTCCAGGATCATGCCCCGGGCCAAAGGCAGATGCTAAACTGCTGAGCCACTCAAGGATCCCCAAAGGGAGTGACTTTGAACCAAAAACTTCTGCCCTTACAAACAAGACATCAAAGAAATGGCCTTTCCTATTTTTTTCTTTTTCCCCATCTGATAGTCCTAAATTTCCATCTCTTACCATTCTTGATCCTCATAGAGCTTAACACAATGCCATAACCATATAGGTGCATACAGGTGGAAGACTTACAATATACACTGAGATATGTAAGGCATTCAATTTCACAAGAAGTCATCATTTTGTGGGTTTCAACTAAAAACAAACAAACAAACAAACAAAAAACTCTGTCTCTTATAGTCACCATTATTCAGTCATGTCTTATACTTTCCTTTTAGGGAGAAAAGTTCTCTTCCCCAGCGCTTCCTGATGTTATGACTTAACGCAAACCATTCCCTTTGCTAAATATAATAGCTTCTTCTTAAGTTGAAAATATGTCTCTAATGGTAGGGAATGTATCCCCCTCAAAGCCCTTGAAATAGGTAAAAGGAAAAAACCAATCCTGGTATGCTATTGAGGAAACTGTATGTTTTTTAATGAGTCCAGAGAAAAGAAAAAAAAAAGTCCAGAGAAAAGTACAGCATTTATTTGGTGACCTTTGGAAAGTCTCCATTATCTGCTTTATTTTAAGATGGAAAGAATGCAGTAGTAGCTTCACCTAAAGCTCTGTAATGATTAGAGTTTGCCTGCCTCAAAGTATTGAAGTTTCTCTGCACTTAGCCTCCTAGTATATCAAACGGGGACAGACTGTGACATTGATGACAAATCATGGATCTGAAGGACTGAGGACAATGAAATGTGATGAGTGTTCAACAGATGACTGTGGTTGTCTTTATCATCTTTTGTATTATTTAATCACAATTACATCAGAAAAGTGGAAGGAAGACTTCTCCTAACTGCAGCTCTGTGTTTCTTCTACTCAATGATTTTGTATGTATGTGTTTGTATGTGTCTGACAGGTCCCCACCATGGTATATACCTCCCACTGCACTCATACACACTTTTTCTCAAAAATTAATGTTCCAAGAAAAATAGTATCATTCAGCAAGAACAACAGTCCACACTCCACAGAAGTAGAGGAGTAAGGACATAAGGAGGAAAAGAGAGGGATGACATAAGCAATAAAATTTCTTATCATAGGGATCCCTGGGTGGCACAGCGGTTTAGCGCCTGCCTTTGGCCCAGGGCGCAATCCTGGAGACCTGGGATCGAGTCCCACGTCGGGCTCCCGGTGCGTGGAGCCTGCTTCTCCCTCTGCCTGTGTCTCTGCCTCTCTCTCTCTCTCTGTGTGTGACTATCATAAATAAATAAATTTAAAAAAAATTTCTTATCATAAAAAAACAAAATACAACGTCTAATATATCATAAGATCTAATTATGTCATCTTTCCAAATCCATGTATCTCTCATCTTTGTGGAGCAAATATCTACATTTTTGTCTAAAATTAAGTATTAAGAAAGCACACTAAATATACTGCTATTGGTATTCGTCAAGATCCTTGACTCATTTTTCAGCTACTGAAAAAAAACTTCTTTAGTAATATCACACTACTCTCCCAGATGTCTGCCAAAATGTTTTGTATCAAATTCTCCCACTTAACTAACTGAGATCCTTATCTTAACTTTGTTGCTTTGTTATACTTGTGCAGACCGTAAATCTGACTCAATTTACAGTATCAAATAGAATCAGTCATTTTATTTTGGGACAAGCACATGTAAAATTTATATAGTTTTATTTTTTAAATGCTTCCACTTATTGATTTACTATATATTTGCTTTGATTTACTATATATTTGCTTTCCATGTATTTGCAGAAAATATTTTTCATTACATATATGGTTTTCTGACCAAGTTCATTGTCATTTTTCTTTTAGTTTGGATAGGTTGTATGATTTTTATTCCCCCATTAAAGTGGGGGAGACTGGAGTCCTCCCACTCAGATATCCATGATTTATTACTGACTGAAGCAGCTTAGCTTAGTAAGTTCACAAGCTGGTTCTCTTTAATACCCTATTGTGCATGCCATCTGGGCCTGCTGTTTTCAGCACATTCCTGTTTTTCAAATATTCCCTCACCTGTGTGGTTTTTTTTTTAAAGAGATACTGCTATTTTGGAAAGCTTTATATTAGCCTCTGATTTTTATTTTTCTATTTTGCTTTTTATAATATATAAAGTATAAAAATAATCAATAAATCAATAAATAAAATAAATCAATGTCCTAGACATTTTCAAGAGTCGTTCATTTCATTGATCCATGTTTAGGGGACTACTTTATACCCTTCCATGGAAAACTTGGAAAAAGTATATGGAAGTTGCTCTCCTACTCTCTTGCTTTAACAAAGACAATTCATAATAACAAATGCATGGTAATTTCTGTTTTCTGTGACTAATGCAAAATACTTTTTGTTTATCTACTAAGGGATGCACTATTCAGCTCTCTTGAGTCAAAAGATAATACTCGGGATCCCTGGGTAGCGCAGCGGTTTAGCGGCTGCCTTTGGCCCAGGGCACGATCCTGGAGACCCGGGATCAAATCCCACATCGGGCTCCCCGGTGCATGGAGCCTGCTTCTCCCTCTGCCTATGTTTCTGCCCCACTCTCTCTCTCTGTGTGTGTGACTATCATTAATAATAATAATAAAAAAAGATAATACTCTCAATTTCTCTCACCCTTTCTTCATTTGTAACAGTGACTAGTCTGTGTTCCTCACAAAAAGCTGAATTTGTTCACACAGTACCCCACAGCTAAGTCCCCTTTCCATGGCAGCAAAACATTTCCATTCCTCCACTGCTACTTTGTAATACCTATGAAACTTTGATCTATATAATGCATTCTGAGGTCAGTATCAAATTTGAAGAATAATAGCCGCCCCCAGAGAATTTTAGCTTTATTTGCATCTTACCATGTAGATGTTTCACAGCAGATCATATTAAAAATTACCTGACTTTTTTGATTCCCTAGTACCTCATAGTCTATAGAAGCATCTTGTTCTGATTTCTTGAGAAGAAATTTTACATCCTGTCTCCTCTGGTGTACCTTCTTATCTAATAAACCCCCAAAACTTCACATTCCCTCCCCCTCTACATCAGGTGATAGATCTAATTCATCTTCAGTTCTGATTAGTTATTTTAGAGTTTTATAAAAACTCAGTTGCCTCTACTCTTTGTGTCATCAGGCAATGGGTAAAGAGAAAGAAGCTAAGGAGACAATTCCAGAACATTCATGCCAGGATGGAGTACAAAAGAGCTATTAAGCTCCACACATAAATAGTGTTTGCTCTCTTACATGCATAAAATAACTTAAGTACCCTCATAGATCTCTGGACATACACCCAATTGCCTTCAAGGACAGTCAGAATTGGCTATAATATTTTTTGACTCCGCAAACATATTTATTTCATTCGCACATAAAAAGAAAGATCAAAGGGAAGTGTGTTTGATGAGCTATACCAGATCCAGAGTTTGTTTACTTACTCAACTTCATGAGTGATTCATTACCTTAAGTGTTTCAGGAATCAAATAAGATACTAAATACATACAAAACTTGGAAAATATTGAATTGTGTGATGATAGCCACCGACAATGTCCATTCCAGAGTCTGTTTACAACTTTTAGACGTTGTATTTTGTTTTTTTTATTATAGGAAGTTTTATTGCTGGGAATCCCTGGGTGGTTCAGTAGTTTAGTGCCTGCCTTTGGCTCAGGGCATGATCCTGGAGACTCGGGATCGAGTCCCACATCGGGCTCCCTGCATGGGCCTGCTTCTCCCTCTGCTGTGTCTCTGCCTCTCTCTCTGTTTGTCTTTCATGAATAAATAAAAAGTCTTTTTAAAAAAAGAAGTTTTATTGCTTATGTCATACTTATGTCTTACTCTTCAGCCACATCTGTATGTTTGGGTATATAGGACCTCAGAGGCTCTTTAAAGAAACAAATTGGTTATAAAAATATAATCTGGCAGAAGTATACTGGAACTGAAGGAAGACAACTCAAGATGTTTACCTCATTGAAGGGGAAATAGTGAACAACAGCTAAATCATATGAACTTTCTCTTTAACATCATGGTGGGATCATCTTCTTTGTCATAATTTCTTACAGAGCTTCCCTAAATCAGCCCCAGATGTTAGGTCACAGAGTTTGTTAAGCATGAGATGAAGTAAGCAATTCCATACATTCAAGTTCTGAGTACTTTAAGTCACTCAGTCACAATTCAAAAATATTTCTCGGGTGCCCACTGTGTGCCAGCTATTCTTGTAGGCAGTGGGAATAGAGAGCAGTGAATAAAACACACAAAAGCTTCTGTGAATGTGTCCCCCCTCCCTATTTCATATGTTGAAACCATAACCTCAATGCAACTGTATCTGGAAACAGGGTCCTTAGGACATAATTAAGGTCACATGAAATCATAAGATTGGGATCCTAATTTTTTTTCAAGATTTTATTTATTTATTCATGAGAGACACACAGAGAGAGGCAGAGACACAGGCAGAGGGAGAAGCAGGCTCCATGCAGGGAGCCCGATACGGGACTTGATCCCAGGACTCCAGGATCATGCCCTGAGCCAAAGGCAGACCCTCAAACACTGAGCCACCTAGGAGTCCTTGGAGTCCTAATTTGATGGAGTCACTGTCACTAGAAGAGGAGACACAAGAGTGGTGCCTGGGTGGTTCAGTCGGTTAAGCATCTGCCTTTGGCTCAGGTCATGATCTCCAAGTCCTGGGATCAAGCCTCAGGCTCCTGGCTCAGTGGGGAGCCTGCTTCTCCCTCTGACTCTGCCTCTGCCTCTCCCTCTGCTCATGCTGGCTTGCTGCTCTCTGTATCTGTCTCAAATGAATAAATTAAAAATCTTAAAAAAAGAGAGAGGGAGATTCACCAGAGAGCTCTTTCTGTGAATACACACTGAGGAATGTAGTCTTCCAAACTACTCTCACCACTGGTTGTTCTTCCTAATCCCTTTTTCTTAATGTTTTTCTTCATAATATTTGTAACTTCTAATACTACAGTGTCTTCTTACCTATTTTGTCTATTGCCTATATTATTCTGCTTGGGCTGCCATAACAAGAAAGACTAATATAGGCACGAAACAAAACAGACAAGAAGATGTTATAGTATATTAGAGGTTATAAATTTTAAAATAAAAAATATTAAAAAATTAAAAAAAAATAAAGAAATAAAAAATATTGAGGAAAAAGGGACAGGAAGTACCTACCAGTGGTGAGAGTGGTTTGGAAAATCTCACTGAGAAGGTGACTTTGATCCAAATGCTGACATAGGTGAAGGAGGAGGTTGGGTGGGTCTCTGTGAGGAGTTTCCAGGTTGCTTCAGTCCATGCAAAGTCGCTGAGGCAGGAACATGCCTAACATATTCACAGAAAGCAAGAAGCCTGTGTGGATGGAGTAGAGAAGGAAGGAGAAGGAGGGAGGCCACCTGTTTCTGATGCCCCTGTGCCTGGTGAGGAGCAGAAAAGGATGTCACTGGGGGAGATCAGGGCAGAGGAAGTGCAAACAAGAAGTATGCTTCAAGGGATAAACTACTTGAAAAAGAGAAACATTCTCTGCTAATGAGCTTAATAAAGTGATGCTTATAAACTGTTGTCTTCCCATTAAACTTTATTTCAAAAGTAGTCAAAAAAATTTAACAGGATACAAATCAAAATGAGGTCAGAGGCATTAGTATTTTTTAAAAAATCACCTATTTTCCTATCCACTATGTACTAGAAAGTATCATTGTTAGTTTTAAAATTAGCCAAGAAATTTTAAATAGGTCTTATGTGATGGGCCAAGTTATCTATTTCTAACGTTGGATAATGATGGTCTTTCTTATTTTGTCAAAAACAAATCTAAGGAATATGAGTCTTTCAATTAATCCTGTTGATCTTTTACCCTTGAATCTTATTTTTTAACCTTTACTATCAATCAATGAATATCTGCTCACAAGATCTAGCAGATAACATATGAATTCATAAGCAACAAATTAATGTTAAATATAAATCCAAAAATAGTTTATCATGCTAAGATTCTCAATCTTTTCCTGGACATAGGCACTTATGAATATAATTTAAAGTATTATGCATAAAATATCATCAAATTTGCTCTGGTTCATTTATCAAAATTAAATAAAGCAATAATAAAAATGAACTTGCAGAAACTCTAATTCCACAGTTTACCCCTTAGTTTCAGCTCCCATATAGGATCACATTTTCAACGAATTAACTTCATCACACATACTTAAGACAAAAGTAGCACTAAGTATGATATACAGGAAGAAGCTATCAGAAATCAGAGACAAGACCACAGCTGGATTCGAGGTCCCCTGGTTGTATGGATTCTCCATGGATGGCTGGAGGAACCACTCCAGATCACAGAGAGAAGATTGGAAGCAATCCAGTGGGACACACTAGACACTAATGATAATCAGTGAGCACAAAGTGTTGATGCCCAGTGGGACATATGAGGTTAGAAAAGCGTTAGTGCTTTAGATCATTTTGCAAATAGTGCATTAGATGATCCAGAGTATCAAAACCAAAGTCTAAATAGTAGCTATGAGAAATTAGACAGATGAGTTGTTTCAGCTTCAGTGTATTCATCAATAAGTTGGGAAAATTATATCTGCTGTACCAATACCAAAACATTGTCCTAAATGAAATAAACCAGTAAGTTTGGAAATTTTTATATTAGTTTTTATCAAATTAATATAATAATATGATTATCAATAAGGAAGAGTAATTAAACTTGAGAGTAAGGAGAGGATTCTGTATAATGCCATAACTAATTCATTACATATTGAATATTTGTGCTTGTGTCCCTACACCTATGGTTATTCTAGAAATAGCTGTCTCTGGCCTCTCTGGCTATCTCAATGAGCAGGGTATTTAGAAGTAGGAGCATATGTGTTACCTCCACACATAATCAACAGCATTTGCAAGAAATATGTTAAAGGATTTTGTTTTCCTCTAATAGAAAGTAGAGGATTTTTGACTCTGCAATAAGTCTGTGGGAAGATAAAAGGAGTAATAAAAATCTTTATGATGAACAGTATTAAAAAACAGAAAGCAGGGGATCCCTGGGTGGCTCAGTGGTTTAGCGCCTGCCTTTGGCCCAGGGCGCGATCCTGGAGTCCCGGGATCAAGTCCCACGTCGGTATCTCGGCATGGAGCCTGCTTCTCCCTCCTCCTGTGTCTCTGCCCCCGCCACCCCCCCCTCTCTATTTATTTATTTATTTATGTCTATCATAAATAAATAAATAAATCTTAAAAAAAAAAACCAGAAAGCAAATAGTGCTGTGTAGGAAAAAAAAGGAGATATGAATAGTGAACTTACTCAGTTTTGTTTGGCTTAATAACAAATGTCCAAACATCAAAACAAAATAGTATTTTTAAAATCCAACTTCACTTTATATACTGAAAATAATTAATAGATCAACAGAAAGACATTTATGAATTGCATGGATTATTTAAAAGGCACAATATTCCCTTTTGCTCTCCTTTTCAAAAACAAGGGCAAATATCTTCAGTCAAAAGGAAAGGGAAAGAGTCAAAAGGAAAGGGAAAGAGTGGTAGATAATATTAGAAAAGAAGAAATTATAAAACAAAAATAAACATTAGACTCAGTTATTAAAGGAAATTTATACCAACCAAAGCTCTTAAAGTAATCTAACTTCCCCTTTGTTATTATAAAAATTATATAGCCTATCTTTGGCTGACAGTCCATCAACTGAATAAAAATATGTATGTCTTTTGCAAGAGCCGCTAATTTTCATAGAAGAATATCCTGAAGAAGTGCATAACAGCATTTCGCTGCATGAATTTGGTAGGATTATAGGGTCTTTACGCTTCTGTAAAAGTCCTAGATCACAGGGAATTCCTTCTTTTAACAAAGTAATTCCAAAGTATATGAATGAAATAGTCTTATTAATCCTATGTGGCCTTTTCTTAGTGCCTCTACACCTAAAATATTCAAATTTGCTTTGTTTTACAATTAAATCTTGGCTTTGCATCTTGTGGGGCATACCCTCAGCCTACTATTTTCTTAACCACAATACTACCACATGTGGAATTTTATAAAGAAAACAAGACCACAATTTACTAGTTTTAGTTGATGTGATTTCTTATCTAGTAGGAAGCTATATGGAAAGGGTGAAAGAGTCTGAATTTAAATTAAAATTATACCATTTATTATTTTCATGAACTTAAGAATTTTTTAAAAAATCTCTGATCTTCATTCCCAGATCTGTAAAGTTGCCATAAGAGTGAGTACTAGCATGTCCAACTTGCTTTATGCAATGCCTGGCACATATTAGATATAAAACAAATAGCACTATTATATTTTATTGCATTTCTACAATTAAGATAAAAACTCATTATTTGGAACTACCAAGTAAGTCTAGGTAAAATTATGAAATCTTAAAACTTTCTACTATAAACACGTTAAAAATGTTCGCATTTATTATTTCAGTTCACATATATTTCATTTTAAGTATGAGGAGATGGGTTCAATGCATTGTTCAAATCACTGCTGTATAGCAGATCAAGGAGACAAATTCGTGTCTTATGGCACTGACCACTCCATATCATGTTACTGAGAATAGCAGGGAACTGGAGGGTTTGATGGTATTCTGTCTCAGAATCTTTCTCATTTCTGTTGATGGCAACTTTATCCTTCCATGTAGCTGAGACCAAAAACCTTGGAGCCATTCTTTATTCCCGTCTATCATACTATCATATTTATTCGATCAAGATTTTTTAAAATTATTTTCAAAATCTATTTGAATTTCTTTGAATTCTCACCACCACCACCACTGGTCATCTATCCTTTGAATTTCTCCCAAATTTCTACTCTTACCACTCAGCACTCCCAACCATGGTCCCTTTGAAATACAGCAGCTAGAGTTACTCTTTAATAATGCAAGTAAGATCTTGTGACTAGGGCAGCCCTGGTGGCCCAGCGGTTTGGCGCTACTTTCGACCCAGGGTGTGATTCTGGAAACCAGGAAACGAGTCCCACGTCTGGCTCCCTGTGTGGAGCCTGCTTCTCCCTCTGCCTGTGTCTGTTTCTCTCTCTCTCTCTCTCATGAATAAATAAATAAAAGCTTAAAAAAACAGTTCTTGTGACTATTCTCTCAAAATCCCCTAATGATTCAGTTTTGCTAAATAAGCACCAAGGTCTTTACAATGGTCTAGAAGGCTATATATTACCGGACCCTAGTTAATTCCTTGCTTTCCCTCTCATTTTCTTTGCTTCACTCCCATAACAACTAATCTTTCCCTGAGGGCCCAAGTGGGATCCTTCTGGAATTCTCTTTCCTCAAGTTTTTGCATAGTCAATTTCTTCACCTTCCTCAAAGACCATGTCTCTGCTAAAATGTCACCTTGTCAATAGGGCTTATCCCTGGCCTCCCAGGCCAAAATTAGAACTTATCCCTTAAGCAGTTCTGATTTCCTTACTTTGATCTATTTATTTTTATTTCTATAGTATTTTTCTCCTTTTGACACACTATTTAACTTACTAAGTGTATTGGCTACAGTCTGACTCCCCCTAATATTAAAATTTAGTCCCCATGATAGTAAGAACAAGTGCCTAGCAGGTGACCAAGTGTTGCCTAAATGAATATTGCCTTCTGTTTCCCATCTTACTTTTAGAACAAAAACCCAAACATTTCCTCCCCAAACATAGACACAGACACACACAGACACACACAGACACACACACACACACACACACACACACACACACACTTTCACCTCAAACACAATTACTTCTGACAGACCTACTCTTCCTGGACATTACATCATAGTTTCTTAAAATATTGTTCATGTATTCGATCTTAGAATTAATTGCAAAGGATTTTTGATTGAAAGAATAAATTCCTAGCACCCCTCCAGAAATGCTAACTTGGAATTTTTAGGGGTGAGTTTTTTTAACGTGACCTATTTGCACATTGGAGTTTAAGAACATTGACTAGCCCTGCATTGTTTCCCCTTCTGTTTTCCCCAATCTCAGCCATAATCTTTCTTGCAAAAATCAATAAAACCAGGCATCCCCTAAAGCCAATCACTGAAATATCTACCAAAGAAATCTTCTCCCACCTTTGTATTCCACTCTGAAAAATGAAAACTATTGATATGGGTCAGGGTCAAAGTGCTAACATCCAAAAATTTTAGTTCATGACAGAAGTGAAAAAAATGTGGCAGCCATATCATATGTCCATTTTGAAGTCATCTTTTTATATTTCTTTTTCCTGTTGTTGGGAGTAATTTTCTGTCATGCAACTAACAGTCATCTGTCCTCCTCTGTCTCTCCTTATTACCACTGCCACCTCAAGAAAACCCACAAGGGATCCATAGGCTGCCTATGTTCTAGATCGTGAAAAGAAGTCTGTTTTTCCTCTTAGCTCTGATTCTCTCTCTCTCTCTCTTTTTAAATATTTTATTTATTTATTCATGAGTGATACAGAGAGAGAGGCAGAGACGCAGGCAAGGGAGAAGCAGGCTCTGTGCAGGGAGCTTGATGTGGGACTTGATCCCAGGACCTGGGATCACGCCCTGGGCCGAAGGCAGATGCTCAACCACTGAGCCATCCAGGCGTCCCTTTTTTAAAAAATATTTTATTTATTTATTCATGAGAGATGCAGAAAGAGAGGCAGAGATGCAGGCAGAGGGAGAAGCAGGCTCTGTGCAGGGAGCCAGCTCTGATTCTCTTTGCCTCATCTCATACTGTACTGGTAAGACAGGATGAAAAGATTAGAAGCTTGGCTTATATCAAAGGAATATATATATTTATATTTATTATTTGAATTCTCAGACCAGAAAGAAGCACATATGTGATCAGTACTAAATGTGTCAAATAAGAAAAGGGTCTTTAGCTCAGACCAATGGAAGAGTTTTAGAGGGTCCAAGAACTTTGTAAAGTTGATTCACAAAATGTATTTTTTGTATTCCTTATTTTTATGGAAATGGGGTACAATAGCTTTCCTCAAATTCTCAAAATATTCTGAAAATTAAAAAAAAAAAGATTAAAAGCCATTTCCCTTAGGGTTCAAGTTTAATTATTATTAATGTCTTCATATAAGATCCTGTCTATATAAATAAATAAGTATATTGTTTTTCATATTTTCCTTGCAAAAGTATGATAGTATACTTAGTAAATATCCTTATTTCTGCTCATTGCCAACATCCATCACCACTCCAAGATAATATTCTTGCATTTTAAGTTCTCAATTTTGAGATTCAATCCTAAGAAATGAATAACCAGAGCATTCCAAGGCCTTTGGACAGCCCACTTTGAACAGTGCTTTGACTTCAAGCCCAGAATCTATCACCAAATCCTCAAACTCTATCAATCCTAGAATTAGTCTTTTAAAAATTATTTGGTAATGAGAAAACATGAGACATTCTTTAAAAAATCAAAATTTAACTCAAGTACATAAATTGATCATTCAATTTCTAAAAATAAATTTTAAAACAACTTTTAAAAAAGTAAATTAAAATTGAAGTAATTTTTTTTTATGATATCATACAGAGAGAGAGAAAGAGAGGCAGAGACATATGCAGAGGGAGAAGCAGGCTCCATGCACAGGGAGCCCGACGTGGGATTCGATCCCGGGTCTCCAGGATCGCACCCTGGGCCAAAGGCAGGCGCCAAACCGCTGCGCCACCCAAGGATCCCAAAATTGAAGTAAATTTAACTTGAATATTTTACCTTCTATTTGTTTCCTACTGGCATTTTAGATTTTTAAGTAATCTGGGGTTTACTATAGGAGTAAAATAATTTCATTTGAGCAAGAATTTGCATTAAATGCAAATTAAATTTCCTTTGTTCTTTTTTAAAATTTAAAATGAAATATAAATTCTCATCTTATTGAAACATTTAGAATAAATTCAATAATAAATTAGCATTTCTCTCTCTATGTTTCATTCGTCAACAAATGTTTTTCAAGCTCCTTTATTGTTCAGGATATGGCATGGGTTATGAAGAAACATTCAAAGCCTTATTCTAGATGGAAATGGGCACTGTCATTCATGGTGTCCAGAAATTGTTAATGTAGGTACATTGAGACATGGGTTATGCTTCCATTACAGCAAGTTCATTGCAATGGTGAGTTACAATGAGACCTGTAACATTTTCTGCTAGGCTCATGGAGTAGAGTGGAAGAAGACTTTCATTAGGAACAACTAAGGAATAATAATCTTAGATCATTTGCCAAAATAGCAATCAATGTACTTCCTGCAATTTGACTTCTAGAGCCATAAGAAATTGGTAAAGATTACAGGTTGGGAATTTCTGAAGTATATCCATACTCAAGTGGAGGTCAAAGAAGCCCAACTGAAAGTACTCTGGACTGACAGTGATAACTGGGGATTGAACAAAAGTTCTTTTTAAAGGGCTATTTTGAAGATTATGATTCTGACTTTGGAGAAACTACAATGATTGGCAGTGGAAGGAATCACATGTAAAATTACTTAAATAAAATTTATTGACTTTAAATTTTAAAAATATTCAAAAATATAAAGATGTATACTATCTTAGTCTTGCCCTCTGGGTGCTTATAATCTTAAGAGATGTTTGAAATGTTATACACCAAGAGTCACAAAGCAAAGCCTTAAGAGTGTGATAAAGACAGTAGGTTGAATATAGGCTCATTCACTGACAGCTCTTTTTGTGTTGGGATGTGCTAATGTAATGCACCACCAGAAATGTTACCTGATCGAAATCATAGTGTTCAACATCTAAATTTATCATTCAGCATTGACCAATAATTTTAAAAAATATGAATAAATTTGATAAGATACTTTCAGAATGCATTATGTATGGCATGGTAAATGCATGTTAAAAGTTTCCAGTGAAGATTTAGTCAATTCATCCGCCTATATGGTTGAAACATTTACCAACTTTATGCTTTGTTGGGAAATGAAGGAGGAAAGAGGGCCAAGTGTATGACATAGATCAAGTTCAAAAGATTCATGAGATTTATTCCAGAAAAATAAGTAGTTCCAAGAAAAAGGAAAAAAAGGAAAGTTTCAAAATGAATTTCACTCTTGATACAAAGGCAAATAATTACAGCTTATATTTCTTAACCAGCACCTGCTGTGATATAGGAATTACAGAGTCCTATGAGTCTCCTCCAAAATGCTTACCATGAACTTTGGATTTGAGATAACTGAATAAATATCTCTTCATTTATTAGCCCATAAATGTTGAATATTAGAAAATTCAGGTATATATAGTAAATATGAGTATATATAGTAAATACTTGAGTGAATGTTGACCCTGAGGCTTCAAAAGGATTATCCTTTGTAAGCTTATTTCACCTAAGAGATAAATAGGCAACATTATTTTGCTTAATATACATTCAGGCATCTGGATTTCTTTCATGTGTTTATCTGACACAATAATATCTACTAACTTCTTGAGACTGGAAACCGTAACAAAATGTTGCATATTTCCATAAACAATGAAGCAATTATTTTGTCTTTAGTTGATGTTGAAGACTGTCAGAGAGCCAGATAACCATCACCTGAGGTATCCTTTCTTTAGTATGATTAAATTTTACATGAATTTATGGATAAAGAATAGAATATTTGTTCCAATTCTTTTTGCTGAGAATTTTTTAGTCCCCAAATCTCAAGAGTATTGAGAGTACAATAAGTATGCATATTGTTAGTCAGGAACAATGGAAACTCCATTGTTACGTAAGTTACTCAATGTTATTCAATTTCATAAAGGTTAATCTCTTGGTTAAGAAATTTAAATTCCATGAGAAATTGACTCATGGACATTAAATAAAAGCATATCTTCTTTTCTATGAGAAATTATTTTAATTTTCTAGGTCTCCTATTTTGAGGGAATGGAAGAAATATGTTTTGTTTATTTGGAAATTATATGAGTATTATAAAATTTTAATCAACCTTCATCACATAAAAATAAGCATCATCTTAAACTCTAAATAAGTGGAAATTATTCACTTATTCTGGTACAAAAATGTCTTCATCCCAAAATATTTATCAGAATCAGTAATTTTATATAGCAACATTTCTCTAAGACAACTCCTAATCAGCCATGCACATTTCAATCTTTAGAAATAATTAAAAACCTTGAAATTATTGATTAAATAAGACAAATTAACAATCCTTCTAAATATATTCCAAAAACTTAGTAAATTTTGCTATCTATGTCTTTTTATCTAATCTCTTAGCTATTATTTCAAAACATGAAAAGACTATAAAAATTAATAGAATAAAACCCAAATGCTCCTATAATGATGTAGCTGGTGGTGCTTGACACAACTGGTTAATTGTAAAATGTGCTTCCAGAGCATTCACTCAATATGAATACTGGTCATCAGGCAGCTATCATATTGTTCCTTTAAATTTGCAGATTTCTGAAAATGAAAGAATAGCCAGCTATTATTCTATTATAACTTTATCTCTACTGTGTGAAATTTACTGAATGTTTTAAGTGAAATTTCAAAGGATTCATTTTTGTTGGCTCTCCAAGCTATAATAGAAATGTAATGCTCCCAGAGTCAGTTTTTCTGGCTGCCCTACCATCCTCATTTCCTGTCACTTTGCCACCCCCCCTTGCCTTACTCATTCTGATTTCTTCTACAGCCTTGATCAATTCCTCATGTGTCTCTTACCCATTACACACAGAACTCTTGATGTTTAAGCAAGTGGAGTAAAACCTTCTATTTCATGAACTAATGACACAAAACCTGAGAGCATTGTTTTTCAGTGTTCCTCAGAACCCCACTGTCCCATAAAATGTTAGCTGGGTTTTATTAGGAGTTCATAACTTTCCAGGAAGTTAATAAGTGATCTATGTACATTTAATCCTCCTAAGAAACCCATGAGATAAGAAATGTCATTGAAGCAACTGAAGGTGAGGAACTGACCTAAGAACTCTGCCCAAAGTCATTAGTCAATCAGAGGTGAAATCTGAACTGAAGCATGACATCAGAGTCCATGCATGGAACTATCTGTACCATATTGCCTTCTCAATAGAAGGAAAACTTCTATCGTGTGTTCTAACAAACTAGTTAATACTGTGTTCAATAGACTTGGCAGGAGATAACTGTGTTCACTGCTACTTATTATGCATTTTAGCACTTTCTAGGCTCTGTGAAGCCCTGTGGTTTATTTTGGGTGGTGGACTGTATAATGTCTACCTTTTGCAGGAGCATTCATTTCCTCTGCAAACTTCAGGTCAGGCTGGGCCATGAACTTGATTTGACTAATGAAATGTGAGAAGTGACATGTGTCACTTCTAGACACAGGAATTAAGAGCCAGTGGGTGCTGCTCAGGCTCTTTTCCACTTCAATCACAACAATATAAAGTATTCCATGGTTCCAGTGGCTTCTCTGTCCAGCTGTTCTCACAGTAAAAATGTGACAGGGACCAGAGGCTGCTGCTGACCCACAAGGAACACTCGTGAGTGAGAAACAAACCTTAGTTTTTTTAAGTTATTCAGATTTACTGGTTGTTATGTGATTTATCCTGGTGTTTTTGGTTTTGGTATTTTTTTGTTTTCTTGGTTTTTTTACCAAATTTGTTTTCCTTTGGAAACTGTTTTTCACAGAACACCTCTTAATATCTGATGAAATACTGGTATGACACAGAAAATGGCTGGAGAAACTCTTCTTTTATGCAATATTATTAAAAGATGAAAAGGAAATGCTTTGGAGACACTGTGAAAATCTTGTTCTTGTCATAGCATGACTGAAGCCTGAAGAAAAGAATACTTAAAACTGACAGTTCTTTTAACTATATTTTCCCCAGCAGTAATTTCACAAAGATACCTATTGTCAATATACCTGTCCCCCAAGGGGGCTACTCCTTCAAATACAGTAATTAATTCATTAAAATAACCATTTTCTGAATGCTCACTAGATGCTACCAGTAACAGGTACTCACTCCCAATTCACCACGTGTTTATGTCCTACATTGCCTGGTGATAATGTAGAAAACTCTAGCTTCCCAATCTCTCTCATAAAAGCTCTAAGTATTTAATTAATTTCATTGTAATGGCTCCTTTGAGATGTTGACTTGGCTAGGATATAGTTCTCAGTGACTCAATGGAATCCTTATCTGGGGTGGTGAGGTGGATTCTGCAGATGTAATTGGAGTCCCTAATCAGTTGGCCATAAGCAAGGGGGAGATTATCCTGAAGAACTGGATAGGCTTGATTTAATTAGTCAGAAAGCTTTAAGGGCAAAGCTGAGGCTTCCCTAAAAGAGAAGAAATCGGGCTTTGGCTTTTGTCCATGGCTCAAATGCCATATATTGTTCTACAACTTATTTTGCTCAGCATAATGTTTTAAAAATCCATCTAGTTTAATTTTCTCCCTTTGATAATCTCCCATTATATGAGCATACCAAAAATCGATTCTCCTGCTTATGGACATTTTTTTTTTCAATTTTATTGTCTTTATACAAAAAGCCACCACAAGCATTCTAATATATGTCTCTACATGACCATGTATAAGAAGAGCTGTTGTAAAGTTTATGTCTAGAGGTGGAAAGTTTTTTCAGCATTACCAAATATTGCCAACTCACTCACAAGGTTGTTTAACAAGTCTAAAATAGCACCAGCAGTGTATAAGTGCTACCCTTATCATATATACATTAGACATTTGCATTTCCTCCTCTTTACATTGTCTGCTTATTTCCTTTTCTCCTGAGTTTTATGCTTTCCCAACTGATTTTTTAAGTTCTTAATATAATCTACATAATTTATTGTCAGTTATGGTTATTGCATATATTTGTTTCTGTTGCTGAGATTTTTTTTCTACTCTTTAAAAAGCAACATTTTTATGCAGAAGTTTCTAATTTTAATGCACTCAAAATGATCACTGGTTTCTTTCATAGTTTGCTTCCTCATGCCTACTCAGCCTTGTCTTTTGGTCTCCTACCAATTCTGTGATCCTTGGGTATTCTTTCAATAAATGTCCTTTAGTTAAAATTGGCCAGAGACATTCTGCGTTGCTTTCAAACTAACTAATACAATCCTAAAACCACATTGTGACTTTATTTGAATAACAATTAAACTTAAGGCAGAAAAATCTTTGCACAATAACATAAAAGACCTGCTTATGTCCTGAACAAATTTCTCATCACTTTAAAAAATTTGAGACAGCTGGCAAATATAACACATGGTTGAAGTGCAAAGCACTCATATTTCTGTATTATGTAAACTCATACACAACCAAAAAAGCCATATGACTGATGAGTACTTGAAGAAGAAGATTAATATTGATTACTGAATATAGTGTGAAATGAAGACAATTTCACATTATTTCTCATTAACATAGAACTTTCTGCATATTTCTGTAAGATAAGTACGATTAAAATAAAATAGAATACAGTGCAAAAATTTCAGAGTTAAACTCTCAAGTCACTTTTCAAAATTACACAAACTAAAACCATTTGCAAAATGATGAGAAAGAATAACTACAAGGAGTATAAAAATTTCAGAGGCTTATAAGGACCAGGCTGTTTTATCTACCAGGATTTACCCTTAGTCATCCAGCCTTAAGAATAATGACTGTTCTTGAAATCTCTCAAGGGTCAAGATATGAAACCAAAACAGTTTTTTTCCCCTTTCTTTCTGAGAAGGCTAAAAACACATTAAGGAGTCATAACCCATTAATTTAAAAAGTTCCATCAGGGATCCCTGGGTGGCGCAGCGGTTTGGCGCTTGCCTGTGGCCCAGGGCGCGATCCTGGAGACCCGGGATCGAATCCCACGTCGGGCTCCCGGTGCATGGAGCCTGCTTCTCCCTCTGCCTGTATCTCTGCCTCTCTCTCTCTGTGTGTGTGACTATCATAAATAAATAAAAAAATTAAAAAAAAAAAAAAAGTTCCATCAAACTGAAAAGTTTATCCGGAAAACTATAGAAACATTAAGCAAAGTTTTTAAGCAGTTGTACTCACAGTCTTGCCCTCTACTGCTAAGTGATGCTGAAGATTGTTGTCTTCTTTACTGTTACAACAAAGTTGGCGTTACGTTAACTGGTCGCATGACACAGAATTTCTGTGATCCCAATGCCAAGGCATGTATATAGCATCTATACACCTAGCAATGAATGTACTAATTGTGCATGTCCACCTCTGTGTGTATGTGAAAACATATATTTAGTCATGACCCTAATTCAAGATTCAATATAGTATAGAATATAGCAAGAAGTCTCAAAGGATACAATTCCTATTTGGTCTTTTTACCGAGTCCCTTTCCAAATTTGTTTCTTTTGATCCATGTGTCAAAAGTCCTGATAAACATGATGGTATGAGGAAGAAATTTTAGAAACCGAGCAGTAGAAGTCAACTCTATTTTGGCCTGAGGTTTATTTTGCCAGGAGTCCCATGGATCAAGGGTAAACATAACTTTCTTATTGGATATTCATCAGCTTTCTTCAGATTCATTTGCACTTTGCTGTGACAACTGTCCTAAGTGGCTCAATCCAATTTGGAAAAAACCACCATTGGTGTGTTTAATGCTTTAACTGGTTGTCAGAATAGGTTTTGCTTGTGTATGTTTTAAAGTAATCAATCCATATGGAAGAGCCTCTTTCTTGTTGCTTTCATTTGGTTTTCATTTTCGTGATAGAAGTTCCTTTGCAATGAATGCTTACCCTAAGGCAAAATATCATCTACTCTCACAAGTGGTAAGAATTCATAGGAATTCTCATTAACAGATAACACCTAAATGAATAATACCTAATATTTTATAGCCAGTGTATCTGCTATTCAAAAAAATAAAAGGAAAGAAAAAAACATTAAAGATTAAAAATGGTCCCTTTACTAATCCCCAAATCATTTTGACTCTAATTAATCTGTAGTCAGAATAAGGATTTTCATAAAGTAAAAGAGATTGTCCTGATAAGACCTTTTAGTTGAGTAAGAGACTTTTAACTAAAGTGAAGGATTTCTGGGGCGCCTGAGTGGCTCTGTCAGTTAAGCTCCTGACTGTTGGTTTTGGCTCAGATCATGATTTTGGGGTCATGAGACTGAGCCCCACATGGGGTTCTGTGCTCAGTGCAGAGTCTGCTTGAGATTTCCTCTCTGTCTTCCTCTGCTACTCCTCCCTCTATTTGCATGCACATGCTGTCTCTCAAATAAATAAACAAACAAAATCTTTTTAGAAATGAAGCATATCTGAGCACATGTTGTTTCTAAGTGGTGGGAGATTGTTAATATACAACATTAACTACTTAGGAGTTCAAAGGCAAACTGGAAAAAAAATAGGAGAAACTGGTTCCACTCACTCTTTTTGTTCTTTCTACGATGTATACTATAGCAAATTGTTCATTTCTACTAAGCAAAATAAAGTCATTTAAAAATTTTTTAACAATTCCATAACTTCAGTGCTCACATTTTAGGGTCTTCAAAAATAATACACATATTAGATTGTTGGTCTAGATATATTAAATAGATTTTTCATTTTTATTTTACAGTCCACATTTCAGAATTGTTTTACAAATTCCCAGTAGTACTTTAGGGCTGAGTACTTGGCACAGTAGGTATTGGTGCCTCATAATGGCAAATAAGCTGACATATGTGTAAGTCATTTTGAGCAGAGTTAGTTGCACATATATTTAAGAAAAGAAGAATTTGTTCATTATTTCCTTCCTCAGGGTAGAGCATACCAGGCTCTGCAATCAAATAAAACTGTACTGAGAGAGCATAAAGTGAAATATCTTTACAATAACTAGAAGAGTAAATATTTGCTTCTTTTTCAAGAAAAGAGAAAGCACTCATCTTCACTGGCAACATCAAGCCATGACAGTGACATGTGTCATTTGTCCTATATCTCAGGAAAGCTTTTTCCCTATCTTGGTGAACAGGGTAGGCAGTGACAATTCAGTCCCTTTGTGATGGCATAACTGCATGCCCCAGGAAGCTTACATAACCAGAATACTGCTTTGGAGTAACTCCAAAACAAATTGAACTTTTGAGAGGAGTCTGTTAGATTCCTGAGAGTAAGGGTACTATTTCCCACAATCCTAAACTGTATGACCCATATTTTGCCAATAAACCTATCTAATGGACAGAATGTCACTGCTGGAGAGGAGCCTGTTCCTCAAGTTACCTTAGTGAGAAAGGAACTCCTAGGAGGGCCACTCTCCTCACTTACCCATGTTTGTCCAAATGGCAAAGATTCCTGCTCTCGTGAGTCTTAGAGTGTTGCATCTTGCTCCCCATCACATTGTCAACTTAATAGATCTCTGAAGGCAGGGGCTCATCTGTGCTTAAATACCCTATTCATTTTTGATGGAAGTATAAAATATTCAAACGTGTTGGAAGATTAAAAAATGCATCTTCAGTATTCATGAGATATTATTTGTAGTGACAAAATTTATATATAACCCAAATGTAGATTCAAAGAATATTGGTTGAATAAACTAAGGTATGTGCACATGATGGAATTCTTTGCAGCTATAAAAAAGAGAGAAAAAGGTCTCTATAAAACTGATATGAGTGATTACCAGGATACATTATTAAGTGAAAAGGTGAAAATAAATGTGCATAGGGTACAACTTTGGTGTAAAAAAAGCAAAAGCAAAAAAAAAAAAAAAAAAACACCCACAGAAAAAGGAAAGAAGACAGGAAGGAAGAGAAAGAAAATCCATAAGCTGATGAAAATGATAACTATGGGGATAAAAACAATAAAATGTATACCACTTGTTTTTATAGCTCCTGAACCATAGCAATATTTTATATTTTAAATATTCAAAAATAAAATTAAAGGTGGGAAAAAATAAACCCTAAATTATATATAGAGAGAAATAAATTAACCTAACTCCAAAACAAACTGAAAACATTGACTATGAAAATTATTTATTTATTTATTTATTTTTAAAGATTTTATTTATTTATTTATGAGAGACAAAGAGAGAGAGGCAGAGACATAGGCAGAGGGAGAAGCAGGGTCTCGACAGGGAGCCCAAAGTGGGACTCAATCCCAGGACCCTGGGACCACACCCTGAGCCAAAAGCAGATGCTAAACTGCCACCCAGGCATCCCCCCCAAAAATAATTTTAAAACAACGTTTGAATACAATACTTAATGTACTATTTTAAGGAAAGAAATAAATACAAGGAAGTCTTAGAATTGACTTGATAAGTTTTCTTTTTTTAAGATTTTATTTATTTATTCATGAGAGACACAGAGAGAGAGGCAGTGACATAGGCAGAAGGAGAAGCAGGCTTCTCCCAAGACCCTGGGATCAATGACTTGAGCCAAAGGCAGATGCTCAAACAGTGAACCACCCAGGTGCCCCTGATTTCTGATTTCTAAATCATAATGTATGGCTTTTATAACAACAAAAAATGGCCATCATGGTCAAGAGGTTTACTTATAGAACATCAACATAGAAAGAGGAAGAAGCAGGCTTTTTGCAAGGGAGCCTGACGTGGGACCAATTCCCAGACCCTGGGATCATGACCTGAGCCAAAGGCAGAAGCTTAACTGCTGAGCCACCCAGGCAACCCAACTTAGTAAGTTTCTTAGTAGTGGGAATATTAGCAGCATAATTCTAAAACTGTTGAATGTGTGAATATATATGTGTGAAGGTATATCAAGTAGGCTAAAGCTAATATGCAATACATAATAGTGTCATAGTAAAAAATGTTCACTGTAAGAGGAGATTCAAATATAAAACTTTAAAAACAGTGGTAAGGAAACACTGTAATATTGCATTTGACTTGGAAACATCTGCATAAACTCATGACAAGATATATATTTCTTAAAGTTCTATACATTGAAAGGGTTGAAAAGAAATGCCACTTTACTAATAATGAACACATTATATCTAGAGATTGTTTTCTAAATTTCATTCTTCATTGAAAGGTTTAGTGACCCTTAGAAAAATAGCTGATTCTAGGTGTGGTACAGGAAAAAGTAAAAGGAGAGCCTGGGACAGCTTATGGTTCCAGAAAGCAAAGGATTGCTCAGTGATTAATGGGGTCATGCCAAAAGGACACATGAGGCAGCTTGCAAGAGATACCAGCAGCCAAAAAAGAAACACACACACACACACACACACACACACACACACACACATAAATACTTTGGCCTTTTATTTTAACCCAAGTGAACAAACAAATTAAGGCTACCAATATTAGGATAATTAATACTTACGCACCTCCTGATATAAAACGTTAAGTAGTTCACATCATTTGTTGTAACATTATTGTAAGAAAGGCTTATCTAGTATTTAATCATGAAGAAATGAGTAGACACTTCCAGCATGTGTGATATTCTTATGAGCCAACTGGTGTGGGCTCTTTAAATATCCAAGATCATTAAAGGAAACAGACAAAGGAGGCATAAGAATTAAATTCAATTGTGAACCTTAATTGGGTTTTCAATGGAAAAGAAAGAGCTTTAAAAAATAATTCAGGAAATAATTGAGAAATCTGAATATAGACTCTACATAGTCCAGCAATTCCTCTTGGAGAAATTTATCCTAGAGATATAGCCACATAAATAGGCCAATCATTTGTAATAGAAAAATAAAAAGGAAGAACCCTACAGTCCATCAACATGAGAATTGTTTAATCTAGATATTATTATGCACTTATTTAAAAACAGAATAAATTCATTTGTACTGAAATGATAAACTGACAAGATAAATATATTGCCAAGCAGGAATAAAAGCAAGCTCTAGGACAGAATTATGTTTTGATATGATTTTTGTTTTAAACAATCTTCACAACTATTGAAAATATTAAAAGGTTATTTATATTATAAATAGAATATTTCTACACAGAAGGATTTGAGGATGATTTCACTCCCTATAACATATACTGTAGAATTCAATCTTTCTGCAAAGCATGTATTATTTCAATAACTTCAATTGAAATTCCCCCTTTCCTTACTACCCTTATTAAGAAAATGTGTGCAACACTAATGTAAAACCTAAAACTACAAAAATTTCTAGAAGAAAATATCTATGGAAAAAAAAAGAAAATATCTATGACTTTAGTTAAGGCAAATATTTCATAGCCATGACATCAAAAGCATGAGCCGTTAAAGAAAAGTTAATAAATAAATTTCATCAACCTTAAAAATATCTACTCTTCAAAAGACACATAATAAAATGAAAAAGGAGGTCGCATACTGGCAGAAAATATTTTAAATAACAAATCTGATAAAGGACTTGTATTCCAAATATATTAACAAAAAACTATTAAAACTTAATAATAAGAAAACAACCAATCATCAAAAAATGGACAAAATTTCAATAGATGTTTCATCAAATCAGCCCAAGACAAAATATTCAACATCACTAGCTTATAAAGAAATGTGAGTTAAAACCATAATTAGATACCATTACACATCTAATAGAATGGTTTAAAAATAAACACTGTAATATCAAGTGTTGTTCAGGATGCAGAACCACTGGGACTCTCATATGACATAATCAGGTTGAAAAAAGTTTGTTGATTTCCTACAAAGACTGTACAGACCATATGACTCAGCAATTCTACACCTAGGTATTTGCCTAAGTATATCAAAATATAAAACACTATTCATGAACGTTCAGAATAGCCAAAAACTCGGGGACTGAAACCTCAAGTGTCCCTCATCTAAAGAATGGATAAGCAGACTGATAGATCCATACGACATTATAGTGCTCAGTGATAAAAAGGAATGAACAGGTGATCAACATGACAGCATGGGCGAACCTAAAAGGCATTCTAGTTTATGAAAGAAGCTGATTTTAAAAAGGCACATAATGTATATAGAATCCAATCGTTTGACATTCTTGAAAGGACACAGTTATAAGATCTATTCTTGAGAGGCAATGGAGATGTTACGTGGATTGATAAAATAAAAAGCGTGAAGAGTATTTTTGAATGAAGGAACTATTTTAACTCTTGTTGTGGTGATTATACAACTGTCTACATTGTCAAATGACAGAGCTATTCATTAAAAACAGCAAATTTTATTTCATGTAAATTGGGTGGATATAAGACAATATATCAAGTTGTTAGTTTCAGCTAAAGCATTGCTTAGAGAGAAATTTATATCATTACTGTACATCTCAAAAAAAAGAATTTCTCTAATCAGTGATCTGCATTAGCCTTAGGAATTAGAAAAACATAAGCAAATGTAATCTAAAAAAAAGGAAAGAATAAAAATAAAAGAATAAGCACAAAAATCAATGAAATAGAAAACAGGAAAGTGATACTGAAAATGAGCTAAAACCATCTTTCATATCAGATAGAAAAAAAGCTACCAAAGTTTACTGATGTCAAAATGACTTAGGAACTAACTTACAGAAGTTCCTAACAAAATAATTGAGATAATTTATGCTCCAATAAGGATATTAATTAGAATAAGTTGAAACAGCAAGTATATTTAAGTGTGAATTCATAATCAAATTTAAAGAAAAACTGATTAACTTTGGAGAATGACAGGGATCCAGCTATTAATTATCTTAAAAGAATGAAACATAGCTTTCTTATAATAGCTATACCAAGTTACAACAAAATATTAAATGAAGGGAAACGTCTTGGCTACTCCTCTCTACATAGATATAAAAAAAAGGGGGGGGGGAACATCTATATATAAAAGTATCCCAACTAATAAATAAAACCAAAGTGATGGAATTAAAATGTCATCATTTCCAATCCTCAATGAATTAATGGACCCAGGCATCAGACACCAATGGTTACTAACTTTCCAAGAGAGAGATAATCTCCTGATAATAGAATATACTATCACCTATAAAGTTAACTCATTAAAAAAATTAAAAGCAAAGAACTTAATCAAGTCTTTAGATCTAACTACCGAGTGATAAGGAATACAGAAGACATGGGAAACATACCATGGGTATCAAATCATCAACACTCAGACTACAGCGAAACTACAGTTAAAAAACATCTGATTTTCCAAAATAATAGATTTTAAGAGGAAAGAAAAAACAAGATGAAGGAAAACTGAGACTTAACATGTGTGTGGAGAAAAATTAAATTATAGTGTTTTAGGTTGCATAGTTGGGCAATAAAACTATTTTTATAGAAGCAAGAACACGATTCCCATAAAAGTCAGGATAAGTGGTTTCTTTCAATGTAGAAAGTCAAGTGAAGTGGCAGTTAGGAAGGGTGTGTAGGTGGGGTTCTTGAGCTGGGTAGATCCCAGGGTTTTTGTTTTACAAGAATTTGTTAAATAAATATTTAATGAACTTTTCTGTATCAGTGTTATAAAAAAAAATTTTTCCCCAAAAGACTTTAGATGTGTAAAAGCTAAGCAAGATCTTCTCCTGCAGTACTTAAACTGCACTGTGTTTAAAACCATAAGTAGGGATCCCTGGGTGGCGCAGCGGTTTAGCACCTGCCTTTGGCCCAAGGCACGATCCTGGAGACCCGGGATCTAATCCCGAGTTGGGCTCCCTGCATGGAGCCTGCTTCTCCCTCTGCCTGTGTCTCTGCCTCTCTCTCTCTCTCTGTGACTATCATAAATAAATAAAATTTAAAAAAAAAAAAACGTAAGTAAAAAACACAATAAAGGATTGGTTTAACAAATTCTATGAAATCCCTCAAGATTGCTTTCAAATTGTTATGTGCCTCCAAGTTTGGAATCAGGAATCAAGAAGGGTAATGTCACTCCAGTTATATTTTTATTGTTTCTGACTTCTTAGCCTTTCCTAATCCAAGAAATGTGTCAAAGAACAACCATTGAGGAAAAGATTTATTCCTATTAGCAGGGGAGGGTCAGGGTAGTGAGGATCAGAGGTTGCAGAAAAGCATTAAAGAACAGAATAAAAAATAAAATACAAACTCCCCACACACACAAAGCTACACTAAAACTAAGGTGATTTTATTGCTTTCTCATCATTCTCTTATAATTGTTAATCTATGCAGGTTTGATACACTGGCTTTTTCCTGTTCGTTAACTACTTCCTGGATAGTCTATCTATTTTAACTTCTTTCTTTTATTTACTATAACTGGCCCTTCACCAGAAGAAGCTTCTCTCTTCCCATCCAGTTTATCTCTGGATAACTGGATTGATTCTCTGGATTAATTCTCTGGATTGATTGATTCATGAGAGACAAAGAGAGGCAGGGATGTAGGCAGAGGGAGAAGCAGGCTCCCCGCGAGAGGGCTGATGGGGGACTCTATCCCATGACCCTGGGATCACACCCTGAGCCACCCAGGCGTCCCAGAAAAGTTTTTAATTCTTATCCTTCCTTTTTAACAGCTATACCATTGCAGGTTAGCTCATTTTACCTGCCTATCTTGCAGTTGTTAACACACAAATAGTGTACATCTCTTAAGATATAACCCACTCTCTGTTACAGAATATCTTTTGCATAAGAACTCAATGCATATTGCAGGATTTTCAAATATTCTGTTATCTCTGAGACATTGGCACGATTGCATCTACCTCATGAATTTACGAGAAAACGACAGAAGCTAAACACTAGGTCAGAAAATGTAGAAACAGAGGTTGTCATGGAGCTCTTGTTTTCTTTTATTTCACTTGCTAGCTTTATATGAGCAATTGCTTAACGGGTATCACTTTTACAATGAAATAAGAAAGAAAAGAAAACAGTAGCACAAAATTGAGCATTATACCAACATCTTCAGTTCCTAATTCTATAATCTCAGACAAAAGCTCCAGACAGTCCACATGATTAATATTTTGTCTGGCCTAGAATAAATTCTAGGCTTTGAAAGACAATAAATTACAAAAATTAAATTATGCCTAGAGATAGTGTTATCCACAACATCACAAACTCTAAAAATTAGCTTCACAGGGAAGAGCCGGAAACATCACATGCACATTACTGGATATGAAGTGGCCCAAAAGGATCTCAGTTTTTAGAAATATGGTTGTTAAGGATACCTGGATGGCTCAGTGGTTGAGTGTCCGCCTTCAGCTCAGGGCATGATCCCAGGCTCCTGGGATTGAGTCCCACATTGGGTTCTCTGCAGGAAGCCTGCTTCTCCCTCTGCCTCCCTTTCTGTGTCTCTCATGGATAAATAAATAAAATCTTTTTTAAAAATGCTGTTTTTGCCAAAGGAAGTTTGAAAACTAATTTGAAACTCATTTTTCCCCCTCTTTCTATTACTGTGTGAAAGGAGGAATAAGGAGCGGTGGGTGGGGGATGAGAAGAGGTTCTTGAAAATAATTCTCAAATTTGACTTCCCAGATTAATTTCTTACTATGTCTGTATCCTGTAAAGTAGTCTTAACCCTGAAGCTAGAGAAACACAAGCAATGTTTACCAAGTGCATTTCAGAGGAAAACAACAGCCCATGATGATGTGCTTTTTTTTCTCTCTCAAAGTCTAAGTGCTGGTGGGTTGTGGAATAAACATCTTATCACATACATTAGCCATGAGCAGCAGGTGCACCATTAGACGAGAATGGCATCTCCCATAGCATTACTCTTTAAATGGTTGTTAAATTTGTGTTAAAGTGGTTTTGGGACCTGAAAGACTAGCAGTGCCTGGGCATAACCACAAGCAGAAATAAGTTTGTTTTGTTGCTTTTCTATGTATTAGTGAAAACTTTTTGGGAGAGGGTACAAATTTTCAATTTATCAGGCCAGATTATAGTTTGAATTATGTCTGTTTACAACAAATTATCATAAATTTATGAAAAGAACTTTGTAAATATCAGAAAAGCTCTTGCCTCATGCCCCTCCACTGAAGTTGCTATGAATAAACAGAAGTGGGCTGACTGGAATGCTACACTATTAGGAATTATCAATGTTGAGAAATGACCTCTTAAATTTTGATTTGGAGGTTTCTGCTAAAACTTTACCTTATTTTTTATTAGAATGTGGTTTCCTTGTGTACAGCATTCTGAATTATTTATTAATTGAAGTTGAGCCTAACCACAGCATCATTAATAATTAATTCTTCTTTTGGATCTGTGTGCATTCATGTGATTAAATGTCTGTGCTTTTGCTTATGGAAACCACAATCTGCTATTTTGCATTGATTAGAAGGAATGTACAAAGAGCAAGCACCCATTATGGAATTCCCAAAGGAAAATCTCAGTAACCTTTTCCTAAGTGTATCTAACCTCTGATGCACTGTTATGTGGGAAGGGAAAAACAAAGTCTTCTACCCACATCTTGCTGTATTTGAAACAGCATTATAGTTAGGAAGAGCTTGCTGCCGCTTCACAGTTATCTTTATGATACTTCTTTTTCTCCAAGGATCAGGGAGATGGATGGGTAGTGACTAGGAGAAATAACCTACATGAAGTGTCCTCATAAACATGAAGGAAAAATAAAACTTTTTTTAAAGGTTTTCTTTGTACAAACCTTCAGCTTTACCCAGTATAATTTGACAGGCCAGATTATGCCTTAGGAACAAACCACTGCCAAAGGATGGTCCCTTAACATTAAGAAAGGTATATTTTTCAGTCAGGGCTCATGCCACACACACAGGTTGGCAGGAGGCTCTGCTCCACACTGCTCTCAGAGATAAACCTCACAGAGGGATCTCCTCCTGTAGCTGTCCTACCTGGAGCAAGAGGTATGCTCAGCCTCCACACCAGCGAAAGAGAGGCTGCAGACCATGTGTGGGCTTTTCACTATGTCACTACGAAGGCTGCTTAGCCTCCACTCAGAGTTCATTGGCTATCACTAGTCCCATAAGTGGAGGTGAAGAAGAAAATGGAATATTTGGTGATCATTACTGTCTATGCTCCAGTTTAACCTTCTAGTTGCCAAATAACCTTCTTCCAACAGACGGGCACATTTAACAACCTTCCAAGGAGAGCCCAGGATCTCTGGATGATGTGTGATCATCTTTATGTTAGCCCATATATGGCTTGTCTAGGCTCAGAGACTCCTAGACTAAAAGGACCTGTTACTGCTCTAATGAAACGCAGGTAGTAGAAAACATCCATTGGAAAAGAAAACTAGGAATGAACAGTAGTGATTTTTTTGTACCAATTTCAAAATCCCACTGAACACACATTTGCCAAGGGTATCGTCTGCTGGGATGGGAACTGATTCTGAACTGATTCTTGAATCCTTTATCTTGACTTTCCTTGTCCACTTCTGAATTGGGCCTTGGGAGCATAATCTTCATAATGGCTGTGCAAATTTTTGAGCCAAATTCCTGCCTATAGAATATGAGCAGCCTGTAGTGCTCTCTATGACTAGTTACCAAAGTTCATAGCCCCTTTGTGCAAAGGATCCTATGTACCACTATGATAACCTGTGGGTTTATCAGTGTTTTAGCCAAGATCACATGAGAGGTAGCATATGTTACATCTAGGGTAGAGCCTGCTCCCATGCCCTCTGCCACTTTGATTTGCAATGTACCAGATAGTGCTGTTGCAGTTGAGACCCAGAGCAAACAGAATGGAGCAGAGTCACGAATTACTGTGATGGTCACACGGTACAAAGGAGAAATAAACTGCCTGTTGTAAGCCAATAGCACTTTGTCATTATTTGTTGCCACAGTATAATCAACCTATCCTACAGCTGACATAAGCCCTAGCTAGGGTCATTTTAAGGCTCCATCTCATTTAGGTTTCTTTGGTAGCATAATTGTTTTCAAAACCTTAATAAAGTTCTGGTGTAGTCCACTCCAGCTAGCCTGGTCCGCCAGTAGATGCATCTTACATTCTCTCTGAGACAGAGTTCTCATATACAAAATGTTTATTTGCTTTCTCCTCCCTTTAACTTGCACTTTCTTTACATTTAACGATGACCTGAGTCCTTTGGGCTTCAGTGAAAACGTTTTTGTTTGTTTGTTTTTTCTGCTTGGCCCCATAGTTTAATTTTGCCCTTAAGCATTTTAAGTAATTGAAAAGGTACTGAGTAGGTCTTTCGAAAAAAGCTTTCTTGGAATGAGCACTGGGAGTTATACTATATGTTGGCAAATCAAACTTCAATAAAAAAATTATATATATATGAAGCTTTCTCAAACCTATTACTGCTGGGTACCAAAACAGTTGACTTTCTTAACTGTGAAAGGCTTGAATGTCCTCATTCCTTTAATTAAGCTGTAAATTGACAATTTGCTGTAATCACCTCTTTCTTATCTACCTTATGAAATACAACCCAAAGGCAACGAACGCACATGATTACTCCTCTGTCTTCCAGCCTCTTCTCAGAGAGCCACCTTGGGTATGCTATAAGATCTGCTTCCCAAAAGAGCCAGTTTAACAAAATATTTTACCCCCGCAAAAATAGATTGCTACTGTAAATCTAAAACAGTTCTAAAATAAAAAAGCTCATTTAAAAATAGATTGGTACCTTTCTAGCTCAACAATCATTTCCTCAGGAGCGACAAACCTGTAGCCATGTACTTGAGGACTCTGGCTTCTTTGTTACAGTGGCATATCTTTGCTGGTACCAGTTTCTATACTACACTGGACAGGCTAGGGGATGCTGGGGTAATCTATAACCCCCCCCCAATATCTGTGGTTTCACATACCAAACACCAAACAGTGTTTCCCAGTCACAGCATATGCCTCCAAATCCGCAGGGGCTCTGCTCTCTAGAGCAGCCCACTGGGTCCTCACTCTATGAGATTTGCACTGGTTGGCACAGCCACAACCCTTTACAAAGCCTCAGCTTAGAAGTGACACAGAGTATACTGTCCACAAGTGTGGGCCAGAATTGGTCTCCATGAACCCACCTAATTGCAAGGGGCTGAAAAAACATAGAACAGTAAATGGAATCTTTTACTCTCTCTACAAAAATAATGTAATACACCAATCAAATTTAAAAAGCAAGTGACTGTAAATATGAACACAATGACAGGAAAGAGGAAAAAAACTTATTATAATAATAACACAGGAATTATGTGGACACAGGCACAGGAATTATGGAATAAATAATCAGATTTCTGACATGCCTGTTTGCATGACAGAAAAATAACACAATCATTTCTGAAGGATTCAGAAGTTTACTGTCTAATTTGCATGTTTCATCTTTCTTGCTTATCCTCTCCCTCCTGGTAGTTACTACTAAATATAAGATATGAAACTCAAGATAAGCTGTGTCTTACAATTGCTCTGGCAAAAGATACCAAAAAATACCACTAACGTGTATTGTACACCTCGGAATATTCATCTATTGTGTGGCTCTATAATTTATTGTCCACACCACAACATTTGAGAGTGAAAAGAGATGATATTAAGTCCACAGAAACAACCCATTTAGTTTTATTTTCTTCTCTTCAAAGATTGTGTAGAGAGGAGCTGTAGGGAGGTTTAGGAACTTACTGAGGTCACAACATTAAGAAGCAGGCTGTTTAAACCTGACTCCTCCATTTAACTTCTTACCTGTGATCCTACCTGAAAGACCTCCTCTCCTCCCACTGCAGGGCCCTTAATAGAAAATTTTCTAAGCTGAGGAAAATATAAAAAGAAATTTTGAGGATATAAGAAAGCTTTGTGTCATATTCATTTGTAATGAGTCCATGATAATCAGGTAAGAGCAAGAGGTGGGAAATGTTGAAGAATAAAAAGAGCCTAGTTGGCAGAAGTCATTGCTTGAAGATGGAGGGAGATTAAATCAGGCAAGAAGTCAGGCCAAGGTGTTTACAGACTATAGATGACTGGCTGAGTTCTTCATTTTTAGCAATAATATATTATAAGTATTCAAAAAAAGTAATATAAGGGATAATATCCAATTTAGTTTAAATGACTAGTGTATATTCTGATATATAACACCAATGTTTCCACTTACTTATCTGTGTTCTTCAAGAGTTATCATAATACCTGTATGTAATTAGATGTGTCCTGTAGTAATCAGTTACTAGACAGGGTAATCTGACAGAAGAAACAGAAAATGCAAAAGAAATGAAATCAGTGGAAGCATTCATTTTCATAGGATGGCCTGTGAATTTTGATTTGGCTTTGTTTTTAGCATTATATTTTTTAAGACCACAGACCATTTGTTAATTTCCATGCCCACTGACAATCAAAGTTCACAGATAACATTTTGCAGGACTCTCTTGCCCCGTCAAGCATAGTGTAAGCAGTGATAAAAGGAGCAGACAAATACACGTAAAGTACAAGACAATGAACGAAGGAAGGAATGAATGCAGAGTGAAACTAGAATTTAAAATACCCAGTTGTGTCTTTCCACAGCCACAATTCCTTAATGGTATGTACTGAAAACCAGACAGACAGTGCTCTCTTTTCATCTCCATGAACATGTGACTTTGACCCCAAATACTAATGCAGTTCCATAGTGGGCAAGACAGCTGCACTGCAAATAAAGTGGTTATTGAGCATTTTTCAAAAATAACATTTGCCCTATAAAATTGGTAGTCTCTCCACTCACATTCACTCAGGCTTCCCTCAGAGAGTCCCTTATTGATTAGGTATGGATTAGGTTAGGCTTATTTGATAACTAACAGGGTCAATTACAGGTTTCCTACAATCCAGATTAAACTTGAATTTAATTTTGGATAGATATAGGACATCTGATGTCCTTAAAGAGATGGTACTACTTTTATTAACTAATTTATATACTTTTTGCTATGGACAATTATTTTAAATGACCCACAAATTGTCAGAAATTGATTTAGATTTTGCTTTAGTGTTTCAGCCAGATAATGGTCACAATCAAATTAGTCCTTAATGGCAAGTTAAGTACTCAGAATATATCTTGGGTATTTTTCATCACAAGTATGTGGGATGATTATCTATGATTGTATGTAGCACTATCAGGAAAAGGAAAATTGGTAATAATCAGAGATAAACTATGTGTAATCATGAAGCTACACTTTGCAAATATTTAAGTATAATGAATTCATAAAGAAAGCTGTAGTCAGGAAGCCTTGTTGCCTAACTCAAAGATTTAGCTGATAAACTTGTGTAGAGTCTTCTTTTAAGTGGCTAACCACAAATGAGCTAATGGCATTGTTTTATGATCAGAATATCAGTACCATGTGACATAAAATCGCTAATGGAGTTAGTGTACACATTTATTGTATAAAAAGAGATACTCTGGATCTTAGAAAATGGTTAAGCTATGTTATTTCTATGCTTCAAAAATAATTTGGAGATCTTTCTTCCCATACCCCAGGCTTTTTTCTCCCTTACAGCAGTTCCCACCACACATAGACTGTTTCTTTCTCTTCTTCAAAGTTGTTACTACCAACATTCTCTCTTAGGATTCTGTATTCCTCACAAGCCTAGTTAAAGAAATATAGCTTTTTCAGCTTACCTATCTTGTTCTTTTAAAACGACAAAACAAAATAAAATAATAAAATGTAGTAGACCAACTGACTATGGATTTTGTTGCTGTTAGAAAATAAGAGCTCTACAAATGTGGGAACATTAAAAAAGATTGCTGAATTTTACATATTATTAACAGTAATTCCAAATCTTAAAAACAATTTATAGTCCTCGTTTTCTTCTAGGCTTGCAAATAGGCATTCTGATGCATTTTATCCCTCCATTTTTGTTCCAGCATGGCACGTTATAACTCTCTTTGTGCTTTCTGATTCTACCTGAGTAAGAGGCTTATTTTTCCATGAAAACTCCTTATCCCAATATGTGAAATCAAAAAATGACATAAGTTTCTCCTGAGCTTCACGGAAATAATTCATATTCCTAAGGTAATCTGGAATTATTAAAACCATTCTCCCAAATTCTACCCCTTATAGGAATGTCATCTCTTCACAGGGACATAGTAAAATAAATGAGAGCTTGCTTAAAAGTTGTCTTGATTATTGTTAGAGTAGATTCAACTAGGTGAAAAATACCACTTCAGCTACAGTATTATTATACCTCATGGTATTTTTATGGCAGGGTTGCAATCCTTATTTTGAATTTGTGTAACAACAAACTATTTTAACCAGATAATGCAATATATCCTTTTATATTTTTGCAACTTGAATAGAAGAACATTTTGAAAAGATGAAAGATTTGTAGAAGTAACACATAGTCTTTATGTCTAAATTGTTTTACTCTATCCCAATTAAAACATAAATTAGGGAACAAATATGATTTGCCCTCTAGGTGGCATCTAACTATTATTGAAATAAAATAAAAAGGTTCCAATGCCATCGCCTGAGCACTTCCTACAGCTGCTGCACCTTTAAGGCAGTTTATAAACATGACAGCCACACCATCTCCTAGTTGTGGTGCTATATGTCTAAACATTTGTGCTCTCTCTGCTCCCTCTGTCAAATTCATATGCTGAAACCTAATACCCAATGTGATGGGATTAGGAGATAGGGCCTTTGCAAGGTGATTAGAGTATGAAGATAGAGGCACAGGATTTATGCCCTTATAAAAGAGACTCTCCCCCAAGAACTTCCAAGCCCATTCCTCCAATCAGATGAGGATAACTGGTGTGCCCTGTGGTGAACACTGATTGCAAACTACAATGACCCAATTCAAGCAGGATTAGAAATGGCCCAGATCCTTCAGAAGTGAAGAGAGAGAGGGTCATCCTACTAGGTAAAGAACCATGCATGACCAGCTGAGGTGCTTACCGAGAGCAAAAGGAATATAGAATTTGTAATGAAAGAACATAGTTATAAACAGCAGCTATGACCACATGATTAGTTACAGAAATCAGGACTCTAATTATTGTATTTTTCCTGATTTTGTTATTAATATGTCTGTACATATACACATAACACACAAACACACATATATAAATACAGATACACATAAATAAATTTGCATTATTTTGTCTCATCCCTTTTCCATATAGCATAAGATATATGAACTTTACTTTAAGTACTTAAATGTTGTAAACTTTATGCCATAGTAATCAAGGTACAAGACTTCAAGAAGATAGGTGAACAACACCCAAAAACTTTGTATCCTCTTTTGGGGAAAGAGTAAGTGAATTTTCAGTTGTATTCAGGATACATACATGATAATTATATCATGTTTGGGCAGAAGTTTGCTTTGGTATTGTCTTTATTTGGAGATTAAGTATACTTTATAAAAAAATGTGTATGTGTGCAAAGTTGACAACCAGTTGACTGTGATAATTAAGTTTTATATGTCCACTTGGCCAGACTATAATGCCCAGTTGTTTGATAAAACTCTAGCCTAGGTTTTACTGTTATGGAAATAAACTGAAACCTCATTTAGAATAGAGTCAGATAGCCAGCAGGAGGAGCTCTGGTGCCCAGCACTAGTCAATGAGACCCAATAAGAAGAGATGGACCACCAAGTCAATACTACTTTACTATCCCAGCAGAAAGAAAAATGATTTCTTTCTCCCCCAACAACAGCTCAGCCAATGAGAGAAGTCACAGTTCAGCCAATGATAAGCTACTATACTTCAACCTCCCAGTTCACTCCTATGAGCCCCTCGGCTTAATAGCCCCTTTGCACCTTTTATAAGAGAGCCTCACCTGTGCTTTGTTCTCCAGACTTGCCTATGGTATTGCTATAGTGTGCTTGTCCTGGATTGCAATTCTCAGCTATTCCCAAAAACCCACATTTTTCTGGCAGTTTTATTTTTAAGATTAACACTATGAAGACATTTTTTAGATGTGATTAAAATGTAAAATCTGTTGACTTTAAGTAAAGCTGATTATGTTCCATAATATGGATGGGCCTCATGTAATCAATTGAAAGGCATAAGAACAAAGAGAAATTCCCCCAAAGAAAAAGGAATTCTTCCTCAAGACAATAACATAGAAATTCAGCAGCATTTTCCTGACTACCGTCCTGCCCTGCATATTTCAACTCAAGAATGTAACATCAGTTCTTATCTGAATATCTGACCTCTCAACCTACTGTACAGATTTCAAACTTGCCAGCCCCCACAATCATAATTACGTGAGCCAATTCCTTAAATTAATATTCCTCCCACCCCTATATGTATATTATTATATCATAGAAGAATATTACATATATTATAAAAGAATAAATATCCTATTTACCCTATTAGTTCTTTTTCTCAAGAATTCTGAGTGATAGGTACACCTTTATGCCTCTTCATTTTTATTTTAAGCCTCCAGTTGAAATAATCATTTAAACTGAATAAAATAAACGAAGAAAACTTGCCTTGAAGCTTTTGCTCCTGACTTGAAATCCAATATAGAAAAAAAATTAAAAAGTATTAAAAGATTTCTTTTTTTTTAAGATTTATTTTTTACAGTGAGAGAAAGAGAGAAGTCAAGTGAGAGCATGAGCCATGGAGGCACAGAGGTGGAGGGAGAGAATCCTTAAGCAGATTCCCCATTAAGCACAGAGACTACTGTGGGGCTCCATCCCAGGACCTGAGATCATGACCTGAGCCAAAAACCAGGAATCGAATGCTTAACTGACCGAGTCACCAAAGTGCTCTTAAAACATTTCTAAGTCACAAATTCAAAGAGTGCTTAAAGTATAATGAATTCAGCAGTGACTTTTTGAAGTAAACTAGGGAAGCTTAATTCAGCCCCTTCTTCCTCCCCATAGACTATGCTCAGCCTTGGAAACAGAACACATATAGTTTCCATCCAAACTGTTCTGGATGAAATACTGAATTAACACCACATTAAAAATGTGCTCATTGCATAACTCAGTTCAAACCTTTATAAAATGCCCACTATGATTCAGGCAGGGTCCTTGCTCTGGAAGAATTTATAAACATAATCCTTTGCACCTGAGTTTTTCTGTATTATAGTGAATTGACATTTCTGCAATAGGTTCCTTAAGCTCAAAGGCAGTTGTTACTTGAGGCCTTTATAGAGCTTAAGGCAAAGGATATAAAGACAGCCTTGCGACTTAGAGTGGTGGCAGACACAATCCCTCCTCATTTTTACCCTTGAGTCCTATCTTCAGCTTCTCCTATTAACAGTATGAGTGTTAGGTTAAGCTGGGAGATCAAGCTTCTTTTTGCTTTGTAATATACTACATCTTTTAAAGTATAAATTCAAATCCTTTGAGAGCAAAAGCTGCTTACATGACCTCTGTAAGTGCTGTTTACAGAATAAATTCAGGTAATATCCACTAACCATGGTCCAGATTTTTTATGAAGCCACTTCCATTCTGGGAAGTTAAAATGATGACTTTAACTTATTCTTATAAACATGTATACATATATATCATGTTTATAAGACATATATATATATATCATGTATCTGTATATATACAGATACATATAACTTTATCATAAATATATAATATATAATATATATGTACATAGTATACAACATATCATATATACAAAGTTTCATATATACAACTTTATATGTATAACTTTATATATATATATATATATATATATAACTTTATCATAATTTGTAGTCTGAAAAAGATTTGCTTGGTTTACTTTATACAGCACTAAATATTCTAGAAAATGATCTTAAAGAAAAAAAGGAAGAATTCTCAATATAAAGTCTAAAGCCAGATTTCTTCCCCTATTCAGTATCTTCTATAAACAGAACAATTAAAGAGGGAGACATAACTACCCTCTTACCCATACTGTATTTTAAAGAAAAATGAACAGGGAGGGGTATCACTTCTGCAACACAATTAACAGACAAAATGAAAACTCTATTGCTTTTGCATTTTTCTAAATTCTGTGGATTAGAGTTCTTTCCTGCTTTTTTGACTCAAGCTCCAGCATGCCACTTGTTCAAACTTTTCTTAGGCTTACAGTTTTCTGTTTCAATCCCTTTCTCAACCTTACCTTCAATTTTTCTCCAAGCAAGCAATTCTCATAGAATAACTAATACGTAGTGAAATATAAGAGGAAAGCAGATATGGGAGAGTCCCAAGCAGGCTGGGAAACTATGTGATTATGCAGTGTATGCGACGATAAGAGCTAGCAAAAGAAGAGCCAAATGCCTCACAAGGTGAACAACACCTAGAAAATCAGTCTTACCCACTGAAATCTCAATTTTGCCCGTTCAGAAACTCAATGGCATCAGCTGACCCAGAAATGGTCAAATTTCATTGAAGGTCTCACCAGCTCACAAACGAAAATTAGCCAGAAGCCAGACGCTGCATAAGATGTCAAAATGATGCTCTAGGGAGAACGGGGCTGACTGGGATAAAGTCCAGTAAGCTTAGTGTTGAATGGGTAAGCAGCAAGGAATACTGAGTCATGGAGACAAGGTCAAGTTCAGCATATTATCCACCAAAAAGTTGAAGTCAAGGGAAGGTAAAATGTAAGTACCAAGCGCAAAACCAGATGCAGTGTGATTAGGGAATTTCCAAAAAATGTTGAAACTGAAAGGGTCATTTGAAGGACCCTATGAAAAGTTAGATAACATAGGACTTCATCATAGTGATTTTGAAGGCCTAAATATATTTTGCGTATGACTGCAACTTGTCTCCCTTGAGGCAGCCATGTTTATAATCATATTATTGTTAACAAATGAGTCCTGTATCCATCTCCTACGGCTACTGTAACAAAGTACCACAAATTTTGTGGCTTAAAACAGCACAAGTTTGTTATCTCACAGTTTTGTAGGTCAGAAGTCCAAGTTAGCTTGACAGGTTTCTCCGCTCCAAATTTCATAACAAATTGGACCTAGGAAGAATCTCTTCCAAGCTCATTCCAGCTTGTTGGTAGAATCCATTTCCTTGCTGTTGTTTTCTTGCTGGCTGTCCACTGCAGCACACCCTTGGCTTCTAGAGGCTTCTCTCCAGTCCTCACACATGGTCTTTACATTTCAGAGCCAGAACACAGTGGAATCCTTCTCCTGCTTAAAATCTTTCTTACTTCACTACATCTCTTTTCTGCTTCCTCTCTCATGGCATCTCTCTGACTCCAGCCAGAGAAAGTTCTCATGCTACAAGGGCTCATATAATTAGACTGGGCTCAATCAGGTAATCCAGGATTTCTCTATTTTGACATCCTTCTCTTTCATTACATCTGCAAAGTCCTATTGCTAAAATATCCACAGGTCCAGGACTTTAGAGCACGGACATCTCAAGGGGGCAGTATTATCCTGCCTACCACAATGTCCGTATTTTATTTTGCTGGCCAGATTGTTCATTTTTAACTTTTACTACTGACTATGCCTGAGAAGCTGAGTTACTTTGTTCCTTAAGAGATATTTGGTGGGCAAAAACATAAAATCAGAATTACATAAGATCTGGATAGTTTTCAGGAATATTATCTGTGAGCTATACCATAGCTGGCATAGTCTGATGAAATATCTTTTTATAATATGAGGTTATTCCTACAAAGGCTACTACAAAACACTATTAGCCTTTCAGGTCAACTATGTGCATTTGTATAGGTTGTACCCTGCACAAATGCCCAGCTGAGGAGCTGGAATGCAGCTAGCACGCTACCTCCCAAGAACAGTGTCCTGGCGGCGCCCAGAGAAAGCAATATTTCATGGGCTCACGGCAGCCCTGGACTTTCTCCTCTCAATAGTATTGGGTGACAGTTTGACACATTCTTATTCTCCAACTGTCTCTTTTCTTGCACTTGGGGTGCCCTCTCTTTATTCTTGTCATTCAATTATTGCCTTCCGCATTTCACCATGCAGTCATAAAATATATCAGATCCCCCAGAGGAGAGTTGTTTTTTTTTCCACTGATTACATTTTATGTTGGCTTTTTCCTGATATCATCTAAGTAGACACTGTAACTTTATCAGTAATATTTATTCATACCACAATTTAGGGTAGACTATTTCTGGGAAGAGTCTTTTAAGAGATTTAATTTCTTCCATTCTGTATGAATTCCTGTAAAGTTCAATCAAAGAGAGAGGCCATTCCTGGTCAAAGCACCTTATCTTTTTCCTTTCTGGACTTTTTTCCTACTATGTGCCACAGTCCAATTCAGTCTTTAAACTATGTATTGCTATTAATTATAATTTTAGTTTCTCCCATTTATTCGTGTGATCCAGGCACTCACGGGTAAGTTTACCTCACATTACTTGCATATTAGGACATGTCATTTTTAAATGCTTCAAATATAAATAAAATGTGTCATTCCTTTTTCAGTATTGGAAGTGTTTTTATCTTGTTGATTTTAATGGGCTGTAACAACATTCTTGTTCATTTTCTGTGGAGTTTTTAAAGATTAAGTGTATTTTGGAAAGACTAGGGAGAAAAGACTGACGCAACTTTATTTAGTACTTTTAAGATCTGGGTCCTTGGAATTTTCATTTGCATAAAACTGAATTGCTTTTACTGCTTTCCACATCAAAGCTGGCATTGCCTAAGCACTACCACCTCCCAGATCTATCCATCTGTTTGTGTCATGACTTCTTTCTAAAATGCATATCTTCCATCATTCTCCCTTACCTATCACATTTCACCTCTAGAATTATTGAAGTAAAAGTATTTTTCAAGATTTAGCTCTGATACCACTCCCTCCAGGAAGCTTTCTTCACTTATTCCACCTAAAAGTGATCCCTCATGCCTGGATTCCTTTAACATTTATAGTTTCTCTCACTTTTGTAGTATTGATTATAGAGAATCTTATATCATAATTTTTCCTGAGCATATGCTATCTCAAGTTTCTCCAAACACTGCAAGTGTTATTCATGACCACATGAGGGATTTAAGAAACTATTTTGTTGGTATTATTGACAGACCTGTATGAGTAGATTTTAATCTGTGGCAGATTTTAATCTGATTGTATGGAAAATTGACTTAAGTGTAGGTTACAAGTTTTAGTACTAAACCTTATTAATCATTTTTCTGTATAAGGATCAGAATATGCTATGCACCTGATGGATGTGCAAAGACCATTTGCAAGGAAATATAAAATAATCTAAATATTTTAAATTTCTTTTTAAAACAAAATTTTAGAAGAAAGATATTGAGATTCCAGCAATATACAGAACAGTATTAGACTCCTGTGTTATTGTTTCTAAATGGCAGGGCAATACCATACTGCCACTACTATTAAATATAATAATAACAAATGCTTATAAGGTACATACAATGGACTAGGCACTGTTCTAAGTGCTTTCCATATATTAACTCACTCAAGCCTCACAATAGTCTTAAGATATAATTATATTTGTTATACTTAAGAAGAGAAAACAAAAACAAGGAGAAGTTAGGTAAACTGCCAGAGATAACAGAACTAATAAATGGTAGAGCCAGTAGTTGAAGCCAAGCAATCTGTATACTAAGTAGGAACTTTTTATTTAATCTATGAAAATCTCCAACAGTCTAGAACCATGGACTCCAGCATTTAACAATGAGTTGTCAGTGTTGATAACTTATTCAGAGTTGCTGAGAACTTCACATACACAAAGGATCTTGTGGTGAAATACTTTTGGAAAATGTCACAGTAAATAAATACTGTTTCCATAGAACCATGATGAATGGAATACAACTTGAGAAACCATGATGAATGGATACATGACCTAATACAGATGTTCCCTAAACTGGCTGTTCTCATACATTTCCTAAGACATTATTAAAGCACACACACACACACACACACACACACATACACACACACACATATTTTCAGTTCCAGTGAAGAACTACTGCATTCAATCCCTGGTTGAGTGCTCAGTCAAGAAGTTTAATTATAGCAATAGATTTCAGAGTTATAACTGGTATAATTCTAAACCTTACATATAGTTACCTCACTATAAGTTTATCTATAGTCTATTTCCTATAAACTTTTTATACTAAAATAAATAACTAATGCAATTTTCCTATTGTTATCCTGCCAGTTTCAGTTAACTTCAAAATTCAACTATTCTTTATGCTTATTGTTGTTTCATCATAGTATGGAGAAATTTATAATACTAAACACAACTGAAACCATTTAGAAGAAAGCCTAGTGAGAGTCAGTACTAAATAAAATAAAACTAGAACTTTAATGTATATAGTTCATTTATTAATTGTTAATGTTATATATTTGCTATATGTCTAATCCCTTCAAGAGGATGTTATATTTGAGTCAGTCTATTTTTTTTGAGATTTGGAAATTGTAAGCATGAGAGAAAGTGGGGCATTGCACACATCTATATTTTAAGATTTTTTTCTTCTAAAAGCACACAATATTTTGTTAGCATCAGAAATGCCACATTAAAGTGAACCAGAAATCCTTTTGTTTTAAGGAAATGGAAAAGTTTATTAGCAAAAGCAATCAAAATACTCTTATTGCCCTACTGGTATTCCATTTTGCTCACACTTGTGGTTAAATCTCACTCTCTAGACAACGAATACAATTTGTTCAGTGTTTTTCCATTGCTTCACAAGAGATTTATGAGACTATTTTATCAATAGTATTGGCAGACACATATGTATACACATCTCTACATACAAACACTTATCTGAATTGGTAAATGATTGATTTTAGTTTAGAATGCTGGAGGTATTAAAACTCACGAGAAAAAATGTTATAAACCAATTTAATATGGAAGAGGGCTAATGATGTGCTTCATTAAATGCAACCTTTATAAAACTTTTATTTTTAAAAGAATATTTTACTGGAGTAAATTACACAACATTTAGACACATTCTCTAATTCTTATTGCCTGTGGGTTTATTTTCTTTGGGTATTTTATTCAAAGAAAGAACACATATCTTTTCATATCATTCAATATCAATTAGGCATTGTTTGCTACTGCCTCACAGGTGTGTGTGTGTGTGCTTGTGTGTGCACATGCGTGTGTGAACAGACAAAAGCAGCTTTGATCTTTTTGTGATTCTTACAAGAAGAGGGGCAAGAAACTTCAAAAGAACCACTGGCATTCAGTGGCTGGAAAAACTGCGGTGATTCAGGGTTTATTGTTAAATCAAGAATTTACTTTGTGCTTGCGGGTAGCTTTTGTGTTATAGAGCTCACTTGTCTAAAGAAAAAGTGTAAAGAAACCTTCAAGTCAATCATGAAACAGGCAATAAAGGAGTTGAAAAGAACTGCTGGAAATTATATATAAAGCCTGTCATCTGACAGATTCTCTGTGAATAGTGAGGCATTGTCTCAAAAGTGTGCCTCACATCAAGAGGATTATAACAGAGAAAATCAGTTATTGAGCATGACAAATGCAAAGGTCCTGATCTTTCACCCCTTCCTCCCTGCCTCCATTCCTTCCCAGCCTTACCTCAACCAACAAATATTTATTGAGCACCTATTATGTGTCAAGTACTAACAGTGAACAAGACATAAACCCTGCCCTGAAACTTTTTTTAAAAAAGATATTATTTATTTATTCATGAGAGACACAGAGAGAGAGGCAGAGACATAGGCAGAGGGAGAAGCAGGCTCCCCGCAGGGAGCTTGATGCAGGATTCAATCCCAGGACCCTGGGATCACGCCCTGAGCCAAAGGTAGATATTCAACCTCTGAACTGCCCAGGTGCCTCCTCAAACTTTTCACATACTGTCTTATGTTATAGCCCAGTAAATGATTTCAGGACAAAAAGTATGCCTTGTTTATTTTAACCATTGCTCAGTGTTGTACAGCACCCTATACAGTATGTAATCAACACGTTTGTCTAATTTGGTGGCATCTCTAGCCACCCAGTCACCCAACCTAGAAATTCAAACAACTAAGTTTCCCAAATCCCTTTCACATTCAGCCAAGAAACTAGTCCCATCATTTTTACTTTCTAAATAGCTCTAAGCCGCCTCCCCCATTCTATGTTTGCACTGCTCTTTATTCATATCAAACTATTTACTTTTGGACTAATGAGCATCTGCACTCTTGTTTGTCTCCAATCCACCTCCTTCACCTTTGAACCAGTTCTTCATCTAAACTATAGAAACAATTATCTTAAATCCCACTTTAAACTTTTAATAGGCCCCACAGACTATATGATAAAATCTCAAATCTTTTCAAATATATAGGGTCCTCCTTTTTCTACCCCTTTATTCTTTAGATTCAAATGTTTTAAATTTAGTTGACTTAAGAAATATGACCAGGAATAAGTTAGATATTAAAGACTGTAAAATATTATGAATGGCATCAATGTCTTTAGAAACCCATTCTCCTCCAGACAAGCCTATTCCCTTCTATTTCATGAAGACGATTAAATGCATATGGAAGTAAAACCATCAAAAATATTCAGAATTTTATTTATGCACTTTCATTCATTATTGATTAACATACATGTCTATTTTCTTTGGCCTGACAGTTGTATTAGCATGATTCACAACAATAACTAACAGTGAATTTATTTAATGTCTTTGTAATTTAAAAAACAAGAGAACATATTACCCTAAGGTAAAGAAAGCAATCTCCATGCCCAGTTGTACAGATGGAAAAAATGGAATTTTCTTCTTTGGATTATCATTTAGGAGAGCTTGATTTTTATTAACTAGTTTGACATAAGCAGATTTTTTTTTTAAGAACAAGAGTTCTTTACACTGCAGGTAATAGTTTTCTTTCTCAAACATGTGCAAAGCATATGCCAGGGAGAGCAATGTGTTCAGCCGGAACACCAGGGACATGGAGGGTGTGTGTTAGAGATAAGAAGAGTCTTGAGGAGTAAGACTATGGAAGACCTTGAATATCCATCTGGGGAGTGTGAAATATCGTGTAAGCAACAGCAAAGGCCTTTGAATACTATAATTAGAATGTTTTTAAAAGATTACTGAATGTTGGATGTAGGGAAGAATTGCCTGAAGAGGCAGAAAAACCCCAAATTAGAAAGATACTGCAATATAATAATAAAGATTATCTTTGACAGTAATTAAAATGAAATGGGACTCAGCCACTGCCTTTTGGACAGAGTGACTATGTGGACAGGGCATATGATGACCAGGTTTAGAGCCCAGAAAATATGGAAAGAAGACAGCCATGAAGGTCAATTATAGGGTCTTTGCAGCTCAACCATTATCACTGAGTAGGACTGAGTCTGGTGGGTTCACTGCTCCCAGACCTCTGTTCATCAATGTGACCTGAAGTCTGATATTCTCCATTGTTTAAGCTCCATTGACTCATATCTACTCAACAAAACATTCACTCTGTATTTGTCACAGAGTGGCTGTCACATTCATTTTTAATTCAAAGAATTATTCCTCGTGATGTAGCCTTTATTCACTTTTAATGTATTTAGGTAAAGTCATTGCTGGTAGTTGTATGACTTCAGTGTGGAGGTCAATAGTAAATTTCTACCATCTTAACAATCATTCAAGTAAGAACTAATGGACTCGCTGACTCAGATTCTATAATTCTTTTTGTTACAATAGCTACAAAAAACTTCACACAGCTTAACACCAAACATGGCTGATTTATTAGTTTTCAGTACAAAATACAGCATGGTTTGAGTTTTAAATATACATAAGATTTGGTATATATTTTATAAAGAAAAATAAAGTCATAATTTATTTGACAAAATGATTTATACTGCCATTGTAGAAATGTTAAAAATTGGAACAAACATGCTAAGAAGTAGTAAATAATTACAAAAAAAATCATGCCCTTAAGCAACTATGTTTGCTTTTAAATAACTTCTAATAAATGTGAATATAAAAGAGGATGCAGCCTTAAATATTAAAGAATTACAAACTAAAAACAAAGACATGCAAGATTTTAAAAATTATTTCTTTGGTCACTGAAATAGTCAATTGGATGGCCAGGAAGAAATCAGAAACACTAACCGAATGTAAATCTGTCATTTGACTTTCCCAAAAATAAAAGTATACTCAATATGTCAAGATAAATATATAATTTAACTCATATTGTGTAGGATATATTGTAGAAATCCAATAAATGTATGTTAAGTGAATGGAGGAATGTATAGCTATAGCAAAGCAAAAACAGCCCAGATATCCCATGTGACCACTGACTCAGCAAGTACATATTATGTATCTACCATACCAGTCTCATCTATCAGGCTCTACAGAGATATAGAATTATAATACCAAATATTTTAACTTTAATGCATGTAAAGTCTTCATCATATGTGTACATTTTTATCTTCACAATTTCTAAAGAAATTATTTAAAATTTCATTTTCCAGCAATATGGGGAACAAAAATGTTCAGAGAATCACCTACTGATGTAGAACACACAGGAAAAATACATCTATGGCATACTTTAAAGCCTAGTTGGCTATTGAGAAAAACTATAAAAGGCTACAATCAAAATGAAAGAATCTTCAAAAGAGTTAACTGAATTCAGAGTAAATGATACCATTTTCCTTGAGGACATCTGCCAATCCTTACTGATATGGAGCTTTGGTGTTTTACAAAATAACAAGTCTGGATCCCAGCAGATTGGAAGGTAGATGATGGTTAATTTTATGTGTCAACTTCACTGTGCTAACGAATGCCCAGTTAGCTGGTAAAACATTATTTGTGAGTATGTCTGTGAGGGTGTTTGTGCAATAAATTAGCATTTGAATGGGTGAACTGAGTAAAGCAGACAACCCTCTCCAATGTGGATGGGCATCATCCAATCTGTTGAATATCTCAATAGAACAAAAAGGTGGAGGAAGAGCTAATTTAATTCCTCTGCTTGAGCTGCCCTTGGACATCAAATCTCCTGCTTCGCTCAGACTCAGATCAGAATTTAAACCATCAACCCTCTAATTATCAGGCCTTCAGACTCTGAGTTATACCACTGGCTTTCATGATTCTCTAGCTTGCATATGGCAGATTATGGTACTTCTTGACCTTCATAACCACATAAGCCAATTCCTATAATTTATTTACACCCTACTGATTGTGTTTCTCTGGAGAGCTCTGACTAATACAGATGAGAAATATCCAGATTAAGTCAAGACAGCCTCAGGAAATGAACTAGAAAAATTATACCCTATAAAGGAAGAAAATAAATGTGTATTTCCCTCAATTTTGGTTTTGTGTAGAGTTAATTAGGAAAAAATGTGACTCAGAATTCTTAACACAAGCCCTCATTCATATGACCCTAAAACTTTGTGTATCTCAAATAATCCCCACTTACAGCAAATAATGTTGCTTAAAATTACTCCAGATCATTGTGTTTCTAGAAGTTTTGCAAGAACAAAAGCAAAGTCTAGAACTCTCACAGAGGATGTTCAACAGGTAGGAATTCAAATTGAAGACAAAATTACTAAGTACATGAGGAAACAAGCCAACATGAGCAAGTTGAAACATAAAAACCAAATGGAAAAAGGAGATTCACATCTGTAAATAACAAAATTAATAGAAACACAAGGTAAAATAACTTTAAAATATATTTAAAATATTTAATATTTAATATATTAAAAGAAATAGAAAGATGATTAATTTGATTGAAGGAATAAAAGACTTTAAGATTTCATAAGCTTCCTTTGAAAAATAGCCAAACAGAACTGTTAGAAATGTGAAATAACATAATTGAATTGACTCAAAAGATGACTTTAATAGCATATGAAACACATATGAAGAGAAAATTAGTGAACTGGGGTGCTCAATAATATTAAATACCAAGGCAAAAGTTCTTAACACCTTGATGAGGTACCACCACATACTCACTAGAATGTCTAAAATTAAAATAACAGAGAACATCAAGCATTGTGGAGCAACTGGAACATGCATATGCTGCTGGTAGAAATGTAAAATTGTACAAACCAGACATTCCATTCTTAGATATTTGTCCAAGGAAAGTGAAAACATAGTCCACATGAAGACTTACATGTGAATTTTATTTGTAAAATTCAAATACTAGAAATAAGCCAAGTGCCCGTCAACATTAAGCAAATAATAAACCACACCATCCCTAAGGTGGATTACCCATCTATAAAATGGAAAATATTTTTAAGCCTTTTTAAAATCTCTAACAAGTCAAATATACCAAAATTCCTATTCAACATTCTACTGGAAGTAGAATAATCACAATAATAAGAGAAGAGAAAGGAATAAAAAGTATAAGGATTAGAGAGGAAGAAACAAAGCTGTTTTTACACATGGTATAACTCTATGTAAAAAACTCTAAAAAACTCTCAGATATATTCATAAGTTAAAGAGTGCTTATTAAAAAAAAAGAAATAACAGAAAAAAAAGAATGTCTTTTTAGATTGATACAAAATCTCTAAGCAAAATGAATCACATTTTCACATAACAGGAAAAAAATTACTTATTTTGTTAAAAAACACTATTTTCAATAAGCAAAAAATTATGCCACCAAAGATAATAATCTTTAGACTTTGCACAAGGTTTTATGGAAATAATGATGAAAGATAAAACTTGATCAGAAATCACTTAGGTCTTAAATAATACAGAGACACATAATGTCCATGAAAAGAAAGATTCAAATTCATATAGATATCAACTCTTTTAAATATGTCTACTTATTTAATGTAGTTATATTGAATTTCTCAGTTGAAGTCATAAATATCAGAATCTGATTCTAAAATAATAATATTTTGGGAAACAACTTAGTAATACATACTACATTTAACTTGTGCCTACCTTCAACACTGTAATTCTACTCTGACCCATATGTTCTAGAAAAAAGCGTTCGGGTCACTTGGGTGGCTCAGCGGTTTGGCGCCTGCCTTCAGCCCAGGCCATGATCCTAGAGACCCGAGATCAAGTCCCACATCGGGCTCCCTGCATGGAGCCTGCTTCTCGCTCTCTGCCTGTGTCTCTGCTTCTCTCTCTCTGTCTCTCATGAATAAGTAAAATTAAAAAAAAAAAAGAAAAACGCTTTCATTTGTACAACCAGAAGATTTGAATAAAAAATGTGCATAGCAATGTTTTCCAAAATCCTTAGAAATAACCAAATGTCCATCAGTAGTAGAGCAGAAAACTTTTAGTATATGTGCTGCTGAAGGAAGCAGCAGAAAATTTTTAATATAAAATGAAGCACAAGAGAACAACAACAAAAAATAATGAATTATGGCTAGAGGTATCCATAGGGAATTTCAAAAATAATGTTGAATAGAAGAAATAGGCATCCAGATAATGAAAATTATATCATTTATATAAAGGTCAAAATATGGGTAAATTCAAGCATGTTGTTTAGTAATACTTCTATAGGTAGTTAAAGCTATTAGGTCAAGCTAGGAAAAAAGTGCCACCAGCATTTGGATAATCCATGGCTTAAAAAAGAAGTTGAGGGAGAATGAAGCCAGTAAATACTGATAGTAAAGTTAAGAATAGAAAAGAGACTTGGGTAATCCTCCAGATATTCCTTCCACAAATGTGTTAGAGCAGCAACTCTGTGTCAGGTGCTGTGCTTGACATGGAGGACAGTGTAAGAAAAAATATATATAGAAAACTAGCTCGAAGAACTTGGTTTGATCTTTGAGACATGCTCAATAAAATGTGTAGGGAAAAACACAGGGATGAAAAATGCTAATAGTACTGGGAACAAAAGAAAGTAACATATGATCTTCCTGACCCCAGGAGCAATTTCCATTAAGCAAGAACAGAACAGCAGTGAGGGAAAAGTTGGACTCATTTATCCCCACTCATCCAGTACAGAAAAATCATCATAGTATGGATTTAAATAATACATATAAATTATATATAGTTGAACTGATTATGCACACAAATGTGTGAATATAGTGCACATGATGACATTGATAATATATTTAATTATGATATATTATTGTGCGATATTATGCTACAATTATACAATCAAGGTGATTTACCTCTAAAGCTATCTAGACACATTGGAAATACACTATTTACTTGGACATCCATGGAATGGTTTTAAAGTTTTAAAGGGATGAAATAAAAACTTTCAATGAATCTCTATAGAAACATTAGGTACCCCAAAATAGAAAGCTTCTATGAAAATCTGCAATAAAAAACAGAAAATATAAAAGAACAAAAGTTTAATCAGTAAACCTACAATCAATTGTTATTTTAAACATACATAGTAATTATTGGATGAAGTACATAGTCAAACCTCAATTATATGCTATTTATAAAAATCTAACAATGTGATATGTGGCAAAACTGTACTCAGGGTTGTATTGATTATCATAATTTCATGTATTATTTGAAAAATAAAAATCAATGCAAATACATTTTACAAGCCTAAGAAAATTATATATTTTTAACCAATGAAATAGAAAACATTTATTTTTAAAGAGTAGAGCTAATATAAAGAGTTAGTTTATGGGTAAAAATAAAATAAACACAAATCCAATAAAAGGGAGACTAATTTAATTGGCAAAATTACTAATGAAAATGAAATTTGACAGGTTTTATATTTTAATCAAATATTATTTATAATGTTATGTTAATGAACTTGAAAACTTCAGATGGATAAGTTTCTGTGACTGATTCAATAGGCAGGGGAAAACCTGAATAATTTAATAATAATAGAGGGAGAAATCAAAATACTCTCCATGGGTCAATTTTCTCTAAAATGAGCTGAATGGCCAAATGACTTATGGATAAGATCTTTCAAAGTTAAAGGGGCTCATAATTCCCATAGCATATAAATTCTCTCAGAGCATATAAAAAGAACACTGCACAATTTATTTTACAAAGGTTATATAAGTTACACTATAAATTCTGACAAAGATAGAACAAAATCAAACCCGCAAAACAATCTCCTTTCTGAACATATAGACAAAAATGAAATACTAACAAAATAACAATGGTATTTGAGGGAAGGTTTCTGTGACAAGAGGCATGTGACAAAGTGACACTAAGACTTTACGGAGGACTAACGTGGGAAAATAGCCATAAATCACCAAAATTATAGATCAGAGAAATAAGAGAAACATTCTTTCATGGAGGTACATATATGTCAACAAAGAAGGTTAATCTGGATCTGAATCCAGGTCCCACGACTAACTAGTTGCTCACCATTGAGCAAATTGATTAATGTCACTAATATTCCCTTTCATGTTCTTTTAAATGAGAATAGTAAGCACCTCAAAGGTGTCCTGCATGTACTGAACTGGGTAACATATATAATGCTTTTTATTTAACCCCTGGCATATAGTATGTGTTCATAAATGTTAGTAATTTTTATCATTAATATGAATATTAGTCCCTAGAATAAAAGTGGTACCACCCTGGCACAAGAAGCAAAAAAACAATCAATGAGTCAAAAGCTAAGAAATATGAATACATATTTGAAATTTTTCAGTTTATTATAAACATGCTGGCAGACATTACTGAGGAAAAATAAAGATTATTTTTAAATGATACTACAATAATATCCAAAAAATAAATGATACTATAATCATATCCAATGTATTGGTCCATCATCAATTATTTCATAGTTTATCTCCATTATAATAGCATCTGCAGTGCAGACCCAATTTAGAACAAGATAAACGTTTCTTTTTTCTCGTCCTCTCTCTTTCTTGCTTTGCTTCTTTCTTTCTTTCTTTTTCTTTTTTTAGAGAGGGAGGTGGGGCAGGGACAGAGGAAAAGGGAGAGAGAGTTTTAAACAGGCTCCACGCCAAGCATGGAGCCCAACATGGGGCTCAATCTCTGAGATCATGACATGAGCTGAAATCAAGAGTTGGATGCTTAACCAGCTGAGCTACCCAGGTGCTCCAGAACAAGCTAGCACTTCTAATATCCTTATCCAAGTTCTTAACAGCACTGGAACCATTTTTAGGAGTCTGTGGAAGTTCTTGCCTCAAAAGAATTCTTGATTTATAAAAGATAGTGTAAGGAAGATAAGTAAGAATTTTGTGGATAACTCAAAACACAAAACTAGTAACAAAGCCCAGATTTCCAGCCCAAATGATATTAGACTGATGTCTAAAGACACTCATATTCTCTAGTAAGAAATTTGAGTAGCAGAGACAACAATTTCTGTTTCTTTTCATTTGAGAAGGTACTCTATACCTCTCTGTGGAGTTTTCAAACCTGCTGTAGTCTGACTGGAATCTAGGAACACAATGGAAGTCCAGCTCGTCTACAATGTAGAGCTATGACTTCCTCATTTCTTCTCCTCTCTTGCCTGTCTCCAGGTCCTCTACAAGTTGATCCTGAAGTTAAATGATAGAGGCAGGATATGAATCCAGGCTCTCTGTCTCTCGAATCTGCATTCTAAACTGCTGTAAGACACATCTTCAAATCAAGTCCAATATGTGTTAGCTACATTTTCAACATTAAATAGCTTACCATCTTTACAAAATAAAATTCAGACACTCAACATCAGCTCACAAAGCCTCTTTGATATGTTCTTACTCACCTCTCCAAACAACCCTACCTTTATTCCCCAAGACAATGGGCTGCACTGCTTCATTTCACCAAAACATGCACTGCCTTCCCTCGCTTCTGGGCCTCACAGTTATTACTTTCGCCAGGATTGCTGTCCCCTCTCCTCTGGCTAACTCCTTGAGATAATTCACAGCACAAATTAAATGTCACTTCTCCAAGAAGTTTCTCTTGTCTCCTCTAAGACTAGACTGTGTGTCTGGTCAGGCCAAGTGTGGCCACATCACACTTGTACAGAACTATGGTGATATGGCTCATTCACTCTTCTTTATCTCCTACTCCAGGGACAGGGACCATGTCTATCTGTCTGTAGGGGTAGCCTGGGATTATCACAGTTCTTAATACATACTAAGTGCTTTAAAATATTGGCTGAGTTAATAATTACTAATAATAATAAATGAGAGGATAGAAAATAAACATTCACATTATGGTTATTGGCCTCTATCTGTTTCTATGAGTCCTAGCTTAAGTGGGAAAATCTCAAAGATTGAGTACCATATGGCACATGTACTCTTGGGTTTTATTTGCATCACTGGAATGGAAAAGAAATGAAAGGCAAGGTGTGTCTTTTGTTGCAAAGCGCTTCCCAGTAAGCGAGAACAAATCTGAAGGAACTCTTTATGTTTGTCAGTTCTAAAAATACAATGGAAAGTATGAATTGTTTTCATGAGAAGAGCATCTGAATTGAAAAAGCTAAGAATTTACTAAAACTGAGAACTTTCTCCCATATAAAAATCTTATCTTGAAGCATCAGTGTGTTCATAACCCTGCTATTCACTAAAGATATATATATGAAAGATTAAAAATCACGTGGAGAAACATGAAATATTCTTGAAAGTTTTTTTGAGGAAAGAAAAAATTAAAGAAGTGCCATCACATAATTCCTGAGTCTCAAAACTTTTCTCTAATATTTTGATGCAGGTCATAGAGGAAACAACAGCTATACTATCTATTTTCCCCCATGCTAATGAATGCAACCACTTCTCACTGGTGTTACCAGATCCTGGTTACATTTTTAAAATGCACATAGATACCAAAGAAGAATCTCTACTTAGTAGCCACTGGCGGAAGATACCAAATGCTAAGCAAAACTTTGGCCACAAGAACAATGTCACTGTTCTTGCTACTTACCAGGTAAAGTGTTTTCCATATTTGGCAACATCCTTCTCTTGCTACTCTTATGAATAAACGCCACAGCTGTTCACCTCTGCTCACCTAAGGACATGAGAACTCTCTGCCAACATAAAAGGCATTTGAGTCCTCTCATTCATGACATGAATGGTTATCAACCCCTAAGTTTCGGAGTTGGGGGGACACAAATGCAAGGCCTTTCAAGAGGTTTGGACAAGAAATTGGAACAGAATGTGAAGTCCTTCCCTATTATGCTAACATTCACTGGATCACTGGAGAATTTCCTCACATTCATGATTTACCTCCTAAAAGGTATTTCTCTTGTTTTGGAAAAAAAAAAAAATGTAAATTCCAGTCACAGAAATATTTGATAAGACAGAGCTCTTTCAGAGTTTAACTCTTTTAGTACATATTTCTGGCATTATTCACAAAGTAAATCTTTCCACTGAGGTCTGTAGAGTTTGATTATAGTGTTCCAAAATATTAAATAGTTTTTTTTTTCCACCAAGTGTCTCCTTCTGCAGAAGAAAACTGCAGGAGGAAAACTCTGAACTTTCCAATGTTAGAGTAGTGTCTCTGCAAACTAAAGTCGAATTTGACAAAGCCTTCTGAATTTTTCTAGTCAGGGATCTATAGATTATTAGAAATACCGCTTGAATTCTGCTAGGCAAACTACTCAGAGCTTAAAATTGAATGTGCAGACTTTGATGGAGATGGCCTTGTTGACTTAATAAAAGAAAAGACTGCATGAGAATTCAATACCAAAAGCCTTGTAAAACTGTTTTTCCCTGGACCCAAGCTACCTGTGTTTGCAGAGCCAGATTAAGAGGCAGGCCGAAAGTGACAGCTGCCCCAGATGTCTCTATCTCAATTTCTAAGAACAAAAACAACACTTAAAAAAGGTAGAAAGCTGCTACCAATTATTCAGGTTTCCCAAGTATTGTCCTCAAGTATTTAGTTAAATAGAAAATTATCCCATTTATGCTGATTTTAAATTTTAAAAAGAAAATCACCCTTTTAGAATATCTCTATTGATCTTTCTTTAGAATATCTCCATTGCATTCCTGTAACACACAGATTCAAGATACATGGCACATCCGCTTTGTCTCCAATACTGAACCTAGTCCTGTGAAACGGATCTTGAGTCACCAGAAGTTCTGAACTGTCATAGTGCACGGTATTATTCCACAGTGTCCAGTGAAAACAAGTGATTCACATCAACCAAATTTACACCATCATAAATTTTAAGGGATATAATGTTCCTCAAGAACTTGCCTGGGTTCTTATAAAAATTATAATTGTAATTCATATAACTCATGTTCTATTTTGAAGATAAAGTTAGATAGCATTTACTGCTTCCTATGCACACAGATTGGCTATTGGATAAATATTTAAGTAATATTGCTTTGAGGAAGCAATGATTTATTTGCTTCTCATGGTGCCCCCATCTCTGGGACAACTTCTTTGCCAAAGGTAACTATGAGAATCTGATTGTGTTTGCTACTATATACTGTAAAAAGAACAGGTAATTGGGATCCCTGGGTGGCTCAGCGGTATGGTGCCTGCCTTTGGCTCAGGGCGTGATCCTGGAGTCCCGCGATCGAATCCCATGTCGGGCTCCTGGCATGGAGCCTGCTTTTCCCTCTGCCTGTGTCTCTGCCTCTCATTCTCTGTGTGTGTGTGTCTATCATAAATAAATAAATCTTTAAAAAAAAAAAAAGAACAGGTAATTATCTAAAACATCACAATTTAACCATAATGTTTTTGTTCCTTAAACTTTGAGTTACGTGTTCCATCACTTCTCAGAAATTCCATAAAGTAGAAAGAATCCTGGATCACAGCTGTCCTGTATCATTCTAGATGCCCATATTGGCACCTGATGATAAATTCAGCTGTGCAATGGTGTCTGTCTTTGACAGTTACTGATTAAATCATTCGACAAATATTTTTCATGAAACTATTATGTTTCAGGTACTGTGCTAAGTGCGATCCAAATTAAAAATCCCAAATCATCTGAGTGTCGAAAACGACATGCACTTTGCCATGTCAAAGATGACTTTTCAATTTTAACCTATTCAAGCCAAAACTCAATTTTCTTATTAAAAAATCATCAAAAAGCGAATTTAGATTTTACTTTATCTGCATAATTTGTATTTATTTTTTTTAAGATTTTATTTATTTATTCATAGAGACACAGAGAGAGAGTGAGAGGCAGAGACACAGGCAGAGGGAGAAGCAGGCTCCATGCAGAGAGCCCGACGTGGGACTCGATTCAGGGTCTCCAGGATCATGCCCTGGGCTGCAGGCGGCACTAAACCGCTGCGCCACCGGGGCTGCCATATAATTTGTATTTATTTATGTTTTTCTTTTTGGTCACCAATTTTTTTTGCTTGAAAAAGTAAAAGAAACAATTTTTTATGAGTTACAAAGTTTCAGTAAATACTGTCTTTGTGAAATAAGTGAGCTTTCGTAGAATAAAATTCATTATATGCTAAATGTTTTTCACATATGGTTAAGCGCACTTCTTGAGGAGAAATCTCTTTTAGCTGATTCCCATAAAGGTTTTGTTTCTTAAAAAGTTAAAACCACAGTTTTTAGTTCTGACATTAAAAGTCTGTAGAAAGAATTCCTCTTACAAATGGAAAATAGTAAAGAAATTCCAAGCAAATATTCAAGTAAGAAAATCATTGTCAACAAATGTTCCATTCACTGTCATATGTATATTTAAAGAATTACTTAATGCAAATTCCAACTTTTGAGGCTCCACAGAAGTCCCTCAAGCACAACTGATAGTGTACAAGGATAGTTCAATATGCTTTTTGATAAAAACCATAGCATTCCTCTTGTTAAGCTTTCCTTTTATTTAAAAACATCTGGAACATTTGCAAGTATTTTAAATCTACCTGTTTAGAAGTTCATGAAGAACTAACAGTATTGAAAGTGGCTAGTGTTCTAACTCTTCACCATTAATTCTCATTATCACAATGTCCAAAAGATATGCATGACAATGTATATCAAAAACTCTGGCTAATTCACCTAATTTTGCTGTCATGCCACTGAGTTTTACATTTCTTCCAGTGGTGCTATTTTAGTGTAGTATTTTATTAAAATCAAACTCAATTTCTGGCAATGAGCTTAATTTAATCCTTTGTAAATTGGTCCTAAGCATCTCTTCAACATCAATGAAATTTTTAAAATCCTTTTTATTAAAATAGACTTTATACTAAAGGCTTCTTTTTAAGATTTATTTATTTGAGAGAGAGCTCACAAGCTGGGAAGAAGGGCACAGGGAGAGGGACATGGGGCTCCATCCTAGGACCCTAGGATCATGACAGCTGAAGGCAGAGGCTTAACCAATTGAGCTATCCAGGTGCCCCTCTTAAGGTTTCTTAATATGAATTTCATGACCAGTTGTTTATTATTAAGTTGAGGAAACATTGGTATAATCACTGGATTCTGCAACATTTACTATTTTTTTTAAAGATTTTTATTTATTCATTCATGAGAGACAGAGAGAGAGACACACAGAGAGAGAGACAGACAGAGCCACAGGCAAAGCCACAGGCAGAGGGAGAAGCAGGCTCCATGCAGGGAGCCCGACGCGGATCCGATCCCGATCACACCCTGGGCTGAAGGCGGCGCTAAACCGCTGAGCCACCGGGGCTGCCCGGATTCTGCAACATTTAAATCCTTATTATTCCAATGATTGATGCCTGAATTTTCATACACTTACAGGAATCAATTGTGAGCTCATAAATTAAAATGTGTCCTGGGATCCCTGGGTGGCGCAGCGGTTTGGCGCCTGCCTTTGGCCCAGGGGCGATCCTGGAGACCCGGGATCGAATCCCACGTCGGGCTCCCGGTGCATGGAGCCTGCTTCTCCCTCTGCCTGTGTCTCTGCCTCTCTCTCTCTCTCTTTCTGTGTGTGTGTGACTATCATAAATAATTTTAAAAAAAAATTTAAAAAAAAATGTGTCCTTTCATTTTGCTTAATCTCAGATTTCCAATAACATGGGAAAACTCATAGATGCATAACCATAAAAGTAATAAATTTATCACGCCCTCTACATGGTAAATGTGCACATATATATTCAATGATAAATTTCATATACATTTTATATTCTCCAACCTTTTAGTAAACTGACAATGTTTTATTTATAATTCTATCATAAATTCAACATTGTCTCCAAAATTCCTACGACTCAATATATATCACATTTTCTTAATTTTCCATGCTATGAAATTCCTTCTGTATCAAACAATTTTATTTTGTAATATATCTGTTGGCAGAAAAAATAGCATTACTAATAGAACTTCACCTTTACTATAATGTTAGATCCAGCTTTTATAAATTTATACATTGTTATTTTAACTTTTTGTACCTTAAAGGTAAATTTTAAGTTACATAATTCATCACTTCTTAGAAAAATAATGAGGTGCCTGAGTGGCTCAATCGGTTAAGTGTTCACTCTTGGTTTTGGCTCAGATCATGATCACATGGTCACGGGATCAAGCCCCCTCCTGGGCTCCACACTCTGCATGCAGTCTGTTTGAGATTCTCTCTCTCTTCCCCTCTGCCCTCCCTCCCACTTGTATGCTCACTCTCTCTCAAATAAAGAAATCTTAAAAAAAGAAGGAAAGAAAGAAAGAAAAGAAAAGAAAAGAAAGAAAAGAAAAGAAAGAAGAAAGAAAGAAAGAAAGAAAGAAAGAAAGAAAGAAAGAAAGAAAGAAAAGAAAGAAAGAAAGAAAGAAAGAAAGAAAGAAAGAAAGAAAGAAAGAAAGAAAGAAAGAAAGGAAGAAGGAAGAAGGAAGAAGGAAGGAAGGAAGGAGGGAAGGAAGGAAGGAAGGATTCTAGATCCAAGCTTCCCTAGGTGTATTACCCTGGTATGTCTCTATTGGCCCCTGATGACAAAGTCAGCTGTGCAACATTAAACCTCACATGATACCATCAGTTGATTCAATTGGTGAAGTCTTAAATAGTATATATAGTATATTATTATATTATATAATATTATATAGTATAGAAGTATATAGACAAAATAAAACCTCCTATATTTTCACTAATTGGATTTCTATATGACAGTCAATATGTTAATTCTGTAGCTAATTTAAATATAGTTCCATGATAAAGATCTTTTATTTTTAGTTTCAAATCCTATGCTTATAATACTAGTTTTCTTCCTGATGTAAACAAAATATGTTCCAAAACTTAAAAAATTAAAAATTAAAAAAATATGTTCCAAACTTACCAGATAGCAGATAAACATAGTAAATAGTTATAAGAAATATCTGAAATCATAGAAAATAGGACAGGCCCAGAAATAGAACAGACTGTTTCTAGATGGTTGAAGAAGAGAAAACACAGGTGTCAAATAAATTAAAATGGTGAGATTAGCAATAATTCCAGAAAAATTTCTAAAACAGGTTATTTAAAGGGGGATGTCCCGGTTGAACTATGAAATTTTGAGATGACTATTATTTTTCTTGGAAATCTTTGCCATGTGGTCATTAGCATGTATTTAGCTGAACGTAATCATTGACTTAACTAAGGACTGAACCATTTATCATTTGAGAGACAGCTAACCTGCACTACCCTCCTCCCAACATTATTGCTTTATGTCAACTATATGAATCAATCTTTTTCCTTCTATATAGTCTTAGATTCTAGATTAACTCAACTAGGATAATCCTTTCCCTAATTGTTTCTAGGTTTCATTGAAAAACAAAGACATATTTTCTTATGTGTAACCTCAATATGTAAGTCAAAAGGAACCTAAAAATGTATTGTTTTAAGATTTTATTTATTTATTCATGAGACACAGAGAGAGAGAGGCAGGCTCCTCACAGGGAGCCTGACATGGGACTCCATCCCCAGACCAGGATCACACCCTGAGCCGAAGGCAGACAATCAACTGCTGAGCCACCTGGGCATCCCAGAACTCTAAAAATTTAAAAGGAAAAGATATTTGGTGCCGTTCCAAAGAAGTGAAATTGAGGGGATAACAGTATATGATGAGGAGCAAGAAATATAGAAAAACTGAGAAAAAAAGAAATCTACAGAAACTATACCAAGAGGAAAAGTTTTGGGAGTTTGAATAATAAAATTTAGCACAATTTCTCCCCAACTACTGTTGTAACCATTTGATAAAGTAGACAAAGGACAGAAAAGGCAATTGATTTACTTCCCAAAGTATAGTAAGTAGTTAGGTTTGAGTGGGAAAATTAACTTAGCCCTGGCACTGAAATTGTGCTTCTTTCTCCTTTATCCAAGAAATGAATGTATTCACATTAATTGCAGGCAGAAGAGCTTGAAGAGAATGAGTCCAGATGCTACATTTTTATTTATGCATGGAGAATTCAAATGACACGGAGTCCTCAAATCTTACAGATGCCCAAGGCATGCAATTCAAAGAAAGAACATGAGAGTTTCTTAAGGTAGGCAGAAGGAAGGGGGCATGCCTTCTGCCAATTTTGTCTCTTTACTGACTCCTCTCTCCATTACTGAAATCTTGGAATGATCATCATCTCTAAAAATGTCACCTGAAGAAGGTTGAAAATAGCTCCAGCAAACATGTTAATAAGATAGGGAGAGGAGAACAAAAGAGAAAGAGGTATCTATAATATCTCATTGGAGGTTAAGCCAAAATCTGCTACCTGAAAATCCTTATGTTGCTTTTACTCAGAGTTAGCAAGCTAATGGCAATTACTTTAGATTTATCTGATGGGGGTACTTGGGTGGCTCCCGTGGTTGAGCGGCTGCCTTCAGCTCTTGATCATGATCCCCAGATCACAGGATCTAGTCCCTGTGAGGGACTGCTTCTCCCTCTGCCCATGTCTTTGCCTCTCTTTGTGTATCTCTCATGAATAAATAAATAAAATCTTTTTTTAAAAATTTATCTTGTGGTTTAAGCCATACACAATAGCAACCTCTCCTTATTCATCTCTTTAGCATTTACAAAAAAGAAGCCTTTTTAAAGTTTTAATAGGGATCCCTGGGTGGCGCAGCGGTTTGGCGCCTGCCTTTGGCCCAGGGCGCGATCCTGGAGACCCGGGATCGAATCCCACGTCGGGCTCCCGGAGCATGGAGCCTGCTTCTCCCTCTGCCTATGTCTCTGCCTCTCTCTCTCTCTCTCTCTGTGACTATCATAAATAAATAAAAATAAAATAAAAAAAAAAAAAATAAAGTTTTAATAAATGGGGCAGCCTGAGTGGCTTAGCGGTTTAGTGCTGCCTTTGGTCTAGAGAGTGATCCTGGAGATTCCTGCATGGAGCCTGCTTCTCCCTCTGCCTGTGTCTCTGCCTCTCTCTCTGTGTGTGTGTCTCTCATGAGTAAATAAATAAAATCTTTAAAATAAATATATAAATAAAGTTTTAATAAATGTAGAAAAGGCCATCTTTCTGGGGAGATACTGAAAAGTTTCTGGACAAACACTACTTAAATCGTTTATTCCATTGGTGACTTGGAAAATGTTTGGTTGATGATTTTATATATATATGCACATATATCGTTGTACGTTGCTACCCAAAATGTAGCCCACGGACCAGCAACATCAACATCCTCTAGGAGCTCAACAGAAATGCACATTCTTAAGCCCATTCCCAGACCAATGACTCCTAATTGGCATTAGAGTAAAATAAGATCCCTGGGTGAATAAAGGGGAAAGGAGAAAAAATGAGTGGGAAATATCAGAAAGGGAGACAGAACATGAAAGACCCCTAACTCTGGGAAATGAACTAGGGGTGATGGAAGGGGAGGTGGGCAGGGGGTGGGGGTGACTGGGTGATGGGCCCTGAGGTGGGCACTTGACGGGATGAGCACTGGGTGTTATTCTATATGTTGGCAAATTGAACACCAATAAAAAATAAATTTATAAAAAAAATAAGACCCCTGGGTGATTCACATGTACATTCAAATCAAGAAGAGTACTTCTTGATTTGGTGCTCTAGGTTTTCAAAAATGACTTATGGATGGTCCAAATACATCCTTTATCCTTCATGAAAACATTTTTAAGAATTGACAGTGTTAAAAGTAAAATATTCAGCTTAATAAACCCGCAATACATTTTACTTATCCATATTATTCTCAAGTGAATGGATTCAGAATGTAAATCAACAAAGCAAATAATACAAATCACTTTATTTTATATCTTCTACCATCCACTCTTACAGAAGAATCGAGTTACTATAATTGAAGACTTGTGGACTGGCCAGTGAGGAGTGCTCAGATTGTGTTAGCTTTGAGAGTGAACCTAGATAGCTCTGCAAGTTTCTAACAACTGGCACATTTAGATATGGCTAAGTCCTCCTAAGCTGCTCTGCACCATAGTGTTTCCACCCTGAAGAGCAATAGCACAGTATTACCACAGGCCCTTAAGTAGCTGTATTAAACAGACTTGCACTGCAGATGTATCTGGGACAAGGGGGAGGGAGGGAGAGGAAAATAGACTAAAATTCAAAATAAAGGATCTAAGATTAATTTTCTCAAGAAAAGACTAAAGTTGCTTGATGTTGCAAGGAGATTTGAAGTAAGAAAAAACAGGTCTTTTTCTCAGGGCAGGTAAAATACAACCATTTCTTAATCGGTCAATATATTAAGTAATTAATTTTATATCACTCATCCTACTTTAGGGTATATTTGAATGCTTACAATTTATAGGTCAAAAGAGATAGTTGTTCCCAAGTAGACTGTAATTTTTTCTTGATGACAGTGCCCAAATATTTTTAAAAATGATACTACAACCAATTCAATGTTTAGCTGGTATCAAGTTGGCTCAAGAGTACAAACTTCCAGTTTTAAGATAAATAAGTTCTGGAGATGTAATGTACAGCCCAGTGATAATAGTTAATAATTCTTTAGTATATACTTAAAAGTGGCTAAGAGAACAGGTGTTAAATGTTCTCACCACAAGAAAGAAATGGTAGCTGCATGATGCAAAGGAGCGGTTAGCTAGCACCATGGTGGTCATCATTTTGCAATAGATAAGGGTACCAAATCAACATGTTATGCACCTTAACCTCACACAATGTTATTTGTCAATTATATATTAGCAATGCTGGGAAAAATATCTTAGAACTAAAACAGAGTTTCTAATGATCTAACAACAACTGATACTGCCTCCCAAATCCCAGTAAGGCTCTTTGACCTCTACTTTGTTAATCAGGAACTAGAACCCATGAATAGTTTGGCAAGGGCAGCTATAGGGCAATTGACAACAAATAACATAGCCATGACTTTCAACAAGCCATAGACTTGTAGCTGTGAGCTACAAGATAGTTGGGTAGTTAATTATCATCTCTCCAATATAAAAAAAGTAACTCACTGACTTTATAATTAGACACTTTACATAAATGAGACTGATAATAAATCTGTATTTCTACAAAAAATTGTGTTGGCATTCAGAGATTTTGTTGATACTCCGCACTATTATAGAGTTAATGTTTGTGTCCCCCAAAATTCATATGTTAAAGCCCTAATCCCCAAAGTGATGGTATTGGAAGGTGGGTACTTTGGGAGGTAATTAGGGTTAGATAAAATCATGAGGACTGGGGCTCTGATCCCATCAGTATCCATCAGTTGGTGTCCCTAGAAAAGGATATGTGAATTCTAGTTCAGGTCCTAATTCTTCTACTTTATATTTCAAATATGATCAAGTGTGGAATCTTCACCAAGTCCCTCATATTTGTACTTTAAATGTTTATGGCTTTGGATAATCATTGCAAGTCATTTAAACTTACAGAGAACTTTCTTACACTGTTGGGAATGCACACTGGTACAGCCACCCTGGAAAACAGTATGGAGTTTCCTCAAAAAGTTAAAAATAGAGCTACCCTATGACACAACAATTGCACTGCTGGGTATTTACCCCAAAGATACCAATTAGTGAAATGTCAGGACACTTGCACCCCCATGTTCATAGCAGCAATGTCCACAATAGCCAAGCTGTGGAAGGAGTCATGATGTCCTTGTAAAGATGATGATGGGTAAAGAAGATGCAGTGTATATATATATATATATATATATATATAGTGTATATTCCATTGTGTATATATATACACAATGGAACATTACTCAGCCATCAGAAAAGACGAATACCCACCATTTGCTTCAATGTGGATGGAACTGGAGGGTATTCTGCTCAGTGAAGTAAGTCAATTAGAGAAGGACAATCATCATATGGTTTCATTCATATGGGGAATATAAGAAATAGTGAAAGGGATTATAAGGGAAAGGAGGGGAACTAAGTGGGAAAAATTAGAGAGGGAGACAAACCATGAGAGACGCCTGGGAAACAAACAAAGGCTTGCAAAAGGGGAGGTTGGTGGAGGGATGGGATAACTGGGTGATGGGCACTGAGGAGGGTACTTGATGGAATGAGCACTGGGTGTTATACTATATGTTGGAAAATTGAATTTAAATTTTAAAAATGTAAAAAAAAAAAGAAAAAGAAAATGTGTTTGCTATGGCAATGTACATCTCTTTTCTGTCTTTACGTAATGCTGGGACAAATTAAAATAGATTTTTAAAAATATGAATAGATACATTAAAGGTGATGCAAGTCTATTTATTAAAATAATGTAATGATCATCATCTGAATGATGATCATAAACCCCTAGAATCTAGAGGCCAAATCAACAACACTTTATGTACATTACTTTCAAATACCAAGGCACAGCATATTTCAGCAATAACATAAGCTAAGAAGTATTTTCACAGAAAAGATGTTATATTAGATAGATTAAAAACTTTTTACACGAAATAAGAACAAATACTTAGTCAAGGTACATGAGGCTTCCATTTATACATATTATTATAGGAAATAAAGAAGTTGACCAACGAAATAAAAACTGACAAGTAAATTTTGGGAGAAAAATATCAACATTCACAGTTTGAGAAGAATCAATGTAACGTTGTTTATTGCCTCAAAACTTTGAAGTGAAAAAAATATATGTTCAACTACATCAAAAACATTGTCTCCAGAAATTTGGCCTCTTTCAACAACAATCTCTTCAGCTCTAAGAGTGCAGCTATTGCTGGCTAAGTGCATTAGATTGTGAGCTCCTTGGAGGAAGGTAGAGTATCTCGGTCATCACTGTATCTGATACACTGTTTAGCAAATGTCTGCAGAGTAACTATGACTGTGCTGACTGAGCTGTCCTTGTATCATTACCTGAAATATGCGGCACTATTGTTTGTCATAAACCATTAAACTATCTCAGTAATTGCTGTGCAAATCCAAAGCCTGTCTTGAGGCTCCCTATCACATCTAGGAGAGGCAGAACGTCCATTGTCAGTTCAAATATTAGCCAACACTACTAGGAATGTTCAATTCAATTCAATGTTCAATTAAATGTTTGTTAGGCTCCTGCTGTGTCTTTTTCATACACGAGATTCCGTAAGAAAATAAAAGCAGTAAATATCATGATTCTTGCCCTTAAGAGGGACTTGTCCATTTCTATCCCCATGTCTATGCGTTATTAAAACTATTCTCCAAGGAAACATGTCTCAATCATCTCCAGTATGTCACTGCGGCTTTTTTATTAGGTAACTCAAGTCAGGTCTGAACAAACAGGAGACTATAAAGGATCTAGGGGAGTCATAATACTAAGTGAGCAAAGGAAGGAAACAAGAAGTTAAGTAGCATTGTAACTAAAATAATAGCTAAAAATGAAACTACCATATAGGAGAATACAACCATGAAAAACACTGCTAGAGGAAAAACAAAATCATCTTTATCTTATGGGTAGTGAGCTAATTTTTTTCTTACCTTCTAATCTTCTAATGGCGATTTAGAAAAAATGAATTAAAAAATGTGATAGGAATTGTGAAGAAATGGGGTGCTGCCCATGACTGATTAGCCAGAAGCTTCTGTAATAAACAAGGGTGAGAGGAAATATCTTGATGAAGCCAAGACATCTGCTCCCAATTCTAATTTTGTTGGTTAGTTTGACTAAAGAGAGAGGGTTTTTCATCTAAATTAGTGACTAGCATTTGCATATTAATGAAACTTTTTGGAAAATGTAGTAACTAAAATATTTGAGCTATTTCCCCAGAGAAGGAAATAGAAATGAAATCCATTTCAAAATTCTAAAGCAAGTACATGTAAGAATCAAGCAAGCCTATTGAACAATTCAATACCAAATCAATGAATATTTTTAAGTAAGAGATTCTTGACATCTTAAAGTATCTCACCATAATCAAGAAGAAGGAATCGGACTCAGATTTACAAACAAATCAGGCAGTTTCAGTGTCTTCAAATGAAGCTCCATTACATCTCAAGTGGTGATTGACTGGCAATTTTTGTCTCCATCTTTAGCCGGAACTGTTCTAAAGGAAAAGGGCAGCTAGATCTGCTGATGCATTTGTCTGGCTTGTACTTTTGGTATTCCCTAGTTGCCAAACTGCCACTTTACGTTTTTCACTTTTCAGAATGCCCATGAAATTCTAAATTTTTTCTTGTTGATATAACTTCAGATTTATTTAATTGAAGAGGTACAAAAGGTTTTAAGAAGTAGGTTAGTCTGATAGCTAAGCTATTTCTCTTGCATGTTGATAAATGGCTGTTCAATGGTAATTAACCTAACCAGTAATCTTCATGGGATGAGCTAATAATAAAAGTAATAATAATAATAATAATAATAATAATAATAGAGTAGCAATTATAAGTTTCTATAGAAAGAGCAGGTATTTTGAAAACAGATGTTATGTGTCCTCATTGTGCTTTTTACACAGAAGACAAGAAGCAAAGGAAGGAATATATTTATCCCTTTCCCACTAATTGTGCAAACAATTCATGCAGAAGTCAAATAATCCTTGCCAGTTTTCTCAGTGAGTCAGGTGCAGACTCCTGGAGATGGAGGTAAGCAGAAAAGAGGTGTATGAATAGGGTAGTTTATTGGATCAAAGTGCACATGTTTTCAGTATTCATCATTTTTTTAAATCTGCATTTCTGTTGGTAGTTTCCACCTGACCAATCTACTCTTCCTCTTGAAATTTTAATGTCAATTCAAATATATACCAGAAAAAAAATATATATATATATATACCAGAGAGAGAAAAAAAAAGGGGAAAAAAAAGTCTACTTGGATTGCTATAAAACCCTGAGATCATAGGTTTATTATTTATGAAGACATAAATCCTGAAAAGCAGGTTAATATTTTTCTCTATTTTTGCAAGCAAAAGAAATGAAATGCACATGATTCTTTAGCAATGGGAGCTACAAATTCTGGAGGGAACAAAGTGAAAGCCTTCGGACCAGATAGTCCATTAGGTCCTGAAGGTGGTGTTAGTAGGCACCCATGCTACCTGAGCTTCCTTGTTATTATTTCCTAAAGATTTGAAACCAAGAGAGCCCGGCCTCAAATGATTCTCAGTTTGTTGGCCTGAAACCAAATCTAGAAGACAGGAAGGAGAGGTATTCTTCTAATGAGCATAATAGCAATTGAGTCACAAAAAAGACACAAAGTAGAATGGGAGCAAAAAAAAAAATTCCATTTTTTCTGTCACTCTTGCTTTTTTTTTCTTTCTTTATGAAAATGGTAGTGGTTTATTGCTCATTCTCTAATAGTTGTGGAACTCAGTACATCTATCAAAGGAATGTACTACATTGGCATGTCTAAGCTGGGCACCTATCTCTCTTGATGAGATCCATAATTATCATTGAAAAATGCACAGTGGGTGGGAGGTGACAAATACAGGACTCTAAGGATAATGTACAGCATCAAACTTTGTTACTATCATTCTGCAAAGTTCCACTGGAAAACTTATATGAGCAGAGTGCTCTAGGACCAGGAAATCAGAAAACAGTGTACATAATGGAAAAGACTAAGTGCCATCTTCTGCTTACAAACTGAGAGTCAAGTTATTGTGAAGGAATTACAGACTTTAAAAAATTACTGATACAGATCAAATGAAATCTCTAACTTCTGAGAGTCCCAAACAGGAAGTACATTCAGACCAATCTGATGAGATGACAGAGTATCTGTCACTAACCCAATGGTTGTGTTTATGCACACTTCCCTGCAGTGTGCTTGCAAAGGAAGCACCGTTGGCTCTGTAATAACTCAGGAGGAACAAATTGTGCCTACCCTTCATTCAGGCAGTTAGTGTCTGGGCTAGAAAAGTAACAAGATGGGTGACATTCCATTGATTATTTTTATAGCACTCAACACCACAGCACATATGCTCGTTAGCCTAATGACCACCACAAATGCTTTGAGGACACGTGGGTGGCTGACAATATATCAAAGCTCTATACACCCTGCCATGAAGTCACAGAGAAAATGGAAGCAGGGAAGGGAAAAAGGTAACATGCAAAATAAATCTGGCAAAGGAAAAAAAGTTTCTAGTAGTCTGGAGTAGAGGGAGTTGAAAAGGATGGTTGCATACTGGAAACCTATTAGGACTAGTCACTGGGAAACCAAAGATATCCTCTGAAAGATTATACTTCATATTCGGATTGAAATAAAACTTTTAAAGTAGCATTTCAAAATGGCAGTTTGTACCTGACTTTTCTCTGGCTGGCTTTGAAATGTTACATGGTCCCCATGGATATTCCAGCCATTCCAGATAATAACATGCAGAAGAGACAGTACTTCCCAGATTCATGAAAACAGCTAAAGAACTAGTTGAAAATTTCCGAATTCAAATTGTGGAATGAGAATGTATTCAGTTTCTATATAATTACCCTAGGTCCTACTACAAACTTCAGAAAATTGGATAGTGAGGTCCTTATATTAATTTTAATTTCCCTTTCCCTTCTTGCTAAGAAACTCATAAAAAACTTATAAATACCAAACTACTCCAGGACTCAAAATATAGCATGCTTGTTACTCAATTATAATGTTTCCCAAAGCATTTTCCATGGAACACCTGTCCCTCTTGATATCTAAGAATAAATGATTTCATTTTATTTTTTTAAAGATTTTATTAATTTATTCATGAGAGACAGAGACACAGGCAGAGGGAGAAGTAGGCTCCATGCAGGGAGGCCGATGGGGGACTAGATCTCGGATCCTGGGATCATGCCCTGAGTCAAAGGCAGACGCTCAACCGCTGAGCCAACCAGGCATCCCAAAATATTTCATTTTAAAATGACTTAAGAAATGTTTGAACTTACATAAAGACTCACAGTGTCTATGGGCATGTCAAAAATTCAAGAAGTCCTGCAATTAAAAGAATTGTTTTTACCAGAGCAAAACTAAAACAAAGCAAAATATCATAAGAAAAGACAAATGGACCATTATCTCTTATGAATATTGATGCAAAAAATCCTCAGTGAAATCTAGCAAAATACAAAAAGGATTCTACACCATGATGAAGTGGGATTTTTCCCAGGAATGCAAGGTAAGTTTAACACCTGGAAATCACTTAATGTAATCATACAATCTATTTACATGAAATGTCCAAAATAGGCAAATCTATAGAGATAGAATGCAGATTGGTGGCTTCTGAAGGATGAGGCAGGCTGGGGAGAATAACAGGTATAAGGGAGGGTGACAGCTACAGGGTATGGTGTTCTTTTTTGGGTAATGAAAATGCTCTAAAATTGATTGTGGTGGTGGTTGCATAACTCTAGTGAGTATACTAGAAACCAATGATTTTAAAATAAGTGAATATCTTTATATGTAATTATATCTCAGTAAAGGTGTTACCAAAAAAATAGTTTTCAGACTTTTTATATATAATTTCACTAACATCCCTAGAGTGATAATTTTGGCAAGTACTATTTTTGCCTTTGCAATTTTTTTTTTTGCTATTACTTACCTTTTTAGTCTTAAAAACTTTGTTAATGATCAGCAACATGTCACCACCACTGTAATGCCTTCCAAGATTTCCTATCATAAAAGGCAAATATCTTTGAAACATTTTTGGCCATGAGCTATAGCTCATATCCCTTCATGAGCCCTGAAGGGATAGATGAATAGATAGATGATAGATCGATAAGTTAATTTTTTACAAAGCAAATACTTATCTTTACTGTATGCAGTTCATCTTTTATGCATTTTATTTAAGTCTAGTCTATTTCATTTTTAATTGTTTTCATGATACATTAAATTAATAACACTCTGATGAGTGGCAACCTACAATTTGAAAAAGACTGTTCAAGATGAATGGATCTCATGTTGTACATTTTAAAACAAGTATCCCTTTATGTGTCAGTTTGCAATAATGAATAATCTTACCCTGAATTACTGTAGTGAGATATTATAGTCATTATCCATATGCTTTCTTCATCTTCTTTTTGAATGTTAGGGTTCTGCTCCTCTTTTGAATATTCTAATCATGAGTTACACAGGGAAGTAAATTATTTATGCAAGGGAAATACTGCTTTTTTGCAGAAAAGCCTCACTCTCCTACTTAAAAAAAAAATGATACTTGATTCCAAATGCCCTGTTGCATTGCCTGGAAAATTGTTCTTCTCTCCAATATGCTCCACTAAATGGTGGTTGACTGTTTTATTTACTATTCTTGTAATGGTTTCTGAGCTGTAACTCTGTCTTTCCTTCTCTATTCTGAGTTTATATGATCTAAATAAGCCTCTTTGTGTTCTGCTCCATGTTTTCTTATAGTTTTCCTTTCACATTAGTGAGCACATTGGAAACATAGTGAAGCCAACTTCAACTTAAGCAGATATATGGGTACAAAGCTTACTTTTACTGCATAATGCCATCAATTACATCCTATGAATGTGTACCACAAGTAATTTTATAATAGAAATAAGTCACGTCCAGCAATAAGGTGGCTTTCCAAACAACATGGTCTCAGATTTTCATTTTTCTTATTTTCATACCCACATATGATGATGATGATCATTTCTGTGTCCATTTTTAAATGATATATCCAGCCTTTAGATAAGTAATTCATACTGGTGGAAATAATAAGATATATTGAATTTGACAATCACTTCTTTCTTTGGTGTAGGGCTAGAGCAACATTGGGCATAGGTACTTCTAAATTTATTCTACATATGGCAATTGAATTTATTTCTCTAAGAAAACACTGTATGTGTGAGAGACAGACAGATAGACATAATAGAGACAGAGAGACAGAGACAGAGTTTTTCAAAGGACCAGAGAACATTTACACATTACAAGTCACGTGCCCCAAGTATCAGAAATTCTCTCCTTCAGGGATAGTTCCAGAGAAATTGTTCATAGAAACACTTGGCAAAAATATTACACAAAGGGCTTTAAAAGGAGTGGCCTTTGTTTAAATCCCACTTTTGAGCTTGGTGGTCATCTCTCTGCAAATACTAACCCCATTCTTAAAACTCTGTGTTTGTTATATCTAGATTTTACCTTGCTATGTTTACTTCAAACTAAAATTTCATGTCTCAGAGCCTCATATTTTTATTCTTAAGCATCCCTATGCCTCCTACAGTAGCTCACATACTTTGGCAAAAGTCTGCAAGCATCCTGTCTCCACTCTACATCCTTGGACTAGTCCTGAAAACCACAAACCTAATGAGTACTTTATTCACTTTTGTATGTGCTACAGATTCTTCATAAGGTCACTAACTTCAAGGGACATAAAATCCAGCTGCAGAGATGAAATCATGAATATCTACCAATAAAGAAATAATAACAAGAATTTGTGGTGCACATGATAAGTGCTACAGGATTTTAGAAAGGGGAAAGAGTACTAAAACTCCTGATAGTTGAAGAAGGTCTTACATAATAAGGAGGAATGCACTATATGTAAATAAGAAGGAAAGGAAGTATATTCCAAACAAAGAAATACAGGTAGGAAGCTGTGGGTCCTGGTGAGAGGGGGTTAATGGGTATGAATTCAAGTTGAATCTATCCTTTCTACTTATGTTATCTTAAACAAGTTAATTAATATATCTGAGCCAATACTAGTCTTACCTCTATAATTGAGATAAAGTACCTACAGTGCTTGGCAATTAGTAGGCAATCAATACATGTTTATTGCCTTCCTGTTCTAAAGAGGATTAATAAAAGTATAGTTGTAAATAAGAAACAATTGCTATTTTATGAATTTGGGGTAAGAAATGTTTTTTAAGTGCTCAGTTCAACCACAAACCTCTTACATATAACAGGTAACACGGTAACAAGAATGAGAACATTTTAAAAATCTAAATATCATACATATTTATATTCAAATGAAACAACATATGGCAGGATAGTGTCTTGCCCCTTTTCTCCTTTTTACTCATGGCATCCTTATTATTTATGGGGAAGAGACATGCTGGCATAATAAATTTATCAGACTGTTGCTGTGAAAGACAAATGGTCTTAAAAAGTAGATCCTCCATTCTGCAGAATGTGGCAATCCATAATACACAGGAATTAACTGAAAGGTCAGACTGAGCTGCAGGGAAGAGAGAGAAAAAATAAAGGCGAGGGAAAACTCAAGGTGAAAAGATCCCTGAATTGATGAGAAGGCCATCTAAAAGATGCTTTACTCCTTGAGATGTGGAATATATTCCTGGTTACCAGAAGTAGAGCCCCAGTCATTGAATCTGTGATCCTTTCCAACTGATATTGAAGTTAATGGCAAGATTTCCTAAAAATACAACCAAAGGTCAAATGGAAATAGTATAGATTGCCCAGTTTGGGATTCCCATGCTACTGCTGGCCCTCCCCTCCCTCCCATCTCTTGGTACAGCATCAATATGCTGACAGTTTCTACCTTTTATATATATGTATATATATTTCATTTCTACCTTCTAAAGAAGAAAAGAAACCCTTGCCAAAAGATCTATGTTTAAACAAAGTCCCTAATACGGGGACAAAGAGTGATAAAATGGAACAATAAAGTAAATTTTTTGAAAGCTGAGACAAAAGACTAACAAAATCTGCATGCTTAAGAAAACTTACATGGCACTTGTTCAATAGTACATATTAGGCAGTAACAAGAGGATGGGCAAAAAAAGAAGAAAGTACATAAAATGCAGAAAACAAGCTATCCTCAAGAATATGTGTTTGGCTTGTTCATCAAGTATCCAAGCACTGTTAATTAGCATTGTGCCATGTTCAAATATTATTCATAAGATCACTTCAGTGATAACCTCAGCTTAAAGAAAATGAAAACTGTTTCTCTTAAAGTGACTTCACAAGCTAATCTAGAAGTTAAACTTATAAAAATTGAAATATGTGGATTTTATAACAATAATTTTAGGAAATTGAAAAAAGTGGGAAAAATAAAGATATCAAAGAAAACTTAAATGAACATAAATATATTGAGGTAATATCTCATGGTTCTTGATAAGAACTTTCAGTGCAAGGCCTTCAACTGATTCAGAGAGACATCTTCAAGTCCAAGTAGACTTGTGTCAATATCCAACTGATTATAACCATAAAAATCACCTGGTTGTTGACATTAATTTCATCAGTATTTAGCAGGTACTCTTAATGATCACCTATAAAACATTGGGAGTGAATCAAAAAAATTCTAAAAATCTTTCTCAGTTTTCACATTCTTTGATTCATGATATTGCATTTGTATTCAGAGCTTTCAATGAGTCTTCCTCATCCAAACCTAGTGCATTCACATTAGTCATGAATGTTCTTTGCTTACTCTCTTCTGCCCTTACTCTACGCAATTTCCACTCATCTTTGAAGGATCCTCTCAAATATCCCCATTTCTAGGAAACGTTCCTAAACACTCAGGCTAGATCAGAACCTCTTCTTATGGGGATCCCTGGGTGGCGCAGCGGTTTAGCGCCTGTCTTTGGCCCAGGGCGCGATCCTGGAGACCCGGGATCGAATCCCACATCGGGCTTCCGGTGCATGGAGCCTGCTCCTCCCTCTGCCTGTGTCTCTGCCTCTCTCTCTCTCTCTCTCTCTCTCTCTCTGTGTGTGACTATCATAAAAATTAAAAAAAAAAAAAAAAGAACCTCTTCTTATATAATCTCACAGATTCCTTTTGATTAGATCCCTAGCACTGTCTATTGCAACTAATCAATTTTTTGTGTAATTGCTGATAAAATGTGTCTTCCCTACTAACATGTAAGTTCCATGAGCTAAGGGACATTATTTGTTTTATTCACCATGGATATCTAGCATCAAGAATTGTGACTGATCTATATAGGTGCTCAAAAATATTTGTTGAATGAGTAACTGTTCCACTTAAAATCGATTTGCTAAATTAAGAAAAATAAAACAGCATGATAGGATGATAGGAAATGTTAGAACCTTCAAGAAACTATGATGTTCATCATATCAAAAGTCAGTTATCCTTTCTCAGCCCCCATGGACATATGATTCTAGTACAGTGAAGAGTATGATAAAAAAGAGAGAGAGAGAGAGAGAAGTCAAGGACACTTCAGGTGTTAGAATTAAAATAACACAGCAGTATCCGTACTCATAAAACTATAGAACACTTATGAAAGAGATTGAAGAGGACACAAAGAAGTGGAAAACATTCCATGCTCATGAATTGGAAGAACAAATGTTAAAATGTCTATACTACCCAAAGTAATCTACACATTTAATGCAATCCCTATCAAAATACCTCTAGCATGTTTCACAGAGCTAGAACAAACAAATCCTAAAATTTGTATGAAGCCAGAAAAGACCTCAAGTAGCTAAAGCAATTCTGAAAAAGAAAAATGAAACTGGAGACATCATGATTCCGTATTTTAAGCTATATTACAAAGCTGTAGTCATCAAAACAGTGTGATACCAGCACACACACACAAAAAGACACATAGATCAAGGGAACAGAATAGAGAACCCAGAAAAGGACCCACAACCATAGTCAACTAATCTTTGACAAAGCAGGAAACAATATCCAATAGAGAAAAAGACAGTTTAACAAATGGTTTTGGGAAAACTGGACAGAAACATGCAGAAGAATGAAACTGGAACCCTTTCTTGAACCATACACAAAAATGAATTCAAAATGGATGAAAGGCCTAAATGTGAAACAGGAAATCATAGAAAACCTAGAGAACACAGACAGCAACCTCTTTGACCTTGGCAGTAGCAACTTCTTATTAGACATGTCACTGGAGGCAAGGAAAACACAAGCAAAAATGAACTATTGGGACTTCATCAAGATACAAATCTTTCACCCAACAAAGGAAACAATCAACAAAACTAAAAGGCAGCCTATGAAATGGGGGAAGATATTCTCAAATGACATATCTGATAAAGGGTTAGTATCCAAAGTCTATAAAAACCATACCAAACTCAACACCTAAAAACCAAATAATCCAGTTAAGAAATGGGCAGAAGACATGAATAGACACTTTCCCAACGAAGAAATCCAGGTGGCTAACAGACACATGAAAAGATGCTCAACATCACTCATCATCAGGGAAATATAAATCAAAACCACAATGAGATACCACTTCACACCTGTCAGAATGGCTAAAATTAACAACACAAGAAACAACAGGTGTTGGTGAGTATGTGGAGAAAGGGGAATGCTCTTGCCCTGTTGGTAGGAATGCAAACTGGTGCAACTACTCTGGAGGACAATTTGGAGATTCTTGGAAAAATAAAAAATAGAACTACCTTATGATCCAGCAATTGCACTACTAGATATTACCCAAAGATACAAAATACAAATTTAAAGAGGTACCTGTACCCCACTATTATAGTGGCATTATCAACTATAGCCAAACTATAGTCTGACTATGTCTATTTAATGTCAAATGATGAATGGATAAAGAAGAGTTGATATATATATATATAAAATATTATATATATAACAGAATATTACTCAGCCATAAAAAGAATGAAATATTGGTATTTGCAATGGCATGCATAGAGCCATAGTATATTATGCTAAGTGAAACAAGTCCAAGTCAGAGAAAGACAAATACCATATGATCTCACTCATATGTGGAATTTAAGAAAGAAAACAGATGAACATATGGGAACGGGAAAAAGAAAAAAAAGGAAAGAAGGAAACAAACCATAAGAAACTCTTAACAACAGAACAAACTGAGAGTTGATGGAGGGAGGTGGATGGAAGATGGGCTAGATAGTGGATGGCTATTAAAGAGGGCACTTGTGATGAGCACTAGGTGTTGTATGTAAGTAATAAGTCACTGAACTCTACTCCAGAAACCAACATTGCACTACATGTTAACTAACAAAATTTAAATTAAAAAATTAATTAAGTAATTTAATTAAATAATTCAGGCAGGATATTAGAATCCTATTCCCTGTGAAAACAGAAGAATCAGAATCATGCTGGCTCTCATATTATGTATTGATTATTATCCATTGGACCATTCATGTTCATTTTTCTCTTTTGTCTACCCTGCTCTGCACCCTGAGGAAATGCCCTCAGTGGAGTGCATCACCTGGTCCCTTGGTTGTCTGGCTTCATGTGGAATTCAGCCAATGGAAGATGCCAGTAGGTCAGAGGGCAGAAGAGAGAGACCAGGGGATTTATTTCCCTCATTCATTCCCTGTTTGGTCACAGCTTAGGAGTGTGTGGGGTAGGGGAGGGTGGTGTGTGATGGGGATGTTGGGGAATTGTGGCTTTTTTGTGTCCTCCATAATGTCTCTAGTGTCCAACTTACCTCTAACTAGGAGTAATAAGCAAGCTGTGTGCATATGGCCCATACTATTTATAACAGAAGGCACAAAATAAGGAGTGCCTGAGTGGCTCATTCTGTTAAGTGTCCAACTCTTGATTTCAGCTCAGGTCATGATCTCAGGGTTATGAGACTGAGTCCCATGTCCAGCTCTGCACTAAACGTGAAGCCTCCTTAAGATTCTATCTCTCTGTCTGTCCTTCTGTCCGTCCTCCCAGCTCATGTATTCTCTCTCTCTCTCTCAAAAAGAGAAAAAGAAGGCACAAAGCAAGAGTAAGATGTCTTCATTCTCAAAAAGTTTAAATTCTAGTAAATATATCTACAATAAACCCATATCAATGACAGCCATGATAAACCCATGGAGATTTCTCCAAGGGTACATTGAAAAGTTAATTAACTCCTGTAGGTGACTAGAATTTTTCACAAATTATTACACTATGCCTTTTAAGTGCATATTTTTTTTTTGAAGAACTACTTAAAAGACTACAAAGAGGAATCAAAGAGGAATAAAGTTCCATTTCAATCATATAGGACTTGTATGACATTGGAGCAAAGAGCAAACATAATGCATGGAGAAAAGTTCAATTATCATGCTAACCAGATAAGGAGTGTAATTGAGGTCAGATACTATGATGTGCATTATGTGACCCCACACTTGAAACAGAGGCACATATTAGAGCAAAAGTCTACATCTTTCTCTGATATCTTTGATTATCATCAAAGACATATTTATTTAATAAAACTTTGTGGTCTAAAAATCTTTTTTAATCTGGCCTACTCTGTAATGTATTGACATTTCTTCTTATTTTAATCACTAAGGAATTTGATAGAATGTGAAAGTGAATATTTGAAAATATATACAAACATCAAATTGGGAATTAATTATCTTATGACTAGTACTTGGAGTCAGAAAAAAGACCTAATATTTGTTGATGATGATGATATAATAATAATAATGTAATATACATGTCACTTTCTATATATCAGAAACTCTGATATTATTCCAATTAATACTCAAATAATACTGTATAAGATGAATATGTGTATTATCCTCATGTTATAGAATGGCCACCATATTTGGAGCAATTAAGTAACTCATCCAAGATTATAGAGCTAAGCCCAAGAATTTGGATTTGGACCCATATTTGTAAATTCCAGAACCTTCTGCTCTAATTTAAAAATAGCTTAAACCATTCTATGCTATATTTGCATTGTACATAGGAAAGAATTGATATTCCATGGTAGTAGCCTATCTCATAAGTTCACAAGGAGAATTTCTGCAATCATGTCAGTAAAAAACTTTAGAAAGAAGATGCCATGCAAGATATATTCTCGTGTTCTATTTTTGTCCTCCGCCCATCACCAAATACTTTCACCTATGCATAATAAATCACTTGAATACATTTTACAAAAATGAAACCCAGTGCCCAGAAAAAAAAAAAAAAAGATTTGCTTTTTATATTGCTTACTTAAAGGAAAATTCCTTAAAGAAAAAGCAATGGAAAATAACATACACAACAACAACAGACATTTCCATTAAATTTTTTAAAGATTTTATTTATTTATTCATGACAGAGAGAAAGAGAGGCAGAGACACAGGCAGAGAGAGAAGCAGGCTCCACACAAAGAGCCCGATGTGGAAGTTGATCCTGGGACTCCGGGATCACACCCTGAGCCAAAGCAGACGCCCAACCGCTGAGCCACCCAGGTGTGCCTCCATTAAATTTTTAATATTACTGAGTCACATTAAATGTTTCCTCACAGACAAAAAAAGTAAAGATAAAGTAGACTCTAAATAATTTTACAGTGACCAATTTATGTGACTTTCAAGTATTTGCACAATATGTCAGTTTTACAGGAATAATTTAATTTAATTTAACTTATTAGTAATATATCAAATTAATGGTATAAAATATCAATTATATATAATTATATCAATAATATATCAAATTAATGGTATATGAAATTGATGGTATAGACAAATTTCACAACACCATTGATTTTCAGAAACTTGAAAATTAATTTAAAATATTTTGAGCCATAAAATAATGCCTCCATATTGCTTTCTGTTCATTTAGTGGAAAGAAGGATTTATATAGCTATATATAACATATAAAAGTAAATATAAAGCATTTATTGGTTTAAAAGAAAATTTTGGTTTGGTTTGGCTTTGTGATTTAGTACATTAATTTATGGTGACAATGATACTCTTTTCTTTAGAAGGTTGTCCAAAAGAGAACTTGAGCACCTGTGTAATGTCCTACCCAGGATTTCTAGTCTATTGCTCAGTTCTTTTCACTCCCATGCAACTGCCAATAGCAGTAAAATCTACAATTTCCATTTCATTCAGTATTATTGTTATTGAAAGAAACCAGATGGTACATGGGATAGTACCTTTCCATAGGCTAATAAAGTCCTGCAATTAGTAAGCTGCATCTACTTTTATGTAGAAGAACTGGATTTAACTCCAGGAATACTCATGCTGATATGAGATCATTGCAGCCCTTTCTATTCCCCAGTCTTCTGGCCAATCTACTTTACTTGCTTCTTGCTCAGATTCTTCTCAGTACCTCAAGTTTTTGCGAAGAGTCTACACTTCCATCTCCTTCCTACATTATAGCCTCCTCTTGGCTCCCAACACTTCAGATCTTGATCTATTTTCCATATGCCTCACAGTAATTCAAATGGGCCAATATAATTTATTAGTTTGATACCCACTTCACCAGTCTATCCCAGATATGTTCCCTCTCTGCTTCAACTTCTATCCTCCAATAATTTTTTAGTGCAACTAGTTCTATTTCTGTGGAGAGGGGCTACCTCCATTATCTATCAACTGTTGTCAATTGTCACGTTCTGCTGTCCTCAGCTAACCTTCTAATATTTGTCTGTAACTGCCAATACACCAAAAATTATGATCATGAATCCTATGATGCTATTTAGCAGACAGATATAGTTCTCTATGACTTTTTTCTTTTTGATGTTTATCTTCTCTAATTGCTTATCCTTAAGGAGTTCTGGAAATTCTCTAGTACTTTGCTAATGCTTTACTAAACTCTACTACCTGAATATTTGGTGACTTGCCATCTCCATTAATAAAGTTTCTACTCTACTAGCATTTCAGCAAAGGATTCCCAACTTCAATCAAGCCATGATGCCCCTATTATGTATTGCCTGAGTTCCTAACAACTTCCCTTTTTTTAATATGCTTGTGAAACATGGAAATATATATAGTTAAAATGATTAATAATTCATATACCATAGAAGATTTTTAAAAACCTCAATTCCCGTCAAAACAATATTACCAGAGAAACAAACAAAAAAAAACCCACTTTTTAAAAGTCAGTGAAGAAATATGGACAGTAAGAAATCAAAAAAGAAATATACTTCAGGGGCAGCCCAGGTGGCTCAGCAGTTTAGCTCCTGCCTTCAGGCCAGGGCGATCCTGAAGACCTGGGATGGAGTCCCACATCAGGCTCCCTGCATGGAGCCTGCTTCTCCCTCTGCCTGTGTCTTTGCCTCTCTCTCTCTCTCTTTCTTTCTCTCATGAATAAATAAATAAAATCTTAAAAAAAAGAAAAAAAAAATATATATATATATATTTCAGAAGAATGAGCCAGAAGCAAGCAAAAACAAATAATGTTTGAATACTTGGAGCCACTTATTGAAGTCTTGCAAAAAAAAAAAGTGTAGCTTTTGCTCAGAGAAGGAGTAAAAGCTAAAATTTTGACAAATTTATGAGCACATGTCAGATTAGAACCTAGAGGAAATCTAATGCAAAGACATCTTGAACTCTTACAGAAATACTCCCATAATCTCACAGTTTCTGTGTCTCACAGGCAGGGAGTCTAAATCTCTTATTATCCAAGTCTTCAGCTTCACAGAGCATTGTTCTTAAAGCCATGAGGTCTAATGGTCTAAAAGTGATAAGATCTGTTAGAATTCAAAATAAGAGATTTTTTAAAAAGCAAAAGAACACTTAAATTTTTTCCTGAATCTGATTTTTTAAAAGGCAGCCCATTGACTCAGAAAGTTCAAGAAACACAGATAAATAAGTATTAAGAAGGTATGTTATGGAGGCGCCTGGGTGGCTCAGGGATTGAGCATCTGCTTTTGATTCAGTTCATCATCCCGGAGTCCTGGGATCGAGTCCCGCATTGGGCTCCCCTCAGGGAGCCTGCTTCTCCCTCTGCCTAGGTCTCTGCCTCTCTCTGTGTCTCTTATGAATAAATAAATAAAACCTTAAAAAAAGAAGGTATGTCATAGTCAAAATGACAAAAATAAAGAGTAAACTATTTTTAAAAATAGGAAAAAAGGCACATTACATACAAAAAAAATATGAATGACACTTGAATAAATCTTTACACTGAAAACTAACATACATTGCTAAGAGAACTCTTAAAAGACACACACACGCATACATCCCATTGTCATGGGCTAGAATACTTGATAATGTTAAGATGATAACTTTCTCTAAATTTATCTATAGATTCAACATTGCAGTCAAAATCTCAATAGTTCTTTAGTCAAAAACAATCTTGAAAGAAACCAAGAAACTTGGAAGAATTCCATTACCTGATTTCACGATTAATTATGACACTATTATAATTAAAACAGTAATGTATCCATGTAAGGATAGAGAAATAGGTTAATGGAAGGGAATAGAGTCCAGACCCACAGATACACAGTCAAAAATATAGAAAAAATAACCTAATGGCAATCTATGTATGCATCACTCACTTGTGCATTTTGACATATTAGCCTCAATTTTTTTGTGTGATAACCCTTACAGGTATTGCTCAAAAACCCTGTCAACCTTCAGTAAATCTGTTTCCCTTTCTTCCCTTCCATTGCTCTGAATTTGGTGCTTACTAGATGATGAGACTATAGGTAATTTATGTAGTATGATAGGCTGCTTTTTTAACTTATGCAAATTTAAACAAACTTTATATGTTGTTTGGTAATTTGTTTTTTTGGTACTTGTTTTTTTTACATTTGTCCATGTTGATAGATGTACCTCTAACTTACTCACTTTTATTGGTGTATGTCATCACACTGTGTAAATACACCACACACACTATTCTTGTGTTCTATTGACTTGCAAGTTTTGGTATTATGAAAAAAAAGTGTTGGAATAAACACTTTTTAAATACTATACATATATGAAAGAGTATCTTTATGGCAAAATCTTTCAAATGATGATTTGAGCAGGTACCTGGGGTGCTGAAACCATTTATAGGCTCTACAGGAACAAAATCATTTCCTTAATACTAAGACATGATTTGCCTTTTGCATTTTCATCCTCTCCTGAGTGTAGAGGGGAGTTTTCCAGACACTAAGTGCTAAGTGGTCATGTCATCTCTATGACAGCTAATAAAATGTGTTCTTGCGTATTCTTATGTTTTAAATTTTTCTCAAATGTAAATGGCAATGCAGTAAAGATCAATAGACTATAACCCACATAATTATGGTTCCTTGAAGTCCTCACTAATTTTTTCAAGTGTAAAGGAATCTTGATATCAAAATATTTAAGAATTGCTGTAGTAGACTATACAAACAAAAATGTATCTTCAGCTTTACTATCTTGTTGAATTTTCTTCAAATGGGCTATAATGATGCATGCCATCACAAATATTGGGTTAACAAAATTTAGCCTCCACTCCTCTTCTTTACTTCTACAACTTATACAAAGGTATCTGATTAAATGAACCTAATCAAATCTAAAATACCAGTTGAAAAGGAGCCTGTGGTTTGCAATTATCTTTCTAAATTTTGCAAGTCCAGAAGCATACTAGTTCATGAGTTCCATACCATACCTCTCCCTGGGTGGAGTAAGGAGGACGCCCACCTGTATGAAGCTGCTCAGGTGGAGGTGTTTTATCAGTCAGACTCTTGACATTCAGGATGTGGTGGCTCCTGGGTGGTTCAGCGGTTGAGCGTCTACCTGCAGCTCAGGGCTGATCCCAGGAACCTGGGATCAAATCCTGCATCGGATTCCCCGCGAGGAACCTGATTCTCCTTCTGCCTATGTCTCTGCCTCTCGCTCTGTGTCTCTCATGGGTAAATAAATAAAATCTTTTAAAAAAATATTAAGCTATCCCTTTATACCCATCTTAACAAATTTTGCCTTAGTTTTGTGTTGTCTTATCTTAATACCTACTATTGTTTTTATTTTCATTTCTCATCCTTTAATTTTTATCCAGTAATGTGTATATATCAAGTATGTATGATTTGAGGGATATCTTTCTTTAGGAGTCACAATCTCTTTATCTTTCATTTTCCAGGATTTTCTCATTTACCCTCAATAGTACTTACTGGACCTTTAACAGTAACCATCCTCCCTTGCGCATTCTATAACATAATTTTCATTTCTAAGATAATTTTGTCTTTTCCTCACTTTGCTTTCTGCATTTTGTCGGTCCCGGCTCCTTTTCTTTATCTTATCCAGGATTTTGCATTTCTGTTCCCTTGTATTAATATCTGAATTTTTTTTAATTACATAGAATTCTTTTTAATTTTCTGGTGTGATTTTTCTGATTTGTTTTATCTGCTAGAAAGTTTTCTTATTTTTTGTTCTGCATTATTTTCTAGTTTACCCCACTCCACACTCAATCTTTGATCCTGTCTTGTTTCACTAAGGCCTTTATCATCTGAAGTGTGTTCCTTTCCTTTACCATTCAGCAACTTTTGCCAAGTGACAATGTTTCAAAGCAATGACTTCTGGAGACTGTCCCTTCCCATCCCATAAACATCAAAAACCCTTTCTGTCATCTTTTTTGCCAGTGTTCTGATTGACCAGGTTTCAAACCTGTTCTGAGTTCCCATGCACAGTGATGCCCTCTCCTCCTGTTCCTCTTGTTTGTTTAAGCTGCTGATGCTATTCATTCTCCTTGATTTTCTCGGTCTTCTCATCATATTCCCTTCACCCTTGTGGACTCTGGGTCCACCTCCAGGCTTTATTTCCCACTTATTGATAAACTGGAATTTGTAGTCTTCCTAAGAATACTATAGATATAGGCTTTGGGAATATTCATTTGCTCTCTTTCTTCCCCATATGATTTTTCTGAAGGAGGTGATAGGATACCCAGACCTACATGGCTATCTTTATTTTACCTTCTAACATGTCCTGGGATGGCTTATTGTAAAGTTTTATCAGAATTTCCAAAAATAATAATAAATTCATATGTAGTAAGTCTATTGCTTTATTGATTGTTTTTCTCAACTTTAATCTATTACGTAGTCTGGGATTTTAGTAAAGAGCTGTGAATGTAAAGGGTTTTATGATTTATATGCTTGTTTCTCCTGCCCCCAACAAACTTTCCCATATATAGGTCTAGTAATTTAGAATTTGCCTCTACCCAGCTGTTCCTCCAACTCCAGAACCAGATCTTTCAATGAAAATTTTTAGTTTCTTCTCTGTGGTGGTTTTTGGAAAATTACAGAGCAAGCAAGCAAACACTTGATGCATTTCCTGATTACAAGGGTGAGCCTGTGTCTTCCTGCCTCCCAAAGTCCACAGCTTGCTGAAAGCACTATTCCAGAAAGGGGTCAACACATTTTTGATACTCAATTTTCTCTTGTTTTTGAGGGAACTTCATCACACTTCGAACCCTGGCTTCAGTCATGGGCTTAGCTTTGGACCTGTATGAAGCATTTCCATTTTTTAATGTATTATCCATTACTGATATGTCTCTGGAACAGATGGAGGCACTAAACTATGATTTTATGGAGGCATTTCGACCATAAACTTTAGGTTGAGTTAATGTAGGACAAATTATAGATCTTTAGATTTTAAAGTAATCCTTCCTGTAGAGAATAGAATGATAGGATGTCAGCATGTGTCCATGTAGGTCTTACTATGTGTCCAGAACCAGAGTTGGTGTTTTATATATATTATTATCATCTGTATTTTTATGAGTGGAGAAATAAAGCAGATGAGTCAATGAAGCATCATCTCCAAGTAGTATTAAAATATAGTCCAGTTTTTGTCCCAAGTGAATAATCTCTCCAACATATTGTTCTTAAAGGTTGGAAAAGAATTCTAGGAGAAAGAACCTATGTTCTTCATGGTTAAAGTTTCTGAATTTGCATAAACAATCTGCTGAGAATTTATTTATTTATTTCTAATTTTTTTTTAATTTTATTTATTTATTCATGAGAGACAGAGAGAGAGAGAGAGAGGCAGAGACACTGGCAGAGGGAGAAGCAGGCTCCATGCAGAGAGCCCGACGTGGGACTCGATTCCAGGTCTCCAGGGTCACGACCTGGGCTGAAGGCGGCGCTAAACCGCTGAGCCACCCGGGCTGCCCCTGAGAATTTTTTTAAATGTTTATGAAATACTTTGAGATCTTCTGATGAAATTGCTTTTAGCACAAATCATTTTGCCCACACAAATGGATCCAGTTGTGCCAACAGAAATTAGTTTCCAGGCAGTTTCAATGAAGGATAATTCCAGATATTCTGCTATTTTAACAGTATCTTCTGAGCCTTTTAATTTTCTTGATTTACAGCATGATTTACCATGATTTATCCCCACTCAGGATCAGGTTCCCATTACTCACTGGACCAATCTACTTAGAGCTTTCCCATACACAGAGCTCCCTCTAAAGAGAAGGAGAGAAATGAGACTCCCACTGGCTCCCTCTCCCCACCAATCTCAATCTCTAGCTGAAACCAAGACTGGCAACAGAAGGCGGCAAAATACACCCCATTAGGAATGTTTTCCTTTCCGTTTTGGATATTTTACTTGTTTTAAACGAGGGAATTTTGCCTTTTGAGCATCAGTCTCTTGCTTTCCGTGAGCTCTTTATATTTCTATACAAATGTGCAGAGTTCTTAGAGGATTTAAAAGAAATGATCCCTTAGTAATTTCCATTTCTACAAATGTCTACATTTTTTAGCCTATAATCTTCAATTCCTTAAAATTAACTTTATTGAAATCATATTACCATAACATTCTTTTAAAATTGCTTTCTTTAAAATTCAGTATCTTTCTTTGCATATTCATTCTCCTTAACCAGATTCTATCTCTCTGATTCTCCTCCCATCCCTCTGACTTCTCCTTTTCTTTACAATTCAGTGATTTCACTTTTTCTGTAATTCTGAACAGCCCCCAAGTTCCCTTTTCACTGTTTCGCTGCTTTTCTTACCCTCCAGTGAACCTCACTTACCTCCATTGATATAGCACTCTTCCCTCTGCAGGTGATTCAGATCCCACAAGTGTCTGCAATCATCCACAGCATTACTGAACACTGAGTTATTTTCTTAGGTTTTCCAGTGTTACCTCAAATCTACCTTGCCTAAAATACAATATTACATTTTTAATTAAGTTTTTTATTTTAATTCCAGTATAGTTAATATAGAGTGTTATATTAGTTTCAGGTGTACGATATAGTGATTCAGTACTTCTAGACATTATTCAGTTCTAATGACGTTGAGTATACTTTTTAATCTCCATTACCTATTTCACCCATCCCCTACCCACCTCCCCTCTGGTAACTATCCGTTTGTTCTCTATAGTTCAGAGTCTGCTCTCTCTCTCCTTTTTTATTACCTTTGCTCATTTGTTTTGTTTCTTAAATTCCACATATGAGTGAAATCATATGGTATTTGCCTTAGCACTATACAAGCATTATACAAGAGAGGCACCTGGGTAGCTTAGTGGTTGAGCATCTGCCTTTGGTTCAGGTTGTGATGCCAGGGTCCTGGGTATTTGCCTTAGCATTATACTCTATACCTCCACCCACGTCATTCATTGTAAATGGAAAGATTTCATTTTTTATATATTATATATATTTGATTAATATATATTTGACTATATGCACACACAAACACACAAGTAAAGCTACCTAAAAATAGAACTACCATACAATCCACTAATCATACTACTAAGTATTTACCAAAAAAAAAAAAAGCACTAATTCAAAAGAATACATGCAGCATGTTTATTATAGCATTACTTACAATAGCCAAACTATGGAAGTAGGCCAAATGCTCATCGATAGTGGAGATATATATATGTGGATGGATGGATGGATACATATATATATACTTATACATATATCCACATGTGACACATCTTCTTTATCCATTCATCAGTCAATGGACATTTGAGATCTCTCCATAGTTTGGCTATTGTTGATAATGCTGCCTTGAACATCAGGGTACATGTACCCCTTGAAATCTGTATTTTTGTATCCTTTAGGTAAATACCTAGTAGCGCAATTGCTGGCTTGTAGTGTAGTTCTGTTTTTAACTTTTGGAGGAAGTTCTAAACTGTTCTCCAGAGTGGCCCACTGACAGTGCAAGAGGATCCCCTTTCTCCACATCCTCACCAAACTTGTTGTTTCTTGTGGGGTTTATTTTTAAGATTTTATTTATCAATTCATGAGAGAGAGAAGCGGAGACATAGACAGAGGGAGAAGCAGGCTCCCTACAGGAAGCCTGATGCAGGCAGGACTCAATCCCAGGACCCCAGCATCACAACCTGAACCAAAGGCAGATGCCCAAACACTAAGCCACCCAGGTGCCTCTCTTGTATTTTTAATTTAGCCATTCTGATAGATATGAGGTGATATCTCATTGTAGTTTTTATTTAATTTGCATTTCCTGATGATGAGTGATGTTAAGCATCTTTTCATGTGTCTGTTGGACATCGGGATGTCTTCTTTGGAAAAATGTGTGTTCATATCTTCTGTCCATTTTTTTAAATAAATTTATTTTTTATTGGTGTTCAATTTGTCAACATACAGAATAACACCCAGTGCTCATCCCAGCAAGTGCCCACCTCAGTGCCTGTCACCCAGTCACCACCACCCCCCGCCCACCTCCCCTTCCACCACCCCTAGTTCGTTTCCCAGACTTAGGAGTCTCTCATGGTCTGTCTCCCTTTCTGATATTTCCCTCTTATTCTTTCTCCTTTCCCCTTTATTCCTTTTCACTATTTTTTATATTCCCCAAATGAATGAGACCATATAATGTTTGTCCTTCTCCGATTGACTTATTTAACTCAGCATAATACCCTCCAGTTCCATCCACTTCGAAGCAAATGGTGGGTATTTGTCGTTTCTAATGGCTGAGTAATATTCCATTCTGTCCATTTTTAATTGGATTATTTGTTTTTTGGGTGTTAAATTGTATAATTTCTTTATAGATTTTAGATTCTAACCCTTATGAAATATGTCGTTTGCAAATACCATTCTGTAGGTTGCCTTTTAGTTTTGTTTCCTTTGCTGTGCAGAAGCTTTGTATTTTGATGTAATCCCAGTAGTTTATTTTTGTTTTGTTTCTCTGGCTTCAGGAACCATAACTAGGAAAAAAAGTTCCTGTGTCCAATGTTGGAGAAATTACTGCCTGTATTCTCTTCCAGGATTTTTATAGTTTCAGGTTTCACATTTTTGTCCTTAATCCATTTTGAATTTATCTTTGTGTATCATATAAGAAAGTGGTCCAGTTTCATTTTTGTTGCACATAGCACTCTAATTTTGCTTTGAGTAGTAGGAATATTTGAATAATATTTGCTCTTCCAATCCACGAGCATGAAATATCTTTCCACTTGTTTGTGTCATCTTCAATATTTTTCATAAGTATTTTATAGTTTTTGGAGTACAGGTCTTTCACCTCCTTGGTTAAGTTTATTGCTAGGTATTTTATGATCTTTGGTGCAATTTTAAATAGGATTGCTTTCCTAATTTCTCTTTTTGTTGCTTCATTAGTAGTGTATAGAAAGGCCACAGATTCCTGTAAATTGATTTTTTATCCTTTAACCTTACTGATTTAATTTATCAGTTCTAGTAGTTTTTTTGGTGAAGTTTTTAGGGTTTTCTATATATAGTATCATGTCACTCAAACTGTGAAAGTTTTACTTCTTCCTTATCAATTTGAGTGACTTTTATTCCTTCATCTTGTCTAATTGCTGGGGCTAGGACTTGTCCAGTACTGTTAAATAACAGTAGTGAGAATAGACAACTCTCTCCTGTTCCTGACTTAGGAGAAATGTCCTCAGTTTTTCCACCATTGAGTATAATTTTCGCTATGGTTTTTCATATATGGCTTTTATTATGTTTAGGTATGTTCCCCTTTATCCTACTTTGTTGAGGGTTTTTATCATGAATAGATACTATACTGAAATACTGCATCTTCCTCTCAAAAAAATCATAGCTGTTCTTTCATGCCTGATAACCTCCCAATCATATAAAATTGACTATTTTTAGTGGTAATCAGATGTCAAGTCCTACCTGTTCTTTTTTAAAAAAGAATTCTGTTGCATCTGTGCTTCTATCTTCCTACTAACATATCCTACTTCAGATCTATCACCACATATTATTTACATAGGCTTTGGCTTGTTTCTGTGTCTCATGTCTTTCCAGGGCAACATGAATTAAACTCTAATAGATTTGGCTTCCTACGGAACTGCTTCTTCATGTGACATCTTTCAAAATCTCAATGTAATACCACTATCTCTTTAATTAGGCTTCCTCTCTTTAATATGGAACAGAGGCCCTCCACAACAAAAGTAGACTTGATTCCAATTTTATAAGCATCCAAAATTCAACAAATATATGTGCCAGACACTATGCTAGGTGCTTGAGATAGATCAGATATAAAAATAAGGAGAAAAACCTTTTCACCTCAGTAGAGTTTTCATTCTTGTGAGAAGCGACAGACAATAAACAATAAATATAAAGAATAAAACAGTAAATTATACAGAATGCTATAAGGTAAGGATTAGGAAAAACAACATGAGCAGCTAAGAATAATAAATGATGTGGGGTGAGTTGCATTTTTACATAGCATGATCAGAGGAGCCTTCCTTGAGAAAGTTACAACGTAAGCCACGGTATGAAGGAAGTGCTAGTTCTCAAGGAACAGGGTGCCAGTATGACTAGAGGGAAGTGAAGAAGGAAGAGAATGGTAGGAGATCAGGTGAGAGAGAGCAGATCTCAGATTCAAGACCTTTTAGGTTGTTGTGAGAGTTTTGGCAGCTTTTACTCTGAGGGAAATGTGTGAACAGCTGGGGATGACTTTGAAAAATCATTTAGACATCCAAGCTGAGAGATCTTGTAGACAACTAAATGCATCCACCTAGTTTAGGAGATACATCTTATTTGAAATATATTTTAGGAATTGCCAGTTTTAGGAAACAACATCACTATATTAATTTTCTTATTTTTACCAAACATCCCTACACTCACATCCCAAATCTATGCATTTTTCTTTATGTATGTATTTTTTATTTTACTTTCAACTTGTAGCACTTGCTTTTAGCAGAGAGTCTCTGTTTATTGTTCTGTGCTTGATTCTTGTTTAACCATCTTTAAATTCATTCACCAAATATTTATTTATTACTTTCTATGTTCTGGGGACTTCCTGGAAATCAGGGATCTGATAAGTATAAAAGAAACAAGATACTTACCTTCTTGTAACTGATAGTCTAATGAGGAAAAAAAGGAGATAAAATAGACACTTTTGACACAAATCACCACTTCTTCCTCCTCAATACAGTTTCTTCACTTTGCCACCAGCTTTAAGTTTTCATCTTATCTCAGCCTCTTTTTCAGTCCCCTTTGCTGGTCCCCAGCTCTTCTCTCCATCCCCTTGGTATGAGGAAAGCCCCAAGTTTTGCTCTTCCTTCCTCTCCTTTCCTCCATGTACCATCACTCTCTTGATGTTATTAAGTCTCACAGCTTGAAATGCCACTTGTAGAACTATGGCTCCCATAGTCCTACTTCCAGGCCAGATCACTCCTCCAAATTCCAGACTCATTTCCAAAGTCAATTTGACATCTCTACTTGAATAGTCAAAGAACTACTCAAACCCATTACGTCCAAAACCAAAGAGCTGACCCTCCCCTTCAAACATGCCCCTAAAATCACCTTCTCCATTTCTGTTGATGGCAAAAATATCTTTGCTCAGACCACAAACATTTTTTTACTTGTTTCTTTAATTCATGCATTGCTTCCAATCATTGAGAAATTCTGCTGCCCGCACCTTCAAAATGTATCCAGAATACCACTAATTCTCAGTACTTTCACTGCTAACCACCTGTTCGAAGTATTCATCCAATCCAACTTCAATTATTACAACAGCCTTCTACCTGGGTTCAGTACTTCTCCCTGGAACTCCCACCTCTTTTTCTCAAAAAGTCACCATAGTATCTCTCTTACACTGTTAGTAAGATTGATCATGTCTCCTCTGTGCTCAACGCCTTATAGTGGTTCCCTATTTGCTTCAAAGTAAAAGCCAAGGTCCACAGAAGACCATCAAAACGCTAAAATCTCATAAAAGTCCACATCATCTCTGATCTCATGCGTTACCCTCCCCATCATTCATTTTGCCCCAGATCCTGACCCCTGGTTCATCCTCAAACCCACCAGACCCTCTCGTGCATCAGAACCACTGACTGGATATTTCCTCTGCCTGGAATACTTTTCTACAGAGTGGCAATCTCTGACCACCTTCAAGTTTTCCTTCAAATATCACTTGGAACTCTCAATTCTTTTACCTTGATTTTATTTCTTTTTTAAATAAAAAAACTAAACCAAATTTAATAACATTCTAATACAACTTACTCATTTAGTTTTAGTTTTATTATCTCCTCACAATAGAATGTAAGCTTCATGAGGAATTTTACCAATTTTTTCATTTTGACAACAATGTCTAGGGAAGTACCAGGCACATAATGGGCACTCAATACATATTTATTAAATGAATAAATGAAAGAAGAGTACAAATAAATATATTTCAAATTACATATTTTACAAATGCTATGGAAGAAATAAACAAGGGGCTGTGATAACCATGGACCTATTTTAAGTAAGTTTTTTAGGGAAGGCCCTGCATATAGATGACACACTATGATGAGAAGGATGCAGTGCCAGAAACTAAGGGTGTGGGAGGCAGGTGTGTGGACTTGTAAGTGGAGTAGAAATTGTAAGGAAAAGCAGAGGGACAGCAAGTATTCCAAGAATTCCATCTACATGATAAACTTGAAAAGAAAACATGCAACTATTGGAAAGTGCTGAATTCATTAACCACTTGTAAAGTCACCTTCTGTCTTCAACGATAAAATGTGTCAAATGATTTTAAAGATGAGCTGAATGTGCCACACATTCTGCATGCTTATTAGTGTTTGTACAGGGTACTTGTTGCCAAAACTGGCTAAGTAATTTGCAGGTCCTCTTATTTAAAAAGTAAAGAATTCAAGAAAGTGATGGCAGATTATTAAACCAATGCAGGACCCTTCTAATCCCACTGACCACATACCAATGAAGCTGGTCCTGCTTGCAGTATTTTATGCTTACCTTTCATAACAGCAACATTGTGATACACCTGCATGACTGTTGTTCAATATCACAGAAAAGACACTCTGAGCCACATAAGTATATCCCACCTAAATGCAACTAAATATCTCCTCAAGTTAATGTATCTGGAGCCAGATCCCTAAAATACCCACTGTCACTCTGGTGTACCCTGACATGAAGGAAAGTGTGAGGAAGGGAAAGTTAGAATGGAGGGATAAAGGAGTCTTAAGCAAATTCTGTTTAAAATTCAGCATAAACACCTTACATTTGCAAATTTACCAGAACACATGATTATATAAGATATTTCTTGAGCCTCTCGCAGCTTAGTCTGGGTTTCAAAAGTGAAGAACACTGAGGCAAAATCTTGTACTTTATTGTAAATCTAATCTGATTGTGAGCTTTGGGCATAGCCACATATCAAGATTCCAATGAATACGGGTGTTTCCACAACAGAAGGGGTTTTCTTACTGCCCATTTTGGGGCCACTATTCTTTCTGTGTTGCTGCCTGATGAACCAGTAAGTTAAGTTTCTATTCACTCTTCTTTTGGGAGCTAGATGAAAAACTGAGATATCAAGTCAACATTCTGAGGAAGGCTTCTCCATTTCATCACTTCCAGATTCTCTCTGGAAATCTAATTTGCATCCAACCATCATTGAAGTTGACTGGATGCTAATGTTATGGTCAGTTGATGAAATGCAACTATGTGGTTGGGTGTCATTGATTACATATATTGCAGCCTGAAATATTTTCACAGGCCTTCAGAATTAGAGTTAGTATAAGCTTTTCTTACCACTAAGTTGTTTGTCATAGGACTTTTTGACATTTGACACTGAAACTCAGAGGCAGCAGTGAGCATAACTCTGAGAAACTGATGGTTTGCCTCAGAAAATATCAATCACTAAATTTCACTCCCTTCAAGTCCAATCAAGTTTTACATCTCCAATATCACAGGGGTTTGGGATGGGGGACTTCTTGTAGAAGTCCTGAAAAATCCTATCTCCCCAAACTTTACTGCCATTCCCCTATACTCTTTTATAATCGTCTAACTAAAAGATTGACTCAGAGGTGAAGACTGGTACAATTTGCTCCTTCCTGCAAGGGCTCAATGGTGAAGAATCATATTTGGTTTTATTTATCAAATCAGATCCATAAACACTCCTGATATAAGCATCAACAAGAACACCTTGTTCACAGAGCTACACTGCTAATAAGCAATTGATTTGTTTTTTCAACCTGGTGAAAATGAAACTAACTCCTGGAAGTGCTCCAATTATCCAGCTCAATCTCCTGATGCCCTTGGCAAATGGCTTCCTCTATAATTCTCATTTGAATGAGATTCCGATTTTTCATCCATACAAAATAATCAATAAGAAACCCTCATTTTAACTTCACAAGAGAAAACAATAAAATCATTGGCTACCACTTTTGAAACATATAATTAACTATCTAATATGTCTTATCAAGTCGCTGTGCTGAGCTAAGCAATGACTTTATTGGTTGCTAAATTATGGGTTTCTCTCTCTGTCTGCCATTCATCATTACCCTTTGTCACCTTATTTGTTCTAGCCAATTTAACTCATTGATTTTCATTGTAAACGCTATAATACTGCCAGCAATTTGGAACTTTCACAAGTTAGGCTAATACATGTTAACTGGTATCACTGTCAGCTTTATGGTTGAGAATGTACATTCCAATCTTTTTATCCTGGCTATTCCAGGGCTAGAAAAATGAACAAAAGAAAGTTTAAGATTCATACTTTGCAAATTAAGTTGGCACTCTGGAAATGTGCTATTTTGTTTAAAGTGCTTGAAAATATGACTTTAATCTTGATATTAAATCAGCATTCAACCAACATTTTCTGAGCACCTACAAACTGCCAGATCTCTTGCCCAGAAGTAGTTTACAACTCAGTAGTGCTGATTATAAAATATGATTTTAAAAAAATAAATTCTCAAGTACTACCAGTTAAATCATAAACAACAATGAGATTGAGATCCTTACATTAAATTCCCAAGTATTGGTCATTAGTTCCAGTTTACACAGCCCAAATATCAAGACTAAAATGCTGTAAAATCAGAAGAATTCTCTGAAATCCAACACTTACCACTGTTATAGTGGAGCCAACCAACTGCCCCAGGTACCAGAGTTCACAAGACAAGAAAGAAAGGAAGAAAGGAAGGAAGAAATGGAAGGAAGGAAGGAAGGAAGGAAGGAAGGAAGGAAGGAAGGAAGGAAGGAAGGAAGGAAGAAAGGAAGGAAGGAAGGAAGGAAGGAAGGAAGGAAGGAAGGAAGGAAGGAAGAAAGGAAGGAAGGAAGGAAGGAAGGAAAGAAGGAAAGAAGGAAAAGGAAGAAAGGAAGAAAGAGAAGAGACAGGGGGAGGTTAGGAAGGACTATTCAATCCCTTAAAGCTGGTCCCTTTGTGAAAAATCACTGGATATTCTCTCTCTCTCTTTTTTTTTTTTAAGATTTTATTTATTTATTTGAGAGAGAGAGAGAGAGCAGGGGTAGGAGCAGAAAGAGAGGGAGAAAGAGAGAGAGGGGGAATCGCCAGCAGACTCAGCACTGAGCACAGAGCTCAATGTGGGGCTTGATCCCTTGACCCTGAAATCACGACCTGAGCTGAAACCAAAAGTCAGATGCTTAACTGATTGAAACCAAAAGTCAGACGCTTAACCGATTGAACCATCCAGGCATCTCAGTTACTGAATTTTCTAAATAATTCTTAATAATATCTTTGTTACCGAAGCTTTTAACTAATGCCACATAATTCTCTTTTCCTGATTTATAAAAGTTATGTTTAAGATAAAATACCTTAAAGCTAACAGTGGCACCTTGCTCAGGTTTTTTATAAATTGCAACAGAGGACTGTTAGAGACTAAAGAAAAATATTGATTTTTATGGATTATTTATTTTAAAATTTTGTTCTAAAAATTTATCTTTTTTTTTTTTAATTTTTATTTATTTATGATAGTCACACAGAGAGAGAGAGAGAGAGAGGCAGAGACACAGGCAGAGGGAGAAGCAGGCTCCATGCACCGGGAGCCTGACGTGGGACTCGATCCCGGGTCTCCAGGATCGCGCCCTGGGCCAAAGGCAGGCGCCAAACCACTGCGCCACCCAGGGTTCCCTAAAAATTTATCTTATAGTGAGAGATAACCACCATAATAATGGTTATCTCCCAGGAAATGGGAATCCCAATATTCCACATGTAACAGAAAAACCCCTTGAAGTTCTTTTTCAAAACTTCAGGTCTTCAGAAGTTAAGAATTCAGATATGACAAAAGTTATGGGGCAAATATTGGCACAATACAATTGCAACCTCCTAATTATTATTCTGTCACATAAATAACCCCTGAGGAGGACCACATTTTGATCAATACGATCCGGAAGGAATTTGGTAAGCCTAAATATTACATGATACCAGAAAACTATTTATTTCAGTCATCCATAGATCTCAGAAAAATAACTATATTGGCACTTTCAGAAATTACCAATTAAAATGTAAGCTCTCTAAGGTTTATTCATCTTTATGTTTTCAAGTTAAAATGTAAGCTCTCTAAGGTTTATTCATCTTTATGTTTCCAATAGTTAGCATGGTACTGGGCACACATTTGATGCTCAAAAATGTTAATAAACAAAATGACCTAACGGGATCAAATGGACTTTAGAGAAAATATTGTCATCTTATATGAGATGCTAGGAATTAGTATTCAACGCATAATTACTGAATGGTTTTTAGGAGTCTGGAATAGTTCTAGCTACAGGGGGACACAGCAATGAACAAATTCTATGTAAACCCTTGCCATTTAAAGCTTACATTTTAGTGAGAGGGAGATAAAAGATAAATATTTGTTCATGTTAAAGTTCAGCAGAATTGGTAGGATCATGAATGACTGTGATTGCTTTTCTCCATTCAACAGTCATTCATCCAGTTATGTATTCATCCAGGCAAGTATGCACTGTGACTGCTTTGTGTTAGGCACTGTGCACTGCTGCAGGCACTGTGCAATGCAGCCTTTCTTGGCTGAAAGGAGACAGACCCTACGCTTAGAAAGGTCACAGGCTGTTGGGAAAGCAGTTATGGTACATGAAACAAAAATGATTACAAGAACCCATTTATCTGCCATAATGAAGCTATACATAAGGTATTGTAGAAACATGAGAAGTTAAGTGAAATTTGAAGAAGAGGTTTGTTTTAAAGGAATATTTGTAGAGTACATGCAAGGAAAATGGAGGTGAGGAGTGAGTGGGGAGCCTGAAAACAAAGGGAATGGCAGATACTAAAAGCTGGAGTCATTAGAGAACTTGACAGGCTTTGTGAATGCAAAAGGAATATGAAAGAGAATCAGATAAGAAAAGTCAGCCAAACAGGCTCAAACCCTGACATTTGCATTTACAAATTGTCCAAGTTACTTTACCTCTCTAAAACTCACCCTCTTCGCCTGCAAAGCTGCGATTATTATGCCAGTTCACATGATTGTTGTGATGTTAAATAAAACACAATATTTCCAGTTTCAAGCATAATACCTAAAATATAGTAAGTGTGCAGTAAATGTTAATTCATTTATCTTTCCTTCCTAACCCTAAGGAAATCATTGTAGGATTTTTATCATAATGACATGGCATCCAACTAGAAGGTAGCATTTTTGAGGAGGATCTTGTAGGAAGCAGTATTTAGGAGGAGATTGTTTGCATGAAAGAATATGAATATTTGAACTCAAACTAGAAATGGTGAGGAAGATGTGGAGCCTGCCGATATTCAAGAGGCAGAATGGCAGGATCCCAAATAACAATCAACTTCTTTGGGAAAATAAAAGAGCTATGGGATCCAGAGAAATATCAAAGCTGGATACTTAGAAAAATGAATTGTTGGTAGAAAATAAGGACAATGGATTTAGAAGACAGATATATGAGGTCAACCCTGGGAAAGTTGAGTTTCACGTGTCCATGGGATATCCATATGGATTGAATACAAATGTGACCAATAGATATCTAGAGTGACAAAAAAAAAAAAAAGATACTTAGATCTGCAATTATTAGGTAAAAGTAAGAGTCTAAAGCATAGATAGATAGGATCATCTAGGGGATGTTTTCATTACAGTTGACCCTTGAACAACATGGATTTGAAGTGCATGGGTCCACTTCTACATGGATTTTTTTATAGTAGAGTACTCAAGTGTATTTTATCTTCCTTATAATTTTTTAAATAACATTTGCTTATCTCTAGCTTACGGTATTGTAAGAATAGAGTCGGTAATACATATGTCATACAAAACATGTGTTAATCAGCCACTTATGTTATCAGTAGGCTTTAGATCAATAATAGGTTATTACTAGTTAGGTTTTGAGGAATTCAAAAGTTATACATGGATTTTAGACTGTGGAGGGTCAGTGCCCAACCCTCACATTGTTCAAAGGTCAACTGTATTTTCCAACTCCCACAGGTGAAACAGTATTCTCCTTATGCCTAATTATGTTGAATTTATGCTATGATTTTAGTTGGATGTATTATAAACTTGAAACACTTATTTAACAAAATGGGTTGACTAGTTGGCTAAAGAGAAGTCTACTCACAACTTCCTGTAGCCCCTTCCTGCCCACATCTATGCCACCCCTCATCTATCCCCAAGGAGAAATGCTGCTGTATATTTGTTGCCTTGAGAACATTTTATTAGCCAATGTTTTTAAAGTACCAGTCAAGAAACGTAGTTGGCTGGTCCTCCTACCATTCAAAGCACTAATAGGGCTGGACACAGAGTAGATCTTGTTCTCTATGGCTCTTTTCTCCTTGGGTGGTGCTCTATTCTCCCATCCAACCGACTGAGCTGAAGGCAGAGCCTTGTGAAAGATGTATCAAAGAAAATGGCATGGGATGGTTGTCAGAGCTACTCCCTTTCTCCCTCCTAAACTTCCTTCTGCTTGCAAATAATAACTGCAATCTGGATTGGGAATTCCTTACATAAATTCTATGAGACTGAAGATTTTAGTTTGAGATCAGGCTGGGATTAAGCAAAATAGATACCTATTTTGCTGACTTTCATTCTAGTGCCTGACTTTCATTCTGGTGCAGAGCCTATATAGACTAAGCAAAGAAGTAATCCATAGGTACTGCCAAATTCCCTTGAATTGGACAATGCCTAGTAAATAATACCATGTACTTTGACCTGTTTTTCTTCTATGGGAACAATTGAAAAAGAAATTCAGATAGTCCCAAGGCTGTGAACCAATTTCAACCTAGTATAACCCTAATGTACCCTTCCCCAATGGAATTGTGGATTATCTGAACATGAAAACCATCCAAATTGTCCATCAAGATCTTTACATGTAAAATTTCAATGGATATTGCTTTTTATTTGTACACATGTAAGATGTATATAGTGAGACACCATTACATCATTCCCAATTCAAGATAGAATTAGTTTAAAACAAAGCTGCAATTGAGAGTACTATAATCAGATTGCTACTTTGGACTATGTCAATTATAGCAGCTTCTTCAGGTTCATGTCATAAATCATTATCTTCAGCAAACTAGCCTTGACTTAAAAACAGAAAGTCACATGTCACATTGTTGATTTTAACACTCACCCTAGGACTATAATAAATTGGACTAAAAGTGAATGTTCTGAATTTGGAAGCACATTTTGGCCTTAAAAAAAAACTCCAAATAATTACACAAGGTACATGGTAAGAATTCCAGTGTCAAGTTCTTTTACTTGAGTTATAATAAACATTCCAACCAGTGAGGAACCTAAAGTTATAGGTCAGATTCTTATGTCCATATTCTAATAAGACTATCAAGTCTTTATTATTGCTGCCCCTTCTCTTGAATATTGTCCCCAATCTATGCTCTACTATCACCAACTAAATAACTAGAGAACAATGATGAGGCCCAGAGTTTCATTCTAACCATGTAGTAAACAAAAAATATTCCCTAAATTGGTGTGTAAAGAAAATACACAAAAATGAAATTAAACTTCTTGATTTTCCATTGTTATTTCTAAAATAATTAGCCTCAGAAGAAGTGTTGACCCGAATTCTAAATTTAAGTTCTCATTCAATTTCAGTCAAGCAGGATGAAATAATAGACATAGCTAGTTGCTAATATTTGTGGAGTTCTGCCATATGTTAACCAGTGTTTTAGAGCCTTAACAGCCATGTGATATAGCTGTAGTTATCATCTCCACTTACAGATGAGGATATTGAGGCACAGAGAGATTAAGTCAGATACTAGTGGCTTACACAATTGGTTATTTTTGAGCAGTCTGACTTTTGAAGCTACAACCAAATTATTTTAAGTTATATATGTATAAAAAATCAGAGAATTCATCCAATTTTGCCTCCTTGAGAATTCTTACTGTTTCCTTGATAAATTCCTAAACAACAAAGCAGCTTTTAATTGATTCAAATAGCATAACCTTGAGGGCAGAGACATTGAGAAATAATTCATCTTGTAGATGTTAACAATGAAAGTTGCAAAGCATGAATTTCTATAACCCAGATCTGAAGTTCTCAAAATTTCTGGTCTCAGTATTCCTTTACATTCTTAAAAATCATTGAAGATTCCAAAGGACATTTATTTACACTAGCCATATTATTTAGCATATCAGAAATCAGAACTGAGAGAAGTTTAAAACTCAAGAATACACAAGCATATATTCCATTAGTGGCAGAACAATGACATCATCACATCAGGTAGCCACTGGAAAACTCCATCATGTACTTGTGAGAGAATGAGAGTAACAAGGGAAAGTAACATTTTAGGATTATTCTGAAAAGATTTTGATCTCCTAAATCCTCTGAAAGGACAATGTGAGAATGGCTAATCAAAAAGGCATGGTTCTTATCCTGGCTATTTGCCTTGATAAATGCTTTTAACTTACTGATCAAAAAAAGGAAGATACTCTACAAGATTATTATGTGGGTAAAGGAGTTGAAGTTGATCTTCTGATATCTTTTGGTCATTCTTTCAAGATACAAATGCCTGACCATAGTGGCTAGTTCGGAATGAAATATATTAGTTTACCATCAAACCACAGTGAGTGCACTGACACCTGCAGCTGTACTCAAGTGACTATTAACAAAAGGGTTTAATTGATCATATTGAAATAGTCCGGTGAAATGGAATCAATACTGATCTCTCGCAGCATGTCCTCTGTAAACACCAGGTTTATATTTGAAGCGGGTTGGATTCAGAGGCCCCCAAAGAAGATGTGTTCATGCCGAATCCTATCAATGAAGTCAGGGATGGCAAAAGCCAGAGTCAAACCACAATTAACCAAAAAGATTGAGAACCAGATGCTATGGAGGCAGACTTGAAGTGCCTAGTCTCTTCAAGTCTAAGAGGTGATCTTCAGGTAACCGTTAGACCTGACAACAGAAAGCAAGGGCTTAAATTATTCAGAAATAAGGTCAGCAAAGGTAGGTCTAGGAAAAATGAGGAGGATCCACAGTGATGGCTACAAATAACTATAGTGCATCCTTGGATGACTTTTATTAGCTAATGGGTCTATGCATGGTTTAAAGGGCAAGGTTTGTTTCATGATGTGCAAAGTGAGTGATTGGCTTAGGTGAATGCTAAGGTCTCATTTTGCTTTTAAACAACAAAAAACAAACAAAACAAAGAGCCCTGATTCAATGAGTACTTCCTACTTCGACCAAATCATTTTGCCACTTACAATTAAAAATAACAATATTTTTTCACTTTTAAAGCATGTACATGTAGGGCTATCAAAGAACAACAACAACAACAAAAAACCTTTCATTTTAAAATTGTGTTGTCTTTTTGTTTTTAATCAGTTCACACACACACACACACACACACACACAGAGACACACACATACACACAGAATGAATGATGGCTAACATTCCAAAAGCTTAGAATTTTTGCATCAGGGTAAATGCAAGAATCAACTTAAAATTCATAATTTTTAATTACATCACTTAATTATATTTTTTGGTTTTCTATTTCTGTAAGTTCAGCTTATAAAACAGAGCTGTATGAAAGAAAAAGGAAAGCAATGGAATTGATGCTTTACAAGTTTCATTCCCAACTCCCCATTAAATGCATACATATAAATGTATCTCCCAGAAACTGTCATATTACCCTGTTATTCTCAAGCACTCACCTTTAGGTGAATGAGCCTCTGCAAACAAGATTTATGTGACAGCATGACCTTTATGAAACAGCAGAGGCACCGTTGTATTAACAATCAGCGATTCCTAAAACAGCACCAAACATGTTGATTAGATGTCTGTCATTCCCAAATGCCCATTTGACAGTTTCTTGGAGTTCAGAGACAAATAAGCACATGCTACAATTTTACATTAAAGGTTTTACTGCAACCACCTGGAGGAAGCAATTCTCTATGTAGCATGTTATCCCTGCTTCTCTTGGGCTTCCGTATAGATAGACAAACATATTTGAATGGGCCAAAGGGGAATGGGTAGACACTTCCCAGCAAAGCTCAAGTAGCAATTTTTATATTACTGCCACTCAGGAATTCTCTGGCTGAAGAGACAGTGCTTCAGAACATCAACAGAAGAAACTCCACTGGGCATGGCTGAGTTGGTTCCTGCACCTGATGTCCTGGCCAAGAACTACATCCTCATCTATCAAAGCATATCAAATTATGTGTCACCTGAAAATTCTTCCAGCCAAATATCCTGAGCATTAGATAAAACTCAATCCACAAGAGGACACTCTGCGTTTAACAGTTCTTTGAGTTCTGTACCCTGATACACAAGTTTTGACCTTACTTTAACTACTATTCCCAAGTGGAAGCTCTCAAAACAATAATTATTAAGAGAAAAAAGACAAATTTATTCTTTTAGTTCTGAGTTCAGAGAATTTGAAAAGGCAAGAAATGTTTTTAAAGGTTCTACCCCAAAACTCTGTGTAGACATGTCCACTGGTAAAGGCAATATAATATGCTGAATACTAGAACAACAGATGCCTTAGATGTCTTCTCCTCTTCAGAAGAGCCCAACCACACCAGCGGCAACTCTGCTCTGAGACGGTCACAGAATGCATGTGTGGTGGTTGGTGGTGCCCTTGGCTTGGACAGAAAAGAGAGCCTCTGAAAAAAGATCCTTCTTACCGCTTTTGTCCTGATGTTGAAATGTTTGAAAACTATAGACCTCTGTTTGTCACCAAGATAGAAACTGATTTTAGATTTGAGTTTGCCTCTTGCTTTAACAAGGCAATCTTGGAATGACTTGAAAAGGCAATAGTGATATTAAGGTTCCAGAAGCATCCCTATAAATACTAGCAAAAGAAAAAACAAGTTGAAATTTAGATGGCAAATATATTCCATTTCTGCTGCAGCTAGAGCCCTTGAACTGCCATTACAGTCTTTTTTAAAAATTTGCTATTCAACAATGTCACCTTCAGGGAAAAGGATGTGTTTCTGTTTTCCACGACTGTTCCAGACATTGTAGTTATATAAAATAAGGAAGCTATTTCAAACTAGTTGTTCACTGAAACATTATTGTCAGTCACGTACTTTCATAATCAGGTATGGAAGTGATAAAGGAAGATAGGTGATGGCCTATAACAATAAAGGTATTTGACTAGTATTCAACTAATAGTTAAATTCTAGCTATTTCTTGAAATTCTTTGTTCTTATGAAGTATTTGGAAATTATGAATTGCTTCATGTAATGAAACATCTTATATCCATCTTATATCCATCTTATATCTCTACTTCACGCTACAAAAAAAAAAAAAAAAAAAAAACTGTCCACACACTGTCTCCTCTTCATCTTGCTCTCACTTTTCAGCACATACTTTCCTGTCTGCATTCCCACAACTACACTGAAACAGTTTTTCCCAAGATTACTGATGACCCATTTGCTAAATTGGAGAATACATCTGCCCTCACACTATTTGACATTAGCAACATTTGGCAAAGATGGACCTTTATTCCTCCTTGGAACATTCTCTGCTCTTGGAGTCAGTGCTATCACACTTCCTGGCTTTCATCCTATCCCTCTGGCCACTCTTTCCCAGGTTCCTTAGTTGGCTTCTCATCCTTTACCACGATTCCATAGAGAGGAGTGTCTAGGCAGTCTTTCACAAGCCTATTCAGGTTGCTTCCAGAACCATCTATACACTGACTCCAGATTATATCTCCACTCTACATTTATCCTGGAGTCTCTGACTCATACATAGATATATAAGTAGGTAAGTGATAGACAGATGATAGATGATTAGATAGATAGATAGATAGATAGATAGATAGATGATAGATGATAGATAGATAATAGAGATAGAGGAATTCATATGTCCACTTAGATGTCTAACAGACATATCAAATCCAGAAAGTCCAAAGTAGCAAGTCCAAAATGGAATTTGCTCACACCATCCAAATCTCCAAACCTGTTTCTTTCTCAATAGCACTGCTGATCATATAGTCATTTAATCCAGAAAACTGTCATTTTTATTTATTTCCTTTCCCTTATTTTTTTTATCTTGTCAACAATGAATCCTATCATATCATCTCCAAAGATAACTCTCTACTTCATGCACTTCTTTTTCCATTATTACCACCCTAACTAAATGATCAATGTGTCTCGCTTGAACTTAGTGGAAAAACAAATGAATGAAGCTTGAGTTACCCACTTCAACTTATTTTTTTCTGCACAGAAATATAAACCTTAAAATCATAAACCTGATCATGTCATTCCTGTGTAAACTTTTGTTTTCCATACACCTAGGATAAAATTCCAACTCCTTATCACTGACTGAGATTTTGCATGCCTGCCTTACCCCAAGTCATTTCCCCCCCCCCCCACTTGTTATCTTATAACTGTATTGGCCTTCTTTCCTGATTTCTAGAATATGATTTTTCCTAACTCATGGCTTTTGCTGCTGATACTATCTTTGCCTGGAATGCTCAATCCTCCACTGTTCTATAGGATATATATTATAGTTATTTCACCACATATCCTTTACAAATTGCAAATGTACCGTAAGTCCCATAAGGGAAGTAATCATGTCTATCTTGTGCTCATGATATATTCACAGTAGGTCTTTAATACTTGGCACAGCATAGACAATCAATGCTCACTTAATTCTTTAATAATTTAAATCATGTAGCATAAAGCATTAAGATTTTATACTAAGTTGAATGCACTCTTTCCATTATTCTTTTTTCCTTCTCACACTGTTGATTTAATATGCCATATGCTGGAAAGCATATCAGTTTAGCTTCACTAGATAATGTGACTTAATCATACGATAAACAGATACAACATCATCATAGGTCCCTACATTTAACTTCCCTGTGGCTTTTGGAAAATAAGATAACAAGATCAACTGGCTTAATATCATATAGATAATTAACAATGAATGAACAATCATTAAAAACAGCTACAATATAAAGATAGTACTTAGGTGTTTTTCATAAAATTATGCATCATCTGGTGTACCTGACATCATATTAAACTCTCCAAAATACAGGCTAAATAAAGAGTCTGTCTTCTGAGGAGTTTAAAATAAAATTGTGTGTGTATGTATGTGTGTGTATTCAGAATATAAAACAAATAATAGAACCAAGATATTTAAAATATTTAATGAAATAGTGAATGAGGAGACCATGAGAGTGTTAATTTTCCTAATCTTTTTAAGAAAGATAATTTCTAGATACTAGATGATAATGAAAGAGGTAAGTTTTAGTGAGAAGAATAAAACATTGTAGGAATAGAATGAAACAATCCAGAAGGCTTCAGCAGAGGGACGGTTAGACATTATAGACTACCGAAAAAAAATAATAAGTAGGTCAGCACTGAAGAGTAAATAATTCAGTGAGGCCAAGTAAAGAGCATAGGTCCAAGGGGTCAAAATCCTTCTCTGATTTACATGGCACAATAATCTATAGTACACTTAATAGTTTGCATCATCCTGGAGCTCTCTCCCCCTGATATTGAGACATAGTGATATTCCTTATGTCAGGACCATGGCTCCAATCCACCAGAATAATGCCAGGAGATAGATATAGATATATAGGTATATATAGATATATACACACACATATATAAGACCTACAAATCTAGTGAGAGTGTTGTCAGACCATACTTCTATATAGTTTCAATATCAGTGCTCACTAGTCTGTTCATAGTCCTTCTCCATGCTTCTTTTGATGTGATTTTATTTACCTAAAGTTAAAACATAAAAAAAAAATAAGCAAAAAGTCTTAAGAAAGAAAACCACAGAAAGAATTGGGATAATTAGATTGGGATTACTACAAACACTAAATTATTACTAATGTCAAACTACTATTACATTGGACTCTTGTCACTTCATGTTGCTGTCTTGCTAGACCACATATCCAACACCATGAAAATAATTACACAGTATTTCCAGTGCCTTCAAACAAAAACAAAAATAAAACAACAAAAACTCCATGGAAAAATATTTTATACTTGCCATTTGAGTAATAGAACTTCCAATAAACCTATGACTTGTATTGAAAGTACCAGAAAAGTAGAGTCCCTGGGTGGCTTAGTCAGTTAAGCATCTAACTCTTGATTTCAGCTCAGGTCATAATCTCAGGGTCCTCAGATCAAGCCCTGTGTCAGGCTCCACGCTCAGTGGGGAGTCTGCTTGGGATTCTCTTTCTCCTTCTGTCCCTTTTTCTTTCTTTAAAATAAATAATCTTAAAAAAAAATAAAAATAAAATAAATAATCTTTAAAAAGAGATAGAAAGAAAAAGAGAGAAAGTAAGAAAAAGAAAAGAAAGAAAGAAAGAAAGAAAGAAAGAAAGAAAGAAAGGAAGAAAGAAAGAAAAAAAGAAAAGAAAATGATACAGGTTTAATGAATATTGTTTCTTATTATCTCTTAAAAAACAGTCATGTTTAAAATTTTTTTTTAAAAAACTGACTAGTCTCTTATGGGTAGCTATAACATCTACCCATTGGTTCTGCATTTCTTATTTAGCTTAAAAATATAAATAGAATGTATCCATTCTCAGTGAAAAGCCACTGGAGACTAAAACTGTTTTATAAAGGAAAACATAGGCTGTTTTAGGAAAATGTACAATTTTGGATGCTTCAAACAGATTTTAATTTTCTAACATTCAAATGTGCATTTTTGTGTGCAAGAAATCTAAAATCTTCAGATGTCTTTTTTTCCCCCCAAGAGGTCTTTTTATTTACCGTTACTAACTCAACAAAGATTGAGCTTTGACTAATGGCATTGTTCTAGGTAACAAGAATAAAAATAAATGAATAGTATCTACTATTATTAAGCTCACAGTTTCTTCTTGAAGGTGGCAATTAATTGTTCAAATAATGTCATCTAACAGAAAATATAATTTGTTTCACCAAAACTTCCATACTTTGAATGGTAGTGTTTTTAAAAATGATTCTATATTATCTACCAGAAGAAAATTTTAGTTCAAAGATTCCTAGTAAATATCCTATAAAACACCAACTTTTGGGGATTCCTGGGTGGGCTCAGTGGTTTAGCACCTACCTTTGGCTCAGGCATGATCCTGGAGTCCCGGGATCGAGTCCCACATTGGGCTCCCTGTGTGGAGCCTCTCTCTCTCTCTCTTTCTCTCTCTCTCTCTCTGTGTGTGTGTGTGTGTGTTTCTCATGAATACATAAGTAAAATCTTTAAAAAAAAAAAGGTTATAAAACACCAACTTTTCAGCATACCAACAGGTATGGCAAGGGGGAAAAATGCTGTATTTAACAAAATTAAACATATTCAAGAGAGTTTACTGATTATGTGACATCCTGGTTCTATCATGCAAATATGCATTCTAAATTTCTCAGGAAAATATATCATCTGGCATTTCCTGAGTTTATTTTATAGTAAAATTTTATTTCATGAGTAAAACACAAAAATCAAGTCTAATAGAACATATTTTTAAAATTCTAGATAAGATACAATTTAATTAGTTCAGAATGGGTCAAGAAATAGTCATATTTAAATTACCCTATTGACCAATCCACATTTTTCAATCTGTCTTAGAATTTTTCCTAGAAATTTTTAGCTCAATTTATATTTAAAAGTGACCCTTCACACACAATTGGAGCTTATAAGAGAATCAATATCAGTTTAAATTTTAAAAATATATATCAGTTTACATAAATGTCTTCCTACTCTTCTCTCCCTTTAAGAATTCCTGTGCAAGGCTCTTTACCAGTGAGGATAAAATGTTATGTGTAGATAAAAGGTCAGTGAATGAAGAAAGAGGAATGTTTTGTCAAATATTTATACAGAAATTATTTCAATTTCAATTTCTTATAAAACCCACAGGAGGAGCTATAATATTCTTCTCAATGAACAACCATTTTATAAGAATAAATATATGAATGTCATATGTAAAAATAAAGTGACACAGAATTCACTGCTTAAAGAATACAAGAATAGAGGCCCTAAGGCCCAGGAGTTTCAGTGTCAGGTTTTTTTTTTTTTTTTTTTTCCCTAGAATCTCAGATAGGTCATTTCATTTTCCTGTGCCTAGATCTCTGCACTAGAGAAAAGCATAGACCTTCTCACATAGGAGTTGGATGGGTAAGACAAAGTAGAAGTGTTTGAAGCCCTAGGTTTTATTATTTCCATAACATTTTTTACTAAAAACCAACTGTAAAAGAGATGACCTGCTCCTAGATAAGTGGAAAATTTTGCCCTTCAAGAAATCACAATAGATTCAAATCAAATATCATTTTTCCAGAAAGTTAACTTTTATCATTAAACTGAAAAATTAGTTTAGGATTTTAGTGTGAGATAGAGCTCACGTAATGTATATTCTGGAAAGATAATCCAAATGCATTTTATTCTTGACTAGTATAGAAAATTCTCAGAATGTTTAACTGGCCAAAGTATTACAATGACATCATACAACTACATTCTGCTTTTATTCAGACTCTTGGCAATATCTCTATCACATCAAGTTTTGAAAGTAAGTTGATGGGGGAAAAATGTCTTCTGCTCAAACACAACCAGACAAAAAGCAGATGGAAAGGAGACATAGTACAGAGCATGACAGTACATTCTTTTGAACAGCACGATTATTAAAGCATCTGTTCTGAAAGCACAGGTTTCCACTGCATCTTTGTTTTACCTGGCAGATGAAAGAACAGAAGCATTTTAAATTGTGAGAATGACAAAGCTGTAATATGTTACTTATTTGCAGGAGCTGTTAATTTAATGATGTCATAGACAGTGTTGATTAACAGCTCCTATCCTGAAGGGTATATCTATAGCCAGAAAAGTCATCCTGCAACCAAATGACTTATTGCCCCAGGTCCAAGCAGAGGGCAGATCTCAACAGCATCATGATACCCAAGTCCTCAGGAAGGGGTGAGGGGGGCATACAGAGCACAATTTTTCTTAGGCCCTGGCATATTTCTGCTAGTGGCAGAGTGATTTTACTGGCATGAGTCAGAAAGCATGTGAGTCATCTGTATAATAAATGAGACAACTTTATTTCATTCAGCTTATGCTCACTTCATTATGGCAAGAGAAAGTAAGGAAAATTTCTGTTCTCTGTCAGGTTTTCCCAAAATGATCAGTCACTGATGGCTCACATGTCCCCATCAGAACTATATGAGACTATGGAGCCATACACAGCTTCTACTGCCAGCAACCCAGGCAGGAACATGGTTGCCAAGCACACAGGCTCCTGCAATGATTTACCACTTCCAAATGTTACGTTTGACAACAAATCTAAGAAACTCAGCCTTCTCAGTGAGAAGCTTCCCAAGTTAGATCTTGTGTCACCACTACTTGGCTTTGGTCTCTACATGAAGAGCCCATCATTTTTAGGCATCTGTTTGCCAAAGCTGGATCCCATGATTTAGAAGCTGTGCTCAGGATTGCCTTCATCTTTTCTGTTCAAAAAAAAGCCAGCCAAACCCCAAATCTCAAGGTATTAACTGGTTCACTGGTACCTCAATTCAACCAGGAGGAGTTGGGGGAGAGCAAACTAAACAGTATATTTGTTGACTATTGATGGGAATAAATAGTCAAGAATAAAAATAAATGAATAAGGTGAAAACCACTTTTCACTAAGGTGAAAACCACTTTTCTAAGGACAGGAAGTGAAACATAAGCAGAGTAACACAGGAGATTTTCTGTAACTTGATTATCTGCTATAGAGGAGGGGAATGTGAAAGATTGCCACAAAGCCCAGTTGGAACCAAATCATAGCTTTCAAATTGAGGGTTAAGATAAAAATTTATAATATTTGAGAATGATAAATGAGCTCAGCAACTATCTTATACCCTCATCCAAGTGTTCAGAAATAGCCTCAACAATAGCTTCACAGGCCTTCCTGAAGTCGCTCTGAATCATCTCAGTCACTGGGAGCTCACTAACTCACAAGATAGTCCGTCTTCTTAACAATCAACCTTGTGATGACTAAAAGATTTTTCTTGGAATGAGCAGAAATCTGTCTCTCCAAAACTTCCACCTGCTAGTTCTCCTTCTGGCCATTTAACAGAACTGGCTGAGAGCTTATCTGAGAAATTGGCTTCATAGTTTACACCCCAGCCCACTCTGATTCTTGCACTTTGAATTATACCGATTTGTTCGTGACTCTGATCAGCATCCATCTGGCCCAAAAATTGCTATTCTTGGCCATGTTCCTGACTCTGCTTTGCTAGACCACAGGTCTCTGTCTAGCAAGTTTGGTCGGCCAGCCCATCAACTTGACCATATCTCTGTTTAGATAATAAACCCTGTGCAGGGGTTTAATACTTGGCTCTGATATCCATCTTCTCTTCCTAGGCTCTGCCCTGCCCAACTCCTAGCCTCTCTCCAGAGTCCTCTAATCCACCCTGTCAATTGTGCATTCCAATTATTTCTTCCTAACTACTCCATCATGAAAGCTCTCCCTTGCTTCCTCCTGACTCTCAATGTGGATAATGAGTTGAAGGAAGACTATCCAATTCCGGAAGAGCAGTTAGTAAGCAAAAGTTTAAAAGGATGGAAGTGGAGGATATTATGCTGAGCGAAATAAGTCAATCGGAGAGGGACAAACATTATATGGTCTCATTCATTTGGAGAATATAAAAAATAGTGAAAGGGAATAAAGGGGAAATGAGAAAAATGAGTGGGAAATATCAGAAAGGGAGACAGAACATGAAAGACTCCTAACTCTGGGAAACGAACTAGGGGTGGTAGAAGGGGAGGTGGGCGGAGGGTGGGGGTGACTGGGTGAGGGGCACTGAGGTGGACACTTGACAGGATGAGCACTGGATGTTATTCTATATGTTGGCAAACTGAACACCAATAAAAAATAAATTTATAAAAATAAAAAAATAAAATAAATAAAAGCTAGGCAAAAATCTGATGACAGCCTGAATTCAGGCAGTAAAAAATAGATGATAGATACAAAAGAGATTAAAAGCTAGAAAGTGTAGAATTTGGTGACTGGATTGATGATATTCACTGAGTGTGTATGTGAGAATAAAAAATATGAAATTACAAGGCAAAGGGTATTACCATTCACCAAGATAGATGATACAGAAGGAGTTTGGCAGAAACTAATGATTAATTTTTCAATGTGATTGATTCATGGTGCCTGTGGGCTTCCAAATTGAAATATTTATTAGGCTGTTGGAAATATGGGTCTGGAATTTAGAAGAATTCTTGATTACATTTAAGAATCACCCAAACGTAAAGGAAACATTAGGATAAGCTTTTTGTAAGATATTATAGAAATCATACAAAGAATATAGTCAATAATACTGTAAAAGCATTGCATGTTGACAGATGGTAGCTGCACTTGAGTAAGCATAGCATAAAGTAAAAACTTGTTAAATCACTACATTTTGCAACTGAAACTAATATAATGTTTTGTGTCAACAACACTAAAAAATTAATAAAAACTTTTTAAAAGTTATTATAGAAATTATATTTGAAGTGAAAGCTCAGAGAGACAAGAGAGTCTTTTGTAATTATGACTGACTTTTAAAGACTGATCAGAGAAATAACAGTCCTCAAAAAGGACTGAGGATAGTGGCTAATAAAAGTAGAAGACACTACTTGTATTTTGGCTGTTGAATTTTATAAGTTCTTTATATATTTTGGGTACTAACCCTCTATCAGGTAAGTCATTTGCAAATGTCTTCTCCCATTTTATAGGTTGTCTTTTAGTTTTCTTGATTGTTTCCTTTGCTGTGCAGAAGCTTTTTATTTTAATGAAGTCGCAGTAGACTTGTTTTGTTTTGTTTTTGTTTCCCTTAGCAGCATTATCTACAACAGCCACATTATGGAAAGAGCCCAAATATCCACTGTCTGATAAATGGATAAAGAAGATGTGGTGTATATATATATATATATATATATATATATATTCCATTAAATATAATATACATATTATATATATTCCAATATACATATTATATATTTCAATATATATTCTAATATATATTATATATTCCAATATATTATATATGTATTAAATATATATATTATATATATTCCAATATATATAATGGAATATTAGTCATAAAAAACAATGAAATCTTGCCATTTGCAACAACACGGATGGAACTAGAGAGTATTATGCTAAATGAAATCAGTCAGAGAAAGACAAACACCATATGATTTCACTCATTTGTGGAAGTTAAAAAACAAAACAATCATAGGAGAAAAAAAGGCAAACCAAGAAACAGACTCTTAACTATAGAGGACAAACTGATGATTACTGGAGGAGAGATAGGTGGGAAGGTGGGTTAAACAGGTGATGGGGATTAAGGAGCATAGTTGTGATACACACTGGGTGTTGTATGTAAGTCTTGAATCACTAAGCTGTACAACTGAAACAATATTATACTGAATGTTAACTAACTGGAATTTAAATTAAAACTTAAAAAAAAGAATAGAAGAGGGAAAAATGAAAATTTAGATTGTGAAAATCAAAGAGGAGACAGTTTCAAGAAGTGGTTAATAAGAAATGTGCATTGGAGTGTTTGGTGTTATAATAAAATAAAAATTCCATTTCTTTGGTACTTTAGAGACCAATAATTCCAGTAACAGGAACTGGTTAGCTGCTCAGGAACCTCCTTCCTTCTCTTGGACACACTGGCAGATAGTTTTCTGCATCATTTGCCATTAGGTGTTGTCATCTGAATGAACTCTGGCCAAGAGGATGGGCAAATATGATAAATGCCATGTCCTGTCTGACCTATAAAAAGTATTATGTATAACCCTTACTCCCCTTGCCTGCCAGTGACATTCAATAGATCTAGCAGAGAACTCTAAGATCCTAGAGAAAGAAGGAAGAATGAGATGTAAGGAGTCCATGTCCTTAAATCACTTTTGCAGAGTTTAATTCCCCTTCAATATTCTCTCTTTCCCCCCAAGCCTCCAATTAGACTTTATGAGAACAAAATTAATTTCTGTTAAACTACTGAGATTTGGGCATCATAAATTACAACCACTAGATTACCTGCACTAGTACAAAGACCTTCAAAAGGCATATTCAGTGCACTGATAGAGTCAGGAAAAGTAAAGCAGGGATAAGTATGTGCATTGGAGATTTCATGACAAATACTGTTATTATTCATGATCCCCATGAAAAAGACAAAAGAAGCCACAGTGATGTTTAGCATTCAGGTAGTACATTTGGTGTTTAATTGCTCAATATATAAAATTAACCTGACTGACCATACAAAGAGAACTTCCAAATCTTGTCTCCCCAGTGATAGTAAGAAGTGGAGCTTATGAAAGGAAGCTACTGTCAGTGCAGCTTTGGAATTCATAACCTGGGAACAGTTCCCATAATTTGGGAACTGTCTGAGAACTAGAACTGTTTCATGGAAGAGACTGAAGTATAAACTATTTGCTCACCAACTTTTATTGAGCACCTACTATGTGCTATTCTAATCAATGGGTGAACAAATTCATAACTAGGAGCATGTGTCATTTATTCAAAATCTCACAATACCAGGAGTAGTAATTCTCTAATACACACGGGTCATTCTTTGTCATAGACAGATGGGAGATTCAGATGGATGGATGGATGGATGGATTTATTCATATATATATTTATGTTATGAATGTTATACGTATTCATATTTATTCATATATGCTTTGCTTATAGAGTTGCAAGTGCACTTTCTTCTGCCCACTGCCTCAAAATCAGCTCTGCTTCAATTCAGATAGATCTTTATTCCTTAATGATAAATTTACAAGGAAAATAAAATAACAATTATTTCAATGTTTGATGCAACTAACTGGTCTCCAAATTATGGGGTCATGATTTTATCAAAGGAGCCATAAAACACAATGCCATCAATCACTTCTGCAGCTACCATCTCAACTCCTATAAATGTACTGCTTGTTTGATGATCTGGGAAAGATAGTGTCCTTGAGCCAGGTGCTCTGAGGTTTCATTTAAGGACTTGAGTCTTCGTATTCCCGTACAAAAAATGATTTTTGACACAAATCCATCTGCATATTTTCCCAAGGGGAAGAATATTCAAAACTTTCCTATTAAATTGTGAAATAAATTTATTATTAAAAAATGAAATTTCTCCAGTTGGGAATTAGGGCTTTATATCATCTAATGAGGTTTATTTTGAAATAATTACACAAAATGATAATGCCAAACCCAGCAGAGACACAACTTGGATAATAAACTAAGATTAAAGACCAGATGAGTATATGATGTTATTGAATGACTAGTGAACAACAAAAGCTAAAATAAGCAGATAATTTAGAGCATGCAGTGATAATGTAAAGTTTTATAGTGTAGGAAACTATATATGAAAAAGGAACCGCATCATATTTTCAGTCTATACTATTTTATCACCTGTTGCGAAACATTCTCTGTATGATTAAATATTATTGGCTTTTTTCTTTCTCTTTCTCCTCTAGAACTCTAGCCCATGTCAGTGAGCAGAGCATTACCATCACTGCAGACAGCCTTCTCACATCACAGTCCTCCCAAAGATAACCACTATTTTGACTTTTATTTATTTTTTTTTTATTTTGACTTTTAGCAGCATACTCTAATTGTGCCTTTTATTGATCTCTAAGTGGAATCGCAGTATGTACTCTTTTGTTTCTGGCTTTTATGATTCAGCATTGTGTTTCTGAGTTTCATTTGTGTCGTTGGATGTAATTATAGTTTGTCATTCTTATTTCTGCATAGCATACCAATATGTGAATATACAAATATTAGTTATCCACCCTAATAGTTGTACACTTGTGTTGTTATCAGTTTGGGACTATTATGAATAAGGCTCTTATCTACATTCTTATGTGCATTTTGGTGATTATTATGTAAGTAGTTCTGTTGAGTGCTACCTGGAATGGAATTCTTCAGTATGTATCAATAAATAGTTTCCCAAAGTGATCTTACAATTTACCTTCCCATTTGGCATTTTAAAAGAGTTCTGGATGTTCTACATCATCTCCAACATTTGATATTCTCTCCCTTTTTCATCTTAGTCATTCGGGTGTCTGTGTAGGCCATTGTGGTTTTAATTTTAATTTCCCTGATAACTAATAAGGTTTTGTGTACCTTTTATATGTGTATCAACCATTTGGGTACCTACTTTTTGTTAAGCCCTTCTTTGAGTCTTTTGTAAATATTTTTTGGTTGTTTGTCTACTATTACTAAGTTGCAGCAGTTCTTTGCCTTTTTTGTGGTTTATAGTTTCACATTCCTAACGCTGTATGTGATGAATAAAAGTTCTTAATCTCAAAAGAATTTAAGTTCTCATTTTCAATTATGATTAGCACATTTATTGCCCTACTGAGAATTACTTGTCCACTCCTAAAGTGTAAAGATGTTTTCAAATAAAAGAGGTTTATTACTAACAATGAGACTGAAGAAAGAGAAATTAAGGAGTCAATCCCATTTACAATTGCACCCAAAAGCATAAGATACCTAGGAATAAACCTAACCAAAGATGTAAAGGATCTATACCCTCAAAACTATAGAACACTTCTGAAAGAAATTGAGGAAGACACAAAGAGATGGAAAAATATTCCATGCTCATGGATTGGCAGAATTAATATTGTGAAAATGTCAATGTTACCCAGGGCAATATACACGTTTAATGCAATCCCTATCAAAATACCATGGACTTTCTTCAGAGAGTTAGAACAAATTATTTTAAGATTTGTGTGGAATCAGAAAAGACCCCGAATAGCCAGGGGAATTTTAAAAAAGAAAACCATATCTGGGGGCATCACAATGCCAGATTTCAGGTTGTACTACAAAGCTGTGGTCATCAAGACAGTGTGGTACTGGCACAAAAACAGACACATAGATCAATGGAACAGAATAGAGAATCCAGAAGTGGACCCTCAACTTTATGGGCAACTAATATTCGATAGAGGAGGAAAGACTATCCATTGGAAGAAAGACAGTCTCTTCAATAAATGGTGCTGGGAAAATTGGACATCCACATGCAGAAGAATGAAACTAGACCACTCTCTTTCACCATACACAAAGATAAACTCAAAATGGATGAAAGATCTAAATGTGAGACAAGATTCCATCAAAATCCTAGAGAAGAACACAGGCAACACCCTTTTTGAACTCGGCCATAGTAACTTCTTACAAGATACATCCACGAAGGCAAAAGAAACAAAAGCAAAAATGAACTATTGGGACTTCATCAAGATAAGAAGCTTTTGCACAGCAAAGGATACAGTCAACAAAACTAAAAGACAACCTACAGAATGGGAGAAGATATTTGCAAATGACATATCAGATAAAGGGCTAGTTTCCAAGATCTATAAAGAACTTCTTAAACTCAACACCAAAGAAACAAACAATCCAATCATGAAATGGGCAAAAGACATGAACAGAAATCTCACAGAGGAAGACATAGACATGGCCAACATGCACATGAGAAAATGCTCTGCATCACTTGCCATCAGGGAAATACAAATCAAAACCACAATGAGATACCACCTCACACCAGTGAGAATGGGGAAAATTAACAAGGCAGGAAACAACAAATGTTGGAGAGGATGTGGAGAAAAGGGAACCCTCATACACTGTTGGTGGGAATGTGAACTGGTGCAGCCACTCTGGAAAACTGTGTGGAGGTTCCTCAAACAGTTAAAAACAGACCTGCCCTACGACCCAGCTATTGCACTGCTGGGGATTTACCCCAAAGATACAGATGCAGTGAAACGCCGGGACACCTGCACTCCGATGTTTATAGCAGCAATGGCCACGATAGCCAAACTGTGGAAGGAGCCTCAGTGTCCAACGAAAGATGAATGGATAAAGAAGATGTGGTTTATGTATACAATGGAATATTACTCAGCTATTAGAAATGACAAATACCCACCATTTGCTTCAACGTGGATGGAACTGGAGGGTATTATGCTGAGTGAAGTAAGCCAGTCGGAGAAGGACAAACATTATATGTTCTCATTCATTTGGGGAATATAAATAATAGTGAAAGGGAATATAAGGGAAGGGGGAAGAAATGTGTGAGAAATATCAGAAAGGGAGACAGAACGTAAAGACTGCTAACTCTGGGAAACGAACTAGGGGTGTTGGAAGGGGAGGAGGGCGGGGGGTGGGAGTGATTGTGTGACGGGCACTGGGGGTTATTCTGTATGTTAGTAAATTGAACACCAATAAAAAATAAATAAAAAAAAAATAAAAGAGGTTTATTCTTTATCTTTGTCACTTATTCCTGCAGTTTGCTTGACTGTGTGTGTGTGTGTGTGTGTGCATGCACGCATGTGTGTGGTATTAAGTAGAATCAGTGTTTTTTATTTTTAACATAAATCTTTAAATGACTCAGAACAATGTATTGAAAAGACTATTTCCATGCTGCCTTGTACATTCACTTTGTTAGAAATGAGATGATGCATATCCTTGTACCAATGACATACTATCTTAATTACCACAGTTTTATACTAGGTCCTTTTATTTATTAGTGTAGGTCTCTAGCTTGGTTCCTTTCTTTTAAGATCACCTTGGCTATTGGGGCACCCGGGTGGCTCAATCAGTTAAGCATCTGACTCTTTATTTCAGCTCAGGTTGTGATCTCAGGGTGGTGAAACAGAACCCCTTGTTGGGCTCCACATTCAGTGCAGAGTCTGCTTCTCCCTCTCTCTCCCCTTGCTTGTTCTCTCTCTCTCTCTTTCTCTCTCCCTCTCTCTCAAGTAAATAAATAAAATCCTTAAAAATAAAAAAATCACCTTGGCTATTGTTAGCCGTTTACATTTCTAAATGAATTTTAGATTCAGCTGATCAATTTACACACACACACACACACACACACACACACTCCACAAGATTTTTATTAGGATGCACTGAAGTTATAAACAAATTTAGAAAGAACAAACATCTGTTATAGGAAAAAAATGCACACAATTTTCTATCCTTATCTGTAGTCATTCTTTTCCGATGAAAATGTGCAATTCATCCTATCAAGTTATAAAGTTTGTTTGCCCAACCCCCGAATCTGGGCAAGGCATAGGACTTGTTTTGGAAGAAAAACACAATAGAAACGACATTGTGTAGTGTCATAGTTGGGGTTTAAGAAGCCTTGTGTTTATACTCTTTCTTTTGGAGCTCTGCCAATATCAACAAACTTAGGATAGTCTGCTTAACCATAGGAGACAAATGTCTCTATAACATCTGTTGCCCATGTTAAAGCCAGACATCTTCCAGTATGTGGCTGAAGTTATTCAGGACCACCTCTGCCTCAAATTTATCTGCCAGGTGATCAAAGATGCATTGTGAGACAGGTCTAGATCCACTGACCATGACCTAGATAAAGAGACCTTTTCCTATGAATAGTGAATTCACTGGTAATAATAAGTGATTGCTATTTTAAGTCACTAAATGCAGGACAATTCTCACACAATAATTCCTAACTAAAAAAAATTTATATATATATAAATTTTATATATATATATGTATTTATATATATATATAAAATCCTGTGTATTTCAATCCATGAACAAATGTATAGCTTAATTTATGTTATCATCTTAAATTTCTGTCAATAGTTTTCTAATGTTTAGTGTAGAGGTTCTTTGACTTCCTATTTGGTGATTTTTAATATAACTGATAATTATATTATTTTTAAAATTGATTTTCTAGTTATTTGTTTTTAATTTAAATTTTAAAATTTGTCTTTGCATAGAATAAGCTATGTTAACTCCACTTTATTAATTTTAATAATTTATCTGTGAAGTTGTTGAAATTTTTAAATTCATAATCCTATTTTCTGAATTTAGTCCCTACCTTTCCAACCTTTAATCTTTTTTCTTCTGTTCCTTGCCTTCTTGCACTATGTATAGTATCAAGAAAAATGTTGAAAAGAACTAGTGGAAAGGGCATTTTTGTCACATTCCCAATATCAGAGAGAAATCTTTCAGTATTTCACTATTAAATAAAAGATCCCTGATAGTTATTAGGCTAAGAAAATTCTCTCCATTCTATCTTGTTTTCATTTTTTATAAATTCTGTCTGAATTTATCAAGTGCAGTAACTAAACCTATCAACATAATCATATAATTTTTCTTCCTTTCATGTTAACATGATGAATTAGACTATTTTACAAATAGTAAATCATTCTGGCAGGCTTAAAATACATTCCACTTTGATATGGTATATTTTCTTTTTAAATATTGTTAAATTCTGTTTGCTATTTTTTTCTGATGATTTTTATACCTTTGTTAATGAAAAAGACTGGTCTACAAGTTCTTATTAATGTAATGTTTTTGTTAGGTTTTGGTATCAAAGTTATACTAGCCTATCTTTTTCTAATCTTCAGAAGAGTTTATACAATATTGCTGTCATTATTTCCTTAAAGGTTTAAAGGAATTTCCTGTTGAAGCCCTTGGGCCTGTGGTTTTCTGAAATAAAAATTTGTAATAAAGTAATAATTTTTAATAGTTACTAGACGACTTAAATTACGTATTTTTATATCAATTTGTGTAAATTGTATTTTCAAAATTTCTATTTCATTTAAATTTTCTAAATTATTGGCCTTACCTGCTTAGGATATCTTCTTGTTACTTTTTTATTTCTATAAAATCTGTAATGATGTTCTTACTTTTTAATTTCTGGTATTAATAACCTGTGTTTTTCTCTTATTTCTTTTTTGTAAAGATTTTATTTATATATTTATTCATGAGAGAGACAGAGACACAGGCAGAGGGAAAAGCAGGCTCCATGCAGGGAGCCCGATGTGGGACTTGATCCCAGGTCCCCAGGATCATGCCCTGGGCTGAAGACAGAAGCTCAACTGCTGAGCTGCCCAGGTGCCCCTTTCTCTTATTTCTTGATGAAGTTATGATGAATTTATAAATTTAGTTAACTCTTTATAGTGTCACATGGTGATTTCAAATTTTCTGTTACAAGATTTTTCAGGACACCTAGGTGTATCGGTTGGTTAAGCTTCCAACTCTTGGTTTCAGCTCAGTTCATGTTTTGGGGATCCTGGGATGGAGCCCCTATAAGCTCTGTGCCCAGTGAGGAGTCTGCTTCTCTGCTTCTCTGCCTCTTTCTCCCCCTCCCTCTGTCCTTTCTCCCACTCAGGCATGCTCTTGTTCTCTCCCTTCTCCCTAAAATAAATAAATAAATCTAGAAAAAAAATTTCTATCAATTTCTACTTTTAGTCTTATCACTTCCTCTCTCCTTTCTGTCATCTTGTCTTGCTTTTCTTGTTCTAGGTTTTTGATAAGGATAAGATCATTGATTTTCCACCTTCCTCCTTTCTAATGCATGTATATAAGGCTGCAAATATCACTCTAATCACTACTTTGCCTTGCATTTGACAAGTTTGAAAATGTATCTTCATTATCATCCAGTATTAATGTTTCCTTATTGCACTATGATTTCTTATTTAACCCATGGACTATTTAGACATTATTTTGTAAATGTTCAACTACTTGTGAACTTAATTTTTTTACTACTGATACCTAACTACATTCCACTGTGATGGTAGAATGCATTTCATCAAATTCTTTAATATATGTGGAGGTTTTATTTATGTACCAGTGCATGGTGAATTTTGGTAAATATTTCATTTGCAAATATTTAATTAATATCTTTTATATTCCATTATTTATTTGTTAATTAGGTCAATTTTGTTAAGTGTTTTATATGTCTTCTCTACCATTATAGAATTTTTGTGTTTTTTCTATTAGCTATTTAGATAGTAATGTTAAAGTTTTCTATGACATTGAACTCATCTACTTACTCTTTTAGTTCTTTCAGTCTTTGTAGGACATAATTTGAAGTTACAGTTATTGAGTACACAGAAATAGGATTGTGATCTATCTTCCAAGTACAGATACCCCTTTATTATTACAAAAATGTCTTTCTTTATGTGTAGTAATTCATCTTACTTTCCATTATATTGTTTCTGATACTAGAATGGCCACCCCAAAGGTATTTGTAAGTATTTGCATAGCATTTATTTTCTTTTCTTTTACTTTCACTGTTTATAAAGTCTGGTGAACATGATCTTTTTACTTGAAGTACTTAGTCAATTTACCACTGTCCTGTATCCTGTATTGCTTGATGTCCAGTACCTTGAAAGCCAATGTTTTTCTTTCTTCTTTCTTTCTTTTTTCTTTCTTTTCTTCCTTCATGCTTTTTCAATTTTTTTCCAGATTTTATCCATTATTCATGAGAGACACAGAGAGAGAGAAGGCAGAGACACAGGCACAGAGAGAAGCAGGCTCCATTCAGGAAGCCTGATGTGAGATTTGATCCCGAGACTCCGGGATGTGAGACTTGATCCTGGGACTCCGGGATCATGCCCTGAGCCAAAGGCAGACGCTCAACTGCTGAGCCACCCAGGCATCCTCTTTTCAATTTTTTTAATTGTTTCTAGTAGTTGAGTAAATTTGGTTCCAGTTACTCCAGTTGGTCAAGAGTACACATTTGTTAATTATCTTTTACAGAGATTTATAATAAAAAAGAAAAAGGTATATACATTTACTCATGTAATTACCACTTCAGTTGGAATGTCAGTCCTCCAATTTTCTTTCTCCTTCAATCTCATCTTTCTTTCCAATATCACACTGTCTAGATTAGTGTAGCTTTATAAGTGAATTTTGAAGTTCAATAGTATAAACCTTCCAACTTTATCTTTCTCCTTCAATATTTTGTTGGCTATTCTGGGTATTTTACCTCTCTATATATACACTTTAGAATTGGTTTGTCAGTATCCACAGGACAACTCACCGGGATTTTTAGTGGGACTGTGTTGAATGTATAGAACAACTTGAGAAGAAATGACATCTTGACAATATTGAGTCTTCTCCTCCATGAATATGCAACAGATCTCCATTTCTTTAGTTCTTTGATTTCTTTTATCAGAGTTTTATAGTTTTCCTCATGAAGATTTTGCACTTACTTTTTTGAGATTTATACCCAAGTATTTCAATTTGGGGTGTGCTAATATAAATGGTATTATGTTTTTAATTTCAAATTCCAGTTGTTCATTGCTGGTATATAGGATAGTGACTGATTTTTGTGTATTAACCTTGTATCCTGTAATACTGCTGTGGTCATTTATTAAATCCAAGATTTCTTTTTGTCTATTTTTGTTTTTTTCTACATATATCCTCTGTGAACAAAGACAATTTTATTTCTTTCCTTCCCAATGTATAAACTTCTAATTTCCTTTTCTTGTTTTATTGCATTAGCTAGGACTTCCAATATGATGTTGAAAAGGAGTGTTAAGAAGGGATATCCCTGCTACGTTCCTGATCTTAGTGGGAAAGCTTCAAGTTTTTCACTATAAATACAATATTAGCTGTAGTGTTTGAAATTTCATTTTACCAAGTTGAGATAGTTCCTTTCCATTCCTGCATTACTAAGAGTGTGTAGATGAGTGTTGAATTTTGTTAAATGCTTTTTCTGCATCTATTGATAGGTTCATGTGATTTTTCTTTTAGCCTGTTGATGTAATGGACTACATTAGTTGATTTTTGAATGTTGATTAGCCTTGCCTACTTAAGATAAATCCCACTTTGCTCTGGCATATAATTCTTTTATGTACATTGTTAGAATCAATTTACTACTATTGTGTTGAGAATTTTTGCATCTATGTTTATAGGAGATATTTGTCTGTAGTTTTATTGTAATTTATTTGTCTGCTTTTGGTGTTAGGGTAATATTGGCCTCATAAAATTAATTAGGAAGTATTCATTTTGATTCTATTTTCTGTAAGAGATTGTAGAGAATTGGTATAATTACTTCCTTAACTGTTTGGTAAAATTCACCAATGAACTTATCTGGACCTAATGCTTTCTTTTTTCAAAGGTTATTGATTAGTTATTCAACTTATTTAATAGATATTTGGCTGTTCAGATTGTTTATTTAAGCTTTTATGAGTTCTGGCACATTATGTCTTTCAAAGAATTGATCCATTTCATTAGGTTATGAAATTTGTGGCCATTAAATTGTTCATAATTGTTCATAATTGTTTATTAGCCTTTTAGTATCTATGGGATCTGTAGTGATGTCTCCTTTATTTCTAGTAGTAGTAATTAGTGCCTTCTCTCTTCTTAGTAGCCTTGCTAGAGGCTTATCAGTTGTATTGATCTTTTCAAAGAACCAGCTTCTGGTTTTGTTTATTTCTTCCATTATTTTCCTATTTCCACTGTCACTGATTTCTGCTCTAATTTTTATGATCTCTTTTCATCTTCTCCATTTGGATTTTTCTAGTTTCCTAAGGTGGAAGCTTAGATTATTGATCTCAGATCTTTCTTCTTTTCTTATATATTTGTTCAATGCTAGAAATTTTTCTCTAGGTGCTGCTTTTGCTGCATCCCACAAATTGTGATAACTTAAGTTTTAATTTTCATTTAGTTCAAAAGATTTTTAAATATATTTTGAGATTTTTATTTGACCTCTGTTATTTAAAAATATCTTGTGTGATCTCCATGTCTTTGGGAATTTTCCAGCTATTTTTTTCTGTTATCAATTTCTAGTTGAGTTCCATAGTAGTCTTAGAGCAAAAATTGTATGATTTCTCTTCTTGTAATGTTAATGTGTATTTTATGGCCCAGAATGTGGTCTATGTTGTTGAATGTTTCATGGGAGCTTGAGAAGAATGTGTATTCTGCTGTGGTTGGGTGAAGTAGTCCATAGATATCAGTCATATCCAGTTGACTGATGGTGTTAGTGAGTTGAACTATGCCCTTATCATTTTACTGTGGGCTGTATCTGTCCATTTCTGATCCATGGGTATTAAATTTGCCAGCTATAGTAGTGAATTAAGCTATTTTTCCTAGTAGTTCTATCAGTTTTTACATCAAATATTTGGACATATATAGTTATCCCTGATAACTTTCCGTGGTCTGATGTCATCTGTGTCTAAAATTAATATAGCTACTTCTCTTGGTCAGGGTTAGCATGGTATATATTTATCTATTTACTTTTACTACATATGTACCTTGTTTCTTGTAGACAACATATAGTTGAGTATATCTTGGAATTGTAATTTTCATATACAGCTAACAATTTGGTCTATTTTATATCTTCCATGTCTCTGCTTAATACTCATTCTTTTCTCTAGCTTTTTAAATATATGAAACACAATTATAATAACTGTTGTAATATCTTTGTCATTTCTAGGTTAGTTTCAACTGAGTAATTTTTTTTCTAATTATGAGTTGTATCTTCCTGCCTCTTTGCCTGACTCGTAACTTTTGACTAGGTGCTAAATATAACAAATGCTAACTTGTCGGTTACTGTATATTTTTGTATGCCTATATCTTGTACTCTTAAACTTTGTTCTGGGATGAGTAAAAGTTATCTAGAAACCACAGGATGCTTTGGGTCTTGCTTTTAAGCTTTGTTAGGCAAACCATAGCAGCATTTAGTCGAGGATTAGTTGTTTTTTTTTTTTTCTCACTACTGAAGCATTTACTTTATACTCTACCAATGCTCACTGAATTTTGAGGTTTTCCACTTTTACTATTTGGAGCAAGCACACTACTCCAGGCCTTATGTCAGCTTTAAGCACTGTTTCCTCTTTTCCCAAGCTTGCATAGTTTCCTCAGCACATGCGCCCATCAGTACTAAACTGAATCTTTGAAGGCACTCTCTGAATATCTGCAAAGTTCTGTGTGCATCTCTTGCCTCTCCATTGCTCTGCCAGGAAATTTCCAAACTCTTGGCTCTTTTCAACTTGGGCTCTACTTGATTTCTTCCTGTTCATGAAATGGACTTAAAAGTTTCTTCAGCCAGTAGTTCAAGCAACTCTATGTCTTACTTCATTTGATTCCTTTATCTCCAGGATCATTTAATGTTGTTGTTAGGTCTCCAATATCGTGAAGGACAGTTTCCTATATTTGGTTTATTCTCTAGTTTTTTTTTAGGCAAGAGGTAAATCCATTCCCTGTTATTCTATCTTTCCTAGAAGTATGTTTTTAGGTTATATAATTTAGTTACAAATAAAATTATTACTAAAAGTAAGAGGACTTAACAAAATCAGAGTTACCATCCTGACTGATGGGACATTGTGACTACCCAACTTTTGTAGACACTGCGACTACTGTTTTTCAAAAAGAAGAATGGTTGCAACTAACCTGCAGATGTAAGGAGTAATTAACACCTAAAGAAGAGCTATACATACTGTTAATATTAAACGGAAAATAGAGACCAAACTTGAAAAAGCCCTGAGCAAAAAGAAAAAGAAAGACAGCACTCTGAGCAAACAAAACCATAGAAGCCATGTAAGAAAAATTAAATATAGGTCACTTCATGAACATAAGTGAAACTTAACTTAGGTTATTTCTTATAAATGTCTCTGACAATCATAATCATCTTCCTAAAAATGGTATAAGATGAACACTTTTAAGCAACAACCCTGCTACCTGGAAACCTCCACTGTATTCACCAACCACTGTAAGGATTAAGCAACTTCTTCATTTTCACTTTCTAACTCATCTTGTAATGTCAAGACCCTGAGCTTCATATCAGTTTTGGATCCAAAAACTCCCAGTTTGCAACTGTTCTTATATACACAATAAACTCTCACTAATTACTATTTTACCTACCTGGTGATTTTAATATTGCTATCTCTGGATTTTTAATAATGCTAAATAATGAGGGATGAATGGTGCTAAATATTGCCAGTTTTCATACCTAGCACCACCCTTCCTTTCTAATATTTTCCTTATATTTCATGTCCTAGTAGACTAAAGATGATATTGTTAACAATGCTCCATCGTACGGTCAGCCAAGGAGGCACTTTCATGAGGTTAGAAGGGAGATGAAAGCTAGAAGTCATTATTTTGCCTCAGACTCTAGCAGTAATCTAGTGTGCATGCACCACACATGTGGCAATGTAGGAGAAGGGAAGCATGGCCAGGCAATCATGGGCTTCTCCATAGCTGTGAAGCAATAAGAGATATATGAAAACAGGCTCCAGTGGGCACTAGAGCTTCATTTCAGTTTCTGATCTTTCAGGGATGACATTTTCCTCCCACTTATTCCTCTAATATTTCTAACAAATTTCCAGCCTCACAATCTATATTAAATATTTCTCTTATCAAAACACCTATAGTGGTTTCTGTTTACTACTGAATTCTGCCTGTTATAGCATTAATATATGATGAATTGAGAAATAAATGAGAAATAAATAGATAAATCATGAGAAGAAGGGGAGAGGAGAGAATGGAAGGAGAGAAAACATGGGAAAGATTGAAAAAATAAGATGAAAGAATTTGTCTCATATCATTGATATTCAAAGTATTTTTCAAGTATCTTTTCTGATAATGTTTATTTTGGTATGGGCTGTCATGACAAAGTATTGGCAATTCTATAATAGTATGGATTTTTCTCTTCTATGTTAAGCCTGTCAGTTTAAAAAGGGGGGAGCAGGGAGGTATCCCAGGTGGCTCAGAGGTTTAGTGCCACCTTCCGCCCAGGGTGTGATCCTGGAGACCCTGGATCGAGTCCCACTTTGGGCTCCCTGCATGGAGCCTACTTCTCCCTTTGCCTGTGTCTCTGTCTCTGCCCCTCTCTCAGTGTCTCTAATGAATAAATAAATAAAATCTTTAAAAAAATAAAAAGGGGGCTGTTTTTGGATTTGGTAACTTCCTAACAATCAACTAGTCAAGAAAAATTGAAATTTCATAAATGAAATCAAAATGATATCTTAGTTAATCTGCTGATATATTTTAGAACCTCCATGATAATAATATATATTTCTGTTTGCATCCACCAATTATTTCACTGCATTTCAAAATTATCTCCAGTGACTAATATGCACAAAATACCACATGCATCAAAAATTACATCAGAGATATTTCTCTCTTTTTTTAAGATTTTATTTATTTATTAGAGAGAGAGAGAGAGAGAGAGGCAGAGACAGAAGCAGGCTCCATACAGAGAGCCTGACATGGGACTCGATCCCGGATCTCCAGCATCAGGCCCTGGACTGAAGGTGGCGCTAAACCACTAAGCCACCTGGGCTGCCCCCAGAGATATTTCTATTTGCCATTTAAACCTTTGATTTTTTTCATGTAGAGAGAGTGTCTTGTAACAATCTTAAATGTTAGGTATAGAAAGAGGCTTCTGTATTCTTTCCCACTGGCTTTTGTTTGATGTCCTATGTTCATTCCACTGGCCTTTACAAGCCACAGTTTTTCATGTGATTTCAAAGGATGTTGATTTTTACACTGATTTCTTCATTATCAAATGAGCTAACAAACATGCAGATTTATAGACATACAATTAAATGCAAGGTTTCAGCAGTAGTGACTGTCACTTTATCTAGCATAGCCTGCCTTATTTGCCAAAGGCATCTTTAATTTTTTTTTAAGATTTTATTTGTTTATTTTAGAAATAGAGCACTAGCAGAGGGAGAGACAGAGAGGGAGAAGCATGGTCCCTATGGAGCAAGAAGCCCAGTGTGGGGCTCAATCCCAGAACCCCAGGATCATGACCTGAACCAAAGGCAGCCATTTAACTGACTGAGCCTGTCAGGTACCCTGGCATCTTTAATTTGAACCTGAGACTACAATTTAAGTAAAATCAAGATTGCTTCCTCTTTACCCACCCTTCTCCCTTTCTTCCTTTCTCTTCATTTGCTTTGCAATATAATTTCTAAATAAGTGAAAAATTTTCACATTGCAAACAATTTAAACCTTGCCTTTACCAGATAGATAGATGAATGGATAGATAGTAGATAAATGGATGGATACATTAGATGATAGATAAACGATGATAGATGATAGATAGATGATAGATAGATGATAGATAGATAGATAGATAGATGATAGATGATAGATAGATAGATAGATGATAGATAGATAGATAGATGATACATAGATAGAAAAATTTTTAACTCTTTCCATTCTTCTTTGCTTTTCTCCCTCTAGTGGGGACTATTAGATGTCTACCAAATGCTTTTCAAGACTGAGGCAAACAATAATTTCTCCAGTAGCTAGAGTGTTGGATGCTGAGAGCTCACAACTGAGTCCTCCGCCAGGAACTGCACTTGGACAAAGAGAACTTTCTTGCCAAATGTTGATGCCTACCCAAGGGCAGTCCAAGGCCCAGGAGTCCTTCCTCAATTCAGTATCTCTGAATGGCCATCCCACCCTCAGAGCTTTCAGGGAGACCATCTGAAGTCTGTTGCAATTGGATCACAGTTCAATTTTGCCCTTTGCCTAAGCCTGCTTCACTCATTCCTTTACCACTCTTGTTTCTGAAAGAACACCCCCAACAAATCACCAGCATGTAAATTTTCATTTTGTAATCTGTTCCCTAGGGAAACCAAATTATAAGGACCTGACATGAACGACAGGAGACAGGATCCTCTAAGATGGAATTCTGGATAGTGATAGTGATAAGGACACCATCATTGGTGAAAAGTGGAGCCCTGACAGCTTCTGGCTTCCTGAAGTCAATAAACTGAGATAATATGTAGTGAGTCAGTTCAACCAGTGGTGAACTAAGATAGGGCACTAATAGAGGTGTATCTGGGGGGCATGTGAGGTGCCGGGAGGCAGAGAGGTCTAATTATAGGGACTATGGGATTGGGAGCTTCTTGTTGGGAGCTACTGAAACATAAGATTAGTCATCAATTTAGGCAAAGTATGAAAGCCAGAGGGCTTTCTAGGCAACATCTAAAGGCTCTCTTATCCTGTAGGCAAAGGGCAGGAAAGGCTGGGGATCAGAAGAATTACATAATTATAAGGATGAAAGAGAAGATTGACTTCTCAACATCTACAAGTCTGCTACTCTAAAACAAGAGCCCTGGTTGAAACCTGGGTGGTCTGGACATTCTGGAGAAGATCTCATTGGTCCACTATAGCAATGGCATCATGTTACTAGACCAACTGAATAAAAAAGGCAAGTTAAACACTGTAGCATAAACCATTTGTGCTGTTCAACACATCTATGAAATTTTAGGAGTGTAGTGTCTTGGATTATGCTGGGACCTCCCCTCTAACAAATTACTGCATCTTGCACTGCCTGTCACTAAAACTGAAGCAAGAAGACCAACAGGCCTCTATGGGTTTTGTAAGCAGTATTTCCCGCACTTCGGAGCGCTGTTCTCATTCAAGAGTGTCAGGGAAGGAGGCCAGGTTTAAATGAGTCCAAGAGCACAAAAGACCACTAAGCAGGTCCTAAATGCAGTGGAAGCAATCATGCCTCTTAGGTGATGTAATCCAATAGACCTAATGGTATCAGAGGTCAATATAATAGAGGAAGATAAAGACTATGGTAAGTCCCAGGCAATGCATCACAGTATACAAAAAAATATATTCCTAGTATACCTGAAGCATAGATTCATAGTAAAGGAGTTAGTAAGTCAATGTGCACACACTTATCATATTTATATCAACTATAAGGTATTTATTTAATAATACAAGATTATAAAGCATAATAAAATGAAACTGACCCCTGCCTATTAAGCTCCCTGAATAACTCTCTGAATGCATGCTCTCTCTACTTAGTAGAGAAAACCAGTATCTTTTATGTTATTTCAGTGCATTTCTTCATACTTTCATTATGTATCACTAAAAATAAATACTATTTTTTGTGCTTTTACATTTTATATAAATGATATAGGCTGCTACTGACTTCAGCTTCTGTTTTTGCACAAGATGATGTGTAGAAGATTCAACCATGTTGACCTATAGTCCCAGCTTTTTCATTTTTACCACTTTGTAATATTCCATTGTACTAAAAATGTCATTATTTATTTATCCATTCTCCTATTGATGGAAATATGAATTGTGTACCTTTTTTTCCTATTGCATAAGATGCTTTTATTAAGATTCTTAATGTGTGCATATTTTCATATTTTCTAGGCAATATTACATTGGCCTCCAAAGTCAGACAAATCATGCTCTTACCAAATGTTGGGAATACAATTCTAGGTTAATGGGGGTTTTTTTCTTAGTTTTTATTTTAATTCCAGTTGGTTAACATACAGTGTTATATTAGTTTCAGGTGTACAATATAGTGATTCAACACTTCCATATATCATCTGGTGCTCATGATAACAAGTACACTCCTTAATTCTCACCACCTATTTAAACCAGCCCCCCAGGCCCTCTCCCCTCTTGTAACCACCAGATTATTCTCTATATTTAAGAGTCTGTTTCTTGCTTTGTCTCTCTCTTATTTTTTTCCCTTTGCTTGTTTGTTTTGTTTCTTAAATTCCACATGAGTGAAATCAATATAGTATTTGTCTTTCTCTGACTCATTTATTCTCTGACTTTGCATTATACTCTCTAGCTCCATCCATATTGCAAATGTCAAGATTTCATTCTTTTTATGGCTGAATAGTATTCCATTGTGTGTGTGTGTGTGGATGAATGGATAAAGAAGAGGTGAGATATATATATATATATATATATATATATATATTTATCTTTATCCATTCATCAATTAATGGACACTTGAGCTGCTTCCATATCTTGGCTATTGTAAATAATGCTCCTATAAACATAGCGGTGCATGTATCCTTTTGAATTAGTGTTTTTGTATTTTTGGGGTAAATACTCAGTAGTGCAATTAGCGATTATAGGGTAGCTCTATTTTTAAATTTTTAAGGAAACTGCGTGCTGTTTTCCAGTGTCTGCACCAGTTTGCATTCCCACCAACAGTGCATGAGGTTTCCTTTCTTTCCACATCCTCAACAACACCTGTTGTTTCTTGTGTTGTTGATTTTAGCCATAATGACAGGTGTGAGGTGATATAGCTCATGGTGGTTTTGATTTTCATTTCCCTGATAATCAGTGATGATGAGCATCTTTTCATGTTTCTGTTGGCCATCTGTATTTCTTCTTTGGAGAAATGTCTGTTCATGTCTTCTGTCCATTTCTTAACTGGATTATTTGGTTTTGGAGTGTTGAGTTTGATAAGGTCTTTATATATTTTGGATACTAGCCCCTTATCTAATAAGTCATTTGCAAATATCTTCTCCCATTCTATAGATTGCCTTTTAGTTTTGTTGATTGTTTCCTTCACTGTTCAGAAACTTATTATTTTGATGTAGTCCCAATAGCTTATTTTTGCTTTTGTTTCCCTTGCCTCAAGAGACATATCTTAAAAGAAGCACTATGGCTGATGTCTAAGAAGTTACTGCCTATGTAAAATCTCTAGGATTTTTATCGTCTCCTGTCTCACATTTGGGTCTTTCATCCATTTTGAATTTATTTTTGTGTATGCTGTAAGAATGTGGTTCAGTTTCATTCTTCTCCACGTTGCTGTCCAGCTTTCTTTCCCAACACCATTTGTTGAAGAGACTGCTTTTTTCCTTTTGGATATTTTTTCCTGCTTTGCCAAAGATTAATTGCCCATATTATTGTCAGTTTATTTCAGTTTTTTTTCTATTCTGTTCTATTGATCTATGTGTCTACTTTGGTGTCAGTACCATACCATTGGATTACTACAGCTTTGAAAGATAACTTGGAATTGTGATGACTCCAGCTTCACTTTTCTTTTCCTGTGATTTGGTTGTTCTGGGGTTTTCTGTGATTCTCTACAAGTCTTAGGATTATTTGTTCTAGCTCTGTGAAAAACACCATTGGTATCTTCTAGGGATTGCATTAAACATATAGACTGCTTTGATAGTTTCAATCCATGAGCATTGAACGACTTTCCATCTCTTTGATGGTTATTTTTTTATTCCCAAGACTTTGAAGACGTTGCACCACTCCTCAGGGCTCCGACCATTGTTCTTCAGAAGTCTGGGCTCTTTCTAATGGTCTCTTCTCTCTGGGTGCTTTTAAGTCTTCTCATTCGCTCTGAGGTTCCAAATACCTACAAGGTAAATGCAGTTTACATTTAAATACTGCACCTCGTGCAGTGACGTGAAGGGGCCCGCGTGGCCGAGCACGCCACGGCCTTCTGGAGCTCCAGACTCTAAAATGGCAGAGCCGCTTTCTCCCGGAAAGACCACAGACCAGGTGTGCACCTTCCTCTTTAAAAAGCCCGGTGGAGGAAGAGGGGCTGCAGGCCGCAGGAGGCGCGGGCGCTGCGACCAGGAGCCTGGAGACGGCGGCAGCGGCAGCGACCAAGGCAGCGCTGTGGTTCGCCCCGAAAAGCAGCGGGCGGCGGGCGACCCGATGATACAGACGACCCGGGGCCGGGGCCGGGGCCGTGGGACCCAGAAGGCGGCTTGCGGCCACCCGAGCAGCGAGGAGGAGGGGGCGGAGGAGCCCGAGGCCCAGAGTCTGGGCGTGGCCTACAGGTCCACCCGCTCGGCAACCCCCGCGGGGCCAGGGGACGTGGGGGCGACTGCCCGCTCCGAGCCGGACCCCGAGGAGGAGCGCGACGCACAAGCCATCTTCGAGCGCAGCCGGAAGATCCAGGAGGAGCTGAGGCCCAAGGAGGATGACAAGATCTATCGGGGAAGCAATAATTATCAGAAACACATGAAGCCCAAGGATACGTCTCTGGGCCGTGCGTCCTCCGGGATGGTGAGGAAGGGCCCCATCCGGGCGCCCGAGCATCCCTGTGCCACCGTGCGCTGGGACTACCAGCCCGACACCTGTAAGGACTTCAAGGAGACTGGCTTCTGCGGCTTCGGAGACAGCTGCAAGTTCCTCCACGACCGTTCAGATTACAAGCACGGGTGGCAGGTTGAACGTGAGCTTGAGGACGGTCGCTATGGTGTCTATGGGGACGAAAACTATGACGTGGGAAGCGATGATGAGGAAATACCACTCAGGTGTCTCATCTGTCGCCAGACCTTCGAGAATCCGGTTGTCACCAGGTGCAGGCATTATTTCTGCGAGAGCTGTGCACTGCGGCACTTCCGCACCACCCCTCGCTGCTATGTCTGTGACCAGCAGACCAACGGCGTCTTCAATCCAGCCAAAGAATTGATTGCAAAATTGGAGAAGCATCGAGCTGCAGAAGAGGGTGATGCTTCTGATTTCCCAGAAGACCTCGATGAGGCTCCGATCGCCACCACTTAGCCTGCCTATTATTCTCACACCTCAGAATAAATCTTTTGTTTGGAAAAATAAAAAGTAAAAACAGACAAACAAATAAATACTGCAATGTATTTTTAAATGAATTCATTTATTTTTCTGCTTGGGTTTTATTGTGTTTGCTGAATCTGAAGATTTGTGTCTTTCATCAGTTCCTGAAAATTCCGTAGAATTACTTCTTCAAATAGTCTTTCTTCCTTAATTTTTATCCTATTCCTCTGAATTATCAAGGAAAGTAGGTTATATATTCTCATTTTAATTCCAGGCTGCCTTGCTTCTCCTATTATCTATTCCTTAACTCTCTGTATTATATTTTGCTTCAGTTTACAAATCCATGCTTCAGTTTACAAATTGTCTTCAATTTTGTCTATTCTGATATTTAGCATTCTTTTAGCATTTACAGCAATATTTATTTTTATATCTAGAAATTATACTAAGTTTTCTTCAAGTCTTTCTTTATAAATGCTATCTTATCTTGTGCTTGTGTTTTTTTTTTTATTCCTTTCTGTTTTAAAACATATTAAGCAAATTTGTTTTATGTCTTTATTGAATAATTCTTTTATCTGGTGCTTTTGGGGGTCTAATTCTACCTTTTTATTTCTGTTGTCACTGATGGTAGTTTGTGTCTTATAATTTTAGATTATAATATCAACTTCATGTGGAATTTAGATGGGACGTTTCTTTGTGCCTCTGTTTGAGAGAGATTTGCTTTTGCTATAGTCAGGCACACAAAGATACTACCAAGCAAAGGTCACTTTAAGGTAAATTCTCAAGTTAGGATTTTCTGGATCACCCAATACATTTAGATCCCAAAACTATGAGCACAGGCTTATCATACAAATTCTTAGAAGAGAATTTTTGCTGTTTTTGTTTGGTTGGTTGGTTTTCACTGAAAGCCCAGGATAAGACAGTCAAGTTCCCTTGTCTTCTTTTTTTGCGGATACATGGAATTTTTTCTAGTCTGCCTTTTCACCAACATTGATTTTTAAGAGCTCTAGTTTAAGCAGAAGCCTCAATTTCCATTCACCTCCTCATAACAACCCCTGCATGGTCATCAAAGCCAAAGCTCTAGGATACTAAAATTGGCAGATACCCTCAGGACAGCTTTGACATCAACACTTGCTTACCATTCTGATTTTCTGTTCTCTCTTCACATATGGTCCCTGAGCATTTCCATTTCACTCTTCTTATTCCAACTGTTCATTTTAAAGGACATATGTTATAGTTTATCCAGCAGGTCTAAATACTTTGCAGTGGGACAGTTTTCAGGATATCTAATATGTCATATTGATAAATAGGTGTGTACATATAAATTTTAGATTTGGGGGATGATAAATAAATTGTTTTCCAAGTGGATGCTCCTAATTATGGTCCTCTAGTGGAAATAAATTGACATATGATATACTTCTCATTTCAAAAGTGTACAGTTTAATAAGTTTTAACATATGTATACCCCATGAGGCCACTACCACATTCAAGATAATGAATATTTCCATTACCCTCATAAGTTTGGCTGTTTCACATTTTGTTATTTTCTCCAGTTCATCATGTAGAAGATTTGGTTTTTAGCTTATTGTCCTTATTTTTTTTTAATTTTTTATTTATTTATGATAGAGAGAGAGAGAGAGAGGCAGAGACACAGGCAGAGGGAGAAGCAGGCTCCATGCACCGGGAGCCCAACGTGGGATTCGATCCGGGGTCTCCAGGATCGCGCCCTGGGCCAAAGGCAGGCGCCAAACCGCTGCGCCACCCAGGGATCCCTTATTGTCCTTATTATAAAAATTTTCTATATCTCTGCAACTAGATTTGCCAATCATTTACTCTATGGCTTCTTCTTTTTATTTTTCATGCCATGCTAATGAAGAGCTATTCAAAGATTATTTATAAACCCACCCAAATTTGCTGCTTCTAATTTTTTATGATTTCATTTTTATACACTTACATTTTTAGGATTATTTCTTTTTGCTCAGCAGTCCAAAACATTCTATGTAGTGACAAACCAGATTTTTAAGTCAAAGGCATCAGAATGAACAGTCTCACTTAACACAAATTATTGAATTAACTCCAAATTAAAGAATTGCCTCTTCTATATTATCAGCTATCAAACCATAGAAGAGGTTAGAGTGGGTTCTGTTTCTCTTAGCACTTTTGTGAGGAATAGATTATTTTAATTCTAATTTGAGATCCACGTGTGGAAGCGTTTCTTTCAATATACATTCATAAAGTTTGACATCATATCTTATTTTAATTAACTGCTACTTTATTTCTTAACTGAAAACTTATTTTTATCAAATTATAGAAAAAGGCAAAAAAAGAGAACAAAGTAATAAAAATATTAAAAGCTCATCACTAAACTATATCAACTAAGCAATGACTTATGAGAAAATGTGTGTCTTAGTTTCTAGTTTTTTATTTGAAGGTGATTATTTCCAAAATTACTTCTTTTAAGCATTTCTTTACATCTCTTGAAGCCAAGAGTGTTACCTACTCCAGCCCAGGTAGGGACTTTACCATTTGACTATGCTTTGATTTTTCAGAAGTGGCATACAAACTTAAATTTTAAATGAATAGTATATCTAGCCCTGTTATAGTTCTCATTTTTGGTTTAATGAGTCTACTAGTAAATTCAGAATGCTTAGTATACCCAGACACATTCTGGTTTTGTGTTTCTTTCTTTGAGGAGGAGGAGGAGGGGGAGGAATGGGTATGGTGGGGCAAGTTATGTAGAACTAGTGAAATGTTAGACCCAGGAGAAGATATGTTGACAGTTTGTAACACACTGGAGCAGAGGCTTATTAACTCATGGAAGGAAATGTATTTCCTACTATTCAGCCCAGAAGGTTATAGAAGGAAGGGCACTAAGGAAAGAGAACAGTGAAAAACTTAATGGAGGAATAACTGGTGAGACTAGATAAGAAATGAAATAAAATATAAGACAAAATTAGGTGGGGATATTTTAAGACAAGAAAAACTAAGCAGAAGATACTTGAGGAATAAAAAGGGAAAAAGAGTTAAGAGGTGTGTTGAAAGCCTAAAAATTTTTTTAAAAGTCAAAGCTAGAAAAAGACAAAAGGAATTAGGAGAGAAAGGAAAAAAGAATTGGAAGAAAAAACAGTATGGATAAGAGCATAACAAAGCTGAAAGTGGAGAAAGACAGAGTGCGTGTAGGGACTGGCGTTGCAAAGGACACAGATTTACAGCACATTTGTCTAATTCCCTTTGGTCTGTGGGTTTCACCTTTGGTCACAAATAAATGTACTGCAACATGATAAACATGCCAACCACTCCATTAACAGAGCACCCACAGGCAGTATCTTTAAGGAAAGAATGCTACAAAATCATCCTTATAAAGTAATTTTGTATTAGAGCAAATAAATCCTGATTTCTTTTGGTTTTGCTTGACCATAGAAACACTATTTTATGCTAAAAGGAATTTTTGACTCCCCTTAAGTCCTGAGCACTACAGAGCAAATGTCTATCTCTTAAAAATATGTACTTTTAAATTTAAAAGCACATCATTTTGTTTAGCTTGTCTACTGCACTGATATACATAAAATAAAAACCTGCTTTTTTTTCTTCTGTGAATCACCTATTGAATCACCTCGGCATGTTTTATCCAAGGATAGAAGAGAAGAATGTATGTTTCTGACATGAGAGTAAATGTTTAAATAACTCATAAGAAACATAGGTGATCTTTGCCTTTTAGAATTATCATACAGGATTTGCTTTTGCTCCAGCACGTATCTTTTATTAAGAAGACAAATGTAGTAAGGCACATCCATGTTGCCTTTGCACTGTCTAGGTGTGTTCAATTCATAAAGTTGGTATATGTATAAGTAAATAAAAACCATCAAATATAAGCCTTATATATTCATTTATTTCATAAAAGGTATCAGAAATGTGTTCTCTTCAGGGAAGGATAGGAAACTAATTTCTAATTTTGGGTAGCACATAGATACAGGGATATTTTGCCTCATTGCCTGCATTACTGAGTTTTAAGCCATATGTTCCTGGCTTTAGTTCACAATATTTACACCACTGGTGAGATGATAAAATCTGAGCACAGTGTGTCCTATTCAGACTTCATCCAATAACTCATTTTTATTTCAGAATATATTCATCACATTAAGTCATATGATTTAAGGAAACTTTTTTTAAGCCTGGCAGAAATACCATTCTGAGCCAAGATTACAGAAACAAAGTTTTCCTCTTCTATTTGTGTAAAAATGAATTAAAATGATAGTATCAAGAATAGAAGCAGCATTTATGTATTAATATATTTTTATCTTTCCTAAAGTGTAGGATTTGAATATATTTCCTATTCTGGGTTCTGGCAACTGAATTATTTCCTCCCCTACGCATTTCCATATCCCACACACATCCTCTAGCCCTCATGTTCCACTTAATTGGAAGGGAGAATGCAGGAAAACCAAATGACATTCTTGTATCAGTGTGCTCTTCTACTACTAACTCCAGAAAGAGACACAGATGCCCTGACAGCAGTTTGGCCCAGAGTCTTCTCCATTCATCCACTGCAATATGGTGCATGAGCAATTGCTCTGTTTCAGATCACAGAAACTAAATTATCTTTGGAATTAACAAGTAGCATTACCTCCACTGCCTCTTATTTTTCACCCATTACCTATCTTGAAAACTTCTAAAGATTGAAGCCTGTGGATGAATTTAGTCAGCAACAACATGAAATCTCTCATTTTTAATCTCTTCACTGCATAGTCTGCCTTTTAAAAACTTGAATCAATGTCATGGATAGTCTAATTTGATTTTTAAGTATCATTGTATATATTATATATCATCATACATATATATCATTATAGATAATCATTGTTATATCTCATTATATATGAAATCACACTGGTCTTTCTGAGAAGCTCTAAATGAACTAAAAGTATTTCCAAGTCATAGAATTTTAGAAGATTATAGTGATTTACAAGTTTTGAAAATCATGTTTCAAAAGAAAACTTGTCAGATTAGCAATTAGCTAAAATGATTTTCTGATTCTTATGCCTTTCCATTCTACCACACGGCCTTTTTCTACCATCTAGAAGGCAAACTGCTTGAAATATGAATCATTACTGCCTGTTGATTTTATTGAACTCAACATAAGACAGATGTTTAGTTTTAATAAATCATTATTAATATTAATAAATTTCCTTATTAGATAGTAACTTAAAATGATCTGTGTCATATTTAGAGCTATCACTGAACTCACCTGTCTTCTGACCAAGCAATTTTTTTAAGATTTTATTTTTTTATTCATGAGAGACACAAAGAGAGAGGCAGAGACACAGGCAGAAAAAGAAGCAGGCTCCCCGCAAGGAGCCCAATGCAGGACTCGATCTCAGGTCTCCAGGATCACACCCTGGGCGGAAGGCAGGGGCCAAACTGCTGAGCCACCCAGGTATCCCGTGACCAAGCAATCCTCATCATTACTCTAGTATCTATACACAAATGATAGCAATAGAAAAGAAAAATAAAATGAGGAGCAAAAGATAAAGAGTTGAGGATAATTGGGGACATCATATGATAGTATCATTCATCAAAATCATAAATCATAGGTCAAATCACATCTGTATTTTAGTCCTAGTTCCCCCATTTACTGGTTATACCAACTTAGTTTAATTACTGCACATCTTGGAACCTCAGTTCCTCACATCTAACTAGGACAATAATAGTACCCATCTCAGAGTGTTGTTGTGAGTATTAAGTGAGAAAAAGTATACAATACTTCCTACAATACCTGGAACTTAATAAACATTCAACAAAAGTTGACCAAATGTGGGGATGCCTGGGTGGCTCAGTAGTAGAGCATCTGCCTTTGGCTCAGGACATGATCCAGGGGTCCTGGGACTGAGTTCTGCATTGGGTTCCCCACAAGGAGTCTGCTTCTCCCTCTGCCTATGTCTCTGCCTCTGTGTGTGTGTCTTTCATGAATAAATAAATAAAATCTTTAAAAAAAGAAGTCCAAATCTGAATATCTCCATAGAGAATAATAATTTGTAAAAAGGTCATATATGGAAACAATTAAGGAATCCCCTCACCCAGGTGTGTGTTCCAAAGACAAGCCTTAGGGACCTTTATAGGGAGTCTTCATCAGTCATCCATTCCAGAGGTCATCAGCTCCAAATGAATGAATCACCTCTCTGTTTAGTTCAATGAAGAAGAACCTTGGAAAGAGCATTTTCTTCCCCCCTGCAAGCCTGGAAGCAGATTGTCATGTACCCCACAGCTAGAAAGACAAGCCAAGATGGGAAAGTGCTCAGTTTGATTAAGCTTATTTACTGACTCATCTTGAACAGTTGTGCTTATATCAAAATTTTATATATCTGAAATTCATATACAAATGCACACAGATGGGGTGAGCATATGTACACACATGCTCACAGACACACATGTACACATAGAGTCGACCTCATTTAATGACAATGGAAAACATTTAGATATCCCTATAGAAAAACAGAAATTCTCTTTACTTTCTGGAATTCATTTTCAGATTTGGGAAGAAACATTTACTTTCCAAATTATGTTTTGCTTTCCACAAATATTTGCTATTTCCGGGCATAGAACTAACAAAATAGTGCAATCTTGCTGGACAGTTAGAAGAAGACAATTTAAATTAAACATTTAAGATTGTCTCTGTACTCTAGGATGGCAGAAACAAGCTATTGTCTCTGCTGTATCTATCCCCTATACCAAGCACAGTGGCATGTCATTATTAAACATTTTGGTAAATGAACAAAGATGGATAAGCTCCCAAGTGAACCTCAATATATATTAATTTTGACAAGAAAAGTACTATCATCTCTACTGTCTAGAGTCAACATTAAAAATTCTTCTATCTGGCTTATTTCACTTAATATAATGTCCTCCAGGTCTATCCATGCTGTCACAAATGTCAGGATTTCCTTCTTTTCCATGCCTGAAAAATATTCCATATTTTCTATATCCACTTATCTATTGGTGGACTCTTAGGTTGATTCCATATCTTGGCTACTATGAAATGTGGAAGTCCAGATATCTCTTCAAGATACTGATTTTTTTTTCCTTTGGATATATACCCAGAAGTGAGATTGCTGGATTACACAGTAGTTCTATTTTTAATTTTTTAGGTTCCCTTTTCTTCATATCCTCACCGATATTTGTTATTGTTGTTTTTTTTTTTTTATAATAACCATTCTAACAGATTTGAGGTGTTATCTCATTGTGGTTGCGATTGGCATTTCCCTGTTGATTAGTGAAGCTGTGTATCTTTTCATATACCTATTGGCCATTTGTTTATCATCTTTAAAAAAGTCTCCTCAGGTCCTTTAACCATCTTTTAAGGAGGTGTTTTGTTTGGTTTGGTTTTGCTAAATTGTTTAAATCTGTGATGTATTTTGGATATTAACCCCTTGTAAGATATATGATTTGCAAATATTTTCTCCATTCCATTGGTTGCTTTTTCATTTTGTTGATGGTTTCCTTTGCTATGCAGAATCTTTATACTTTGATGTAGCCCCATTTGTTTAGTTTTGTTTTCTGTGCTTTTGTTTTCATATCCAAAGATTTATTGCCAAATACAATTATCAAGGAGCTTTGCCCCTCTTCCAGGAGTTTCTAGAGTTTCAGGTCTTACCTTGAAGTCATATTATTTCATTCCTTTGTAAAAATTCATTTTTATTTTTTATTTTCTGTTAATGTTAAGCATTTCTTTTTCTATCCTTACTCTTCTAGCATTTTGCCAGATTATATCTAGGTAAAATCATGCCTTCGATCAACAGTTACTGAGTTCCTTCATAGAGTTACTGGAGATTCAGCAGAGAAAAATATAGATCCAACCCATGCTTTCATTATATTTGAACTAGAGAAAGGAGATTTTTAAAGAATTACTTCTTTATGTTCATTTCAAACAGTGATAAATGTTATGAAGAAAATAAAACAATATAGGGGGCACCTGGGTGGCTCAGTGGTTGAGCATCTGCCTTGCTCAGGTCCTGATCCTGGGGTTCTGGGATTGAGTCCTACATCAGGCTCCCTGCAGGGAGCCTGCTTCTCTCTCTGCCTCTGTCCAGGTCTAATGAATAAATAAATAAAATCTTTAAAAAAAAAAGAAAGAAAGAAAAGGAAACTATATAGAGAGCAAATGGTAAGGAAAAGACTACTGTGGCTAGAATGATCATTGAGGGCCTCTCTGGGAATTGACATTTTCTCAAAAGCCCCATCGATGGAGTGAAGACATGGGACTGCAACAGTTTAGGAAAAGGCCAATAAGGCTAGAGTACTGTGAAAAAGGAGAGTGTGATATCAGAGTTATAGGCCCTGGTGAAGAATTTTAATTTTATTCTAAGCATGTGGGAAAACCACCGAAGGATTTTAAGAGGTAGTACAGAATCAGAATAATCAGAATTATTCTTTAAAAACATGTCTTTTAATATTCTTCTAACTGAACAGGACTAGGAGAATGCATACAACCACACTGAGCTTTGATTTTAAATTCACAGCCATAAATTTAATGTTGCCCACAAATTATATATTTCCTCGATCCATTATCTCTCTAACTCTTTTAGACAACTTCCTCCTGTATCATCAAATCAATAATCCTGCCTCATTCCCACTCAGTTGATGACCAATCTATCTCACCAAAAAATTTGAAGCCATCAGAGAAATGTTTCCAAAGATTTTCTCAACCCCATCTTTCAGCTACAAGCATCAGTGCTCTCTCCACTATCTTCTTTCTGCTTTAGAGACACTGCCATACAGCTTCATAAAACTAACTCTTTATATGCTAAATTCCATTTCCTCTCATCTGCTCCTGGATGTCATATAAGCAAGTTTGCATCTCTTACATTCTTGATTTTTCCTTTCTCTGATGGAATATTTCCATTAGCTTATGAACATACTGTTAACTCTCCCATCTTAGAAACTCTCTTGACTCCACTTTCTCTACCATCTACCACCCTGCTGCTCTGCTTCCCTTTACAGCAAAATCCCCCAAAAGATTTGCCAGTACTGGCTTCCTCCAATTTTTCTCCTAGTCCCTCATATATCCATTCTAATCAGATACTCACTTCCCCACCATCACTACTTTGAAACTACCCTTTCAAGATAATCTATGATGTCTACATTTCTAAATCCAGTGTTAGTTCTCAATTAATGTCTTATTTGGCCAAGGAGCTACTCAATTGATTATTTTGTCTTCCTTTATACTCTCATTGTTTGGCCCAAAGATACTACTCCTGGTTTTCTTCTTAACTCACTACTTTTCCTCCATCTCCTTTGGAGTTTCTCCTCTTCCTTCTGAAATCTTAATGTTAAGATATCCCAAGACAGTGTTTGGATACCATTACTTCTCTTCATTGTTGATGTCATCCAATCTCAAACTTTAGATGCCATCAATATGTCAACCTATCCAAATCTATATCTTTAGCTGAGACCTCCATCCTGAACTCTAGACTCTTATATCATTTCCAGCTTCTCATTTGATATTTCCACACGGGTGTCTAAGAGATATCTCAAATTTAAATGTCCAGAACTAAATTTCTGATATTCTACAAAAATCTGCACCCTTCCCAATCTTCCCCAATTCAGCTGAGGATCTTTCTTCTTATCATCATTCGGCCAAAATTCTTAGATTCATCTTTGGCTTTTGTTCTTCTCTCTCATCCAATTCAATTTGGGTTGAATATATATACAAACCTATCCCTTCTCATCACCTCCAGTACTATCACCTTGGACTGATCGCCATTATTTTTGTGAAATTTTACTGCAATAACTCCCAAACTAGGGTTATGTTTCATTTCGCTTTGCTTCCACAGTTGTCTTCTCATGGCACCACAGCAACCAGATGGATTCTTTTTAAATGTCATGTCTTATCATATCCCTTCTTTAATCAACACCCTATAGTGTTTTCTCATTAAAAAATAAAAGCTACAATCCTTAAAACTGTCTAGAAGATCCTACATATTTGGCCTTATTACTTCTCTGACTTCATCTTCTACCAGTTTCAACCTTCACTTACTCCACTTCCAGTACACTGGCCTCCATGCTGTTCCTCAAACATGTCAGACATGTGGGAACCTGAGGGCTTTTGCTCTTGCAGTTCTCTCTTCCCCAAATACTCCTTTCCACTTACCCATGTGGTTAAGCCTTCCAATTCAGTTTTTGCTTGAAAAGCTCTTTATCAGAGTCACCCACTCTGACTACTCTGTTAAATTATAGCACTCCCCTTTAAGCATTCTTTTATTCCCTTATCCTGCTATATTTTTACCATATCAATTTTTCTTAATTTGTTTTTTGTTTGTTTTTAATTTACTATATTGTCCCACTTGAATATAAGCTCAATAAGGCTAACTTTTCTCTTTCTCATCCACTATTGATTTCCATCACCTACAAATAAGCCTGGCACACAATGGGCTCAATAGCTATTTTATAAGTGACTTAATTAAAATAAAATTATGTGGCTGAATCTTAAGAAGTCAATATATATACTAGAGAAAAAAACAGAATAATACCCACATTATTTAAATTATATAAAGATCAGAAACAAAAATTTTGAAATATAGACCCTTTTTCAAAAGGAATGACCTTTATCTACAAGTGGGCAAAGAGGTATAATTGGGGACCTCAGCTTACTGTTTGTTTCTGAAGTCTGGTTGTGAGGATATAAGTAGTCATTTTATTATTATTCTTTAAGCTATGCATAAACATTTATATTTTTATTTATACATAAATACAATCCTATAATATTTACATATTTTTATATTTTATGAATATAAAATATTTCATTATAAAAATTTAATTTATACACATAATTTTAGGGAGTGAATTTATATCTTATATATACAACTGGCACTTCTGTAACCTCATATGACATTCAAAACCTCCTATTCCCACTCTGCAGTTAAGGAAGCTGGAACTCAGAAGGGAAATGACTCCTTAAGCCACAAGACTAATCATTGGGAGATCCAGGAATAGGACTTGGGTCTTCTGATTTCGGAAGTTTGGACCAAAAAGTACAGTGATATTAACATTGGGTTCACATAGAATATAAGGTTTATTTAGTAACTTTGAGAATGTCCAGAGCAATTTGATATTAATTTGTCATTAATTAATCAGGTTGATTCTGATTCTTTTACATAAAATGCTGGCCCTCACATTCTGTTGACTTGAAGTTAAATTCAGGCTTTCAGGGATCCCTGGGTGGCGCAGCGGTTTAGCGCCTGCCTTTGGCCCAGGGCGAGATCCTGGAGACCTGGGATCGAATCCCATGTCAGGCTCCCGGTGCATGAAGCCTGCTTCTCCCTCTGCTTATGTCTCTGCCTCTCTCTTCTCTCTGTGTGACTATCATTAAAAAAAAAAAAGAAAGAAGAAAGAAAGAAAGAAAGAAAGAAAGAAAGAAAGAAAGAAAGAAAGAAAGAAAGAAAGAAAGAAAGAAAGAAAGAAAAAGTTAAAAAAAAATTCAGGCTTTCAGCTTTAGTATTTAAGAGCCTTCATGCTGCCTACAACCTTCCCCACCTTATCTTCTACATTTTACTCCAATATGCTGAGCACTTTCCAAGCATGATATGTCATTTGATATTATACTACCTTTATTATGATCATATCTTTATCTCAAGACACCATCCAGTCTTTTCTGCTTATTGAATATTTTCCTACCCTCAAAAGCAGCTTAAATATCTCTTACTTGCACATAAGCCATCTCCAAAATCCTCTTCTTGGTGAAACCATTGTAGAGTATTGAGACTTTTATTAGAGAAATTCTTTTAATCTGTCCTGTACTATACCTCTTCTCTATATACTAAATTAAAAGTTACTTGAGAAGACAGAGTCTATCCTACATGTATTTTTATTCACCACCAGAAAATACACAATGGCATAGTATATCCATTTTTTTAAGATTTTATTTATTTATTCATGAGAGAGAGAGAGAGGGAGAGAGGCAGAGACACAGGCAGAGGGAGAAGCAGACTCCACACAGGGAGCCCGATGTGGGACTCGATCCCGGGTCTCCAGGAACACACCCTGGGCTGAAGACAGCGCCAAACCGCTGAGCCACCCAGGCTGCCCAGTATATCCTTTTAATAATCTTTTCATTGAATCTAGTAATTTACTCAAATAAATAGCAAATAAATCTTTAATGGGTTTCATAGACATGTAATTATCTTAATCAGTTTCTCTCTAATTCTTTTTTTAAGATTTTATTATTTATTTGAGAGAGAGGGCACAAGCAGGGGGAAGGGCAGAGGGAGAGGGAGAAGCAGATTCCCCATGGAGCAGGGAGCCCAACTCAGGGCTTGATCCCAGTACCTGATCAAGCAGGCTTGATCAAGACCAGAGCTGAAGGAGCCACTGAGACATCCCTTCCTTAAATTCTTCAAGTTAAATTTAAAAGGATAATCTTCTGATATAGGTTTTCCTATTTGAAGTTATAATTGTAAATAACATGGCATTTGATTCTATCATGATCATCATTATTACCATTATTGACAATGGTGGTGGTTAACGGCTTATTTTTGCAGCTTAAATATCCAAACAAGACATTTTCTATTGCTAGGATAAATCAACATCTTATCTACTTGCTGCTGTAGATTAGGCACAAATGACAGTGTCAGGATCAACCAGTACTCCTAATTTAATTCTTCATTTGCTATACAGTATTCCAGGTGTACTTCTGTTTCTGAGAGAGCCAAGAGGTTGTGAATTAGATCTGATAATCTCATTCTTTGCATGTACAGGCACGTTTGGTAACACAGCAAGAAGCAGCATAAATGAATCTATTGATCCTTTTCATAATTCTACTACAAACCTATTTAAAATCAGATTTATTAGATGTCAAGTGTAGCAGTTGTAGCAAGATCAGTGACATAATTAAGAAAACTGCTGAGTATTAGGATGAAAACTAAAGGGTTTGTTTTTTTTTTTTTACCTGATAAGGAGTAAGAAATGCTAGTTGAATACCAATAATTTGGTCATCCATGAAAGTACAAGTCACATTAATATTTAAGTCTCTTAACGGTCTTTAAACTCTGCCTTTTTGGCACTGAGACTCTCTGACAGCTTACATAGTAAAGTAGTCCCAAAGAACCCTCCCTTAAAAACTTTTTATTTAGATATGGCACTCACATTCTCTTCCATAATATATCACTCTGATTTTTCACTATCTTTCTAAATAAAATCTCATGTTAAGTATTTCCTCTGGGAGAATATACAAAGTACAGGAAACATCCCACTAAATTGATATTTATAAAGCCACCTCATTACGAAAGAAAAGTACTTGTTTATATGACCAAATTAGAGGCAAATCACATAGCCTTCCTTTTCTGTTTATATCAACCCAGCCAGCCGAGCCTGCAGAAATAAAAGTTAGTCTTCAATTACTTGCACCTAAACCATTCACTATTTTAGCTAATTCTAGTACGTTATAAGTTACTATACATTTCAATACATCTCCATGAGAATAGCTTTCACCTATTATTTAAATGTTTCTGCTTTTATTTACCAATAAGTCTCTTTAAGTCTTATTTACCAATAAGTCTCCCAATAAGTCTACCAATAAATGCATTACCTTTGCACTTAGGTATATCACATTCACAACTGTCAACCTAATATCTACAACACAAATCCCTTAAATCCTATGTGTACTCCAATTTCCTACTTTTCTGTGTCAGCCAACCCTCTGGAAAGAGCAATCCACACTTGCTACCTTGTCTATTTCCTCACTTCTCTTTTATTCACTTCTTACACTTCCCTTAAAACTGCTGTAATCATAGTGGTCACTCCTCACTTGGACTACCCAAAGAACACTTTGCACTCTCTGCTACATTATGCACCATTGACCCCTTGTTCCTTTCTTTTTTTTAAAGATTTTATTAATTTATTCATGAGAGATACAGACAGAGAAGCAGAGACATCGACAGAGCGAAGTAGGCTCCTCACAGGAAGCCCAACGCAGGACTTGATTCCCGGACCTGGGATCATGCCCTGAGCCAAAGGCAGACACTCAACCGCTGAGCCACAAGGCATCCCCCTTGTTCCTTTCTTAAAGTATCCACTTGCTTGGCTTCCATGCCCCTGCTCTTGTGCTTTTATTCCAGGTCAGTTCTTCCACTTTCTTTCACACTCTCAGATGTTCATCAATAGGATATAAAGAATTGGTTTATGATACTTCCAAGACCATCCTAAAAGGATTGGAATGTGCTCATCACCACCTCCTTGCCACCAGCTAGGTGTGATTTCTGGAGATGAATAAGCCATCTTGGTCCATCTGTTGAGGAAAGAGGATAAATAAGATAGAAGGGGATGTTAACAATAATGTAGCTTCTTGCCGGTCCTTGTATTAATCACATTATCTTATGATATTTTGACTTCTTATGATATCTTATGATCCAGGGTACTGGATGGCTGAGGAGACCACACCTCCCAAGGCTAACTAATTCCTAGAGAAAATAAACAACATGCTAATATGCATTTCATATGAAAACCAACCAATGCAGAGCCCACATCCCCAACTACACACCAAGCCAATTTTTCTCCTGCCCTAAATCAACCCAGGACCAGGTACCAGATAATTCAAATTAGCTGATTCTAAACTGTTAACCCAGCCCTGCTTTGCCTTCTCCACAGAAACCCCAAAAAGGCTGTGACCTATGCTTTCCTCTCACTTCTGCTCCCACCTCCTGACCAACTCTGGTGCTTCCATGTGGCCCTGAACATCATGCCAAGCCTCTCACCTCTATTGGAACTGCAAGTAACAATAAACTTTTCTTTCAATGGCATTGACCTCTCCCTGTCATCATTAAATCACCTTTGTAAATTAAGACCCCCATACAAATCAGCCCTGTACTCTTATCTCTGAACTTTATTAATATAAGAAGACATGTAAGGGCACTACCAGGTATTTATCCAAAGAATACAAAAATAGTAACTCAAAAGGATACATACACCCTGATGTATATAGCACCACTAACTACAATAGCAAATTATGAAAACAACCCAAATGTCCATCAAGTGACGAATAGATAAGGAAGATGTGGTGTGTGTGTGTGTATAAATGTTTAATGTTTAAATGTTTCTGCTTTTATTTACCAATAAGTCTCTATTATTTCTAAGTGCATTATATTATTATAATTATACACACACACACACACACACACACACACACACGGTGGAATATTACTCAGCCATAAAAAGAATGAAATCTTGCCATTTGCAACAACATGGATGGAGCTAAAGAGTACTATACTAAGTGAAATAAGTCAGAGAAAGGAAAATACCATATGATTTTACTCACATGTGAAAATTAAGAAACAAAATAAATGAGCAAAGGGAAAAAAATAAGAGAGAGAGAGAGAGAGAAACCAAGAAACAGACTCTTAACTCTAGACAATAAACTGATGCTTACCAGAAGGGAGGTGGGTGAGGGTGGGGGTTAAATTGGTGATGTGGACTAAGGAGTGAACTTGTCCTGATGAGCATCAGGTATTTTTATGGAAGTGTTGAATCACTATATTGTACACCTGAAACTAATATTACTAACTAATATTGTATGTTAACTAACTGGAATTTAAATAAAAACGTTTTAGAAAAGAAGACATAACCCCTATTCTATTTAAATCACTATTATTTTCAGTCAAATACTTAGCTAAATATTTACATATTCATATTTACAAATATTCTAATATAGACATATATCACCTGTACATTACTTCAAATGCAGCATGTTCAAATCTTGCTATTACTCTGTCCCCTCAAACTTGTTCTTACTCCTATTTTTTCTTTTAAGATAATATTAGCATAATGAAAGCATAGTAGTCCAAATCAGAAATCCAATAATTATCCCAGAATCCTCCCCCTTCATGACCAGATTCAATGAATATCCAAGGCTTTTGCATTTTACCAGCTCCTTACATATTTCTTGACTGTGTCACTACCCTGCTGCACCTATTAGCTACCTGTACCTAGCACTTCTTCCTCTACTAATAAATAATACTGAAAATAAAACACACATTATCTATTAGGGCCTAAGAGCCCCTTGCATCATTTATTCTTTTACAACTTTACCTTTTTTCTACTACTTTCTTCTCTCCTTACCCTTCAGGCACAATGTCCTCCTTTCTTTCTCCTAAAGATATTGACCTTATTCCCATCTCAGAGCCTTCGGATTGGCTGTTTACTCTGCTTAGAGGACTAATCCTTTCCCAAAGCCCTTCACATTATCCATCATGGTCAGACAGGGGAGAACATTTTCAGGGGCTTCGACTAACCCATCATTACTCCACAAACAAACATGTACAAGTCAGAAGTTCTTGCCAGTTGCTAATTATATCTATCTCATTACACATTCAAGATCCAAAGAAACAACTGCAAATGGATCCAGAGACCAGTAGAGTATGCTTTTGAAATGTGAAAATGTGAAATTGTGTTTTAGGTGCCCTAAGTATCAATGTCAGTTCATACTTCATTACCGGCAATCCTGTTTATTCATTGCAAAATCATCTTGGCAAATGGCATCAGGTCTTTTAATAAAGGATCAAAAGAGTATTTATTTTAGATATTTCTAACAACATTAAGGATTATTTTTCCAGAGCTCACCTGAAAGGAATGGGCTTGAGGTCCATGAACTTAGATTTGAAAATTGAATGAATTTTCCATTGCAGTAGTTGACACCAACTTCCCACTTGTCAGCTTTCTTGCTAAAAACTCCATGATTGATTAGCTAGTATCATAGCTCTCTGTAGTTCAAGGCACCTTTTTCTTCTTTCCAGCCTTATCACCTATTATGGCTGTTATGTTTACCTTTCCTTTTATAGTTATGTACCCCCACCTGGCTTCTACAATTTCATAAGACAGAGGAAGATGGAAATGGGGAGTAATTGTTTAATACATACAGTTTCAGTTTGGGTTGATGAAAATGTTTGGGAGATGGATAGTGGTAATTGTTGCACAGCAGTGTAAAGGTACTTAATGACACAGTTGTATACATTTAAACATATTTAAAATGATAAATTTCCCATGATGTATATTTTATCACAATAAAAAAGCAACAATCCAAAACTATAATCCTCATAATTATCCTGCTCCCATACCAATTACGTGCAACAACTATGTGGTACCAAGTGTACTTTCCTTTACCTTTATGTTCATTATCTGATACTTGCAACATTGAGTCCTCTCATGGTTGGTGTGTGTGTGTATGTGTGTGCAAAGCTTGCTTTTCCCCTGGGAATTGGTCATATTTTTCTCTAATTCTTTGTATTTTGAGTATTTTGGATTGCATTCTATATTTTATGAATTTTATCCTCCATAGGTTCTAGGTCCAATTATAATATTCTAGAGAATGGTGATATTTCTATCTTATTTTTATTTATTTGTTTGTTTTTAAGTAGGCTCCACACCCAACATGGAACCCAATGCAGGGCTTGAACTCACAACCCTGAGATCAACACCTGAGCTGAGATCGAGAGTCAGATGCTTAACTGACTGACTGAACTGACTGAAACATCAGTTTTTATTATATAAAAAATAAAATTTTTATTTTAGAAGACATTTAACCTGATACGGCTCATAACTTAAAGTATGTTTTACCCTCTGTTGGGGTAGTTCAAATTTCCATTTAGCTCTTTAGACCTTTGCTACATTGTTTTCAATCCATTCCATGGATGTGTTAGTCAGGAGACTTGTTGAGGTGTTCAAATTTCAGCTAAGCTCCTTAAACCTTGGTTTTAGTTTTTTTGTTGTGTCTCATGCATGGATTTTTCAGCGGTTAGTCAGAAACCAGTTCAAGTTAATACGTAGAATTAGAAGAACCCTCTTCTGGCTTTCTTTCTCTTACAATATTTTCCTCAAACTTCCTGACCAAATGAGGCTCCCTTTTCTGATTTCTCTGTCTAGAAAGATGAAATTTCTATCAGTTTTAGCAGTGTATGCCACTGCACAACTGCACAGATGGGGCCTGCCCTTGAGATAAAACTGTGAGAGGGAAAAAAAGTAGTAAAGCCCTCTCCCAAGCATTTGACTTCTCCAAGTCGTGATCCCCTTCCACAATCCTGTGCTTTAGTTTATTTTTCAGTTTTCATGTTGTCATTTGTTTATTTTGTTCTAAGTTTCTAAGTGTCATCAGGCTGTAGTGGGATACCACCACCATACCAGAATAGGATGCTCCTCCCACCTTTCTGTTTCTTTGTGGAAATGTCAGAAAGGCCTGGCCAAGAAACGAGAACCACTTTTGTTTTTTCAAACACAAGGACTTTAAGTATAAGTGGATTGGCTCCACAGGTGATGGAAGATCTGAGAAAATAAAGATATTGACAACAGCTAAAAACTGATGCCAACCCTGGGACTGGAAAGATGATAGAAAGAAATGTTACCAGATCCCAGATGTCAGGGCTCTCTGGTAAGAGCTAGAACATCAGAAGATGCACCACTGGGACTAAGGTGGGAGTAGTTCCACCAGGCTTGGAGCTACAGACAAGATTATTCACAGCCAGAGATGTTGCAAGAAGAGGCAGAGTGATTTGGAGCAGAATAACCTGGCTTATCCCATCCTTTCACCTTCCAATCTTCCACCAGTACCCCACATTGAACAAACCTCCCTGGAAGCCAGGGTGAAAGAGAGCCAGGGAAATGTGCTTTCTTAATAGAGAGAAAATCAGGAGAAGGTAGGAAAATAGATATGAATCAAACAAGTATTTGCTGGCACATGGAAGTATTCTGAAGTAAATCCCAGACATCTAACATTTTGCCTATAAGTACTGCTCTTGAAAATTTTAAAGTGTGCTCAAAAATGAAAGCCTACATAAAACGACAAATAGCATCAATTGTCTAAAAGTTTGACATTTGCCAGAACTGTAGGAATGGCTAGCATTTGAAATTATTAATTCCCAAAATATAATTCATGTCACATAACTCCAATTATTGGTATGAATGAGTAAAGAGCCAGCCACTGTCCTGTCCATATCTTGATTGAGATTATAAGACACAGATCAAAAACAGATGAACATAGGGGAAGGGAAGGAAAAATAAAATAAGACATAATCAGAAAGTAATACAAGCCATAAGGAATTCTTAACTATAGGAAACAAACTGAGCGTTGCTAGAGGCAAGATGTGGTAGGGGTGAGAGGGGCAATTGGGTGATGGTCATTAAGGAAGGCAAGTGGTGTAATGAGCACTGGGTATTATATGCAACTGATAAATCACTAAATTCTACCCCTGAAACTAATAATAACTATATGGGAACTAACTTGAACTTAAATAAAATCTAAAAAAAAAAGACAGATAAGAGTCAGGAATCAGGGGTCAAAATAAAGGAAACCCACACTTAGACACATGAGTGACATACTGAGTAAGATGAATAAGAAGCTTTCCTCTTTCTAACTGCAAACCCAGAAAACCTGAAAATCTAGGACATGCAGTTCACAAGGAGATGAGCCCCTACTTCTCCAACATTATAACACCAATTTCTGGCAGAGTGAGGGTTTTTTTCTCACCTATAAATCTTTAATAGCAAAATATTTCAGGAGAGCTGTCAATATGTGCTCTCTGGCATGCCTCAGATCTTTCTCTCTCAAGTAGAATGAACCTTGAATTCTTAGGGAAAAGAATTCAAAATAAAATTGGCAATAAAAAAATTTAAGACCCTTTGTTTTTAAGTCATACTCAACCTAGAATATTTTGTGGTTCTATTTTCATAAAGTATTATAATTCCTCTATTCATATTTTGTAACTATTTAAAATATAACCAATGTGCATCCAAAGCCATTTTTAAAAATCAGTTTGTGCATTGGTAATTTCAACTGGGAAACAATTTTTCTGAAAAAAATAAGACATGAAAATGGAAAATGACATGGAAGATTGTGTAGTTATTCTCTTTGTGTTCTCTTTATATCCTTGAATATAAATGTTATAAATCAGCCTTCAAGTGGGATCTTAGACTAATACTGTGTCAGAGTTAAGAGCCAAATGCTTTAACTCATTTACCTGTATAAGTATATTTTTTTATATCAAGTAAAACAAACACAGGAGTGAGCCACTATAATTTGTTAGGGAGGAGGATGAGAATAGGGTTTGACTCAGTTAAAAGTGGTTTATACAGAATATTTTGCTCTGGGGATAGAATTAGTTGATATAATTTTTAGGCCAGGTAACTGCTGCATAATTAAAGTTTCCAAATGGGTCAGTGGTTCTCAAACTCCCCCAGCCCGAGCAGAAGTAACAAAGCCCCCTGTGGTATACAATCTCATCAGCAGTCTCTGACTTGGCTGCACAGCTGTAGCATAATGAGAATTAGTTCTCCTTTAGCTCTAACTTTACGCTTTATCACAATTCAGCCCATCATGGGTGAGAAGTAGCAGTTTCTACTTAAAGAATATATTTTCCCTCAGATGCAAAAAAGCAGTCATAATGATCAAACTAAAAACAATGCATGCATCTCTTCTCACATTTTTTGTGGCACAGATACACCTGGGTAAGCATAAATACTGCAGAAAGCACTCAGCACTGACATTTTAACATTCCCAGGAAAATACGTGAACTTGCTTTAGTGCCTTCACAGAAATAGAACAGCCAATATCGTGCTTGCACAGGTGTAATTTGTCAATTTTATCACACATGGGAAACAGTACTGTCTACTGAAAAATATTCTCTTTAGATGTAAAGCTAACCAAAAATCAAACAAAAACAAAAACAAAAATGATTATGTTAATCACAGTTGAGAAAAGCAGTAAGGTCAATTATTAACTGCAGTTGCTCTAATAGATTTTTCCCCAACCACAGCCTGAAGAGGGAGGAGGTTGAAGGGGAGGAGCTGCCAAGGACATGGAAGGAGATGGAAGGAATGGAGGGAGGAGAGAATTACACCATGGATTCCTTTTCCTCATAAGCTTTGTTCTATTTGATCCTGACACTTCCTATGAACTAGATTTCACATGGGTCTCATATAGAAAATCACAAAAATTTATAACAGAATGTGTTTATGAAGCAGTCACCAAGTATGTATTTTGTGTAGATTAGTCAAACATGATATCATAAAAGAATCCATGTCAAATCTTTCCCAGATACTATTATAAAGTTTTTAATCATTGTTATCAGCATCAGTAAAATTTGATAAGCTCTCACTTGATTGATGGAACTTTAGATTTATCTTTGCTCCATGTCACTCTTTATAGAAATTCCCCCCATCTTGGAACACTACAGATGGTTTCACCTGGGAGCCAAATGAAGCCAAACTATCAAGCCAACCTACAGACCCTAGGTTATGTGGTTTGGATCCTGCACAAAATATTTAAATATACACTGTACTAAAAAAGAGATATGACTGGTTAATCAGTACATGTAAAATATACTAAATATCATTAGTCATCGGGGAAATAAAATTAAGATCATAATGAGATACCACTCTACACCTAGTTAAATGACTAGAATCAAAATAACAAACCATACCAAAGACTGGATGTGAGCTGCTGGGGCTTCCGTACACTGATAGTGGCAGTGAAAAATGGTATTAAACACTAAGGGAAAAAGAGAATTTGGTCAAAAATGAAACTTGTCTTATCAAGTGAAGCACTCTCATAAAGTGAAATCCAGTGATCCTGCCACTTGATCTTTTTTAACCTTTACCAAGGGAAGGGAAAACATATGTTTACAAAACATATAGAAACAACTAAAATGCCCACTGACATTTAATTGGAAAGAGAAAAACGGTGGTATATTCATAAATGAGAATACAATTTGGCAATAAAGGCAACAAAACCGATACACAAAATACATGGATCACAAAGATATGGGGAGTTGAAAGAAACCAGACAAGAGTCTACAGTGTATGATTCCACTTATATGAAATGCTTTTAAAAAGGCAAATTGAAACTACACTGTCAGGAAATAAATCAGCAGGTGCCATGGGCAAGGAAAGGGTTGGGGAACTAAATTAAATGCAAAAGAGCACGAAAGAAATTGGGTGGTGATTGAAATGTTTATCTTGATTGGATTTGTGGTCAATGTGTATACATTTGTTCAAATTCATCAAAATTGTGGGTTTATCTTGTATGGAAATTAGGCTAGCCTCCACAGGCCATGTTTTCAGAATCATACTGTATTTTTCTTCAATAATTTTGAGTATTCACTGCCATTTCTTGTGCAGTGAATTTTAGATATTCCATCCTCCGTAACACTCATAAAACACCCAGATAGGTGTCGTTACTTTTATCATCTAGAAGATGAACATATGGGGCTCAAAAAAAAAAAAATCAATAGATTAGCCTGAAATGATGTAGCCAGTAAGCTGCTGCAGTACGATTAATCATAATTCTCTCAGCACCATCATTCCCCCCATTATCTCCCTACAAACCCTTAGGCTATATTTTAACCACGATGTACAACATAGCATTAGTTTCTGTCTTATACTACTCTTTCATATTTTATTTTAAATGATATAAAAGCTCTCACCCATGACTTTCTTTGAAGCAGAAGAAATTAGTGCAATAATCTTTATCCTTTCTTATTACTTTTGTATTATCTCCTAATTATTGTTTCTAAACATTTATAACTGATAAAGTTACAATATAGGTTAAATCATTTTAATTCTCCATCAACTATTTGAAAATAAAATGCCTTTTGATTTGGTGCCAACTTAATTACCTATATGTTCCAAATAATATTTGGTCCCACTTGTTAAATAGGTTTAGATATATTGTTTTCTTTTGGTTTCTCAGAGGTGAATTCTTTATTATGTTCGTAATATTGAAAATACCCTTTCACAGACACACCAGAAGACTTATTTGATGTGGGCCAGATTCTTTTGTATGGTTTGCACATGGCTCCCATTGCATTTTATGTTTAGGACTACTAATCATTCATCTGAAACTTTTTAGTTGACTCTACCTACCGGTAAGTATCTGGTGATTCTTACTAACTCATTAAAACACTTTAAAATACCCCCATTTTATTAATTGTTTTATTCTACCAAAGGCCAGGTTTATTTATATTTTACTCTTCTTGTAAAAAACCTTATACCAAACACTCCTATTAAAAAAATCTCATAAAGTAACTGGTAAGTTTTAGCAACCTTTAAAAGGGCATAAAAAGTTAGTTAAGTGGCAATACTTGCACATCTGACAATTAATGAGTAGAAATCTCAATGTTCAACTCTAAAAGTGGTTCCCTTTCATTGTCTCTTTAGCAGGTTTTAAATAGCAAACTTGGTTCTTTACAAATATTTTCAGACTCAATATATCATCTTTATATAGTGAACTTAAAATAATTTTCATATTACAGATAAGTCACAGATAGCTGGTGTCTTTCAACAAATAATGTAGAGCCCTCACCTCAGGCAAAGATGATACCATTAATAGGAACAGTCCAACACTGTCAAATGCATAAATATTATTTTTGTATTTTGCCAACACAAGCCAGCAAGCAACTCAGCCCATATTTGTCTTAATTTTATTTCCTGAGGGAAAGCATGCTTCTCTTTAAAGGCTTTAATCTCAAGTGGTAGAATACAAAGAAGCTGGAGAGCTGAATTTCTGGAAAAACTGCTATAGCTTAGTCAGATTCCCAATTATGATGGTACCTCATAAGCCCTGTCCGTCTTTTACATCTTGGATGGTGGAGCACTTGGATGGTGCTGTCTTCATTCACCGAAGATGCTACAGAATCTGTGGGGTCAGCAAGTGTGTACATGGACAGCATATCCTAAGCAGGCAATTTTATCATGGTCTCTTTATCTGTGTCACTCATGAGGAATCACCTTACTCCTGCTTTGTGCCTTTTGGAAGCAGCATCTCTTAGAACATTAGCGTATCCTTGCTTGGTTTGAGATCTCACCTTAGCAGCTTCCAAAGGGGCCAGAGCAAAGTCAGTAAAAACTTTAGCACTGACAGAGGAAGCAAAATAAAATGGTATGCAGCAAACATACATATGATCTTTGAACATGCTTTTAAAAAAAAAACTTCAATGGCTTTTAATGTCAAATGTTCCAAGTCTCTGCTTAGAGTAGCCAATGAAAATGGGAGTCCACCCATCAGGCATATTCTTAACACTATCTTCTTAACCATAACTGAAAATCTATTGAATATGCCCTTACATGTCAGACAACTCACCTCCCTGTGGCATTTCGCTAAACTCAGATATGCAACAGGGAATTGTGTCATGGCACAATTTAAAACCCACCAAAGTGATTGAAACTTCATAGAACCATAATCACAAATATGTCCTCCCAGAATGTCAGAGGGCACATACCACCTGAGATAGCTAGCATCCACTTCCTCCCCCTGGCCGACTGTGGCTTGCAACTAACTTTATTTTACTTAGTGCTAGCATTGTCACCCTGGGACATACTATGGGTTGGTTTAGAGTGAGAATTGGACTTACATAACCTGATCTAATTACTTCCTCCTCCCCACTCTAACCCCATGCTTCCAGCCAGGATCTTCTCTTGCCCTGGACCAACCAAGGCTTGTCCCCAGTCTCCCAGACTTGCTCATCAGATAGTCTTCCCCACATTACTGCTTCTCTTCTAAGTCCCTCTCACTAAGTTCCAGATGCACAAATCTACTCAGCTCCTATCCTGTCACACATTTATCTCTTAACTGCATCTCACCTTTCCTACCCCATAACTACCTGTTATCCCTGCAACCACACCATAAGCTACTGGAGAGCAGGGGACTTCTCCTGTGTCTGTTCTGGGTGACCATTTGATAAATTAATACATGAAGACAAGCTGCCAGAAAATTATGACTACCTAACCTTATTTTTCTTTAAAAAATGATGTGATTAAATCTTGCCTAAAATAGTATTTTATTTTTTAAAGATTTTATTTATTTATTTATTTATTTATTTATTTATTTATTTATTTATTCATGAGAGACACAGAGAGAGAGGGAGAGGCAGAGACAAAGGCAGAGAGAGAAGCAGGCTCCATGCAGGGAGCCTGATGTGAAACTTGATCCCAGGACTCCAGAATCATGCCCTGGGCTGAAGGCAGCGCTAAACTACTGAGCCATCCAGGGATCCCCTAAAATAGTATTTTAAAAAGAGTTCACTAAAAAAAAAAAAAAAAAAAGTTCACTAAAAAAAAAAAAAAAAAAAAAAGAGTTCACTGTCTTAGAGTAACTGGATATTTTTGCCACTCTGCCTGTTACCTTAGTCTGGAACCAGTTGTAATATTGGCCTGGAAAATTAAGAGCCCAGTCCAGTATGCAGCATGTCTGCAAATCAATAGTAATTCACACTAGTAATGTTCTTATCCTCACCTTATACATCAATTTAAAAAGCCAGGTCTTTATTACCGCCACAGTATTTAACCACCTTTTCTGTTTCCATATCTGCCCTATTCAGCCTCCAACTCACTCCTGGAACTAAATTCCTGCTCCAAAATCTTCATGTCTAAATGAGGTCCCTGCTAAATATATCCAGGCTTTCAAGGCATTGTCTGCCACTTCTGTTTTAAGCCCAGTCACCTCTGGTCTGGTGTGTCAGCTATCTATTGATGTTTAGCACACATAACCCTCATAGCCAAGGGCTTACAACAACAATGTATTATGGCTCTTGAGTCTATGGGTTGGTTGGCCTCAGGTGGCTTGTTCTTCTGTTGGTCTCACCTGGTTACTTAAGCATCATTAATTATTGCTTACTTGACTGAGACTAGAGGTTCTAAAATACCCTCACTTTCACATCTGGGACCTTGGGGTCTTGGTTAGGGACCTCTCTCCACAAGTCCCATCATTCAGTAGTGTACCCACACTTTCCAATAATGGTGAAGTTCCAAGAGGGAATGAGAGCAGAAGCTGCAAGGCTTCTTACAGCCTAAGCTTTAGATCTTATACAATGTCATTTCTACTACTTTCTATTGTCTAAACCAAGTACTAAAGTTGGCCAGATTCAAAGTAGTAGACAAACTCTACCTCTAGCTCAGAAAAGCAACAATTTCACATTGCAAAGCCACATGTTCAGGAGTCCTTATTATAATGACCTTCTGCATCAGTTCTGTATGGCTACTCAGAAAATCTCAAGTTCTGCTGTCCCCCTTCTGACATGGGCACCTAACAAATAAATGCACTTACTCTCATCTCAGACTACTCATGAAAGAACAAGAGAATTAATAAAAAACATACAGTTTAGTCACAACTGACATTGGAAGGTAGGAAAAAGAACAGAATTGGCAAACAATGGACTCTCCTGCCTGCACTGCCCAAAAAACATTATTTCTCAGAGTTCAGGGTGGCTCCATAATTCAAGGGGAAACAACCCTTTATTGTAGGGGAATATCCTATGAAGTGCTTCAAGTATTTGGGAGCCTTTTGATCCCCTGGGTGACTAATGTTAAGTGACCAGGGTCAAGTGTGGCTGCAGAAGCCAGAATTGGCACAGAGAAGCCAGACAACTTACTTAGACTTCCTCTCATTAAAGGAGCTGAGTGGAGGTGCCACCTTAAAGCTTGTTGTATTTTATCCAGCCCAACTCATCAAGGCTTACAAGACAACTAGAATTTAGAAAAGAATTCCTGCTTATATAATAAGCAGGTGGCCAGGACAACTCATAGGTGATATCTCCTACAAAGGTGATGTGGTAAACAAAGCACAGCAAAAAGCCAATGAAAAAACTACAAATATGTCATAATCAAGAGAACCAGAAGAAAGTGTGAGAACTCAAGATTTTTAGGTTTGTGTGTTTGTGCAAGTAAAATATAGTGTGGTACCTCAGAAAAGCCGCAAATGACTAGATTTTAGTTCCTTCCTGGTTTATGGTCTAATCATGAATATATTAAACCACTTGTGTCCTCTACACTTTAGAACTAGTACTTTTAACCAGCCCATAAGTCTCCCTAACTTGTGCTATTTTAAAAAGAAATGTATCCACAATAATTGTATAGTTTCTAAAATTAATTATATCCTAAAGCAAGGGAATTATTATAAATGAATCTATATTGCTTTCCTCTAATATCATCTCTGAGTTAAAATTAGTTGATATACTAATGGGTATTAAAAGTAAATTTTCAGAAGCATTTTTGGAGCTGGTGTCTGGCTCAAACATTTATATTCCCTTTCAGGAAAGGAAGCTATGAAGAAGAAAAATAAAATCCTTTTAAGATAAGTTTCATTGAATTGATGCATTAAGAACAAGTGCTAATGAATCAATCATTTTATGTATGTAAAATATAAAAATATAAAAATCATATGAAACATTAATTTAGTTGGTTTTGGTAAGGTTCTATGTTGCCCTTGTCATGGAAACACAGAATCTGAGATTCTTTCTTAATATGCATAAATGAGCAACAACAAAAATATCAAAAGGTTAAAATTTTAGAAGGGAAAAAATACAACCTACATGGATTTACAAAATGGAGCCATCTTGAGGGGGAAAAGTTTACTTTGTTAAGGGTAGAAAGATTCAGTAAAGTTTTCTCAACCATGACTAATAAAATGAATGAACCAGACAATTTTGATACAATCATTCGTTGGATTTCATTTACTTTTCTGGGAAGGAGGTAGGAGTTTGCCTATAAGCAATGTCCAAGACATTCTCATTAGACCTAACAATGGTAAATAATTGTGTCCCCATCTTGGGACCACTCAAATATATAAATCAGTTAATAACAGACATAAAGACACTCATTGACAATAATACGATGATAGGAGACTTTACAACCCCTCTCATAGAAATAGATCATCTAAGCAGAAAATCAACAAGGAAACAATAGCTTGAATGACACACTGGACCAGATGGACTTCACAGATATATTTAAAACATTTCATCCTAAAGCAGCAAAATACACATTCTTTTCTAGTTCACATGGAACATTCTCCAGAACAGATCACATAATGAGTCATAAATCAGGCCTCAATCAATAGAAAAATATGGTGATCGTATTTCAGACCACAATCCTATGAAACTTGAACTCAACCACAAGAAAATTTTGAAAACACCACAAATACATGGAGGTTAAAGAATATCCCACTAAAAATGAATGAGTTAGGGGCACCAGGGATGCTCAGTTGGTTGAGTGTCTGACTTCAGTTGGTCCTGGGACCAAGCCCTCCATTAGGCTCAGTCTGTTTGTCCCTCTCACTCTGCCCGCTCCCCCACTCATGCTCTCTCTCTATCTCTCTCTCTCAAATAAATAAATAATTTTTTTAAAAAGAGAGAGTGACAGGGTTAACCAGGAAATTAAAGAAGAAATAAAAATAATGCATGGAAACAAATGAAAATGAAAACACAACAGTCCAAAACTTTTGGGATGCAGCAAAAGCATTTATAAGAAAGTACATAGTGATACAGGTGTATCTTAAGAAGCAAGATAAGTCTCAAATATACAACCTAACTTTACACCTGAAGGAGCTGAAAAAATAACAGCAAATAAAGCCTAAATCCAGCGGAAGAAGGGAAACACTAAAGAGTAGAGCAGAAATCAATGATATAGAAACCAACAAACAAAAAACCAGGTGAACATACCAATGAAATTAGAAGCTGGTTCTTTGAAAGAATTAGTAAAATTGATAAACCCCTGCCCAGACTTATCAAAAAGAAAAGAGAAAGGACCCAAATAAATAAAATCACTAACGAAAGAAGAGAGATCACAGCCAACACCGCAAAAATATAAATAATTAGAGAAGAATATTATGAGCAATTATATGCCAACAAATTGGGCAATCTGGAATAAATGGATAAATTCCTAGAAACATATGAACTACCAAAATTGAAACAGGAAGAAATAAAAAGTTTGAACAGACTCAAAACCAGAAATTGAATTAGTAATCAAAAATCTCCCAACAAACAAAAGTCCAGGGCCAGATGATTTCCCAGAGGAATTCTCAGTCAGTTATTTATTTATTTGTTTGTTTGTTTATTTATTTATTTTAAAGATTTTATTTATTTATTCATGAGACACAGAGAGAGAGACAGAGACATAGGCAGAGGGAGAAGCAGGCTCCACACAGGAAGCCCGATGTGGGACTCGATCCTGGAACTCCGGGATCATGCCCTGAGCCAAAGGCAGATGCTCAACCACTGAGCCATCAGGTGTCTCTCTACCAGATATTTAAAGAAGAGTGACTATCTATCCTTCTCAAACTGTTCCAAAAAACAGAAATGGATGGAAAACCTCCAAACTCACCCAATGAGGCCAGGTATGACCTCAATTCCAAAACCAGACAAAGACCCCACTAAAATGGAGAATTATAGACCAGTATTCCTGGTGAACATGGATGCAAAAATTCTCAACAAGATACCAGCAAATTGAATTCAACAGTACATTAAAAGGAATATTCATCATGATCAAGAGGGATTATTCCCAGGCCACAAAGGTGGTTCAATATTCAAAAACTGGGATCCCTGGGTGGCACAGCAGCTTGGCGCCTGCCTTTGGCCCAGGGCGTGATCCTGGAGACCCCGGATCGAGTCCCACGTCGGGCTCCCGGTGCATGGAGCCTGCTTCTCCCTCTGCCTGTGTCTCTGCCTCTCTCTCTCTCTGTGTGACTATCATAAATAAAAAAAAAAATAAAAAATTAAAAAAAATATTCAAAAACCAATCAACATGATACACCACATTAGTAAAAGAAAGGATAAGATCTACATGATCCTCTCAATAGATGCAGAAAAATATTTGACAAAATTGCATCCATTCTTGATGAAAACGCTCAAGAAAGTAGGAATTGAAGGAACATATGCAACATTATAAAGGCCTTAAAAAAAAGATCCATAGCTAATATCACCCTTACTGGGGAAAAACAGAGAGCTTTTCCTCTACAGTCAGAAACAGGACAAGGATGCCCACTCTCACCACTGTTGTTCAACATAGTACTGGAAGTCCTAGCCTCAGAAATCAGACAACAAAAAGAAATAAAAAGCATCCAAATCAGCAAGGAAGACATCAAACTATCACTTTTCACAGACTACATGATACTCTATGTAGAATACCTGAAATATTCCACCATAAAATTACTAGAACTGAAACATGAATTCAGCAGTCACATGATATAAAATCAATGTACAGAAATCTATAGCATTTCTATACACCAATAATGAAGCAGCACAAAGAGAAAGCAAGGAATTGATACCATTTACAATTGCACCAAAAACCGTAAGATACCTAGGAATAAACCTAAGATTCTGTTTCCTGAAAACTATAGAACATTTATGAAAAATACTAAAAGAGACACCATAATGGAAAAACATTCTATGCTCATGGGTTGGAAGAACAAATATTGTTAAAATGTCTATACTACCCAAAGCAATCTATGCATGAAATGCAATTCTGATCTAAATACCAACAGTATTTTCCACAGAGCTAGAATAAACAATCCTAAAATTTGTATGGAACCAGAAAAGACCCTGAACAGCCAAAGTCACACTGAAAAAGAAAAGCAAAGCTAGAAGCATCACAATTCTGGAATTCAAGTTATATTACAAAGCTGCAATCATCAACCCCAGGACAGTATGGAACTGGGGCACCTGGGTGGCTCAGCCAGTTAACCGTCTGCCTTTAGCTGGGGTTGTGATATTGGGGTCCTGGGATTGAGCCCCACATTGGGCTGCCTGCTCAGTGGGGAGTCTGCTTCTCCCTCTTCCGTTCTCCCTTGCTTGTGCTCTCTCTCTCAAATAAATAAGTAAAATCTTTAAAAAAGAAAAATATAGTATTGTACTAGCACAAAAACAGATACATAGATCAATGGAACTGAATAGAGAACCCAGAAATAACTATATAGTCAACTAATTGGCAAAGTAAGAAAGAATATCCAATGGAAAAAAGACAGGCTCTTCAACAAATGGTGCTGGGAAAACTGGACATGCAGAACAATGAAACTGGACTACTTTCTTATACCATTCACAAAAATAAATTCAAAATGAATGCAAGACTTAAATGTAAGACAATAAACCATCAAAATTCTGGAGGAGAAGAAGGCAACAACCTTTTTGACCTTGGACACAGCAAATTCTTACTAGACATATCTCTGGAGACAAGGAAAAGAAAAGCAAAAATGAACTATTGGGATTTGATCAAGATAATAAAACAAAAAACAAAAAACTTCTGCACAGCAAAGGAAACAGTCAATAAAACCAAAAAGCAGCCTATGGAATGGAAGAAGATATTTGCAAATAACATACCAGATAAAGGGCTGACATCCAAAATACATAAAGAACATATCGAACTCAACACCTAAAGAACAAATAATCCAGTTAAGAAGTGGGCAAAAGATAGGAACAGACATTTTTGCAAAGGAGACATACAGATGGCCAACAGACATATGAAAAGATGCTCCACATCATTCATCAGGGAAATATAAATCAAAATCATATGAGATACCAAACTCACACCAGTCAGAATGGCTAAAATTAACAACACAGGAAACAACAGATGCTGGCAAGGATGTGGAAAAAGGTGGGAATGAAAACTGGTACAGGCTCTCTGGAAAACTTTGGATGTTTCTCAAAAAGTTAAAAACAGAGCTACAATATGACCCAACAATTACACTACTAGGTATTTATCCAAAGGATACAAACATAGTGATTGAAGGGGCACATGCCCCCCAGTGTTTATAGAAGCAAGGTCCATTAACAGCCAAAATATAGAAAGAGCTCAGGTGTCCATCAATAGATGAATGGTTAAAGAAGATGTGGTGTGTTTATATATAATGGAATATTACTCAGCCATCAAAAAGAATGAAACCTTGCCATTTGCAACAACACGAATTGAACTAGAGAATATTATGCTAAGCAAAATAAGTCAGTCAGAGAAAGATAAATATATCAATTCACTCATATGTGGAATTTAAACAAAATAGATGAACATAGGGGAAAGGGAAGGAAAAATAAAATAAGAAAATTGAGAGGGAGATAAACTGTAAGACTCTTAACTATAAGAAACAAACTAAGGGTTTCTTGGAGGGGAGAGGGACGAGGGAAGGGATAACTGGGTGATGGGCATTAAGGAGGGCACCTGATGTAATGAGCACTAGATCTTATACACAACTGATGAATCACTAAATTCTACCTCTGAAACTAATTAAAAAAAATAGTATAAGCCAAGAGAAAAAAGCTAGTTGTAAAAGAAATTTGCAATAACAACATGTACTGGGGAATTAAAAGTCTGGAAGGCACAGTCTATGTGAGTACAGAGTACTTTTGACAAAAGGAACTGAATTACAAAGCAAATTCAGCTTCTAGATGAGGATTGTAATAAAACATGTATGACCATACCCCACGCTTCTGCTCACTTCTCATGAGCAAAAGTCAATTCCATGGCCACATTAAGTGATCAAATTGGCTAGGAGAAGTAAACTGTGAATGGGCAGTAATTTACTCAGCTCTAAGTCAAAGTTCTAAGACAGAGAAAGGACAAAGTGGGTATTAGGAGGCAGCTAGCAGTCTCTGCCATGTTCCTATTCCACAGCTCTTCTTGAAAGATTCACCTCCTTGACTCCTCAAATGTAGTCATAACTTCATGCAAATAGAGCCCACACTGATTTGGGAAACGTCTCCCACATTATAATATTTAGCTGTATGTCTTCTAAAGTAGGCATTATTCTTACCTTCCAGCCTTACTAATAAGAACCAGAGGTTGAGAGAATCATAACTGGCAACAGTCAGGACACACATGAATTTATTTTTGATCTTGTTTTTCCTTTGTTTCACTCTAGATGCAACTTGTTCACCATTACACCACAACTTTTTTTTTTTTTTTTTTACACCACAACTTTAGATTACCCTTCTATCATCTGGTAAGATAATTCTCAGGACAAGTAAAATCATGATACATATTGACAAAGACTCTCTCCTTGAGCAAATAAATTGAACACCTCTGAGCCCTCTTCCTAACTAAGTCTGATTCTTGGGCCTTGTCCTCAAGTCTGCCTGGCTCTCTTGTGGCAAAACCATACTAAGTCAGCTTAGAGAGAATCCTCCTACCCATGATATCCTATCACCTATAACATCCTATCGAATCCCTCATCCCACACCATCCTCCAAGTAGTATCTGGTCACCCTAGCTTGTCTTTAGCAAGAATCTTGATAGGCCAGTTTAACAAGAATTCTCCCTACTATCCTGGATGTCTCTCCTCTTCATAATTCTCTATCCACTGACCCCTCTCAACCTGTTCCTTGGCTATAAATCCCTGCTTTTCCTTGCTTTTGAGTTGTGCCCCATCTCTCTCTCCTATTATGATAGCTTTGACACCTACTGCTTTAATAAGTGTCAGAATAATTTTGTCTTTAACAACATACAAATATAAACATAAATATATGTTAAGGACTGTTTTTACTCATATGATACAAGGCAGATGATATAACAGGTTCAAAGGGAACATGAAACAGCACAAATTTATATAAAGGAATATTAGGATGAATTGCAAATGAAGACAAAACTGATTTTTCTATAGTCAGGAGGGCCAATTAAAATCACAGGACAGCATTTATATATATCTACCAGTTTCTAGAACTTATGAAGAGTTACAAAATAGCTCAGTGAACAGGACTAGAATCTGATTCTAGGGGAGTGTGTGCTACAGATAACGCATAGTCTTCCAATGAAACACAAATTATTTATCAACACATCTAACTACAGAAAACTCCTGATTTAGTTCATGAGCTTAGGTTTATGTATTCATATATTATTCCTTCAGATAAATCATTCTATTTTATGGGTTCTCCTTCCTATACTGATAATCTCAAATATATATATTTCCATCCCCTATATATCTCATCCAAGATATTTTTGATGTTATGCCATGTTGACCCTGTAAATACAAGGCATCTATATTTAAAAGCTCAAACATAATGTCAGACTTCAAGTATGTAAAATGAATGCCTCTATGCATCCCATGAAATATGTACTTTTCAATATATCACCTCTGTTATTACTATTCCAGTAACCCAGAATTAATGTCTTAGGATCATTTTAAATCTTCTAATTTGTGTTTCATATCTAATAGTATTTAAGTCCTGTTTATTTTTCTAACAAAATGTTTCTTAGATTCCAACTTTTCACTCCCTTTTATGACTCACCTCATCCTAAATTGCCTCCTAATCTTTCCTTCCTCATTTCTATCCCCTGTTAGTCTAATATGTGGCTACCAAATCAATGTCTGTAAGTTCACTTTTAGTGTGTACCACAGATATTCTTGTGTATACCACATACAAAATTAAATAGGTATGGCAGTTGTATTTTTCAAAGATGGCTTGTAACAATATCTCCATATGCTCTTATTACTACATGATATTCTCTTGTGATTGCCCCCAACCAACAGAGTGCAGTAGAAGTGACACTATTAACATCAAAGGCTTGGTCTTAAAAGGTGATATAGCTTCCATCAGACTGTCTCTCTTGGGATGCTTGCTCTTAGAACTCATCCTCCAGGCTGTAAGAAAACCAAGCTACATAGAGAGGCCACATGAACGTATTCTGGCAAACAGCCACAGCTGAGCTCCTATCTACTAACCAGCATTAACTAGGAGACATGTGGGTGAGAAAGTCTCCAAGATGACCCAAGTCCCAACCCCATCTGAGAGCCACGAGATAAAAGAACCCAAAAATGAAATAATTGTTACCTTTAACTTCTTCTGCACATTTTTCCAGAAGTACATTTTTACAGTTAAAAAAAAAAAAACATTGGTTTAACATTTAGATTATATAACTTTGAAAACATTTGACATACTTATACTTTCTTATAAGAAATAATTCAAATATTTTAATAATATTCAATTCAAACAACTGTAACAACTCTAACAATTGAATATCTGTAAAATTGCCTAATAGTTCTTAGGCCTAATTTGAAATTAATATGCTGAGGGGACTCATGAATATCACTTAAAAAGTTACACAAATAGGTAAACTAAGTAAACAATAGAATTCAAAGATTTCAATTATTCAATGCCTTAAGACCAAGATAAAGGTTAAACCTGGTGGAGTTCAAAGAAGGAAACTCTTATATATAAGCCGATAGTTCTCTCCATGAGCAAATAGAAGAGGCACCTTACATGAAACTTGCAGTAAAGTTTACAATAAAATGGGCAAGTTTAGACCTCTGAATAAAAGTACACAAGTAGAAAACAATAAAGTTCCAAGTGTTATTGAGAACAGAATGAAAAGACTCCTAAAATCATTATTTTTCACTCACTCTAATACAAACTTCATCAGACCAAACATCTAATAGTTACCTGGAGTAATATGTTGATATAAAAAAGAAGACTTTGAATAGATGACTGGTCAGCATTCTTAAGCTATTTATATACTCTGTTCAAATTGTAGGGGAAATGTAGGAATGGAGAGAAAATCTGGTTTCTATGTAGTTTTCTTAGTGAATTTCATTGATGAAAAATTTTCAGAGCAATAATCTGGAATCTAGGGATAAGCAGGGCTGACTCAGCAAAAGTGCTATTGTAAACAATTTTTCAAGGCCATTCAACAAACAAAGCTTCCTTCCTATTGGCACTCTGATCTCCACTTTGGGGAATTCCTTGTGTTGTGTAGTCCAGTCAGTGCTTACCAGGAAGGCCTCATCCATATTCTGGCAGCAGCAGTGGACCAGACTCTTACAGTGGTGGGGCTCAGCAACAGTGTCACTCCTCTCCCTTGTTCCTAGCAATTTCTAAAGCTGAGCCTCTGGCTTCTCTTCCATTCAGTGAGCCTTTCATATCCTTCCAGTAATTCACCTTTTATTTAGGTAAATGAATCCATTTCTACTGCGTCTAACCAAGAGAAAAACAGATACCCATCCCAAGAATAGCTCTGACTTTCGATCTCCAAATAGCCCATAATACATAATACCCATGCTAAAACATTTTATTCTGTTTTCAAAATTGCCAAAGCACTGATGAAAGCCATCCTGAATGATTTAGGTCCTACCTGCACAAAAAGGAATTGGAACCTTTTTTACATGAATTTATTCTGTGATCTGAGATCAACTATAGAAAAAGTTCATTTCTAAAATAGAAAACTCGGGATCCCTGGGTGGCACAGCAGTTTGGCGCCTGCCTTTGGCCCAGGGCGCGATCCTGGAGACTCGGGATCGAATCCTACGTCGGGCTCCCGGTGCATGGAGCCTGCTTCTCCCTCTGCCTATGTCTTTGCCTCTCTCTCTCTCTTTCTCACTCTCTCTCTCTGTGTGACTATCATAAAATACATAAAAATTTTTAAAAAATTTAAAGAAAAGATATAAAATAAAATGGAAAACTCCACCTCACACCAGTGAGAATGGGGAAAATTAACAAGGCAGGAAACCACAAATGTTGGAGAGGATGTGGAGAAAAGGAAACCCCCTTACACTGTTGGTGGGAATGTGAACTGGTGCAGCCACTCTGGAAAACTGTGTGGAGGTTCCTCAAAGAGTTAAAAATAGACCTGCCCTACAACCCAGCAATTGCACTGTTGGGGATTTACCCCAAAGATACAGATGAAGTGAAACGCCGGGACACCTGCACCCCGATGTTTCTAGCAGCAATGTCCACAATAGCCAAACTGTGGAAGGAGCCTCGGTGTCCAACGAAAGATGAGTGGATAAAGAAGATGTGGTTTATGTATACAATGGAATATTACTCAGCTATTAGAAACGAGAAATACCCACCATTTGCTTCAACGTGGATGGAACTGGAGGGTATTATGCTGAGTGAAGTAAGTCAATCGGAGAAGGACAAACATTATATGTTCTCATTCATTTGGGGAAGATAAATAATAGTGAAAGGGAATATAAGGGAAGGGAGAAGAAATGTGTGGGAAATATCAGAAAGGGAGACAGAACATAAAGACTCCTAACTCTGGGAAAGGAACTAGGGGTGGTGGAAGGGGAGGAGGGTGGGGGGTGGGGGTGAATGAGTGACGGGCACTGAGGGGGGCGCTTGACGGGATGAACACTGGGTGTTATTCTGTATGTTGGTAAATTGAACACCAATAAAAAATAAATTTATTAAAAAAATAAAAAATAAAAATAAAATAAAATGGGAAAACTGCTTTGCAATAACAGTATCACAAAGGGAAGACTGACATATTTGGCTACCAAAACATTTATAAAATATTTGAAAACGAAAAAAATAGAATACCAAAGAAAACCAATTTGGGAAAGTACTTAAGTAAGTACAACAAAGTATTAGCACTTATACAAAATAATTTATGTAAATGCCCCAAGAACACCAAGATCCCAGAGACAATTCACGTAAGAGGGAATACAAAAATTCCCAAAATTTTGAATACTCAGTCTCAGCTTGATATAATCAAAGAAATGAAAATTAAAGCATGATTAATATATAATTTTATATATGTTATAATGAAAAAAATTAAAGTATTAACACGAAATTTTGATGATGTGGTAAAACTAATACATTTATAAATAATTATAAAATTTTAATATTGTGTCTTTGATTATTTTTGGCTACAAAATGATAATAAGTTTCAAAAGTCATAAAATATTCATAAGTAATTAATTCAGCAGAGAAAGAATAACTATCCAAGCAGAAATATTCATACAGCATTTATCAAAAATAGTAAAAAAAAAATAAATCAGTAAAAGATAAGATGGAAAGAAATGGTCAAGTAAATCACAGTGAAATATCTAACAAAATACTATTCAGTTCTTGACAATAATAATTGTAGAAACACTAAAAATAATATAAGAATTTTTAAAAATATAAAATTATAATTATATAAGTATATTAACAAAACAAAGACTAGAAAGAATATTTTTTAAAAGTTGTGTTCCATAATTGAAATTGTGAGATGTCTTTTGTCTTAAAAATTGACTTTAATGTGAACACATGATTTTGTAAACGCAAGGGAAGAAAATAATGGATCAATGACAAAATGAGTGTAAAATTGTAAACCTCAGAAACACAAGCTTTTAAAAATTTTTTAAGATGAATTCAGTCAAAATACATTAATTTAAAAAATAACAATGAAATAAATCTACCAAGTATATTTTCTTGGAGGATGTTAAACTCGGAGTATTACATTTTTACTATTTCTAAGAGAATTTCAAGCTGATGATTATCCTATATAATAACAGCAAAATAAGTTCACAGTATGAACTGCTATATCTAAAAGAACGAAATATTAAATGAATCATCCTATCTTCAGAATTCAAAAATGCTTGCTTACTTTATAGTAGAAGCATAAATCATGTACCCTTCAGGCAGAAGGATTATGGCAAAACTTAAAGATGAGATGTAAAGATAGAGTAAGAGGGACAGACACCTACACATGCAGAATAAATACTACAATTGTTAAGTAAATAATTATCAACAAATAGCAAAATCCTTTTGAGTGATCTTCAGTAACAGACATCATCCCTCTCACATAGCAGATGCCACAAAGAAGTCCTGTAATTATCCATTCATAAGGAGAATTTAAAGGAGATTAGAGAATGAAAAGGTTGTGCCTTCATTTGACATACGCATGTGTCCAATATAAAATGGTGGCTCTTTAAAACAGGTTATGTTCACCTACAGTCTGTCAAGTCACAGATGAGAAACAGATCTCAAAAAGATCTTTCAAATGTAAATTCTAGATAATTTACTCAAGAATATGGCTTGGGCTAGAAGATATTACTGGTCAGATCTCTGCATGCATCTTTATATACCGATCCTAAAAGCCCATTTGTCTGTAGTTCCTTTCCTTACCCCAATAAAATTCTATCATCTCTCAAACATAAAGATCAGTAAGGGAAATAACAGAGCTAAACAAGAAAACCTATTTTTCTTACACAGTAGCAATGATTTATAACCCACTGAAAAATTAGTAGCCAAACAGAACAAGCATGTTCTTTCCCAGAGGTCAGTAAGATCAAAGTCTGGAACATGCTGACCATTTCAATGGACAACGCAATGAGATTGCCAATATAAACACCTGCGTGCCATCTGTCCTTCCCAGGGCTGCCACTGCTATGCATTTCCTTAGACCTGTGTGGTAACTAAGTTAATGATAGGTGCAAATCTGCAGGATATAATAAGTGCAGAGACCATTAAGAGTGTCCTCAGAATCTCCAATTTGCATCTTAGTTAACCCATGAATTACAGGTTTACTATCACACAATATTAATAGAATAATCATTTTTAAATGTATATGAAAACTATATTTTCTTTAAAATCATTTGAGTGTAGTTTCTGATGCTCTCTGATATTACTGAGAAGTGAAAAATTCAAATAAGTATTGAGCAAAATACAGAAACAATGGAATCAGCTTATTTTTTTTTAATTTATTTTTTATTGGTGTTCAATTTACTAACATACAGAATAACCCCCAGTGCCCGTCACCCATTCACTCCCACCCCCCGCCCTCCTCTCCTTCTACCACCCCTAGTTCGTTTCCCAGAGTTAGCAGTCTTTACGTTCTGTCTCCCTTTCTGATATTTCCCACACATTTCTTCCCCCTTCCCTTATATTCCCTTTCACTATTATTTATATTCCCCAAATGAATGAGAACATATAATGTTTGTCCTTCTACGACTGGCTTACTTCACTTAGCATAATACCCTCCAGTTCCATCCACGTTGAAGCAAATGGTGGGTATTTGTCATTTCTAATAGCTGAGTAATATTCCATTGTATACATAAACCACATCTTCTTTATCCATTCATCTTTCGTTGGACACCGAGGCTCCTTCCACAGTTTGGCTATCGTGGCCATTGCTGCTATAAACATCGGGGTGCAGGTGTCCCGGCGTTTCATTGCATTTGTATCTTTGGGGTAAATCCCCAACAGTGCAATTGCTGGGTCGTAGGGCAGGTCTATTTTTAACTGTTTGAGGAACCTCCACACAGTTTTCCAGAGTGGCTGCACCAGTTCACATTCCCACCAACAGTGTATGAGGGTTCCCTTTTCTCCGCATCCTCTCCAGCATTGGTTGTTTCCTGTCTTGTTAATTTTCCCCATTCTCACTGGTGTGAGGTGGGATCTCATTGTGGTTTTGATTTGTATTTCCCTGATGGCAAGTGATGCAGAGCATTTTCTCATGTGCATGTTGGCCATGTCTATGTCTTCCTCTGTGAGATTTCTCTTCATGGCTTTTGCCCATTTCATGATTGGATTGTTTGTTTCTTTGGTGTTGAGTTTGATAAGTTCTTTATAGATCTTGGAAACTAGCCCTTTATCTGATATGTCATTTGCAAATATCTTCTCCCATTCTGTAGGTTGTCTTTGAGTTTTGTTGACTGTATCCTTTGCTGTGCAAAAGCTTCTTATCTTGATGAAGTCCCAATAGTTCATTTTTGCTTTTGTTTCTTTTGCCTTCGTGGATGTATCTTGCAAGAAGTTACTATGGCCGAGTTCAAAAAGGGTGTTGCCTGTGTTCTTCTCTAGGATTTTGATGGAATCTTGTCTCACATTTAGATCTTTCATCCATTTTGAGTTTATCTTTGTGTATGGTGAAAGAGAGTGGTCTAGTTTCATTCTTCTGCATGTGGATGTCCAATTTTCCCAGCACCATTTATTGAAGAGACTGTCTTTCTTCCAATGGATAGTCTTTCCTCCTTTATCGAATATTAGTTGCCCATAAAGTTCAGGGTCCACTTCTGGATTCTCTATTCTGTTCCACTGATCTATGTGTCGGAATCAGCTTATTTTAATGATTTTATACAACACTACAAGTGTCTCCAAGTGTTTTCACATGTTATCTCACTTAACTCTCAAAAAACTTTGGCAAGTACTGAGGACCTAGACTATTTTCCAATTTAATAATGAGGAATTCAGACACTGAGAGTGAAGAAAAATACTTAGGGTCACAGAAGCAAGACAAAATACAAACTCACAATTTGAGAATCCTTTGACTCCACACTTTTCTATTTATTCCATATTTCTTATATCGAATAAAACGTAATGGTTACAATTAATTTTCTTAAGATACTTAAAGATATTCAGCATCCATATATGATACTAATCAAAAGTATGATAAACAATGGGCAATCCCCAAGAGGCAGATAATAATCTATACCGAGTTATGACATCACAGAACCTAGGGTTGAATGTGAACTCATAAATAGGTTAATCCAACCTCACATCAAAAATATAAATTCCCTCAATGATATACTTGATACACAATCAAAAGGCTTCTGCTAAAACAGATGTAGTAATGAGATGTCTACCAAGACAGACAATGTCATTATGGAGAGTTCTAATTAAGAAAAAATCATTTACAAAAAAAGAAAAAAGAAAAAATCCTTCTGTACATTGAAGATGAACTAATACTTAAGGCCACCCATTAGTATTTGTTCATTATTCCACTCCATGGTTCCTAACCTAAGCTGGAAGAGGATGAATTTGCCCATCTGAAAACATGGCAATGTCTAGACACATTTCTGATTGTCCAGGGGTGTTACTGGCACCCTGTGGATACAGATCATGGATGCTGCTAAACATCTTACAATTCACAGGAGAGCCCCTCAACCTCCAAGGATTATCGAGCCAAAAATGTGTACAATACAGAGGTTACAAATTCCGCTTTATGCTCAAAATCTATCTAGAGAATAAATCTAATCCCTTTTCTCATCAACACCTTCCAAATGTTTGTTAAAGGTATCCTGTTCCATCCTGTATCTTCACTTTCCAGTGGCAAATGTTCCCAAGTCTAAAACTGTCCCTCCCAGGAGCATGCTTTTTTTTTGGACCTCTTAATAACATGGTTGTTCTATTTGTCAAATTTACTCTTTAAACTTTGGATCCAGAATGACTTAATGAGGCAGGGGGGTCAGAATTACAGAATGCGGTAAAATCACTTATTCCCAGATCTACTTCTGCCTATAATAACACTGACTAAACCTGTAGAATCTCTTTTATCAACCGTTTCACATCTCAACTCAAACTGGACTTGTGATGAACTAACTTAACTAAGCAAATTTTTCCTTGAACTAGTGCTAAAATTGGTCTCTTTACTATCTTTGCATTTATGTTTCTCAAACTCCAAAGCAAGATTTTATGGGTTTCAATTGAATATAATCTTATCAATTTCATGGGAAATATTCAATTCATCAGGTTTTCTGCCCAATTTGGGAGACAGACATTATTCAGTACCTTAATTTTTCTTCCCAATTTTATCATCTAAAAATTTAACACTTTCCAAAGCACCTGATTGGTTGGTTAGTTAAGCTTCTGCTTTCAGCTCAGGTCAGGATCCCAGGGTCCTGGAAAGGAGCCCCACATCAGGCCCCCTCCTCAATGGGAAGTCTGCTTCTCCATCTCCCTCTGCCCCTCCTCCCTGCTTATGCACTCTCTCTTGCTCTGTCTCTCTCTCTCTCTCTCAAATAAATAAAATCTTTAAAAAAAATTAAAAAACAAAATAAAAATTTAACACTTTCCAGTTTGAAGATACTTCTCCATTGGGAAGAAATGCCAAAATTTTTTAATTACACCATACTTTTATAAGTTATATTGTATTAAAATTAGCCTCTTTTAATCCATTCACCCATTCAGTGGATCAGCCACTATTTCACAAACATCATTAGCACTTACTCTATCAAGTATGGCATTTAGGAGATTGAAAGATGAATAAGTCATGACCTCTGCCATGAAAATGCTCAATAAATATCACAGTTTAGATTTTCTACTCAATAAAATAGTACTATTAAAGCCACACCCCTGCTAATGATTCATCGAAACCCATCCTCCTCTTCCATAAAATACCTCTGTAGCGGGAAAATGGCTGCCCCACTACGTACTGTATTCCCCAGGCCAGCCCTCTAGCAGCTGAGTGGGCTCCATATTAAATTCTCAATTAATAAGATGTGAGTAAAAATGGTGGAGTTTTCCAGAGAGAACTTACTTTTCTCACAAGACTTTTAAGAAACTTCCCTAATATTTCTTTGTTCTTTTGTTGGCTAGATATATTTAGGTCCTAGAGCATACAGAAGCTACAAGAGGGAAGGAGCTTGGGTTGATGAATAATTTCATAGATAAAAACTACCCATTAACCAGGAAAATCCCCATTAACCAGGAAAATCCATCTTAGATTGTTACCTGAGTGCTAAATAAACCTCCATTGCAATGTTTCACAAGCTTTTTGATCTTACGTTCCCTTTGCACTCTTAAAAAGAATTGAAAATCTTAAAGAGCTCTTATTTATATACACTTGTCAGTATTTACTATATTGGATCTTTTCATTGAAAAATCTAAGAATATTTATTAAGTCATGTAAAATAACAATAATAAACTATATTGGATCTTTTCATTGAAAAATCTAATAATATTTATTAAGTTATGTAAAACAACAATAATAAACTAATTACATGTGATCATTAGTATCATATTTTTAGGAAAAGTAATTTTTCCCAAAAAATTAGTGGTACAGTTTACACATTTTTGCAAATCTCTTTAAAAGTCTGGTTCAAAAGAAGACAGCTGGATTCCTGTATCTGCTTCTGCATTCAATCTGTTGTAACAGCACGTTTTTATGTACTGTCTGGAAAACTCCACTGTAACAGTTGAAAGAATGAGAATGAGAAATAATAATGCTGTTGGATTCAACAGAAAACTAATTTTGACCTCACAGACCTCAGCGACTCCCAGGAGTCCTAGGGCCACACCCTGAAAGCCATGATTCCATTGTGTTGTCATTACATATTTGATTATTTATTTTAGTAGGTTATCCTCTCTAATTAATATCTTTGTTGTGGCTAGATATCTATATGTTACCTAAGCTTTTTTAAATTTGCTTTTCTAAAATCTAGATACATGTCTGGCCAGGTTACAGCAAACTCTAAGAACATGTTCATTTTCTCTCATGGTTCCTCCAAATGGTATTTGACTTGCTTGCTTGCTTTTGAGGTCAGACATAAGTTCATTACATGCTCTTTTAACTGCTTTCTGTCCTTTCAAAAGCTTATAGGAAAAATAAAGTGAATATTTATTAAAGAACTCAAATGTTCATCAGCACTTGAATAGATGAATTGTGGTAAATTCAAACAATGGAATACTATTCATCAATTAAAAATATGCTATATATTCATGAAATTATATGGATGGATTTCAAAATAATTATGTTATATGAAAGAAGAAGACAGAAAAAGCACCTACTCTATGACTCCACTTACATAAATGTCTAATTAGTACAAACTGATCTATTGGAATAAAAAGCAAATCAGTGTCTATCCAGGGATGAAACAGGAAAATAGAAAGAGCGAGGAATTACAAAGGGTCACAAGGAAATTTCAAGGGTGATATATATCTTCATTATGACTCATGGGTGTACATATAGGCCAAAAATTATCAAATTGTAGAGTTTATTATATGTAATTATGTGTCAATAAAACTGAGTAAAAAATTAAAATATTATTATATTATTTTTAAAGAAAAGAAGACTTACAATAAGGTTTCAGAAAGTTAAAAGCTCTCCCTTTCTGGGCCCAATTTTTCATAACTTATCAAAGTAGCAACCATAATTTTTCATCTGACCTGGCCATATACTATACTGATAACAAGTTATTTCTCTCTCCTTTTAACCTCTCCCATAACTAGAGAGAATACTATATACTAGCATTCTAGTATTATTAGTATTAGTACTAATATTTTGCCACAGAAAGTTACAAAGGTATGTATAATAAATAGTTCCTATCATCAGGAAATATGGTAGTCAATGACATATCACCTCTCCCTTGAGAATAATAGAGACCCACAGAGACTGTTTCTTAACATATTGGCCTTGATAGTTTGCCAATCTGACAAGAGATACCTGTCATTTAAAAAATTTCCCATTTAAAAAATTTCTCTAAGAAGAAAACCCAGCAACAAAGCTACAAATTCTTGTGTCTAAGAGCTCTTACTTAGCTTTCTCTATGTGAAACTTTCCCCAGTAGTAACTCCCAAGATATAGAATTTTGGACACTGCACACTTGCTCAAAGCATGTATTTGTACAACGGCAATGCTTCTTCTAAATTTGTCACAGTTCTCTGTGAACACAAATCCCCAATGCATGTCATGACTAACTAGTATAAAAATAGAGCCTCATCAGCTTTAGTTTCAATTAAGCCTTTTATTCGCTATGCTCTGTCTCCTTTTATTACTTACCACAGAGGGGAAAACAATTTAGTCAAGTACTGGATATAGAAATGCATGCTATATTTTCAAATTAGTTTTGACCAAAGCCAGACTAATTTAACTACTGAAGCCAGTTGACTTTATCAGTAGTTATCATAAATTTCATTTGAGAAGGATTCCTTCAACAGTGGTGAACAGCTGCTTTCCACATTAGAGGCAGACAGGATTGTAATAACTTCATGTTCCTGTGCTGCTGCCAAGGGACAATCTAAAGACTCCTTTAAATGAGATTCAAAGTGTCCCAATCTTACTAGATCTTACAGCAAGTAGAATTCTTTCTGGAAGCTGAATAAAAGTAGGATTCTTCAAAGAGCATTCATTTATTATTTCCTAACAGTTAAAGAAATGCCTTGGAAATGATTTATTTTGGAGGTGTTGAGGATTCTGGCTTTGCGTCCCAGAGGTAATAATCATAGACCTGATATGCAGAATTGTTGCAGAATTCACACAAGATACTGACTTCCTTTAACCTATAAAGGATGTCAGTTCTGATCAGGGTACAGGCTGATTAAGGGAACTGGACCAGCTCTAATCTTTACTTAAAAGGTAAATAAAAAGTAAATAGTGATTCTCTTAGTCATTTAAGCCAGTATCACTCTCACTTGGCACAAACATATAAAAGCAAGAATAGTAGGAAACAGTTCCAAGACATAATAAAATCACAAATAGTATCTCCATAGTACATTACAATTTTTCTAAGTGTTTTATATTCATTATGCACCTCCTCAAAACAAATCCAAGCAATGTAATAATGACTATCCACATCTGGCAGAAGACAAAACCGAATTACAGAAGAAAAAGTGCTGGATAATTTGACAAAAAGCCACACAGCCAGTATTGTACAAGACTGATGAACTACCTCCTGTGCTCATGAGGCACCTTAGCCACAGAACCTAAATTTCGTGGCTTCAAAACAGTATCCTTTATTATTTTGTTTTAATTTATAATAGTTATTGATTCATTATAATTATAACAATAATGTATGACCAATATAGAAACATTTGTAAAAGCAGAACAGTAAAAAGTAGAAACTTAGAATTATCCAATATCCCATCACCCAAGACAAATCTTGGTAAAATCTGGGATATTTCTATGGATATGTAATACATTGACATATCTACTATCTCAGATCAAATTTTCCAGAAAATGGACTCTGAGATGAAGATTTGCATACAGAATATATACAGAATATATTCTCTGGAACAATACCTGTAAGAGAGTGAGGGAAGCAGACTGGTGGAAGGGAGAATAGAAGAGCAATGTAGTTACAATAGACTTCAACCAATTCTACAGGAATATCTATATCTTGGATGGACCTTTCAAGTGGTACTAAACTGAGATAAGTAGCCCCTTAGTCATTGGGCATATACTGTCCTGGGGAGGAGACTGGTCATCAAACAAGACAGTTCCCATGGGCCAAGGACAGTTCTAAAACAGGGACTCAGATGTGCGCTGTCAGCAGCCAATCTTCTAGAGAGCTGATGGAGTAAGTTTCTGTGCTGGAGAGGGAACCACATGTGGCCTTCACTACAGTCCACCTGTGTGCCACACTGATCCAGGTGCCTTACAGAGCAAGTTCATACCTGAGAGATGAGTTTTCTGGGGTTTTGGTTGGTCTTTATCCTTGAAGAAATACACAAGAAGAAAGCTATTGAAACAAATCGTAGTCACTACCACTGCAGCTGGAGTCAAAACCACAGTTGATACACATTGCTCCCCTCAACAATTCTTTCTAGATCTCCCTTATCTTTGGCCGACACATCTACTAAGTTAGGCCCTCAAATCTGAAAGATCTAAGCTCCAGGTTACCATGCCCGTTTCAGGCCTTGTCTGGGGCACTTGTCCATTGACCACCAAAACTGGCCAATGGAATATCAAAAGATAGCCCAATGCTAGCCTGCATTATGTACATCAGCCCTACCTCTTTCCGATGAGCAAGGTTAGTTACCTTCCTAGAATCAGAGTCTTTCCCTTGCCCATGGATCTCTTGGCCACAGGAGCTCAAATTGGCAGCAATTTATGAGATTTAAGCTTACATAAAATAGAACTCTTGCACTAAGATAGAAAGTTATCCCCCCTGGGAACCAGGATTTCCAGACACACAAAGCCAAGAGTTGCACAGATAAGAAGCCCAAATTCCCCAAGTGAATATGTTAATTAGCTTGACTGCTATAATCATTCTATTACGCATATGTATATCACGTCATCATATTGTAGACCTTAAATATATACAAATTTGATTTACAAAAATAAAAGATAAATTAACTGATTGAGTGATTGATTGCGTTGGGATCTCAAATACATCTAGTTTTATTTCTTCTTTATATTATTTATCCATAACTATGATTCTTACAATATCTAATACCACTATGAGGCTACAAGCTCACTAACAGAATAAAAACTTTAAAAATGATTCTTCACTGAAATGAGCAAAAAAAGCAGATCCACAATTATTAGTCACTATTGTTAATCAGACACTGATTGTGTGTTACAGATTTAATTTTTTAAAATAATAAACTAGCAATACTCAGTTGTTCTCTTATTTTATCGTAGCTCATTCCCCACCCACCACCTTCCACCACCCCTCAGTTTGTTCTCTATCTATTTCAACTTGTAGGAGAATTCCACTTTTTATTAATGCCTTTTCAATAGAGAATTCAAAAAACACTTGGGAGGCTTATTCTATTTATTTTAAACAAAAATGTAACTATTTTTCCACTGGTAATATTTCCTTTAGGAATCATATATTCAAGGAGCCTTTATAGTATGCATTCATCTCTTTCTTTATTAAATAGAATCTGATCTTTCTCTCTAAACCAAGTCCTTTTTCAATGATCCTTATAAATGAAGGTTAAGTATTAATTTGAAAGATACCTATAATTTGAGATTTTACAAAATTTTATTCTTTTAAAAGTTTACTTAAAATATATATTTGGTTATTTAGATTTTCTTCTTTCCCAGAAATAATCAAAATTTGTTGTTCCTGATGCTTTTGATCAACTCTCAAAATTAGGTCTGTGCAGAGAGGATTTAGCTCCCTCTCAATGGATACATTTGTCCCACACTAGCTTCAAAAGATTTTCCCTACTCTGCCTTCAACTGTCCTTAATTATCCCACTCTCTCCACGTTAGTATCCCACAGGTTGCCATCCCTTTGCATTTTTGGCTCATTCCTTTTGCCTAACCCTTTCTCTCTTTTCAGTTTTTGAACCTATCTTCAGTCCTAAATATTATTTTTCTCACCTCCCTCATCTTCATTTCTGAAGCCCAATGGTAAGGCTAGCAATCACCCATAGACTAAAAAAAAAAAAATTTTAGACTAAAAAAATTAATGGCGTTTAAATGTCCATACTACCCAAAGTGATACATAGATTCAATGCAATCTCTATTAAAATTCCCATCAAATGTTCCTCAAAATAAAAGAAACAATTCTAAAATCCATACAGAACCATTCACAAAGGATTCAGCATTGCCAAAATAAATTTGAGAAAGAACCAAGTTGGAGGCACCACACTTCCCGACTTTAAATTGTATTATAAACATAGAGTAATACAAACAGTACGGTGCTGGTATAAAAATGGAATAACGAAACACAATATAGAAGAATCCAAATATAAAACCCTGCCAGGTAGTCAATTGATCCTAAACAAGGGTGCCAAGAATACATAGAGGAAAGGTTAGTCTCTCAACAAATGTTGTTAGAAAAACTAGATATCTACATACAGAAGAATGAAACTGGATGTTTGTCTTAGACCATACACAAAATTCAATACAAAATGTATTAAAGACTGAAATGTAAGACCTGAGACTGTAAAACTTCTAAAAGAAAAGATAGGGGGAAAACTTCCTGACATTGGTCTTGATAATGATTTCGCAAATATGATACCAAAGGACAGGAGAGAAAAGCAAAAATGGGCAAGTGGGACTACACCAAACTAAAACACTTCTACACAGCAAAGGAAAGAATAGAAGGCAGCCTATGGAATAGGAGATGTTGTCTGCAAACCATGTATTGGATAAGAGGCTGATTTCCAAAATATATAGGAAACTGCTATAACCTGATAGGCAAAAAAGAAGGTGATAATTCTATTTAAAAATGCACTTAAGACTTTGAATAGATACTTCTCCAAAGAAGACAAATGACCAACATGTATATGAAAAGATATTCAACATCACTAATAATCAGTGAAAACAAATCAAAACTACAATAAGATATCATCTCAGAATTCCTATTATCAAAAAAGACAGTGTTGGTTCTAATGTGTAGAAATTGGAACTCTTTGTACGATGTTGGTAGGAATGTAAAATACTGAAATTGCCGTGGAAAATAGTATGAAGTTTCCTCAGAAAACTAAAGATAAAACTACCACATAATCCTTCAATAGCACTGTTGAGTAAATACCCCCAAAAAACTGAAATCAGGATCTCAGAAAGATATTAGAATTCCCATATTCATTACAGCATTATTCATAATAGCCAAGATATGGAAACAATCTAAAATATCCATTAACAGATGAATGACTAAAGAAAATATGGTATATTATTCACCCTTTAAGAAAAAAAATGAAATCCTCTCACTTGCAACAACACGGATCTACCTAGAGAACATTATGCTAAGTAAAATAAGCCAGTCATAAAAGAACAAATACTATGTGGTTCTACTTATATAATGAAATATCTAAAATCATCAAGCTCATAGTATCAGAGTAGAATGATGAGTTGTTAATCAAAGAATAAAGTTTCATTCATACAAGGTAAGTTCTAGAGATCTGCAACACTGTGTAACAGTGTGTAACAATACTGTATTGTATACTTGAAAAAAATTGTTGAGGGTAGATACCATGTTAAATGTTGTTAACAAAATAAAATATTTTTAAAGCCAAAATCTAAAATGTTTATATCATTAAGCATCTATTTCTCACTTCTTCCACATGTCCATCGTGGGTTGACAGGGAGCTTTATTCCAAGCCTTTGTACTGTAAGATAAAGGCTGATGAACAGCCATTATATCAGATTTACCTGCCTATGGCAAAAAAAAAAAAAGAGAGAGAGAGAGAGAAATGGCAAATAGACATAGTCTACTAAAACTTCCACTTAGTAGTTATGTATGTCATTTCTATTCACATTCCATTATCCAAAGCAAGTCACACACAGCCCCAAAGGAGCAAAGACATGCAACCTTACCATGCATCCAGAAGAAAAACTAGAAATATTTTATATAACCATCGTAGGATTCCTTGTTTTAAATGTATGAATATCAGGACATATCAGGTGGTTCAGTCAGTTAAGCATCTGACACTTGATTTCGGCTCAGGTCATGATCTCAGGGTCGTGAGATTGAGCCCTGCCTCAGGCTGCATACTCAGCATGAAGTCGGCTTGAGATTCTAAATAAATAAATAAAATCTTTTTAAAATAAATAAAGTATAAATATCAACCAGTATTATTAATTTTAAGGGGGATTCATAACTCTACTGCAATCTAAATAAATACAAAAATCTGAGGATGAAGTAGTTATCTACTACAGAATGCATTGTAAAAATTCACACCTACACTGTTTCAGCAACCCTACCAGTTTGCAAATTCTTAAAACCTTTTTGCAAATCCAGAAAGCCTCTCTTCCAGAAAGAGAAACCTTTTGATTGCCACAGGATATCTCAGGCCACAGAAGATCAGAAATACTATAAACAGAGCTGACTTACACAGGTAGGTAGAAACCAGCAGAGAAAACATAGCATCAAAATATCACTTGTCACCATGACTCTTTTTCCATTCAGAGGAGTCCAGTTTTTCCTTTCATTCGTTTATCCACAAATATTATTTTGTGTACTGTGCAATGCAAGGTGCCAATTGCTGGAGATATAGGTAGTAACTAACCAGCAGAAAAATATTAAACAACTAATTGCATATTTTACCATTTAAGTTCAATTATGATAAAAGACTGTTTTACAAGGTAGAAGTTAAAAGTGCAGAATATAGGATCCCTGGGTGGCTCAGTGATTGAGTGTCTGCCTTTGGCTCAGGGTGTGGATCCTGTAGTCCCAGGATCAAGTCCCACATCAGGCTTCCTGCATAGAGCCTGCTTCTCCCTCTGCCTCTGTCTCTGCCTCTCTTTCTCTGTGTCTCTCATGAATAAATACATAAAATCTTTTTTTTTTTTTTAAAGTGGAGAATCTAGAGGTACCTGGGTGGCTCACCAGTTAAGCAGCCAATTCTTGATTTCAACTCAAGTCATGATCTTGAGATTCTGAGATCAACCATGCGTGGAGCTCTGCGGCCAACAAGGAGTCCACATCTCTTTCTCCCCACCGCCCTCCGTTCCTCCCTCCACTGTGCACTCTCTAAAATAAATAGATCTTAAAAAAAAAAAAAAAGTGTTAAAAAAAAGTGCAGAATCTAGTTTCAAGTGATTTTTACAATTCCAGTTCCCTTTTTGTTTTGTCATATAACTATAAGTTTACTGAAATCTCACTAAGTCTTGAGTTCTTCATCTCTAAATCAAGAACCTACCACTAATGGAATAAGAATACCTGCAATATAAATTTGTTGTAAGGATTGAGATAATATACATAAAATGTTTTGCACATACCTGCCAGAATTAAATGCTTAATTCTATTATTGTTACTTTATATATTACAAAGGAAACGCCCATTGCTATTTCTTCATAAAACTAATAGAGAAAGCACTTTCACTAACAATTGAAATCAGAAAACTAAGAAAGATCTGATTGCCCAAACAACAAATATGCAAAAACTAACATTCTTCAGAAAGCTAAGTTAGTACATTCGATTTAGCAGGAAAGTTTATAGGTAAATGATGGTCAGCACTGATAAACATCTTTTCCCCATATCTCATCTCATTTCTAGTCAATCAAGAATATACAAAGGACAAAATGACGTCATCCCATATTTTCTTTGATTTTCTAATGAAGTAAATAAGCCAGGTGTAATTCTCAATTACCATGAGAAAAATGACACACAGGAATCCTAAAGCACTTGCAAGAATCAAGTCTTGTAGGGTTCTTAACTTCAATCAAATGATTTCGACAATTAAAATGTTACTCCTCCACTTAGGTGATCAATTTCCATATTTTTGGAATGAACAGGTTAGCAACAGAAAGGCTACTAATACCTCTATGGGGGTTACTAGTCACAAAGCATTCTTTGGATATACTAACTTATATTCTCTTTTTAAAACTGAAAAGTAAGTAGGGAAGATCACTTTGTCCCTCATTTTTCCAATAAGGGAACTAAATGGTCTTAGAATGTAAGTGACTTGCACAAGATTAAATGTGAATGACAGATTTGGATTAAAGCACCCAATCATCATTTTATGGCCTAGAACACATACACATTATTCAGGAAACCATGGACGTCCAGGGAAAGAGAAGAAATCCAGGTAGAATCACAAGGAAGTGGGGACATTGTTAACAATGGCTTTATCTTTGTCAACTTTGTTTTAAATATTTGTTGAGTTTAAGAGGTTTTTAATAGTTTTGCAAAACAGCAGTGTAATAATATAGTTCACTATTATTTTGCCTCCACTCTAGTCATAGTGGTTGAATTAATGTGCCTATAATTGCAGACTATTTGTGAGTGCATACTTGCATGGTATACACCAAAAAGTGATCCAAATTTGATGCCAGGTTGGGAAGACACCGTTGGGAGTCCCCATCACCATTTGCCTCACCAGCTGGCACTGGCTGACAAGATCCTGCCAGATGGGTCTTCATGAGCCTCCTAAATCAACAGTGAAATTGAGAGCAGTGTCATCAAATATGTCATTACTGTTAAAAACAAGAAAATGACATTGCATACCTATTTGATACATGGAATCAGCCTGGACTCACAATTAAAGTGTCTCTTAAGAAAATTAGAATGAAAGAAAACTAGAACTTAAGAAAACTAGAACTACTTTCTGCCACAAACCTATCCCTTACATTTATGATAAAACTTTTCAACAGAGAACACTTCAAGAGACAGCAGTGTCTTTTTCTGCTTGATTTATAATCACTCTCCACGTTTTACATAAAGGAGAAAGAAAAGATGGTACTAGGTAAAGAGGTCTTCAAAGAAGATTCAGAGAACTGGCAAAAAGACAGCTTTAGCCCCCACTAATAATCTTAATGTGGGAACATGGCACTATTCACATACCACCTTGTAATATAACTGTTGTTCACACAGTATCATCCTTGCTAAAACAGCCTAATGAAAAGATGCAGATTTTAGAAGCAGATCAACCTGATTTGAATCCTAGAAAACTACCATTTACATGGCCTTGAGTAATTTACTAACTCCTGTGGGCTTATTTCTTCATACTAAAATAATCTTGATATCTACCTATCAAGGTTACTAAAAGAATTAAATGAGATTTTAAATGTATATGCATATATTCAGCACAGAATAGGAATGCAATTAATGACAGCTGTCATTTTTACTTTCATCATATAATTTGGAGATTTACCCAAGGGCTAGCAATTGTTCAGAAAAGATAATAGAATTCTTTCTTGAAAGAAAATAGATGAATGAATGAATGAAGACATAAAAATGCCAAAGATATATAAAGAAATGCCATGTGCCACACTACCTCAGTGAGATGGCAGCAACACAAAGAAAAAAGGTCAAATGGGAAGGCTGTGCCTCGTTAATGAAGAAATAACAATTTTTATTTGATTTTAAATGAAACATTCAAATTAATAGCCCCTAGCCAGAAGTTATTAACATTCAGATTTTTGAAAATTCATTTCTTTCTTTCTCCAATTTTTCTCAGGACATAAACATACATACAGCAAGATCTTATTCATATTCAGTATGAAAGTAGCATTTGTATTATTTCTTTCCCCTCACAGCATTTCCCAGTTTGCAACTACATCCTTTGGATGGGCATTTCATTATTGATGGCTTATTCTATTATACTCAAAACTCTGTGAGAGCTGGGCCTGGATATTCTTTACTTATTTTTGTAGCTTCACTTTCTAGCACAGTGGCTAGTGCATAGTAGACACTCAAAATAATTGTTCAAAAAAACAGAAATTACCCTCTTCGTATCCTAAAAGCATGCCAAGGGATCAGCACTATATTTTCAGGTTGAGTTTTCTTTATTAAACAATCAGATTTTGAAAGAATTGTATTGAAGTGATAACAGATCATTTTAGACACTCAGGCACACTTTTGCTTGCATATCTTACAGATATTGAAAAACCAAATGACGGAAATGGAAACCTAAAATGGCATTCTGCTTTCAACTAATGATCCTACAGAAACTGTGCTCTGACTCCCTCGTTTAGAATAATCTCTCAGGATGCTCTTCATTTCTGGTGGCACAATGAAAAGACACTGGTGCTTAGGGAAACTGGGACCAGAGCTAAAGACCATCTCTTCTCTGGCTCATGATTTAATATTTTAAATACAGAAGGAAATTCCAAAAGTAAAAATTCCATTCCAGAATCCCCAGATTCAAATACATTTATCCACCCTTGATTAGGTCCTGGTCTCTGACATCAGGATCAAGAACCATATGCCAAAACAAAATAAATCATCAAAAACCTTGAAAGAAAGAGCATATGGTTTTCAAATAGAATAAAACTTATAGACAAGAGTCAATATCAAACTGCTAGTACACACACACAGTTCTCTGTTCTCATCTCTGAAGGTCTATAATATATAATAATTTTTGGTGAAGTTAAAGATACCTATTTCGGGGTGCCTGGGTGGCCCAGTGGTTGAGCATTTGCCTTCAGCTCAGGCCATGGTCCTGAGATTAAGTTCCGCATCGGGCTCCCTGCTCAATGGAGAGCCTGCTTCTTCCTCTGCCTGTGACTCTGCCTCTCTCTCTGTATCTCTCATGAATAAATAAGTAAAATCTTTTTAAAATAATAAAAATAAAATAAAGATACCTACTTCATATGGCTATTTTAAGGAGTGAATGAGATTACATATGTGAAATGTCAAGTCAAAATTGGAATCTCCAGAATGCCTGCCCAGAATGCAGCAGTTAGTACTTGATCAATGCAGAATGAAGGAGTTGATATCACTTGAGAACCACCTCTCAGTCACTGATACTCAAGAACTGAAGACTTGTTTTCTGCCTCAGCCTCCTATGCCTTCAGAGATATTCCAAATGTAACCATGTCCTGTCATCTCCATCATCCCCAGCTGGTGCAGCCACTTTCATATCTCCTCTGGACCTGTGCCTTTCAAACTTTTAATTTTTGTCTTGTTTCTCCTTGTCTCCTCGGTCCCACCTTCACACTCCCCACCTCCTGATCTGGTCTATTATCCACAAAGCAGCCAAAATGACTCTTTCACAATAAAAATCTAATCTGGTCACTCTGCTCCCACTCTCCTCCAACAACTTTCCAGGAAAATCTAAATTCTTTATAACTACATCTCCAAGCACACTTTCTTATACTATGTCACAATATCTAATGTTATCATTTATATTTATTTATTCCCTGTTTTACCTACCAGAATGCAAGCTCTATGAGAATAGAAACAATATTGGTTCTTTTTTAAAAGATTTTATTTTTTATTTATTTAAGAGAGAGGAGAAAGAGAGCATGAGAGAGAGAGAAGAGAGAGAGAAAGAGAGCATGAGCAGGAGGGGAAAGGCAGAAGGAGAAGCAGACTCTCCTCTGAGCAGGGAGCCCAATGTGGGACATGGTCCCAGGAGCCTGGGATCATGACTTGAGCTGAAGGCAGATGCTTAACAGACTGAGCCACCTAGGTGTCCAAAACAATATAGGTTTTATTATTCTATCCCTAGTTATCAAAAAAGAGCCCATGAACTCTTATAGACAATGATTATTTTTTGAATAAAGAATGCATGAGTATTTTATTTCTTATCCATATTCAAATAAGATGTATTCATGATAGATGAATTCAATAAAAAAAATAAATCCTAACCACAGCTGCAAGAAAGGTTTCAGAGGCAGAGCCAAGGGAATCAAAATAGAAAAAAAACTGGAATGTAGAAACATATAAAAGCCGTAGTGTATTTTTTTCTACTGTTGCCTAACCAATTATGGCATCTGTTTATTAGCTCATAGTTCTGTAGGTCAGTCTCTAGGCAGGCCAGACTATATCCTCTGCTTAGGATCTCACAAGGCCAAAATCAAGTTACCCGCCAGGCACCTCTGGGGAAAAATTCACTTCTAAGCACATTCAAGTTGCTGGCAGAGTTCAGTTCCTTAAAGTTGTAAGACTGACATAGAAGCTTTCTTGCTGGATGTGGTATGGGGGTAGTAAAAGGGAAGGCTACTTTCAGCCTCTAGAGTCCACTCACATCCTTGCCAATTAGCTCCCTCCATCTTCTAAAGTAACAAGGCATGTTGAGTCCACCTCAGGCTTGGAATCTCACTGACTTCTGCTACCAACCAGAGAAAAGTCTCTGCTTATAAAGGGCTCCTGTAATTAGACTAAGGCCTACCCAGATAAATACCCTTTGGATTAACTCAAGGTCAATTGATCAGCAACTTTAAGTACATACATAACTGTGGGAATAATAATGTATTACATTAACGTATTCAGAGATTAGGGCAGGAAGTCATGAGGTGGGGAGGCATCTTAAAATTCTGCTTATCACAAATAATTCCAAACCAGAGGTATCCAATAAAACTTACAAGACTTGCTCTTTGGGATTTCCTTCTTACCCTTACAATTAATTAGCTTAAGCCTCACACTTTCCACTTGGAAGTATGGCAGGTATCTTTTCCTTTTATCCTGGGAGCAGTGCCTTTGTAGTGAAGCCTACAGACAACTAAGCTGAAATGTATAAATGAAATATCATGCTATAGATCAGAGAGAAGTGGCCAAAGTTCCCTGGAACCTGTCCTCCATCTAATTTCTTATAGTTATCAGAGTCTTTTATGCAAAGAAAGGATGCACAAATGCACACCTTCTAGACACTGATTCCATTTTCTTTTTTTTAAGATTTTTTATTCATTCATGAGAGACAGAGAGAGAGAGAGAGAGGGAGAGAGAGGCAGAGACACAGGCAACGGGAGAAGCAGGCTCCACACAGGGAGCCCGACGTGGGGCTCGATCCAGGTCTCCAGGATCAGGCCCCAGGCTGAAGGTGGTGCTAAACCACTGAGCCACCCAGGCTGCCCTGGTTCCATTTTCTACAAGCTTGCATCACTATACTTGTTATCAATGTGCTGCATGGAAACATACTTCAAATTTTTTTGAGTGTGTGGTGCCTTACATTTTTCAAAATCCTTAACCAAAATTAATCTTCATCATAACCCTGTGAAGTAAAGTCAAGCAGTCATTGTTATCCCTGTCTTACAAATGAAGACACAAGTTTGGTGCCCAAATGATTAAATCATTTGTTTGTAGTCCCATGAAAATTTATTGACAGACTTGGTACTAAAAATTGCATCTCTTATTTCCTAGACCAGTTCTCTTCCACCTCATTCCAGTCTAGAAACAGAAATGTCCTCTGATGCAAAATTTTCCTCTTGGTGGGGCCTGTTGGTCTTCTGGGCCTATCTGACCTGTTTTAGTAGGTGAGATTTTAAGAAGACTGCCATGAATTGTTTGGTTAGGACTTTTACTGTAGTTGTTGGGTTTTACCACAGTGCAATTTGTTCAAATGAAAGAGGAAATATAAGAGGAACTGCATCTTGAATAAAAAGGAATACATCTCAAGGAATACCAAGAGGGACTTTAGAGTACCATCTCTGCCTGCAAGCAAAACAGGTCACTGCAATAGAGGCCATAGGTTCATAGTTGCTCAAGCAGCTACAGCCTGCCAGGGTGTATCCACATGTAATACCAATCAGAGCAGATGAGCAACAAAAGCAATGAACAAAAGTATCTACTATCAGTAATACTCATATCAAGAATCATCTGTAAGAGAATTTGATTCCAAAAGTCCATTCTCACCCACATCTAGTTTATATCATAATACATAGCTTCTAGACAATTTAAAAATCAAAGAAATGCTGTCTACATACGGAATTACTAAGTGACAAAATACATAAAGTTTAGGAGTGATGGCTTTGGGAGGAACCTGTGGGGGTGTAGTCAGGTAAGCATCTGACTCTTGGTTTCGGCTCAGATCCTGATCTCAAGGTCTTGAGATCAAGCTCTGCAGCAGGCTCTATGCTCAAGGTGGAGCCTGTTTGAGTATCTCTCTCCCTCTCCCTCTGCCCCTCCTGCTTACGCTCTCCCTCTCACTCTCTCTCAAATAAATAAATAAATCTTAAAAAATAAATAAATAAAAAGGAGAGCTGGCTTTAGGAACAAATCTTTTCAGATTACCAGTTCCATCACTTATTGGCTGTGTGAGCCTGAGAAATTTACTTAACCTCACTCAGCTTTAATCTCCTCATCTATAAATCTGGAAAGGGCATTGCCTACCTCTGAGTATTACTGTGAGAAATCAAATAATGTTTGTAAAGTGCTGAGCTCATCATAAACACTAATTAAATGTTTGGTATTGTTACTATAATTTAAAGAATATGCCTTACATTTTTTCCAATGAAAAATGCATAAATGCATTTTGCACTGCAAATGCAAATAAATGTCATGATGAGTCTCATGCATTAAATCAGGGAAACTCATTTATAATTATTAAAATAAGGAAGGTGATAGTGGGAAAATTTGTTTAAATTTTTATGCTTTTAAAAATGATATTTAATTTGTAAGATTTTATCTCAGAAATAGCAAACCATATTGCTAGGCAATTATATCTGTTTGTAAACATAACTGCCAGAATATATATGAATATATTTAGCTATTATGTATCACCCAAAACAGTTTCTGCAAGAAAAAAAAATAGTGGGTGGAAGATGTTGCAGAAAACATTGGTTTTAAAGATTAAGTGTGAAATGTGTTGGAAATTCACCATGGAAACGTTGTAAACAGCCAAACAGCCCAAAATCTAGGCAAAATTGGTGTTCTTCTGGATTTTAGTGCCTCAAAGCTTCAACAACTAATAATGTTGTAAGGCATCATTCTCCCTTCCCTGATGTTGAAATTAAAATGTCTCAATATGTCTAAATTACCAAATCAGTCCCTGGATAAAAGCTTTAGAGGGCAAACTTCAAGTCCTACCTGCCTGGCAGTTACAAATGTACAAAAGATTTCTTTCAAGTACACTGGCCACCACTTCTGTTCTGGAGCCTCTCTATTTCTCCTGCATTAACTTTGAGGGGTCACAGGCTCTTAGGAGTTAAAAGGCATAGGTTCCCTAAAGGAGCATGCTACTAATTCTCCTAACAATAGAACAACTTCATATAATTTTAGAAATAGAAAACAAGTTTGGCCAGTAATGATAATCTTCAGCTGATACTAGATAACCAGGAATTACCAGGCATTTAAATCGTCTTAAAACACAGCAAAATTTTTTTTATTCCAGCAAACACTTATATCTCCACAAATCACTTTAGATAAAAACCCATGTAGAGAAAAAAAAGTTACCTACAAATCCAGAATGAAACAGGATTCACCTTAGACCGAAAACTAACTTTTCTGCAATAATCCAAACATAGATTCCTAAATGTCATACAGTGTCAAAGGACACTGTAACTCAATTCTAAACTATGGACATCCCAACAATCAGTCCATTTCATAATCTTCAGATCCTACTCTTCTGGTCATCTGTGAGCATTCAGATTATAGTCAGAAATAACCCTCAACTCTACATACCAATGGTAGGAGACACCAAGAGAAAAGGTTAGGGACATTCCTATTGAGTTCCCAACTTGTCTCCTGTGTCTGTAACTGAAATCTTGGTATGCTCAAGGTTGCACATTCCCTCACAGAGATTCTCAGAGGCATGTGAGTCCTGTTGGTAGCATCTCATTATCACCAGCAATATTCTCATTCTCTATCTCCCATATCATTTACTCAACAGAATTTTAAGAGAGCCCCAGAATGGACAATGGCAAGGTTAGGAAATGGCAGATAGAGGAAGATAAGAGATACAGATAGAATCTTACTCTAAATGAATTTTCTGTCTAGTAGCATAGGATGGTGGCCAAGTAGATGTTTTATTCCTTTCATTGACTAAATTCAGGAATAGAGCCAAGAAATACAGATCCAGCTCTATGATGGCTTCAAAGAGATGGAATGGGTGGGGGTGGGGAGAATCAAGGCTCTGAAGTCTACTTTATTTTTGGAACAAAAGAGAAACCAATGTACAAGTACCAGTGACCTGTGTGGTAAAATTTTAAAGGGGGAAGAGGCTCACTAAGCATGATATGTTCCTAATATATCACCAACAGGTGTTATTTCACCATTTTTGATTCATCTTTTGTGGAGACCATTCTTTCCATCTTTCAAACCTTTTTAAAGTACAAATTACTCTAAAGTAGATACTGTTTACCCTGACATTCCATTTGTCTTAATGCCCAAATAACAATAATCCAAACATGCATCCTATTTGACTTCAAGAATTCCAATATCTCTGGAAATCCCTAAAGAACATATACTCTACAATTGTGTATTAATTGTCACTTGTCACCTCAGCAACCATGCCCCTGAGGAAGTTATCTCTCAGCCTCTTTCCAATTTTCAGTCTAAAAACACAGACACAAGCCCCTCCCCAAAGCACAGCTAAGTTAGAACCTTTGGCATTTAGCACAATGTTAACATTTAGCCCAAAAGTTTGTGCATAACAGAGTAGAAGGTAAAACTTAACATATGCATTACACTGGGAGCTAGATATGACTAGAATACCTCCGTGTCTTGAGCTACCCACCACCAAGAGTAACGTGGTAAATTCCCATCCTCTCATCTCCCCAGCTCCCCCTGAGGTTGAGGAAGGAATCCATCAACTCACAGTGAATGAACGTGTCTTTCAATGCTGTCTTCACACACCCAGGCTTCTGAGAAATGTGTGGGATTTTCTTGGGTTGGAACTGCAGGATATGATTATTTCTCCTACAACCACAAAAAACAATGTAATATGCCAATTAAAATATAGAACAGTTCTATATAAAATATAGAACAATCCTTACAAAAAGGACTAAATCTTATACTAGGTTATTACCTAGAGCAGTTTAACCCCTCCACAGTGCCAAAAGTCTCCATGCCAGAATAGGATCTTGGCTTTTCTATTTGTATAACCAAAAAGTAAATAAAAGAGATTTTAGACTAAATGAAAGAGTAATTTGCCCCTTAAAATCAGAAAACCTGTTGACAATTTTTTAAAATGTTTTATTTAAATTCAATTCAGTTAACATATAACATAGCTCTGCACACCAACTCCCACTTCCTAGGCATAAAAATTGCCAAAGTTGTCAAAATGTGGAATATTCTCTTAGCAAGAGCAGAGTACAGTGTAAGTATTACTCAACTTAATCCTAACAACAAACTTCTGAAGCAAACATTATTCCTCCATTTTTACAGAAAAGAAGACTGATCTGAGAAAGTCCAGTAATTTTGCCTGGTCATCCAGGCCATCGGTCTCTGGTGCTTTGGTAGACAGCCCAGAACAAGAATGTGACCAGAGTAATGACATGGGGAATGTAATTTAGCAAGAAAGAAAAGGAAGAATTCAGACAAGGGCCACAGAAAGACACCAAAGCTAAAGTGTGCCCATGGGGGAGCTTGTACATTCATCTTCAGACCTGCTTCTGTGAGACACAATATAACCTAGGCAACCAGCATCCCTGTCTGCTTGGCTTGAGTTTAGCTTTAATATGCTAATCAGTTCAAACTGCCTCTGGAGTCTTGAATATTTGGCGTTCAAGATTTATTCATCTCTCCTAATACACTCATTTTCTGAAATAATTTTTAAATTATTTTATTGGTTCATGTTAAAGAAGTCTGAAGTCAAAACTCTAAAGTCATTTACCCTGATTTGTGAAGGCTGCCAACACTATTATTATTTTAGTGCCCCGTTTGTGTCTTCTGTCATTGCTATTGGCACGAGCTGATGAGTTTCCTGGGATAGGCCACCAGACGTGTCATTTAACCATATGCATTTCATGCATCTGTGGTGCAGCAGGAATTGGACTTATTTATAACTATGACTGTGAACTTCTTAATGGAATTAACTAAAACTCATATCTCGAATAGAGAAGCTGGATTTAAAACCCATGCCTTAATTTCGTGAAAAAGAGAGACAAATAAAAAAATATCAGAATTGCCTTTGTATAGCAAACGACTCCTGCAGATGAGTCTATTGAAAAAAAATCCAGATTTCTGATGATGCATAAACTGACAATAACAGGTCTATTCTATATACTTCCAACTAAAATGTAATATTTTGATATTAGTTTTGATTTCTTAATGAGACCATTAAAAAACTCCAAAAGTTCTGGAGGTGTCTTGCTGAATATACTTAACACTACTGAACTGTACACTTAAAAATAGGTAAGATGGTAAATTTTAATGTTTGTTATGTTTCTTACCACAATTTTAAAACTTCTTATTAAAATTTTTGTTAAATAAAATTTAAAGTACTCCAAGACAATAAAAACCATTAAAATTATTTATGCCACAAAACCATTAAGATTATTTATGCCTCAAAATTCCATGCATCAAACAATAATAATCATAACAGCAATAATGATAGTGTTTATTTTATTTTTTTTAATTTTTATGATGTACTTTATTTTTTTAGTATTTTATTTGAATTCAATTTGCCAACATATAGTATGATACCCAGTGCTCATCCCGTCAAGTGCTCTTCTTAGTGCCCATCACCGAGTCACCCTGTCCCCCAATAATGTTAATTTTAAAAGATTGGTTGGAAGATACTACCAGTTCTCATGTAGGGTAATACATATCATCATTGTATTAGGTTCTAGACATTTTATTGAAAGGGTAAAGATAATCACATTTGAAAAATATCTCCATTAAATTTCTTTTAAAAAATAAAAAATACCATATGATTTCACTCATATGTGGAATTTAAGAAACAAAACAGGTGAACACAGGCAAAGGGAAGGAAAAATAAAATAAGATAAAAACAGGGAGGCAAATCATAAGAGACTCAACTATAGAGAACAAACAGGGTTGCTGAAAGGAAGATGAGGGCACAGGCGAGTGAACTAAATAGGTGATAAACATTAAGGAGGGCATTTAGGATGAGCGCAGGGTATTATATGTAACTGATGAATCACTAAATTCTACTCCTGAAACTAATACTACACTATATGTTAACTAACTTGAATTTAAATAAAATCTTGGGAAAAAATTATAAAATAAAATAACAATGATAACCCTCCCTACAAAAAAGTAAAGTTTCTTTATTAAAAGTGTGTTCTTCAACACGGGGTAGTGGAAAGGGAGGTGGACAGGGGGATGGGGTGACTGGGTGACGGGCACTGAGCGGGGCACTTGACAGGATGAGCATTGGGTGTTATGCTATATGTTGGCAAATCGAACTCCAATAAAAAATATACAAAAAATAAAATAAAAAATAAAAGTGTGTTCTTCATATACTTAAGAATAACATGCTAGAAAACTTTTTCTCTGGAGACATGGAATAATGTGCTTATATTATGCTTATTCTTAGAGAGAAGGAGATTATCGAAGATAAATTCAAAGTCTGCAAAGCTATGAGAGAGCAATAATGATTATCATAAAACTTTAGAAACAGAATATGCATATTTTAAATCCTGGTTGTGAGACAACATAATCAACAGGATATAACCAATGAACATAGGGATCACAGTATATAATATAAGACTTGCAATCATCAAATTCTGCCATTTTCCAAACTAAGGATTAAAATTATTATAAAATAGTAGAAACAGCATTTTTACAAACAATAAACAAATGTGCAAAAATAACATGGTCTTTTCCAAGGAATATTTTAAATATTAAAAAAAAAACAACTATCCCCCTCCAATATCAAATGTGGTATAGGTCTCTTTCTTATATTTAAGATCTCATGATTACTTCATCACCCCCACACAGTAAAAGAAGAATTTCATATTCTAACTTCTTATATTGTTTTGCTGTGCTTTTAATAACTGAGGATTAATATTTGCAAGAATTCCCCTGGTCTAATTTTAATCCAAACACTAAGAAGGCTAGTAGAAAAGTTGATATAGATTCTGTTCAGAAGATTTAAATAGAATAAGTTTATGGAGTGTCTGGCTGGCTCAGTCAGTAAAGTGTGTGACTCTTGATCTCAGAGTTGTGAATTCAAGCCCCATATTGGGGATAGAGATTATTAAAATAAATAGATAGATAGATAGATGATAGATAGATAGATAGATAGATAGATAGATAGATAGATAGATGATAGATAATTACAGGTTATAAGATACATTAATATTTTGAGTATGCTAATTAGTTATTTAACCTAACAAGTGAGATGTTCTGATTCAATTCTGTTTTCTACAACTGAGTTAACTCATCCTGTTAACATTTAGCATTACTATAGAATATTTAAACCCTCATCTAGAATCAGTCTGCCCTGACTGGAGCTGCAACTCACCGTGTGTTTTATCTGACAGAGTATTAAAGTGGAAAGAGTATTCCTCACATGAAAAGGAGAGCTTTGGAGCAGGCACAAAGAGTATTCCTTTGGAAATGTGGGACAAGGTGACTCTCTGTGGAAGAAACACTTTAATTCTCAAAGATTTCTCAGCCTAATTGTCCCAATATAGAATGTGCTAGATCATTGGTGCCTGGCTAAGGAAAATGCTATAAAAAACACAGACCTCAAAATACCTTAACAGGTAACCCTCTTTTCTTTTCCCCCCTAATGTTTAAGGGATTCTTTGTGCAATCTTAAGCTAATAAATGAAAAACAAAGTTAGCAAGAGCATATTACAAATTTGTAAGATACGCAAAACATAAACTGACCAACAGAAAATGAATTAGAAAAAGACAAAAACAACCAAGGGAAAAGCACCTGAGCTTTCAGGGGTTCCTTGGAAATTCTTTCCATAATGTGTAATCATTTTTTAATCTCTTAAATAATCAAGTTAAACATTCACGCTTGCTTTTATTCACAAACTAAAGCAGACCACTGACCATTCATTCAAAGCCTGTCTATACACTATATACTACCCCAGTCCCCAGAAGGCACCTCTGATTGTGGCCCGATGCAAATCTCTCAGGCTTATTTTGTATGAAAACATTATTCCACCAAGAATATGATACTGTGGAAAAAAATGATACCATCTTCTTTTTCAAAAATACTATCACATTGTATATTCTGCAACTTGCATTTTTCATTTAATATTACATTTCTGAGATCTAGTTTTACCACAAAGTATCAATCTAATCTAATCTAGTAGTCCTTTTAACTACTCTGGCAGTGTTTTTCTAACTTTTTTGACTGAGTCTCATAGTAAGAAATCCATTTTATATTGTGACCCAGTTCACAAGTGTATCTATGCAAAACTGAAACAAAAATCTCACCAAATAATATTTATCCACACTACGTGTGATGCACTTTGTTATTTTCTTCTTTTCCCCAGTTTTATTGAGATATAATTGACATATAATATTGGGTTTGTTTTAGGTATATAATATGATAATATAAAACCATCTGGGGCAGCCCTGGTGGCCCAGTGGTTTAGCACCGCCTTCAGCCTGGGGTGTGATCCTGGAAACCCGGGATCAAGTCCCACATCGGGCTCCTGCATGGAGCCTGCTTCTCCCTCTGCCTGTGTCTCTGCCTCTCTCTCTCTCTCTCGGTCTGTCATGAATACATAAATTAAATCTTATAAATCAATCAATCAATCAATCAATCCATCTGGCCCTATTGCTTTTCTGTGGTGGTTTTATCCAAGTTTTTTACTTTATTTGCATAGAGGTGTATAGAGTAACATCTTGTGATTTTTAAAAAATTTCCTCTATATCTATCATCATTGCTTGCTGTTTATTATTTCATATATTTCTCTCCCTTCTCCTCCTGATTAAATATATACTAACAATTTTGTTGATTTTTCTAGGGACTCAGAATTTTATTTACTGCTTTTATCTGCCTTTTCATTCTTCTCACTAATATCTATTTATTATCTTTACTATTTGCCTCTTTGTGCTTTCTTTAAGTGTCCTTTGTTTTTCTTTTTCTAGCTTTGTGAGTTGGGAATTTTGTTTTTCAGTATTCTCTTTATTTAAGGCTTGCTGTGCTTTTTTGGGGCATAGGCATTTATAACATATATTCATAGCAAATTGCAGCTTTTAAAATTAGCATCTATCTTATGTCTCATTTAATGTTTATTTGCCTGAATTCAGCTTTATCTGACATAAGGATCAGAACATGATCTTTCTTATTGTTTCAATTTCTCTGCTATACTTTGACCATCTTTTTTATTTTTAGGGATTTAAATCAATGTGTTTTAGCTAGATCTCTTGTAGATTGCCTGGCCTTGGTTTTTGCTACATAAACCAATATTAAAATATTTTCCTTTAATAGGCAAGTTAAGCCTGATCTTTATTGATATAACTGATATATTGGTCTCGATTATATCATCTTATTTTATATGTGCTATGTGTGTTATGTTTATGTTTCTCTATTTGGTGTATCTTCTTTATTAATTAAATTTTTTTTCTTGGGGTGCCTGGGTGGCTCAGTTGGTTAAGCGTATAACTCTTGATTTCGACTCAGGTCATGATCTCAGGGTAGCGGGATTGAGCCCTGTGTCAGATTCCACACTGAGCATGAAGCCTGTTTAAGATTCTCTCTCTTTGGGCAGCCCTGGTGGCACAGTGGTTTAGCGCCGCCTGCAGCTCAGGGTGTGATCCTGGAGACCCTGGATCGAGTCCCACGTTGGGCTCCCTGCATGGAGCCTGCTCCTCCCTCTGCCTGTGTCTCTGCCTCTCTCTCTAGCTGTGTCTCTATGAATAAATAAAATCTTAAAAAAAAAAAAGATTCTCTCTCTTCCTGTACCCCTCCCTGCCAGCATGCACACGCTCACTCTCTTAAATTTTTTTTTCTTGTATTAGGAACATTTGTATTTTTATCCTATTGGCCATTTATACATGTACCTCTATTGTGCTCTGAATCCTATTTTTTCTTAGTTAAATTTTTACTATCTAGGCTACCAATTCAAATGGTATCCTTTGACTCCTACCTACTATTCACCAGTCAATGGTGGTCTACTTTTTCTTTCCTCTCAGCATTTGCCTCCTAGTTATTTAGTTGCATTTGTTTACTTTGTCAGAACACATGATGTTTACACACTATTTTTCCAACCCTGGCTCCACCCTTTCAGTCTTAGGTCTACAATGAAATACAATAAATGCTCACCATCTGTCATCTTACTAAAAGGCTTCCTGGTTATCTCTAGGTTGGGGGAAACACATTAATTAGATTCCTCAAGAAGGACTCAGGTGGACCATACTTCCTTAGTTTCCATCCTCTATTTCCTTCCCCGCCACACCTTTCTTGTGTATCTAATTATACCCAGAAGCAATGTTTCTCTAGGGCTGCCACTCCTGCTCACTTTCAAGCCCATTCCCTGTGGCTGGGGTGTGAATTAGCAAGTTCCAGAACTCTGTTGTATATTTGGCTTTTAGTGTTGGACTTTCTCATATTGGGGGTGACTTTGTTCATGCTTCATCCGTGTCCTCTGACCTTCTCTCCTCTTTCTTGCAGAGCTCCAAATATCCTTCCCCACTCCACATATCTAGGGTTTGTAGTAATAATGTAAACTCTGGTGGAATTTGGTGTTTATTTCTCCACTTACAGGCAATTAGAGCTCATGGTAGTCTCTGCCTCCTGGTAATGCTGAAAGTGTGGCTCATGTGAAGTTCTATTTGCACTTGTTACTGATCTTATGATTTGGGAAGAGGATATATAAGATTTAGATTCAGGTGGCTAGTCTCTTCCTTCAGTCTTTCTCTATGTTTGTGATGTAGATTTTTAGTCTTGCTTCTTTTCTAACATGTTTACTCCTAAGCACTGCTTTAGCTTCAACCACAAGTTTTGATGTTTGATTTTTTTATCACCGAGTTCAAAGTATGTTCTAATTACCACTGATCCATGAATTATTTAAAAGTGAATTATTGTTTTTTAATTTTTAGAAATGAATATTTTCTAGTTACCTCTATATGATTGGTTTCTAGCCTATCCACTGTGTTCAGAGAATATATATACTATATGTTTTCAATTCTTTGTTGAGTCTTTCTTTATGACTCAGCATAAGTCAATTTTGGGAGGTTTTCTATGCGTATTATAGTTGTTAGAATCAATGTTCTATCCTGCCAATTTTGTTGATTGTTTTGTTCAAATATTCTATGAACGTACTTATTTTTGGTCTGTTTATTCTACCAAATAATGAGAGAGGCTTATTAAAATGCCCTACTATGATCACAGTATTTTTTCTTTTATTTTATTGAGATTATGTTATTAAGTATATTCAAATTTAGAACTGAACCTTTTAGCATTATAGAGTCCTATAGTATTGTTGGTAACTAATGTATTTTTGTCTTTAAAAACATTGTCTATTATTAAAATACTAAAATAGCTTTAAAAAAACTTTCCTTGGCTAATATTTACATACTTTATATTTTCTACCTTTTTACTTTCAACCTTTTTGTATGCAGATATTTTTTTAAATTTATTCATGATAGACATAGAGAGAGAGAGAGAGAGAGAGAGAGAGACAGAGGCAGAGACATAGGAGGAGGGAGAAGCAGGGTCCATGCCGGGAGCCCAACATGGGACTCAATCCTGGGATTCCAGGATCGCACCCTGGGCCAAAGGCAGGCGCTAAACTGCTGAGCCACCCAGGGATCCCAAGTATGCAGATATTTTAAATATTTTTCTAACTAGCATATTTTTGGACTTGGAGTTATTATCCTGATAATACATTTTTAAAATTTACAGTTAATGTAATTACATTTTTTAACCTACCGTCTTCTTATTTGTTTTGTATTTGTTCTATCTAATTTTTTTTCTTTTTCTTGCAATCGTTATTATCTCTGCCCCATTATCATAGGAATTATACTCATCTTTTATCTGTTATCTTTAAGGTTGTGTAAAATGCATCCTTCACTTATTCAGGTCTGATATAAATTGGTATTTGTATGCCTTCCTAATGAATGAGCCTTAAGACTTTTTAACTTTATCTATCCTTTCTTTCTACTGATTGTGATTTATTTTAATTCTATATATATTGAAAACTTTAAAAGACATTATGAATTTTTTATAAGGTCATTTTGAGCTTAGATCTACCAATATATGTCCTTCAGAACACCTTGGAGGACTGTCTACCTTATGGCTTCTCCATTTTTGTTTGTCCCAAAATATATTTATTTCACCATCATTTTGAAGGTTATTTTAACTGAGAGTAGTATATGGGCTTGGCAGTTATTTTCTTTCAGCCATTTAAAGATATCATTCCATTGTAAACTGGCTTCCATTATTCTTTTGAGAAGATACCTGTCAGTTCCATTTCCCTCTGGTTAATACTTTTTTCTTTCCTTCTTTCTATGTTCCCCTTTTTCTTTTTTTGTAATGTATATTTCATCCCTTTGTCTTCCATGATTCAGACTGATAATTTTACTTCTTTTGACCTATCACTTATTATTTCAGTACTTCTCCCCCTACTGTCATTAAAATGATCAATTAAATTCTAAATTTCAAGTAATGAATTTTGCAATTCTAGAATTTCCTTTTTTCTCCATCTTTACTATTTGCTGTCCTCTGCAAGAGTTTTCAAACTTTTTTATTCCAATGAATATATTTGACTTTTTTTAAAAAGCCTAACTATGATAACACTGTGAATCTTTTCCAACTGTGTAGTTTTTCTTTACCTTTGCTACATTATTGTGTCTCTTCATGGGCCTGGGTGTTTTGCTTAAGTGCCAGACATGTTTTACCACATTGTGGAAATAATGTAAGGCATAATACAATATTATCATCCTCCATAGGAAACCATAGGAAATTTACATCTGATTCTTATAGGTGGCAATCCCAGAGCATCTAATGTAAAAACAGAGATTGAAACGAAGGTGATCTGAAGCTGGACTTAAGTCCTTACATGAGCTCTCTTGGTACCTTTCCTAATTGTAAATAGTTGTATCCCAACCCAAAAAGGAGACTAGATCAAGAACAGTTACTAAAGCTCTCATCCCATCTCCCCCTAACCCACAGTCTCATTAAATTGTCAAACATTCTATTAAGTGGTGCATCTGAGTGGCTCAGTCAGTTAAGGATCTGCCTTCAGCTCAGGTCCTGATGCCCGGGTCCTGAGATCAAGCCCCACCTCCAGCCCCCTGCTCAGCAGGGAGTCTGCTTCTCCCTCTCTCTCTCTCTGTCCCTCTCCCCTGCTTGTGTGCTCTCTCTTGCTATCTCTCTCAAATAAATAAATAAAATTAAAGGCGCAGCCCGGGTGGCTCAGCAGTTTAGTGCCGCCTTCAGCCCAGGGCCTGATCCTGGAGACCCGGGATCGAGTCCCATGTCAGGCTCCCTGCATGGAGCCTGCTTCTCCCTCTCCCTGTGTCTCTCTCTGCCCCTCTCTCTGTGTGTCTCTCATGAATAAATAAATAAAATCTTTAAAAATGAAGAAATAAATAATAAATAAATAAATAAATTTTTAAAAAAAGAACAGTCTATTAATAATTTCATTCCCTTGGCCATGTTTTTTTTGGGAGCTGGCAGATACCCCGTAGGGAAAAATCTATGGTTACTAGGCTTACATCTCTTCTAGATTTCAATCTCATAATTTTTCACTTCCTCATATGCTTTAAAAGTATACACAGAACTTTTAACAATGGTGGACTATGTAACAACCTTCTCAATGTAAACAACTAGAAAAGCTAGAAAACATATTTTTAATTCTATTTTTCAGATATCTAAGAACCAATACTTTTGTCCAACCACATTTATTTTTTTTTTCTTTAGCTAATCCTTTTTTTTTTTTTTTTTTTTTTTTTTATTTATGATAGTTACAGAGAGAAAGAGAGGCAGAGACACAGGCAGAGGGAGAAGCAGGCTCCATGCACCGGGAGCCCGATGTGGGATTCGATCCTGGGTCTCCAGGATCGTGCCCTGGGCCAAAGGCAGGCGCCAAACCGCTGCGCCACCCAGGGATCCCTGTCCAACCACATTTATTAACCCACCTGCATCTATGTTCATATAGTCTGTCTTTCCTTTTGTTGCAAGGAATACACTCTCCAAGCTCTTAAAGTAAATCCCTCTACTTGGGTAAGTGAATTCCATCCCATTTCACCTACTTAAGAACCTAGCTCCAGAAATTACTAATTCTTGGAATAACAATATATCCCCCTACTCTTAATTGCCTCAGCACATAAAAGTGTTGTAATGCAAGGCTACCTTAAAATTAAACATTTCCCACTAAATAAATAAACAAATAAACCTTTCTGCTCTCCTATCAACATTTTCTGCTCCCCTCCATAACAAAACTTCTCCAAAGCATGGTCATTTTCTTTGTTCAATTTCATCCTATTCTCTTTTGTTTCTTTGTTTGTTTGTTTTAGAGATTTATTTATTTATTTTAGAGAGAAAGAGAGTATGCAGAAAGGAGAGGCAGAGGGAGAGAATCTCAAGCAGACTCTCTGCTGAGTGTGGAGGCCAACATGGGGCTTGATACCACAATCCACGAGAGCATGACCTGAGCCAAAGCCAAGAATAATATATTTAATTGACTGAGCCACCTAGGTGCCTCTCATTCTGTACTCTCTTAAACCCACTCTCATCAATGTTTTTACTTATTGCTCCAAACTTTTTTTTATAAATCACACTGATATGCACACATTTCCAAATTCAAAAGCTTCCAAACTGATATCATTTAAATGATCAAAATAAAATCTAAAGCCTTATCCTGGCCTACATGATTACAATTCCTCTCTAGCCACCTTCCTTCTCCCTAATCTCATCAATAACATTTACCTTTCCTATACCCATTTCAGCCACACTGGCCTCTGCTGTATTTCCACTATGACAACCACACACACACACACACACACACACACACACACACACCTCAGTGCCTTTACCCTTGGTGTTACCACGGTCAGAAACATTTTGCCCCATACATCTACACACTTTTTGATTCACTTCATTTCAGTTTGGGCTCAAATGACAAGTTATCAAAGATCTTTTGATGGAAACATCGTTTGATCCCACTGCCCTGCTCTGTTTGTATTCTTAATATTTTTCATGTCCCAACATGTTACATATCTTTTTGTTTATAGTCTCCCCCACCTAAAATGCACCTCCAGTTCAGAGCTATATCGCCAGGCTATAAATATAATTCAGAGATGTATCCACAGCACTGATAAAAATTTATTGACAGACTTCAATAAATATTTTTTGAATTAATTTTTAAAAATAAATAATTTAAACTAGCCATAAAGATATGCCCATAAAATTATGCTGATCTTAACCGGTGGTTAAATTTTGTTATACTAAGAAAGCTAAAGCAACACAGATCATATTAATTAGTTTTCCACTGCCCTAATTAGATCTTAATAATAAATAAAAACTTTGGAAAAAGTATCCCAGTTGTACCATGTTGGGTTGGCATTGTACAGAAATTAACAGCCATATTGGTCTAGAAATGTTAAACATAATTTTTCCATTTGTACAGGAGTAACACACAGTATTAAATATGTAAGGTCTTATCTACATGGATTTGATTACAGAAACTAATAAAGTATTCTCTAAATTAAGTAAACAAACAAACAAACAAACCAAAGTGGAAAAAAGGAGCTAATTCTGACTTAGAAAATTTGGGGAAATGGAACACTGAAGGCAAGGCCTACTTCTGGTGGACATGAGTGAGTGGGAAGAACTCTAAAATGTGTCTGAGTTTCTGAAAATGTAAGCTGCTATGGTGCCCATCTGCTTGTTCATCTATATTCTGAGCTCCAACTTGAATCTTTATAATTTTCCTAGCAAACAACTATTGAAAACAAGTGGAGAGTAGGGGAAGGTGTTGCAAGAGAGGTCAGGTCATAATCTACAAGAAGGCAGGTAACACCTGACACCAATTATATACTGAAGGAGAACAACCCCCAGACATTAGAGTATCTTAATTTGCACGCCAGAATAAAAAGAGAATGGGTACTTTTCATTTTTCCTTTTCTATCTATGAAACCCAAAGACCATTACTTAAAAAGGAAACTACCAACCATTTGCCAGACTCTTCAAAAAATGAAAGAAAAGAAGAAGAAAGAAAGAAAGAAAGAAAGAAAGAAAGAAAGAAAGAAAGAAAGAAAGAAAGAAGAAAGAAAGAAAGAAAGAAAGAAAGAAAGAAAGAAAGAAAGAAAGAAAAGAAAAGGACTCAAAAACATAAAACTTTAAATGAAGGAGGAAAAATAACAACAAACACCACAGAAATACAAAGGATTATAATGAAATATTATGAAAAATTATGTGGCAAGAAATTGGACCACCAAGAAGAAATGGATAAATTCCTAGAAAGAGTTCCTTTTTCTACACATCCTTGCCAACACTTGTTATTTCTTGTGTTTTTTATTTTAGCCATTCTGACAAGTGTAAAGTGATATCCCATTGTAGTTTTAATTTGCATATTCCTGATGATTAGTGATGTTGAGCATCTTTTCATGTATCCGTTGGCCATTTGTATGTCTTCTTTAAAAAAATGTATCCTCAAGATCTCTGCTATTTTTATGTAGATTATTTGGGGGTTTTTGTTGTTGAGTTGTATCAGTTCTTTATATATTTTGGATACTAAACCTTTGTTGGATATACCATTTGCAAATATCTTCCCCAAACCATTAGTTGCTTTTTGTTTTGCTGATGGTTTCCTTCACTGTGCAAAGTCTTTTTTATTTTGGTATAGAGCCAATAGTTTAATCTTGCATGTGTTTCCTTTGCCAGAGGACATATCTAGAAAAATGTTTCTATAGACAATGTCAAAAAAAATTACTGCCTATATTTTCTTCAAGAAATTTTATGGTTTCAAATGTTTCATTTATGTCTTTAATCTATTTTTAGTTTACTTTTGTTTGTGGTGTAAGAAAATGGTCCAGTTTTATTCTTTCATATGTTGCTATCTGGTTTGCTCAACACTATTTGTTGAAGAAACTATCTTTTCTTCATTGTGTATTCTTGCCTTCTTTGTTGAAGATTAATTAATTATATAATCTTGAGTATATTTCTAGGGTTTCTATTCTGTTCCTTGATCTATGTGTCTTTTTGCACCAGACTCTTACATACAAAGAACAAACTGGTGGTTGTCAGATGGAAAGTAGGGAGGAGGAGCACTGAGAAATGTATAGAATTACTGAATCATTATATTATATACCTGAAACTATTACAACACGGTATGTCAATCATACTTAATTTTTTTTAAAAAAAACATGTAAGAATTAAACTTAAAAAATAGAAGGGAAACTATTTATATGTGTGTATACTTCAGTATGACATCTATTTCTTTGTAGACGATCACAGAAGGACCCAAAGTAGCACACATAAAACTATACTCATACAGAAAAATGTGGATTTTGTAAGACAAGAAATACATGTTAGTTATATCACTGCCCAACTTTAAATACAATTTCTTTACTCTGAAACTTATAACACCTTTGTAATATATCAGCCTTATTCAGCCCCCCCCCCCCAAAAAAAAAAGAAAATTAGTTCTGTCATAAGAAATCTCCATAGCTTCAGGGATCCCTGAGTGGCTCAGTGATTTGGCACCTGCCTTTGGCTCAGGGTGTGATCCTGGAGACCCAAGATCGAGTCCCACATCAGGCCCCCTTCATGGAGCCTGCTTCTCCCTCTGCTTGTGTCTCTGCCTCTCTCTCTCTCTCTCTCTCTCTCTCTCTCTTTCTCTCTTTCTCTCTCTGTCTCACATGAATAAATAAATAAAATATTTTTTTAAAAAAAGAAATCTCCATAACTTCACTAATATGAGGTACTAGGTACTATTAATAGCATCTAACATAGATCCTTGAGGAGGAAGGGATGGGGAGATTAGTCTAATGACCAAAGGAATTCTTTTTATCTAAATATATTTAATTTTAACTCTTAAGGATACCAGTGCCTCAAAACTTTAAGAAGTTGTATGTCTCAGGTGCCTGGGTGACTCAATTGATAAAGCATTTGACTCTTCATTTCAGCTCAGGTCCTGATCTCAGAGTCATGAGTTCAAGTCCTATGTTGGGCTCCACACTGGGCTTAGGGTCCACTTATAAATACATACATACATACATACATACATACATACATACATACAAAGATAGTCATATGTGCAATTGTAGCTATAATTCATTGTAATAAGTTATAACTCTTTATTAAGAAAGAAATACACCCCCCCAAAAAAAGAAAGAAATACACCCCATGGCGGAGTTAAGATAGCAAAGTGGTAGGGGGACCCTGAGCTTGCCTCATCCCTCATCAAATCATTTTGAACAACTAGGAAATCAGTCTGAGGATTAAGAAAACAATCTGCACAACTGGAGAGAGAGTATGTGGCAGATGTGAGGTTTGAATTGGAGGAGATAAAAGCCAGGATGCCCCAAAGTGGAGAGAGCCTTTTTCTGAGAGAGAGTGGGAGAGAGAGCAGTGCATGGGGTCTGTGCAAGATGATGGTGTGGGGATCCCCTGGGTCACACTAGGATGGAACATTCCCTTTCCTGGAGTACATTTGGAAGAAGGTGTATTGCCTCTCCAAGGACAAAAGGCCCACTGAACACCACTGAGCAGCCATTCAACAGCAGGAGGTGTTGAATGCCCATAGAGGTGCCCATAGAGGGCAGATAATCTGGAAGCAGTTTTTTGCTGTGCTTCACCATAGACTCCAGCCACCTGTGCTGCCATGTGACTGCTTTTCTGGGACAGAATGATGCTGAGCAGTGCTTTGGGGCTCTCCTTTGTGTGAGGGGAAAAGATCTGAGCCTTGCCAGATCCTCTGACGTTTGGAGTTTTGAATCCCAGCAACCAGCAGAGATAAAACACAGAACTGTGGTGCTTGCCAAGCCAACAGCCCAGGCACAGACAGATCGGAGACAGGGATTTGATGAGGATCTGGAACACAGGAGGGGAGATTGTTCACTTTTTTCTTTTTTTAAGATTTTATTTATTTTTCTGAGAGAGATAAGAGAGAGAATGTGCATGCACAAGTTGCGGGAGGAGAAGAAAGAGAGGAAGAAGCAGGCTCCCTGCTTGGCAGGGATGCAAGGCTTCATCCTAAGACCATGGGATCATGACTTGAGCCAAAGGCAGATGCTTAGTCAACTGAGCCACCCAGACACCCCAGTTGTTCACTTTTCTACAAGGGCCATCTGAAAAGCAGTGGCCAAGAGTTCCTCTCCACGAGGACTTAGAGGGTGGGGTGATAGCAACTTCCATACCCCACCCCACCCACCCACCAACATGGTTGGAATTCAGAGAGAAACACAGTACCTCCAGGAGTGGCTGGAATCACTTACACAAACCCCATCCTCTCCCTGCTCCAATCTTACCCCTACATTGACAGGGGCTTCCTTATTAGGGTAGGTTGATTGTGAGCCAATGTAGAGGAACTCTCCTTCAAAAGCTCAACACAAGCCCCTTCAGGTATCAAGTCTACTAATCATCGAATACTCCAAAGTGTCAGCTTCAGTTCTGCTGGAAATAGGACTAGTGTTTTGTTTTGTTTGTTTATTTTTTTTTAATCAGGCTTATAGATTTTTGTTCATTTGTTGGTTTGTTTGTTTGTATCTTTTCTTGGTTTTTGGATCAAGCTTCTCTTTTTGGTTTTGTTGTTATTTTTTCTTTTCTTCTCTCTTTTTCTTTGAAATCAAGTCTATAATTTTTTGCTTGTTTCCTTTTTTTAAGATTTTATTTAATTGTTTGAGAGACAGAAAAAAGAGAGAGCAAACATAAGCAGGGGAGAGAAGAACCAGAGGGAGAAGGAGAAGCAGGCTTGAGCTGAGCAGGGAGCCCTAGGGATCCCAGGACCCTGAGATCATGACCTGAGCCATGGATGGACACTTAACCAACTGAGCCACCCAGGCACCGTGGCTTGTTTGCTTTTTTGTTCCTTTTCCTTTTCTCTTTTCTTTGATCAGGTGTTCTGGTTTTTTTTGTTTGTTTGTTTTTGTTTTTGTTAACAGGCTTATCTTAACAAACAAATCAAAACATACCAGTCAAAGGGCCAAACACTCCACACTGCAAGCGAGGAGGACCTCTACAGATGAATGACCTGTGGGGAAGAGCAGCCAAACACAAAGGCAAAAAAAAAAAAAAAAAAAAAAAAAAAAAAAAAAAAAAAAACAAACACAAAGGCAGAGTATGCCAGAAATACTTCCTGAAGCACCAGGCCTTGGGCAGTGTATGACCCCTTCTTAATATAGTATAACTTTTGGAAGCAGGAAACATAATAAGTTTTCATAACACATAAAAGATAGAAACCTAGACATACTGACAAATGGAGGAATTCTCCCCAAAAGAAAGATCAAGAAAGAAACCACAGCCAGGAATTTGCTCAAGCAGATATAAGCAATATATATGAACAAGAACTTAGAATAATAGCCATATGAATACTAGTTGGGCTTGAAAGAAGCATAGAAGACATCAGAGAAACTCCAGCTGCAGAGATAAAAGACCTAAAAACTAGTAGGGTCAAAATTTAAAATGCCATCACTGAGATGCAAAACCAACTGGGTGTAATCACAACAAGGATGGAAGAAGCAGAGAATTGAATGGGTGATATAGAAGATAAAATTTTTAAAAATAATGGAGCTGAAAATAAGAGGGAAAGAAAACTATTAGAGCATGAATATAGACATAGGGAACTCAGCAATTCCATAAAGCATACTAATATCTGTATCATAGGAGTGGCATAAGAAGAAGAGTGGGGGAAAAGAGGTAGAAGGTTTATTTGAACAAATTATAGCTGAGAACTTCCCTAATCTGTGGAAGGAAACAGGCAATCAAGTTCAAGAGGCATAGAGATCTCTGCTCAAAATCAACAAAAACAGGTCAACATCAAGACATATCATAGTGAAATGTGCAAAATACAAAGATAAAAAGAGAACTCTGGAAGCAGGTAGGGACAAAAGAACCTTAACCTACAAAGGTAGATACAGAAAGTTAGCAGCAGATTTATCCACAGAAACTTGTAAGCCAGAAGAGAGTGGCATTATAATCAATGTACCAAATGGGAAAAATAAGTAACCAAGAATACTATATCCAGCAAGGCTGCCATTCAGAATAGAAGGAGAGTTAGAGAGTTTCCAAGACAAGCAAAAGGTAAAGGAATTCATAAACACTAATTGGGCTCTGCAAGAAATATTGAAGATCCTTTGAGTGGGAGAGACCAAAAGCCACAAAAATTAGAAAAGAACATAGATAATCTGCAGGAACAGTGATTTTATAGGTAAAACACTGGCACTAAATTCATATCTATAAATAATTACTCTGAATGTAAATGGATTCAATGCTCTAATCAAAAGACATAGGATATCAGAATGGAATAAAAAAAAAAAAAACAAGACCCATCAAAATGCTACTCAAAAGAGACCTATCTTAGACCCAAAGACACCTCCAGATTGAAAGTGAGGGAGTGGAGAACCATCTATCATCCTAATGGACATGAAAAAAAAAAAAAGCTGGAGTAACCATATTTACATCAGACAAATGAGATTTTAAACCATAGATTGTCAATTAGATGTACATTCCTGAGGTCTTTTATCTGTTGTAGCTTTGTCTTTTTCTTTTTCTTTTCATTACATCAGGTATATTGCCCTGTAAATTGTGGTAGTGGTACCAGGAATAAAAAATTAAGGAATTTTTAACTTTTAAAAAACAAAATAATAAACCAAAGATTGTAATAAGAAATGAAGAAGGCACTATATCATAATAAAGTTGATCTAGCAATTTTAAATATTTTGTCCCCAACTTGGGAGCAATCAAATATATAAGTCAATTAATAACAAACATAAAGGAACTCATTGATAATAATACAAAAACAGTAGGAAACTTTGACACCCCACTCACAGTAAGAGACAGATCATCTAAACAATCAACAAGGAAACAATGGCTTTAAGTGACACACTGGATCAGATGGACTTAACAAATATATTCAGAATATTTCATCCTAAAGCAGCAGAATACACATTCTTTTCTAGTTCACATGGAACATTCTCCAGAATAGATCCACACTGAGTCATAAAATCAGGCCTCCAGTACAAAAAGATGGAGATCATACCATGCATATTTTCAGACCACAATCCTATGAAACTTGAAGTGAACCACAAGAAAAATGTGGAAAGACCACAAATATATGAAAGTTAAAGAACATCCTACTAAGGAATAAATGGGTTACCCAGGACTTTAAAGGAGAAATTTGTTTAAAAATGAAAGCAGGGGATCCCTGGGTGGCTCAGCAGCTTAGCACCTGCCTTTGGCCCAGGGCGTGATCCTGGAGTCCTGGGATCGAGTCCCACATCGGGCTCCTGGCATGGAGCCTGCTTCTCCCTCTGCCTGTGTCTCTGCCTCTATCTCTCTCTCTCTATGACTATAATAAATAAATAAATAAATACATACATACATACATGCATACATACATACATAAATCTTAAAAAAAAATAAAAATTAAAATTAAAACACAGCAGTCCAAAACCTTTAGGATGCAGTAAAGGCGGTAATAAGAGAGAAGTATATAGCAATACAGACCTTCCGCAAGAAGCAAGAAAAGTCCCAAATACACAACCTAACTTAAACCTAAAGAAGCTGGAAAAAGAACATCAAATAAAGTCTAAAACCAGCAGAAGAAAGGAAAAATGAGTTTAGAGCAGAAATAATTGATATAGATTTTATAGAATATAGATATAGAAAAGAGAAAGGACCCAAATAAATAAATAAAATCACAAGTGATCACACTTGTGAGGAAAGATCACAGCCAACATTGCAGAAATAAAAACAGTTATGAGAGAATATATGAGAAATTATATGCCAACAAATTGGGCAATCTGGAAGAAATGGATAAATTCCCAGAAATATATAAACTAGCAAAATTGAAACAAGAGAAAATAGAAAATTTGAACACTCTTAATCAGAAATCTAATCAGTAATCAAAAATCTCACAACAAACAAGAGTCCAGGGCTGAATGGCTTCCCAGGAGAATTCTACCAAACATTTAAAGAAGAATTAATACCTATTCTTGTGAAGCTGTTCCAAAAAATAGAAATGGAAGAAAACTTCCAGACTCATTCTACAAGGTCAGCATTACCAGGATTCCAAAACAGACAAAGACTTCATTAAAAAGGAGAATTAAAGGCCAGTATCCTTGATGAATGTGGATGCAAAAATCCTCAACAAGATGCTAATTAATCAAATCCAGCAGTACATTAAAAGAATTATTCACCATGATCAAGTGGGGTTTATTTCTGTGCTACAGGGGTGGTTCAATATCCACAAGTCAATCAAGGTGAACACCACATTAAAAAAAGATAAGAACCATATGATCTTCTCAATAGATGGAGAAAAAACATTTAACAAAACTGCATCCATTCCTGATAAAAATCGTCAGAAAGAAGGGATAAAAGGAAATAACTCAACATCAAAAATGCCATATAAGAAAGACCCACAGCTAATATCTCCCTCAATCAATGGGGAAAAACTAAGAGCTTTTCCTATACATTCAGGAATAGGACAAGGACGTCCACTCTTACCACTGTTGTTCAACATAGTACTAGAAGTCCTAGCCCCAGCAATCAGACAACAAAAAAGAAACAAAAGGCATCCAAATCAGCAAGGAAGAAGTCAAACTATCACTCTTCATAGACTACATGATATTCTATGTAGAATACCTTAAAAACTCCACCAAAAAAATTACAAGAACTAATATATGAGGGCAGTCTGGGTGGCTGAGCAGTTTAGTGCCGCCTTCAGCCCAGGGCTTGATCCTGGAGACCTGGGATCGAGTCCCACATTGGGCTCCCTGCATGGAGCCTGCTTCTCCCTCTCCCTGTGTCCCTGCCTCTCTCTCTGTGTGTGTCTGTCATGAATAAATCAATAAAAATCTTTATTAAAAAAAGAACTCATACATGATATCAGCAGTCACATGATTTAGAATTAACATGCAAAATTCTGTTGCATTTCTATATACCAATAATGAAGCAGCAGAAAGAGAAATCAAGGAATTGATCCCATTTACAGTTGCACCAAAAACCATAAGATACCTAGGAATAAACCTAATCAAAGAGGTGAAATTTCTGTACTCTGAAAATTATACAACACTTATGAAAGAAATTGAAGAGAGCACAAAGAAATTAAAAGGCATTCTATGCTCATAGATTGGAAGAACAAAAATCGTTAAAATATCTGTACTATTCAAAGCAATCTACACATTAAAAGCAATCCCTACCTAAATACCACCAACATTTTCCACAGAGCTAGAACAAACAATCCTAAAATTTGTATGGAACTATGAAAGACCCTGAACAGCCAAAGTAACATTGAAAAAGAAAAGCAAAGCTAGAAGCATCACAATTCTGGACTTCAAGTTATATTGCAAAGCTGTAATCATCAGGACAATATGGTACTGGGGCACCTGGGCGGCTCAGGCAGTTAACTGTCTGCCTTTAGCTGGGGTTGTGATCTTGGGGTCCTGGGATTGAGCCCCACATTGGGCTGCCTGCTCAGTGGGGAGTCTGCTTCTCCCTCTTCCCCTCCCCCTTGCTCTCTCTCTCTTTCTCAAATAAATGGGTAAAATATATTTTTTAAAGATTTTATTTATTTATTCATGAGAGACACACACAGAGAGGCAGGGACACAGGCAGAGGGAGAAGCAGGCTCCATGCAGGGAGCCCGACATGGGACTCGATCCTCGGTCTCCAGGACCATGCCCTGGGCTGAAGGTGGCGCTAAACTGCTGAGCCACCGGGGCTGCCCTAAATAAGTAAAATCTTTAAAAAAGAAAAAGATAGTATGTTACTAGCACAAAAACAGACACATAGATCAATGGAACAGAATAGAGAACCCAGAAATAGACCCATAATTATATGATCAACTAATTTTTGGCAAAGTAAGAAAGAATATCTAACGGAAAAAGACAGTCTCTTCAAAAAATGGTGCTAGGAAAACTGGACATGCAGAACAATGAAACTGGACTTTCTTATACCATACACAAAAATAAATTCAAAATGAATGCAAGACCTAAATGTAAGACAATAAACCATCAAAATTTTAGAGAACACAGGCAGCAATATTTCTGACCTTGGCCACAGCAAATTCTTCCTAGACATGTCTCTGGAGACAAGGGAAAGAAAAGCAAAAGGGAACTACTAGGACCTCATCAAGATAAAAGGCTTCTGCACAGCAAAGGAAACAATCAACAAAACTGAAAGGCAGTTGAGGGAATGGAAGAAGATATTTGCAAATGCCATATTGGATAAAGGGCTAGTATCTAGAATCTATAAAGGACTCATCAAAATCAACACCCAAACCATAAATAATCCAGTAAAGAAATGGGCAAAAGATGTGAACAGACATTTCTACAAAAAATAAAAACAAATAGCCAATAGACACATAAAAAAAAATACTCAACATCACTCCTCATCAAGGAAATACAAATTAAAACCACAATGAGCTATCACCTCACACCTGTCAGAATGGCTAATTAACAATTGAGGAAACAACAGATGCAGAGAAAGGAGAATGCTTCTGCACTATTGGTAAGAAAGCAAACTGATGCAGCCACTCTGGAAAACACTATGGAGGTTCCTCAAAAAGATAGAAATAGCACTACCCTACCATCCAGCAATTGCACTACTAGGATACAAAGGATACAAACATAGTGATTTGAAGGGGCACATGCACCCCAATGTTGACAGCAGCACTATCACCAATAGCCAAATTATGGAAAGAGCTCAAATGTCCATCAAATGATGAATGGATAAAGAAGATGTAGTATGTATATACAATGGAATATTAGCCATCAGAAGAATGAAATCCTGTCACTTGCAACAATGTGGATGGAGCTAGAGTACATTATCCTGAGTGAAGTCAGTCAGTCAGAGAAAGACAAATATCATATAATTTCACTCTTATGTGAAATTTAAGAAACAAAATAGATGAATATAGGGAAAGGGAAAGAAAAATAAGTTAAAAACAGAGAGGGAGGCAAATCATAAAGACTGTTAACTATAGAGAACAAACTGAGGGTTGCTGAAGGGGACAAGGGTAGGGGATGTGCTAAATAGGTGATGGGCATTAAGGAGGGCACTTGTTCGAATGAACACTGGGTGTTATATGTAAGCGATGAATCACTAAATTCTACTCCTGAAACCGATACTATACTATATTTATCTAACTTGAATTTAATTTAAAAAGAAAGAAAAAAAGGAAGTTCTACAATGCAATAATTATTTACAATTGAGATGCTTCATGTCTTCTAATGGAAACAATACTTTTTCATATCAATATAACAAAGCTCCTAAGTAAAATTATAAAAATATATTCCCAGTCTGATAAAATTTTCTCTGAGAATTGGGAAAATGGTCAATAATGAAGGCTTTTTCTCTCTGAGTCACTGTGAATATTATAAAAAGATAATATTTCTCTTAATTATCATTTGTGAAATATACAAAAATAGCTACAAAACTCAATTATTTATAATAATAAACTATTATTTATAATAGTTTCTGTATACAGAATAGACAGTTTATACTCTTCTGAGAACAAATTCTGTCCTTTACTGTGTCTAATGTGCTCTTGAAAGATTCGCAAGCAGCTTCTAACACTTAGGGGGAAAAAAATCTATAAAGATCCCCCAGAAGGATTTTCAAAACCAAATAGAGGAAAAGAGGGATAAAAGTTGGAAAGATTTTTGAAGCCTAGGCAAATATAAATCAGTGTCATAAAATCCATGACCTGACAAGACTAAAAATTGTATTTCTCATAGATGAGTTGCAGTTCTAGCTTACCTCTCACATTGCGATTCTTGAGTTAGGTGATAAGAATCTGGGAAATGACACAATACAAATAAGTATAATCTGAGAATAGTTCATAGAGTCTGCAAATCAAATTTTCTACCTATAAATTCAAGTTTGGCTTTTCTAGTGCAACAAGAAAATAGACCATAATTCCCAGGAATAATATTTATAGTATTTACTTTCAAATAGATTTTAATCCATAGAACTGTATTACTGCTGCACAATTTGAAGACCAACAGGTTAAAGAGTTCCATTATGGAGGATCCTTTTAATCTCAACTAAGTGAAACTACGTTAGAACCTAGGGGAAATCAGAAAATCAGGAATGGGGCAGCCCTGGTGGCACAGCGGTTGCCTGCAGCCAGGGGCGTGATCCTGGAGACCTGGGATCGAGTCCCGTGTCGGGCTCTCCGTGGAGCCTGCTTCTCCCTCTGCCTGTGTCTGTGCCCCTCTCTCTCTCTGCATCTCTATGAATAAATAAATAAAATCTTAAAAAAAAATCAGGAATGTAAATATGCATGCCGTATTTCTGTTTCTTTCTGAAACCCCATAAAAATAATAGTAAAGACTTTTTTTTAAAGGAAAACTAAAAAAAAAAAAAAAAAAAAAGGAAAACTCTCAAATAAAAAAAAAAAACTCTCAAAGATATAAGTAGGAAAGAAGACAGCAACATACATTTCATGTTTGTGGCTCAAAATATCCATAACTAAGAAAAACCTTGGCTCATGAGAGTAATTCACATAAGAGGTATCAACACATTTAGGGCAGCGTGAAGGCAGCTAGTAAAGATATAACTGACGTAGCAAAGGAAAGAAGCACCGTAAAGGTCTGAATGTGATTGTCTCTTGGGACCAGGACCTGAGTAATAGGCAACTCCCGCTTTTCTTAAAAGCTTTTAGTTTCATTTACTTTATAGACATTTATCTGTTCATGAAAGTAAAAAATTAATGTACTAAATTAAAATCAAAAGAGGTATTTATAAGAAGGAGATAAAAACACATCTCAGGGAATGTGAAGGATTGAAAAAAACAATCTGTGGGAAGGTTAATATGATAGTCATTAATGCCGTTAGATCAGCTATTTTCTGATTTTCCCCCAATCTGAACCTATGGCATGTACTTCGTGGCGCCCTCTTCTGGTTAGGTTGTACAACATAACTACCCCTGGTCAATGATTTTATAAACGAAAGTGATAAGTAACCTTTCTGGGCTTGAACATTTAATTATTAGCTACAGAGCTAGCTCATTTCACTCTGGTACAGCAAAATTTGACATGGGTCTGCTCCATACGTAAACCTGGATCCCTATGTGCCTGTGATAAACAACATGCTCCACTCATCCATGATGTATATGATGGTCAAGAAACAAGTCTGTATTATTGAAACCAGGTTTGACAATGGTTAATTATACCAAAAAACACAGACTATCCTAATTATTACAATGGGAATAATATCCTAATTAATACAATGGGGAATACAATGGGACTATCCTAATTATTACAATGGGAAAAACACAGACTATCCTAATTATTACAATGGGATGGATCTAAAGGACAGTTAGAATCAGGGATCTGCCTCAGCTCCCATCTCCACTTTTCCACTTTTCTTTCTCTTGCCCTTTATTTAACAGCAAAATGGCTGCCAGCAGCTCCTATGCTTCACATCCCACAGCCTCTGTCACCTGAAGGAGGCTAACTTTCTTCCACACCTCTGGGTCAGAAAACCACAGGGAAGGACTTTGATTGTCACAAATACACTCCTGAACAATAAGGAGAGGTCAATGCATCAGAGTCAGGGAAGATAGCAGGGCATATCTTCAAAATGGCTCAGTAACGTTCCCAGGACAAAAGGACTCCCTGGGAAAACAAAATAATGGTCATCCACACCAAGTCACTGTCAATTTACTTTTTATCTCCTTCCTATTTTGACATTTAAATAAGACAATTTAACAACAGAATATAATGCTTGCTTACTTTTACAGTTATACCTCCCATCATTCACCAAAGCAGTATTAGTGACTATTCTAAGTAGCTACAGAGAACTATGCATGATTTCCAAACAATTCACACTCTTTCGTGACTCTGTGTCATTGACACAACCTGGAATCTCCTTACTTGTCGGAGTACCCAAGTTTACTCATTCCCAAAATCTACTCAAGTGCTATTACTTCTGAAAAGCCACCAGAGAGTCAGTATGCCACCATGGAAAGAGTCCAAGCTTTTAACTCTGAGAAAGATATTTAACTCGGGGTTTACGGATTAGAAATGTATGTATATATAGTTCCCAGAACACAGTAATAGTTTAAAATACTTATCATATATTTCATTTATAATAGTGCACATTTCTGCATATATATTTTGCCTTCCATATTAGTCTGTGAGCTTCTAGAAGAGGGACCATGCTTTATTCAGCTTCAGCGAGTAGAGCAGTTTCTAGCATATTAGACTTACCCAGGGAGTTAAAAACAATACTTATTGTTGAATCTTACTCTACAGATACTGATTTAATTAATCTGGGGTGCCACCAAGGCATTGTGGGTGTTGTTCAAAATCTTCCCTGATGGTGTTAATGCGCAGCAAGGGTTAGCAATCACTGTACTAGTTGCTCAAGGATTTGTTGAATGAATGTTGGTTGTTCTACAGGGCGTTTCCAAGTTTCTAAATCTTTCCGAGGCATTTCTAAATATTTCATTTATATACAACTTTCTCCTTGTTTAACCTTAATGAAGCCTATAACCTTACTGAAGATGGCCATTTAATGAGATATATTACTCTGTTGTACCTTGGAAGAAACAAATGGTAATAGACAAGGAGCTCACATCTGAACAAAGCTGATTGTTCTTTTCTCTCTCATGTAAGTTCTACCATCTCAAAAATGAGAAAAGTTGCCATCTTTAAAAGTAAGGAGAAAAAAATACTGAAGCACATTGTCTTGTTTTTTTTCCAAATTCCTATTTATAAGTTTTAAATTTCTAACTAGCTTGCTGAATATATATTACCTCCACCACAAAAATATTCAGATTGATGAATGACCTTTCGGTTTAACACAGCAGATAATATTTACTCCTGCCTCCAGATGCTACTCCTGTACTGTGAGGGAGAAAATAAAAGATGACAGATAGGTAGACAGACATATATATCAGCTGCCTCTAGTATTGGGTAATAACATATTGAATTTGCACTTCTCTTAAAGATGCAGTTGGGATTATGCTGTTTCTTAATTTGTAACTAAAGTATGCAATGGGTAGAGAAGACTTGCAGGGCAGCCCTGGTGGTGCAGCGGTTTAGCGCCGCCTGCAGCCCAGGGCTGATCCTGGAGACCGGGGATCGAGTCCCACGTCGGGCTCTCTGCATGGAGCCTGCTTCTGCCTCTCTCTGTGTGTGTCTCTATGAATAAATAAATAAATAAATCTTTTTAAAAATAAATAAATAAATAAATAAATGTTTTTAAAAAAAAGAGAGAAGACTTGCAGCACCTACAAGTCATTGCAGTACCTACCATTCAATAACATTTGTTGTCACACGGATGTTTATAGCCATGGATAGTAAAGAATATAGATTTTAGAAAACTCTAAACACTGTAATGGCTTTTTATTCATTTCCTTTCATTTCTTTCCTTTTTGCCTTTGATATGCTTGAAGCAAGTGACTAAAACATCACATGGTCTCTGTGACTTAAATGATTTGAAATTACAAAGAAAACCCAAGGGCAACTTCTTAATCCCTTCTAGACCTTTTGCGTACTCTCTAGACAGCTGCTTCTGGATAATTGGTTGTGTGTGAGTAGAAGAACCCCCCAAAATTATAATTGTTTCACAATGGATAATTCATCAAATTTAGTTGATACAGTATTTGAAGTACTCAATTTTTATACTAATTGCATGTAATTGTTTTGACAACAATTCAAATTAGTGGATTTACATTTTTTATTTTGAAACAGTTAGCCATCCCTAAACATCAGTGAGACAACACACTATCACTTCTTTGACCTCAGCTTCCCAGATTGCACAGTGAAGAACTGGAATAGTTGAATTCCAGATTCTCTTAAATTTCATCAATTCTATGTTTTTAATGAGACACAGTTAAAGAAAGAGCAAAATAAAACCTAAAAAGAGAAAAATTATCAATCAATGCCTTTTTGTTCTAAGTAAACTGTCAGCCAATTTTGTTTTCCAATGCAACACCCACATGCTACTTACATAGCTGATGGCCATGTTTCTCTCAGTTTTTCATTAGCTTTCACAGAGAGGAGCCATTATCAAAGTGCGCTTCTGAGACCCTGGCCTCCAGGATCCACTGAGGGAGTCCAGAAGGTCAAAATTATTTGTATAAAAATACTAAAAAAAAAAAAAATACTAAGCCTTGTTTATTCTCATTCTCTGACAAATGTACGGTGGAGTTTTCCAGAAGCTATATGACTCATACTATCCCAACATATTAAATGTCCAAGCAAGTATGAGAATCTGGACACATCTACTAAGTCAGAGATAGATAAAATAATACAACAATGCTACTTTGAGCAAATCTTGTTTGGGAGTAATTTCTCATAAGAAGTATATTAATCTTGTGAGCACATAATGAGTTTATTGTTAAATGAATTAAATAAATATTTTTCAAAAGTCTTGGTTTTAATTTCTCATATTTAAATATCAGTAGATATAACACATTTTTTTTAAGTACTTAAAAAAAAAAACCTCAAAATTTTTTAAGCTATATAAAAGGATCAGGGTGCCTTGGTGGCTCAGTCACTTAAGCATCTACCTTGCTCTCAGGTCAGAATCCCAAGGTCCTGAGACTGAGCCCTGTGTCAGGCTCTGCACTCAGTAGGGAGTTTTCTTCTGTCCCTCCCCACCTGCTTGTGCTGGCATTCTCTCTCTCTCAAAAATAAAGAAATAAAATCTTAAAAAAAAAAAAAAGACAGAGTATAAAAGGATCCTAAGACCAACATTTGACCACTTCTGACTAAAGATATTAGAAATAATCGGGTTCCATATAATTTCTTTGTACCTATACATTATATTTTCAAAACAGCTCTTCATCTTCTAATATAAGTAGATTGTCCTAGCCTTCCACATCCCAAACCTATGTCACCTAGGTTGTCTTTCCTTCCAGCAACACTTATTTAGCACAAGCTATGGGTGAATTCCCTGAGAACAGGAATCATGTCTGTTTTACTAACCACGGAGCCCAACACTAGTATTTAATGGATAAATGAATAAGTAGATACCATGTGTAATGTTCACAATGCTTTTGGCATTTTTAGATGATAATCCTAAATGTAAAATAATAAATACATAGTAATATTACATACTAGTAAATACATAAATATTAAATACATAGAAACCCTAACACTGATTAGAAATAACTGCTTTCTATGCCACTGCCCCCTCCACAGACAGCTTACATTGCTTGAGAAGGACATTCAAGGATGTTGACTATCATGTCTCACTTGAAATTTTTGAGTGTTAATTTGAATTGGATTCTCAAGGAAACCTGGCAATCATAATATATTTCCTTAGGTAACTATTACATATCTTTTCTTTACTCTTCAAACATGCAACCTTTCTCTCCAATCTTCTCTCTCAGATGATGATTTAATTTCCTATTTCACTACAGCTCATACCTATAAGCATCAGTCCCACTGTGCTCTCTCTGTCTGCACCACAGATAAACTGACTTCACACCACTCAGGCCAATGCCTCCACTAGACCCATCCCCTCTTACTTACTCAAAGATAATCTCCAGAAATTCCCTCTATCAACTGTGCCTCTCTACCAGAACTTCCTATCAACATAGGAATATGCTGTGATTTCCTCCAACTTAGGTTTGATTTTTTGCTTTGCCTCATATCCCTCTCCAGTTGTAACTCCATCTTTCTACTCCCCTCTATAAAATAACTTCCTCCAAGATTAGATTTCCCAGCTCAAATTCCTCTCCTTCCATTTTCTCTTATCTCACTGTAGTCAGGGTTTCCCCCACTACTCCACTCAAGCTGCTTTGAACAATGTCAATGGGCGCCTCCATATTGCTAATCTAATGGTTAATTCTCAGTTCTCCTACTGAACCACTCAGGTATACTGACACAGTTGATCACTTATCATTCCTAGAACATTTGGTTTCTAAGACTCTTTACTCTTCTGGTTTTGCATTTGCATCACTGGTCATTTCTCAGTTCCATTTGCTGATTTGTCCTCATTGTTCCACCTCCTAAAAGTGGCATGCTACAACTCCTAAAGATGGTGGAGGAGTAGGGTCCCCAGGTCACCTGTCCCCACAAACTTACCTAGATAACTTTCAAATCATCCTGAAAACCTACAAATTCGACCTGAGATTTAAAGAAAGAACAACTGGAATGCTACAGAGAGAAGAGTTTGCGCTTCTAACAAGTACAATTCATTTTTAGCCACTCTGCACTGAGCAAAATGACTAGAAAGAAGAACTCACCACAAAAGAAAGAATCAGAAACAGTACTCTCTCCCACAGAGTTACAGAATTCGGATTACAATTCTATGTCAGAAAGCCAATTCAGAAGCACAATTATAAAGCTACTGGTGGCTCTGGAAAAAAGCATAAAGGATTCAAGAGACTTCATGACTGCAGAATTTAGATCTAATCAGGCTAAAATTAAAAATCAAATGAGATGCAATCCAAACTGGAGGTCCTAATGATGAGGGTTAATGAGGTAGAAGAAAGAGTGAGTGACATAGAAGACAAGTTGATGGCAAGGAAGGACCTGAGGAAAAAAGGGAAAAAAACAATTAAAATACCATGAGGAAAGGTTAAGGGTTATAAATAAAGGAAATAAATGACAATTATTATTTATTGGAGAGGATGTGGAGAAAGGGGAACCCTCTTGCACTGTTGGTGGGAATGTAAACTGGTGCAGCCACTCTGGAAAACTGTGTGGAGGTTCCTCAAAGAGTTAAAAATAGAGCTACCCTATGACCCAGCAACTGCACTGCTGGGGATTTACCCCAAAGGTACCGATGCAGTGAAACAGCAGGACACCTGCACCCCAATGTTTATAGCAGCAATGTCCACAATAGCCAAACTGTGGAAGGAGCCTCGGTGTCCATCGAAAGACGAATGGATAAAGCAGATGTGGTCTATGTATATAATGGAATATTACTCAGCCATTAGAAACGACAAATACCCACCATTTGCTTCAACGTGGATGGAACTGAAGGGTATTATGCTGAGTGAAGTAAGTCAATCAGAGAAGGAAAAACGTTATATGGTCTCATTCATTTGGGGAATATAAAAAATAGTGAAAGGGAATAAAGGGGAAAGGAGAGAAAATGAGTGGGAAATATCAGTGAGGGTGACAGACCATGAGAGACTCCTAACTCTAGGAAATGAACAAGGGGTAATGGAAAGGGAGGTGGGTGGGGGGAATGGGATGACTGGGTGACAGGCACTGAGGGGGCACTTGATGGGATGAGCACTGGGTATTATGCTATATGTTGGCAAATCGAACTCCAATAAAAAAATATACAAAAAAAATAAAAAATAAATAAAAGTGGTATGCTTGAGGATTCAGCCCTTGGCCCCCTTGTCTTCTTTGTCTTATACTCATTTATTTAGTTAATGGCTTTAAATACTATTTATACTTTCAGACTCTTAAATTTATAACTCCCTACCAGACTATCCTCCTGAATTCTAGACTCTCATATCCAAATACCATCTTAAATTTTACATTTGAATGTCACAGAGGCATATTAATCAGGGAGCCGGACTAGGGACTTGAGCCCGGGTCTCCACGATCCTGGGCTGAAGGTGGCGCTAAACCGCTGAGCCACCGGGTCTGTCCCATGAGTTATTTATTTTATAACTAGAATCTAAAAAAGCAAAACAAATGAACAAACAAAAAAACAAAAACAGATATGAGGTCTTAATGACTTGTGCACTCTATTCCCACTTAAAATCATTGATAAATCATTAAGATCTATCTGACATATAATAATAGGGTTTTTTTTTTAACTCCTTACCAGGTAAATTACTTATCTTCATGTCATTAAGGGTTTTTTTTTCCCCCTGAGGTTTTATCTTGTTTCATTTGAAACATATTCCTCTGCTTGCTTGACTCTATTTGTTTTGTTTCTATGTATTAGGCAAAAAAGCTACCTCTCCTAGTCTTGAAGGAATTGCCATGTATGGGAGAACCTTGTCTTTCAATTTTGCCCTAGCTCTTGGTTGTCTCTTAAACTTTTGTTAATTATTTAAGCAGCCTTGATTTATGAATGGTAAGTCACAGTTGTTGAGAGTATGCTAAGAACTGTCAGGGCTCCAAAAGGAGGGATCTCAGTGAGCACCAATTTTCAGGCTGATTAGAAGCCAGACCCTCAAGCAACAGCTTTTACAGTATGCAAACATATACAGTCTTCTGAGAATGCGATCTAAATTCTGCTGGCTTTCACACCAGACAATCTAGATATGTCCTGTGGGTGAGAGGTGCAAAAACTGGGCTTCAGACGCATGTATAAGCTCCTTTCTGGGAGATAATGGCAAGCTGTAGCTAGCTAGGCCAAGGGAGAATGCAGCAAAGATGGTATTCCCCCCTCCTACGTTCCCTGAGAGCAGGTCTGTAGCCTCTATGTGGGAAACATGAAGTCCGCCCCTCAGGCTGAAGCTCCAGGACAAATAAATAGGTCTTTTTAACAAATAGGCTGAGGGTGTGGTTTAATCAGCTATCTGTGCAGTGCCTTGGAGGTGATAACCTGCAAAGAACTATCTATCCAATTGTTAGAATCCTGTGGGATCCAGAAACTCAAGATCTCCTAGCCACTAGAGCCAGGCAATCAAAGAGCTACATTCCGGCCAGAGAAGGCAGCAGGAGAACGCAGAACTAGGGCTCACGTGCCAATACTATCGAGTTACTTGGGAAAATATCAAGACACAATTAATACCTGCCAATGTCTCCCTCCTCAGAGAGTCCAAAAAGGCCCCTGCTTCCCTGGCAGATGCTTTGAGATTAGCAAATAAATCTTCTCATATAGTCTAGGAGCTTTTCAAACTGCTGCTTTTGCACTGGTCTTGGGGCGAGAGGGCCTGTGTGCAAGCCCTTTAAGAGAAGTATCTCTGTTCCCCACAGTGTTTGGGTGTCCCTGCTGTGAGCCCATCGGTTTTCAAAGCCAGATCTTTGGGGGCTCATCTCTCTTGCAGGTCCCAAGTGATGAGGGAACAGAAGGCAAGCTAAGGGCAAAGCACCAGCTGACACCCTGGGACACTCCCCCACTCCCACTCCCAGGTGGGATATGTGTGACATTCCTCAGGCATTCTTGGCTGCTCTAAAATTAAGGGAAGGGAAAGAAAATGGTTAACTGATAAAGATTACAGTCCCGCAAGACAGGAGTCTCAGTTTACCAATGTCTTAGGGATTTATAAGGAAAAAGCATTATCAATAGCCTAGCTTTCAGAGACCTGTAACTCAATTTCCCTAACATAACCCTCACCTCCATAAGTAATGTGGGAAACAGAAGCAGAAGGGAATACAACCAAAGTTAAATTTCTTTATGACCTGCAGCCCATTGACAAGGATCTAAGATAGGTAGAGTACAATATTCCTCCGGGAAGCGCCCAACTGTCTTTATGGTAATGCCTTACTAGAAAGATAATCAGCCCTAGCTTGACAATAGCAAGGCCTCCAGTAGCCTCAGAGTCTTCTTTAGCATATCAAAGTCCTTTTGGACACCTTCCTTTTTCCTTACATCCCCCAGTTCCTAAGTATATAATCAGTCATCCCTCACAACCCCAGTGCAGCAGCTCTTTCTGGACACAGGAACTGTCCCCATGCTTTAATAATAAAATCACCAAAGATCTCTCAGAATTATTTCTTGGCCATTGCCTCTAGACCTCACCAACATTTCAAAACTACATCACCAAGGGTTGGGATGCTTGATGAGGAGCATGAACCCCTCACTCCTCTGAGAGAAGCTCTGGATTTGTGAGATCCTCGCAATTGCAGGTGACTGCACCAGGGTGGGATTTCTAGTGAGACTGCATCTCTGCCTCTCCTACCCATCTTGGTATGGCCCTTTTACTATTGGTATTTTTTTCAAAGAAAATTGTTTAATATGTAGCTGTCTATTCGGTGTCTATGGGAAGAAGTGAGTTCAAGATCTTTCTACACCATCATCTTGGATTGCTTCCCTATGTCTCATATTTTCTTCTGTTTATCCTTTCACTGCCATTATTAACTTCTATAATTTTGGTATATTTTCTGTATTCTCACAAGTCACCTATTATCTATTCTACAACAAGGTGGGGATACAAATAAATGACCAAGCCACCAAATAACCACATACACATACATATATACACACATACATAAACACAAATAGATTAGCTGGAAGACTGGAAAGGAAAATGTTTAAGATTAAAGATGGTTTATCTGTGTTTCAATGTCAGGGCAAATTGTAAGAGAAGTTCGTGAAAAATAATTATCAGTAGGAAACAAGAATGGTATTTATTACTTATTCCAGGATTAGTTCAGAAGGAAGCCTGTTCCTCCGTACTGAACAAAAATACATTGTATTACCTGCCAGAGGTTATGGAAACCAAAGAACTGATATAATACTATTCAACCAACTAAAATAGAAATAATCATAAGCATACATGATTTTTCTGGTCATGCTAATTTTGTTTTTTCTATCAAGACCTGACTTTACTAAGCACAAAAACTACAGCTACTGATTTGGACCAACTAGCAAATCAGAATTTTAGTATGTACATGACTTACTTCCCTCTGTTTTATGTTGTGTTCAAGATTGTGAAACCGAGAAACCACCGAGGGGCCGACACCAATGTAAACACACCAGGGTTTATTTATAAGTTTGAGCTTGGGTCCAAGTATACCCGACACAGCGGAGCAGGGACTTGGACCCTGAGACTAAGAGGCGTAGCAGTTTTATAGGGGCCAGTGGCCAATGGGATACGCAGAAAGTTGTACAGTCATGTCGGTCCACACGCAGGTGGCCGATTGAATTACATTTTACCCTAAAGTATCCATTTGAACTGGCCTATCACTGAGCCAATTTCCGATTAGGGTGTACCCAGCGGTTTGACTAGGGTGGGGCAGAGCCTTAGGCAATAAGGTCATGTGGGGGCGATACAGGAGGTGGCGGGTGCAGCACAAAATGGAGTTAGTCCTGCTCTGCTTGTCCAGGGGTAGGGGATTTTTGTTAAATTTCCTGGGTCCCACATTTTACAGTAACCAATTTTTTGTTTTGTGTGTGTGTGTGTGTGTGTGTGTGTATGTGTGCATGTGTTTTATAGAAAAAGATCCCACTCTGTCATCAGATGAGCCAGAAGGAGCCAGAAAAGGATTAGACATTTGCAAGACAAATATGGATGAAATCCATTTTCTACATGAAGTTATTTAGTATGAGTTGTTTGGGTGACTAATTTTGTTTTGTTTTGTTAAATGATTATATTATATGATGTCCTCTCTGCCTAAATGTTTTCTGAGGATCTGGGGCAAGTGAGGTACCTTAGACCACACAGAGAAAGAAAATGAGGAGTGCCAGCTGCCTGCTATTTCTGGCAGGAACAAATAATGTATATCAGCAATTGAAAGCAGAGTTGGTTTCTGTGTTGTTACTCATTCTTCAAGCCAAATGTTAATAAACAAAGGATTTTCAGTATTTCAAGACAAAGACTCTGAGTTAGGGAACAATGATTCCCATGCATGATGGGGAAACACAAAATAGCTAACCTCCTTTAAAAAAAAAAAAAAAACTTCTCCTTTTAAAATCTAGTAATCAGTAAATAAATAAAATAAAATAAAATCTAGTAATTTTAGCCTCTACTTCCTAATGTGTTATAATAAAACCAAAAAGAGGTACTTCGTACCTTTTAAAATGTTTGTAAAATAGTATCAACTTCACAAAATATATTCCTCTATGTGAAGATTTTAAAAATCTTGAGTGAATTTTATCTCTAAAAATTTTCTAACAATGTGAAGTATCGGTTTTATTTTTATTCCCAGGAATTACCAAAAGAAAAATACATTATTAACATGTACCTCACAATCATTTGACTCCCAGGGTAAGAAATGAAACCATTTTTAAGAAACTTCTGATAAAGGGCTATACTCATTAAAGTGAATTCAAAGGCTCATAGCTAAGTGGTAAAATATTTCAGAAGATCAAATCTAATAAACTAATAAGAAAGCTAAATGAATGCCATAGCTACTACGCACTGATTTAATTCAATGTTGCACTCATGGTAAACCTCTTAGCCCAACACTTGACAAAATAATTACCTCATTAGAGGAAGCATGTAAGTGTAGTTAGAAATCTTCATGGACTCAGGTTTTCCCAAGGAAAATAAAGGCTTTATATAATCCATTTTTCACTTGATAGGAGAAGATGTAAGCTTAAAAATGCCAGGAGAAAAAAAATAAAGATAAAAATAAAAAAAATAAAAATAAAAATAAAAATGCCAGGAGGTTTCTTGAAGACTTGAAAAGGGACTTTAAAAGAAAATTAAAATTAAATAAAAAATAAAAATAAAAGCGTATCAATAGAATTTTAGAAAAATGAAGGAAATTTTATATATTTATTTGTTTTATTCCCTACTGTTCATAACAGTAGCAGAGTTCCAAACTTTGCTTTCTTTGTGGGGTACGACATATATTTTCAGAAAATAGAGTTATGGGATTCATTTAAGATTGGAATGGAAGGAGGCAGCCCAGGTGGCTCAATGGTTTAGTACCACCTTCAGCCCAGGGCGTGATCCTGGAGACCTGAGATCGAGTCAGTCCCATGTCAGGCTCCCTGCATGGAGCCTGCTTCTCCCTCTGTGTCTCTGCCTCTCTCTCTCTCTCTCTCTCTGTGTGTGTCTCTCATGAATAAATAAAGTATTAAAAAAAAAAAAAAAGTTTGGAATGGAATGGAAGATCCTCCGGGCAAGGAATTCTCAGCCTGTTGCATATTAGAATCACCTAGGAAGATTTTAAAACTACTGATGCCTGAATTTCATCATCAGTATTCTGATTTTTGTTGATGTAGGGCACTGCTAGTACTTTTGAAAAGTGATAAGCGTTCTTCCAATATTTAACCATGAGTGAGATACCATCGTTCTAAGGAAGTGACCAGCCATATCATTAACTGAAGCACATTTGAGAGAGAAAAAGACTCCCATTAATAATTTCACCTGAATTAAAGAGCAAACAGTCATTGTCATGGGCAAATTGGGCAGTATGGTCACTTTACCATATATCCAATGCTGAATATATCTACAATGTTCCTGGTAAGAGATTAGAAATAAGAGTCCACACCTCATTACCTGTATAAGAAATTCGTTTTCTCACAAGACAATGCTTTAGATGTTTTGACAACTGGAAAATGCTCCCTGTTAGTTCCTCACTTTATCTACTGAATTCAGACATAAGAATTTAATCCCTTCCATAGACAAGTCCTTCAGATATTTGGAGAAATATATCTTGTTGCCTCCTTGGCAACCACATTTTCTCTTCTGAAGCCAACTTTTTCCATGCCACATTGAATACACTTCAACTTTTTAAGTCTTGCCTCACATGTCATTGATTTGAGTTCTCTCATCATCGCAATTGCTCACATCTGAACATTTTCAAAAATAATATAAAGTCAATGAAGGTAATCCTCAAATGGTTATTATTTGATAGACATATATATGTGTGAAATTTAAAGATTTAATAGAAGAGTAAAGCCTGTATAATTCTCTATACTGGTCAAATTTCTTTTCCAGAAAAGTTGCAGGCACCCTAAATAAACAGACCTTATGGGTATGAGGAAGAAAAGGGTCAACAGGAGTCATAACTTGTGTTTCCTCAAAGGTTCCTAAGGCAGTTTTGATCCTAACCAGAACTGCCTGCAAATACTGGCTGATGGAATTTACTAGCTAAGAATGAAAAGAGACCCAAGGAGTTGCTTTGTAATGATTTCTTATCTAGGACAGCTTGTAGCTGGATAAACCTGGTCTATCTAGATTATTTATTATAAATTATCCTGCAATTCATGGGCTGCAACTGGGCTGGATAATGCATATTAGTCATTTGACCAGACATGGACTAAAAAGACATAAAAATAAAGAGATCCCAAAACTCAATGATTTCTCTCTACTAACTTCCCTTGCATTCAGGTAGCACTACTCATGGAAAACTAAACTGCATCTCAATATGGGAAAAGAAGGGACACCTGCTCAGCAGTTGAGCATCTACCTTTGGCTCAGGGTGTGATCCTGGAGAGCTGGGATCAAGTCCCACATCGGGCTCCCTACATGGGGCCTGCTTCTCCCTCTATGTCTCTATCTGTCATGAATAAATAAATAGAATCTTTAAATATATATATATATATATATATATATATATATATATATATATATATATATGAAAAGGAGATCTAAGACATTAGTCTGAAAGAGTCAGGACTCCCAGATATGCTGTTGCTTATGACTTATCTTTGTGCTAATCATTAGTAAAACTCCGTTCTCAGTAAGTCCACAACTACCTATGTATCTAATAGTTCTAGTGTTTAGGATTTCAGTGTTGCTCCATTCCTACAGAACTCTCTCTAGGTCCTTAAGGTTTATGCAGAATCACTATGCTGTGCTCATCATTGTCTTTGGCTGAAGTCTGTCTGGTTTACACTACTTTACACTAGTCTACACTTTAGACTAGTATTTCCTTTGGAATAAAAACTTGGCTTTCAATTTCAACTTTCCCTGTATACTTGGCCTTTAAAAAAAATAGCTTTGAGATATTGCTCACATACCATACAATTCATTCATTTAAGGTGCACAACTCAATATCTTTTAGTATGTTCACAGAGTTGTGCAACCATTATCACAATCTAATTTTAAAACGTTTATCACATCATAAACTATGTACCCATTAGCAGTCACTCTGCCACCACCTATCCACTCCCTTTCCCCAGACCTAGACAGCCACTAATTTACCTTCTGTTTTTATAAATTTGCCTATTCTTAGTTTTCATATAAATGGGATCTTACAACACATGGTCTTTTGGACTGTTTCTTTCAGTTCACATAATGTCTTTAATGTCCAAATTGTAACATGTCCAAGTACTCCATTCCTTTGTATTGCTTAATATTGTTCCATAGTATAGACATAGCATTCTATTTATTCATTCATTGATTCATAGGCATTTGGATTGCTTCCACTTTTTGGTTACTTATTAGGAATAATGGTGCTAAAAACATTCTTGTACTAGTTTTTGAGTAGACATTTTCACATTTCTCTTGGGTACATATATAAGGGTGAAATTGCTGGTAACTCAAAGTTTGACATTTTGGGAACCGTTGGTCTGTTCTCCAAGTACTTGTCCCTTTTATATTACCACCAGCAATTTATGAGGCTTACAACACCTCCACATAATCACCAACACTTGTTATTATCCATCTTTTATGTTTTTACATAATGTCACAATGTAATTTTGATTTGCATTGGCTAATGAGGATGAGCATTTCAGATGCTTATTGGCCAGTTGTAAGTCATCTTTAGCAGAATATCTTTTCATATCTTTTGCTCATTTTTGTGGTACTCTTTTAGTAAAAAATGATGTGTTAGAAGAGTTCTCTTTATATTGTGGTTAGAAATCTTTTATCAGATATATGATTTAAAAATATTTTCTTTCCTTCTGTAGATTGTCTCTTCCTTTCCTTAATAATTTCCTTTGGAGTACAAAAGTTTTCAATATTATTATAATCCAGTTTATAAATTTTTGCCTTTTGTTACTTGTGTTTTGTAATCATATACCAGAAGGTCTGCTTACCTTACCTTACGATCACTAAGATTCACTCCTCTCATTTCTTCAAAGATTATTTTAGTTTTAGCTCTTATATTTATTTTTTTTAAGATTTTATTTATTTATTTATTTATTTATTTATTTATTTATTTACTTATTTATTTGAGAGAGAGAGCTGGGAGGAGGGGTTTAGGGTGTGGGACAGATTCCCTACTGAGCATGAAGCCATACATGGGGCTCAATCCTAGGACCCCAATATCATGACCCAAGCCAAAGGCAGACACTTAACAGACTGAACCACCCAGGTGCCCCTAGCTCTTATATTTAGACCGTGATTTATTTGAAGCTAATTTTTGGTTATGGTGCTAAAAACAGATCCATCTTTGTTGTTTTGCATGTGATATCCAGGTGTCCCAGCACTATTTTTTCCCACAAAAAGTTCTCTTGGCACCCTTGTTGAAAACCTATTAACCTTAAATGTGAGGGTCTATTTCTGGACTCTATTATATTCTATTGACATATATGTCTATCCTTATACCAGTACCACAGTGTTTTGACCATACTTTCATACTGAGCTTTGAAATCAAGAAGTGTGACTCTTACTTTTTTCTTCTTTCTCAAGATTCTTTTAGTTATTCTGGGATGCTTGCATTTGTATGTGAATTTTAGGATCATCCACTCAATTTCTGGAAAAAGATAGCATACAGCTTTAATTTTGGTAGGGATTTTGATGAATTTGCCATAGGTAGATCGGCTTTCAGAGTATTGTCATTTTAACAATATTATGACTTTATGATCCATCAATATGGCATGCTTTCCATTTGTGTAGGTATTCTTTAATTTCTTTTAGCATTTTTTGTAGTTTTCAGTGTACAAATCTTGCACCTCTTTGGTTAAATTTATTCCTAGATTTTTGTTCTTTTTGACCACTGTAAATGTTGATGCTTTTCATTTTAGAATTGTCTATTGCTAATGTATAGATGTGCAGTTTATTTTTGCATATAGATCTTATACCCTATAACTTTGTGAAAATCATTTATTTTTTTCTAAAGATTTTTACTGTATTCTTTAGTATTTTCTATATACTAGGTCATGTCATCTGCTAATAGAGATCATTTTACTTTCATTTAAATAATTTTTTCTTTCCCAATAGGAATAATATTATTTTTTCTTGCCTAACTGCCTGCCTAGAATCTCTAGTGCAATGTTGAAGAGCAGTAGTGAGTGTGGACATCCTTAACTTGTTCCTGATCTTATGCAGAAAGCATTCAATTTCATCCTTAAGGATGTTTTAAGCTGCCAGATTTTCACAGATTCCCTTTAGGGTTAAGGAAAGTGTTTTTCTATTCCTAGTTTAATATATGTTTTTCGTAGGAGTATACTGGAGTTAGTTAAATGCTTTTTTGGTGTCTGTTAAAATGATCATTTTATATATCCTCTATTCTATTCATATACTGTATTATATTAATTTTTGGGCACTAAACTAATATTGCATTCCTGGGATACACCACATTTGGTGTATAATTCCAAGTTTGGTTTGCTAATATTTGTTAAGGATTTTTTCTTTCCTACAATCATAGTAGATACTGGTCTATACCTTTTGTTTTGTTTTGCTTTTTGTCTGACTTTGGCATCAGGGTAATACTGGCCTCACAGAATGATACTAAATGTATTCTCATCTCTTCTATTTTTGGAAGTTTTTGAAGAGCTAGTTTTAATTCTTCTTTAAATATTTAATAACATTGACTAGAAAATCTTGGCTCAGCTTTTCTCTGATGGGAGATTTTTAGTTACAGATTTAATATCTACTTGGTGAAGATATATTGAGATTTTCTATTTCTTCTTGTATAAATTTCATTAAAGTCTTTCTAAGAACTTGTCTATGTCATTTAAATATCTAATACGTTGGCATAGAGTTGTTCACAGAATTAACTTATATCTTTTATTATTTTTGTAGGGTTGGTAGTAATGTATACTCTTCATTCATGATTTTAGATGTGAGAATTCTTGATTTTTCTTTGTAAGTTTAGCTAAAGATCTTTCAATTTTGTTGATCTTTTCAAAAAGAACCAAATTGGTTAACTGATATTCTCTATATTTTCTCCTTTTGAGTTCATGAATTTCCATTCTAATCTTTACAATTTCTTTTTTCTGCTTGCAGATATTTAGTTCATTCTTTTAGCAGCATCTGAAGGTAGAGGTTATGTTATTAATCTTTTTTCAACTTTATCGTGGTATAATTGACAAAATCATATATATTTAACATGTACATGATTTGACTTGCATATACTTTATGAAATGATCACCAAAATCTGATTAATACCCTTTGTGAAAATCATTTTTTTTCTAAAGGTTTTTACACATCTATCACTTCACATAACTTACTTTGGTGATGGGGTGGTGAAAATATTCAGATTTTCTATTTCTTCATGACTCAGTCTCACTGGTTGTATGTTTCTAGGAATTTATCCACTTCTAGGCTATCCAAATTTTATATATATAATTGTAGAATTTTTTTACAATCTGATGCATTTCTGCAGAATCATTTATAATGTCTTCTCTTTCACTTCTGATTTTGATTCCTTTTTTCCTTAGTCCAGCTAATTGTTTATCAATTTTGTTTATATTTTTTAATAAGATCTTCATTTAATTGATCTTTTATATTTTTTGCCTCTATTTCATCATTCTGATATGAATGTATATAATGTGAATGACATAATATGAATATATTATATATTATAATATATTCAATATATTCAATATTTCTGTTCTCATCTTTGTTATTTCCTTCCTTCTGCTAAGTTTAGGTTTAGTTTGTTCTTTTTCTAATTCCTTAAGATGTAAAGTTCAGGTATTTATTTGAGATCTTTCTTTTTTCTTAATGTATTTCCATTTATCATTTGTTTCCTTTTTAATTTCCCTCTTCATTTCTTCTTTGACTCATTGTTCAGAAGTATGTTTTTTTCCTTAATTTTGAGCATATTTGTGAATTTTCCAGATTTCTTCCTGCCATTGATTTCTAGTTTCATGCCATTGTGGTTAGAAAAATATTTGATGTGATAATACATCTTCTTAGATTTGCTAAGGCTTAATTTTTTACTTTTTATTTGACATATCCTGGAGAATGTTGTGTGCATTTCAAAAGAATACATATTCTCCTGCTATTGGATAGAATGTTCTATAATGTGTATTAAGTTTATTTGATCTGAAGTATGGTTCTAACCCAATGTTTCCATATTGATTTTGTCTTGATTTTTACAGTGGGGTACAGAAATCCTCTACTAGGATTGTTGTTAATGAGTTGACCTCTTTATCATTATATAATGACCTTCTTTTCTCTTATTACATTTTTTTACTTAAAGTCTATTTTGTCTGATATAACTAAAGCTACCCCTACTTAATTCTTTTTTCCATTTGCTTGAAATATTTTTCCATCCCTTCACTTAAGTCTATCTGTCCTTAAAGCTAAAGTGTCTATCTTGTAGACAACATACACTGGGTCATTTTTCTTTTCATTCATTCAATCATTCTTTGTCTTTTGATTAGCAGAGTCAATACATTTATATTTAGAGTAACTATATACTGACAAAGATTTACTAATGCCATCTCATCAATTATTTCCCTTTCTCTTTTTTTTGTACTTTCCTTGTTTCTTTCCCATCTCTTTATCTTTGTGGATCTACTATAGGTTTTGCTTAGTGGTTACCATGTGATTCATATAAAATATCTTTTACTTATAACAATTTATTTTAAGCTAATGATAACTTCATTCACATAAAAAACTTTACCCTTTTATTCCTTTCTCCACATTTTATATTATTGATTTCACAATTTGCTACTTTTTTTTAAAATAGGCTCCACACCTAGTATGAAGCCCAATGCAGGTTTGAATTCACAACCCCAAGATCAAGACCTATGCTGAGATCAAGAGTCCAATGCTCAATCAACTTAGCCATCCAGATGTTTCAATTTACTACTCTTTATATTGTGTATCTTTTAACAAATTATTATACCTATAGTTATTTTTAATACTTCTGTCCTTAATCTTTGTACCAGAGTTGTTAACACAGCATCATATTATATAGTACTACAGTATTCTGAATTATATATACTTACTTCTATTAGTATATTTTATATTCTTATATGTTGATATGTTTCCAATTAGATCCCCTTCATTTCAGTTTCAAGAACTCCTTTCAGTTCTTGTAAGGCAGGTCTAGTCTTGATGAACTCCTTCAGTTTTTGCTTGTCTGGGACAGTGTTTGCTTCTATTTCCTTTATAAAAGACAGCTTTGCCAGGTAAAAAAAAAAAAAGAAAATGACTGGTTGACATTTTTTTCTTTAAGTATTTTTAATATATCATCTACTGTCTCTTCACTTGTAAAGTTTCTTTTTTTTTTTTTAATTTATTTATGATAGTCACAGAGAGAGAGAGAGAGAGAGAGAATGGCAGAGACATAGGCAGAGGGAGAAGCAGGCTCCATGCCCTGGGAGCCCGATGTGGGATTCGATCCTGGGTCTCCAGGATCGCGCCCTGGGCCAAAGGCAGGCGCTAAACCGCTGCGCCACCCAGGGATCCCACTTGTAAAGTTTCTGTTGAGGATTCTGCTGATATTCTTATAGGTGCTCCTTTGTGTGTGAAGAATTTTTTTCTCTTGCTTCTAAAATTATTTTCTTGCCTCTGATTTTAGACAGTTTTACTTTTATTTTTCAGGGTTGAAGTTTGGCAGGGGGAAGGGGGTACCTAGAGCTTTATGAACTCGGATATCCAAAACTCTCCTCAGATTTGGAAAGTTCTCAACTAGTATTTCTTTAAATAAGCTTCCCACCTCATTCCCCCTTTATTCTCCTTCTGAGACTCCAGTAATGCATACATTGTTTCACTCATTGGTGTTTCAAAGACCACATAGGCTTTATTCACATTTTTTCATGCTTTTTTTCTTTGTTCTCCTCTAACTGGTTGTTTTAAATGACCTCACAGATTCTTTATTCTGGTTAATCAAGATTGTTGATGATGTTCTCTATTGCATTTTTTTTCATTTCATTCATTGTATTCTTCAGGTCCAGAATTTCTATTTGGGTTTTCTTTTTTAATGATTTCTATCTTTTACACTTCCCATTTTGTTTGTATATTATTTTCATGATTTAAATCACAAAGAATACACTATAAATATATCAAAAATTTAATGAAGAAGACAATTGTACGTTGAAGTGACTAAAATCAAGTCTTAACCTGTAATCAGATGTTGTATTGAATCTGGCCTCCACTACTTCCCAGTGTGTGATATCAGGGGTGTCATTTCATCTCTTGATTCTTGGTAATCTCTTCTATAAAAAGAGAATGATAAAAAGAAATGATAGTACTTATTTATTTCAGAGAACTCTTTCAAAAATAAAATGAAATGAGGTGCCTGAACATAATGTCTGACATAGTTTAGCACATGACCAACATTAGCTGAATAAAGGATGAGAAGGACCTGGACTGAGGAGGGAAGCAGTGGGAGATTTCCAGGCAGAGAAAAAATTAATGTGAAATATAAAAATTCAAGTAGGAGAGAAATAGTTTGTTTTCTTTTTTAAGCTAAAGTATATGTAAACTCTGATTGATTTTGTCAATTCTAATAAAAATACACTAATTTCTCAGTCACAGCAGAAATATTTTCACTGGAAATATTTCCTAAACGTATGCCAATTCAGAATATCTTTTGGCAATGAGAAGGGAGACTACTTGGACCATTGTATCTATTTCAGATCCTTACTCAGAACTCTGTGAAATGTTACATATTAAAAATAAATTTCACAGCATATTATTATATATCTGCTCATAAGTGATTTTCCAAATTGATTGTCACCTTTTCCTAATTTTGGATTATGTTTTCTATTTCAAAGTGAAATGCTGGCATGCTTACTATATTTTTTTTCTTCTTCAAATCTGGATGCCCAACTGTCAAACTTCTAAAATTTTACTTCCTACCACAGATAAATATGTTTTTAGATACACTTTTAAATTTTGCTCTAATTTATTTTGCCAAAGCAATGACAAAAAGAGATGCCTGCAACAAACAGAGAAGGAAGAACGAAATCTTTCCAAACATAGGCATTTTCTAAATTATTTAACACATGGAAGAGGTTGCTGAAGCTGTCTTTCCAGTAGCTCACAGATTCTCTGACTTTTTTTATGGTTCATATTTTAAATGTTGCTGCTATAAAAGCTGTGTTTAGAGTTACATTACTAAATGTATCCACAAATAAGCAGAATCTTGTGAGTCAAATCTATAACATATTTTGCTCACAACTAGTCCTTATAGTGGTGTATAATTTAAATACTACAAATTCTGACACTAGTTAGACTTAATTTAAAAATCTAGGTCTGTCATTCACAAGTTATGTGGTTTTAAACAAATCACTTCTTATTCCAAAGTCGGTTTCCCAATCTGTAAATGAGGATAATAATAAATGATGACCACATAGAGTTAATGAGGATTATAGAAGATAGTGGATATAAAATGACTACAAATTAGAAAGAGTTCATTAATTATATCTATTATTTTTATTAGAGAAAGAAACTGGTGGAACATGCAGAACATATGGAAAAGTATTATGAGAATATTGAAAAAAAAACATGGTCAAGTTTAGCTTAGAGACCCAAAATATGAAGAAAAATAATATAGATGGTATCATAAAACAATACATAATAAAGAATTAAATAAATAGGACAGGCAACAAATTTATAGGAGTAATTGCTCATAATATAAAAACACTGGTGTTTTATGTAGTGAAAGTTGAATATTACCTCAGGTAGGATGGCAATGGAAAGGATTCTTATGCCCATAGTTCATGAGAAAATAATTTTGAGAATCATTTTTGACATTAGAAAGATAAGCCCAACTTTCAAAGTCTAAATATTTCATGATAATTCTGTAGCAGAAAGATTTCTTGCCACTACCACATTAATTCTGCCCTTCTGATCTCCTAAGCACTTTAAAAAAGGCAATATATACTGGATTCAAAATGGTAGATGCGGGAGCTGAATAATAGCCCCATAAACGTTGACATACTTGGAATCGGTAAATGTTATATTATATGGCAAGATAAAAAGAGAAGTTGTATACGCGATTATGTTAAAGATTTGAGATGAGATTATCCTGAATTTTCCTCTTATGTGGATATGTGTGAGTCCTATGTGCCATGTCTCCGTATAAGAGAGAGTTGGAGAAAGACTTGACACAGAATAGAAAAGGACCACGGAACAGAAGAAGAGGAAAGTAGAGTCAGAGGAAGAAGGCGTTACACACACTGTCTTTGAAGATGACAAAGGGGGACATGAGCCAAAGAATACAAGGAAGCAATTCTAGATGCTGGAAAAAGCCAAGAAGTAAATTCACAACTAGATCCTCTAGAGGGAGCATGACCCAGTTGACACCTTGATTTCAGGTCAGTGATACCTACTTTAGACTGCTGTCCTCCAATACTGTAAGAGAATAAATTTCTGTTGTCTTAAATAACAAATTTATGTTAATTTGTTATAGCAGCCACAAGAAACTAATACAGTAGATAAAACACATGTTTTTATATGTTTTAAATCCCCATTAAAGGTAAGAAATTTAAAAGTCATAAAACTAAAAAAAATAAAAATAAAAAATAAAAGTCATAAAACTATAATAATTAAGCAAAAAGGAGGGAGAAATATCAATGAAAGAGAAATCTCAAGAAATTTCCAGTAGTTGTTGAGTGGCCAGAAATATCTGCAAGGAGATTTTATTGTAAAAGAAGATAGCTACCAAGGAGAACCTAAGAGAAAGCCCTGAAGAAGACACAGCAGTGGTGATGGAAGGACATGAATGACTTCTGTCTAGACATCCATATCTAGGTTCCAAAAAGAATAAGTCATTTTTAAAATAAAATTGGGCAGACTTTCTAAAGAGAACCACCAGAACAACTAATTTAGTTGTTGATAACCAGAGTAAAATTTTAGCATTCTAATATGTTGAATGCCCTTTCAGGCCCAAAAATATCCTGCTCTCAGGCCCAGAGTACACAATCCATTATCCATCTTAAATCTTCACTCTTGAGTTTGAATAGGCAACTATACATTAAGCCTTTGAGGAAAGCCCACAGAAACTGGCCCAAGAATGGAGCATTTGTTAGGAAAGATTAAAAAAACATTAAATTCTATTTCTAATTAGAACCACACAAATATCCAAGATGTTTCATGCCTAAAATAAGAAAAGGATGTCATGAATAAGGAACATAAAATAAGACAAAACTTGTGATTGCCCCCCAAAAATAAAATTTCCAAAATAATAGAAAATAAAAAAATAAAATAAAAATTTCCAGAATTGGAATATTAAAAAAATCAATAAAATCTTCCAGAGTATATTACAAAAAAATTAAAACAGATATATGAGAAAAGCAAAAACCAACAAATATATAATATCTATATAAAACAAGATTTCCAATATCAACTTAATAAAATTCTAAAAAGAAAATAGGAAGGAAATTAAGAAAGGGAATACAGAAAATCTTCCAAAATTAAATGAAGCAGTAAGTCTCCAGATTTAGACACTGAACAAGTATTCATCAGATCAAATGTATTTAGACTCATCATTGTAAAATATTTTTATATCAAGTGCCATTGTGATTTCCATAGAGAAATGAAGTTTTTTTATGTTCTTAAAAGATCCAGAATCAACTTGGTGTTATACTTTCCATTAGCAATACACAATGAAGACCAAAATGTTCTGAGGGAAATGACTTTCAATCTAGAAAAATAGACCTAGGACAATAATCATTCTACTAGGAGAAAGACAGATTACATATATTTTCAGTGATCAGGGATTTAGAAAATTTACCACCCTCATTCACTTTCCTGGGAAGTTACTTGAGGGTGCATTCTAACAAGTAAGAGAGAAAACAAGAATGATGAGATTCAGGAAATAGTATAGTAGATCAACACACAGGAGTAGAGTGAATCGAAATCCCAGGACTACATACAGCTGCATCGCAGAACAAGAAAACAACCAATTTATAATGAAACAGGATGATGCAAAACTCCAAGGAAAAATCTCTGGAAAACAAAGAGAGAACCATAAAATAGTTACTGTGTGAGAGAGACTGGAAATACTAAGAATGGGGAAAAAAGGCCAAAAAAAAATGCAAGAAAAAAAAAGGTTACTTAAATTTCAGGTGGAAAAAAAAGGCTATGAAAGAAATTCATAATATATTAGTCCTCATATGAAATAAAACATCAGTGTAGGACACCAAGTCAATAAGAATCAAGCGGACTGAAACGGGCTATAGGCAATGCATAAAATACATATGAATTGGGAAAATACTATTTAAGTTTTTCCTATCAGCAATGGGGGAAAAAACAATAGTGAGAAATTATAAGGAAACAAAAAAAGTTAAGAAATACATGGCTAAAATATGAAGCAACAACAAAAAAAATCATTATTTTAAGCAATTGGATGAGTATGAAGAGGTTCATCTTTTTGAACGTGATGCTAAAAATACTTCCTTTTGGATATCCAAAGGAAGAGAAATAGTGAGTGGCATCTATAATAGAAATGTAGATGGAAATTATAATGGCACATTAAATACCTTTGTAGCAATAACAGATCATCATGATAATTTAAACATTTTTTATCATTTCAACTTTCAGAATCAACCTATATACAAAGCCTGAAAGGCTTAATTATGGCTGCAAGAAATAAAAATATAAATTTTGATAAGGTGAAACTAAAAACGACAGAAGTTGGCAAGTGGTTAGCAAAGGGGATGTGAATGGAAGGAAGGGTGAAGATACTAAGCCATCATCTTATATTGTAGAGTCAAGAGTTATGACCATAATTAAAGAAATCAATGGGGGCTTAGAAATAATATTTATTAGATGCTTAATAAATTATTCAAAGTGAGTTAAAGTAATATTGGGGAAAATAAAAGAGATGACATAATGATACTTAGAGAAAAGGGACTAATGTAACTAAGGTAAATCTTATTCCATCACAGCAAGATATCATATGTAATACCTAAAATTGATAAACAAAAAAAAACGATAATATATTAATCAGCAATATTATAGTACTGACAAAAGTGCCTTATTTAAAAAAAAAAAAACTTTTAAAATGAACTGAAAGCTCCAAGGAAGAAAAAAAGATCGAGTATTAATACTCATTAAATCTCAATGGTTAATATACAAATGTACTATCCTCTATATTTCTCTAAAATTATATACACAGACACACACAAACACACACATTCCAGTCTGTGGAGTCAAAAAGATTCAGAAATCCCAGAAGTAACTAGTTATATAACTTAGGACATCTTCACTTCTCTGAACATCCTGATCTAAAGTCCCTTCCTCTGGTGTGCGGTTGATAATATAAAATTGGAACATGAGGTACACTCATGTTGTATATTATAAAACATGTTTTATTTATATTAGCTCAAAAATAGTATTCCAAACTTTATTTAATCTAGTCTTTATAAAACACATCCAAGGCAAGCTAAAGGTAGACCATCTTGACATAAACTTGTGAAATAACTAAGTAAATTCTTTACTTTTGATATATTATAGATCCTTGCAGACTTTAAACAAGGACATTAAACACTGGAGTATAGAAAGGGGAAAATAAAAAGAAGAAGTTGACCTAATACATCAAATATTTGATACTTTCTTAGCAATATTTTTAAGGAGCCTTTCATTTAAAAAGTATGAACAATTAATTCTTGCTTCCCAATGATGTCATAAATGTATGGTTCTGTGACAATTGTGAACTATCTTTAAAAGTCATGGTTGTATATAGCATTGGTGCTTATATAAAGCAAATAATAAATTTCTACTCAACATCTACCAAATGCTAAGTACTATGAAACAGTGTCATCCAGGTTCTTATGATATGAATGGTAGAGTATGTACGAAAAAGTAAACATATGGTTCATGATAAATTCCAAATGACTGTAATCAGACTTAGACTTGTCTTTGAAATTGTAATTAAGATCTCCAGCACTAACAAATGCAGCAGCATGTTACAATGAAAATAGTACTAGGATTGATGTCGAACCCTGGTTTATAAGCCAGCTATTTGGGAGTGGGGTGGGTGGGGTTTATATTGTCATTTAATCTCTCAGAGCCTCAAGTCGCTCACTAGTAATATACCATGTAGTCTGACTCCTCAGGCACCGTGGTGAATGTTAAAATGAGTTGACACATGAGAAATTGCTCTTAAAGAAAACAGACTCTTGCTGGGAAGCTGCTCCCAGCTGTGTCCAAAACAGTTGCTAAATGTTCATCGATTTCCCCAGAACAGATCCTCCAGTTTTCCTGCTCTTATTTCAGAAACTAATTTTAACCTTCTTCTCTCTTCCTTCTAGCCCTCTCTCCTCCTGCAGCAGTTACAAAAAGCAAGATCAAATCAGTAGAATTGCCTTTCTTTCCATGGAAACAGAATTATCTTGACTTCTATGTGTAAATACCTAAGGCCAGAAATACAGCCTAGGACTCCTGACTCCCAGCCCCTCACTCTTGTGATGCATCTCAACATACTCACAGATGGCTAGAACAGGGAAAAAAGGTACTTCCAAGTAAAAATTCAATAGCCCACTACCTACCATTGCCAGACTACCTCTACTCACCCATTGGTTACTTATTACATACTTTAATCCTACATTTTGACAATACCAGTTTGTTAAATATGAACTTTGTCCTTTTCTTTTTTTCCCCTCTATGTCATAGATATTTGCAGGCTTTAAACAATTATATATCAATAAATATAGTCATATTTTTGGCCTAGGGTGGTTACTTTACATGAAGAATTATTTCTTTCAGCAAAATGTGTATGTTGGTACCATAATGAAAGAAAGCTAAGCTTTTCAAACTTGAAACTATGAGGAGCACAGTGTTGTCTGAAGCTCTTCAGAACTGATGCCTTGCAAATCCAGAGAGTCAGGCTGAACTTTGCATAGATAATCTTATTGGTACAAGCTCTTGTAGTCTCATATAACTTCACATCGTTGTTTCTAGGCAACCAGGAAGACAGAAACACAGCAACCTCATACTTCTAATGTAGAATCATGTTGGCTTCAAGATCATTTATTGTAATATTTCAGCATTTCGTATAAGCTTATAAGGCTTAAATTAGTCTTTGGTTGATTTTTTAAAAAAGTAAACTATAGTTTGCTAACCATTCAATCACCATTTATAGAGTTCTAACTATGTGTCAAGCACCATTTAAAGAAGAAAAATAAGGCAAAGTGCCTTCCCTAAAATATCTTACAATTTAATGAGGAACTCTAAAATGCATGTAAATATCTAAACCAGACTGCTGTAGTTAAGTGCTATGAGACAGGATTTTTTTGCGCTTAATAATTGCTTCATTTATTTATTGTAATTATCGAGGGCCTATTTATGCCAGAGACTGCACTAGGAAAAAGGACCCTAACATAAATTCCATATTGTCTGTATCCTCCAGACTTACAATTTAGTGAAGGAAGCAGATAACAAGAAACTGATTTTATGTCATCATATGATAAAAACTATACTAAAGATTCAGATAGAATATTTGGCAACATAAGAGAGGCGTTTTGGCCCACTCCTAGATAATTCCCTCTATGTGAAATGCATCCTTCACTTCTTATTTTATCCACATATTCATTTGTCATCCTGGTAATATACTTACTGTAAAGGATGCAGCTTAATTTTCAGCTTCTCTGATGCCACCTTTGCTATACACTGCAGACAGATTTGGTTGCTCTATGCCCCTACACCTACCCTAATGCTTAGCAAATAGAAAAACTGTGGCTTTTTCTTTTTGATGAATGACTGAATACTTAACATTACTCTGTCAGTTTAGTTTTTCCAAGACCTATATCCATCTTCTCAAAGAACCAAGAAATGTTAGCTACTAACTATATTTGGACACTGACATTTAGTAAGTACTAAATCCAATTCATGTTGTCTAAATTACATAAATTAAATATGAAACAAATACAACTTATCTCCAATTTATCTAGGGACCACTCTTAGTATAGCAAGTTAATAACATCCAGTTCAATAGCTGGAGCATCTTGCCTGGTAAGCCCCTAAATGAACATCAAGTATTTATGAAGTTAACACTAATTTTTTTTTCTAGTTCTATGGACTTTAAAGAGAGGGGCTTCTCCATTCTATTGTGTTACACATATCAATCAGGCTTACTAACACACAAGAATTTCCTATTCCTCCCACAAATTAGATTGTTAACTGCTCTAAAATATCTGCTGATTGAAAGGTGACATTAAACATCAGTTGTCTAAAGAAATATTAATCCTAGAGCAATATCCTTCTCACCAAAATATTAGTCCTAGAGCAATATCCCTCTCACCAAATCTTTACTTGCTAAATGCTCTTCTTATGGAGTCTATTTTTAGTTTTCTTCCCTTTGTTCCTCCTTTTGTCTTTGAAAGACTGTCTTTATTGCCTTTACATATTTCAGTGCATGCAGGCTCACAATTATATTAAACTGCCAATTTTACACCAGAGTTGTTGCAAATCAAAGTATTTACTTAAAATATTCAGAAGCATTTCCCCCTCTCTTAAAAAAACAATTTAATTGTTCTTCAAGACCTACTTAAATAATAGAGTGAAACATTCACACACGCGCACACACACATTTTCAAAGCAAAGAGTGGTATATACAAAACAAAGACAGCAGGAATATCAATAAATTCACAATATTTTAAATGCAAAATTTATTTAAAATCAATGGAATGTTATGATTAAAAAATGAAACCAAAAAACAAATAGTCTGTATCTGTGTTTTGGTTACCTATTGCTGTATAACAGAGATCACAAAACTCGGTGGCTGAAACCAGCACTTTGCTTAACAATAGTGATATTTCAACTGAATTAGTAATATTTCTAAATTATATTTCAAGTGGTCGGTGCTCAAAAAGTTTGTAGGGAATATAAACAGATTTTGTAAGATAATGTCTCATAATGATAATATTAGCAAATGAAAATGTATTTGACTTTTAATTTTTTGTATCTGTAGAGTTCAAATAAAGGAAATGTATAGATAATTCCTGTATCTTCATTCATGTCAGTATTATCAATCACTATTCCTTCTTAAAATAATTGTAGAAAGAAAGTAATAGCAAGCATTTGTCACATACTTCAATAAAAAGATTTTTTTTAAAAAACCATTTGACACATTTGACTCGTATATCTTTTGCTTTGGTACATATTGTAATAAACAGTAGGCAGGGGAAAAAAACATTAAACAATAACATGCCTAAAAGATGGAACAGAGAAATAAAACTATTCCTTCCCATGACTTCAAAATATAACAAACCGGGGTGCCTGGGTGGCTCAGCCAGCTAAGCAACTGCCTTTGGCTTGGGTCATGATTCCAGGGGCCTGGGATCAAGCCCTGCATTGGGTTCCCTGCTCAGTGTGCAGCCTGCTTCTCCTTCTCCCACTCCCCCTGCTTGTGTTCTCTCTGTCTTTCTATCAAATAAATAAAATCTTTAAAATAAATATATACATATATTTATTTTTGTTATAAAATATATAATATATATAAATAATATATACTATGACACAATATATATTTTTTATATATAAATATAAATTTTATATATATAACAAAATGGACCAAAGGTTGAGGGAGCCATGGACATCAAAGGAAAACTATCTCTTTACCACAACATGAAAAGACAAAGACTCTTCAACTATAAATTTTTATATCTCCCTACTGAAAAGGCCTACCTTGCTTACAGTGAAGACAAGTATGACTATGCATACTAATAATATGACTTACTTCAGCACTCACTATTTGGTTAGAATTTATAACTTGATTTGGACTTGACTAGAGATATGATTCTGTTGACTAATCCACTTCTGTCTTAAAACAAGCAGATTATGTTTGTCAGTTTTTGAATGCTATTAGGTTAATTCAATTTAGGAAAGCTAATTGGTTTAGTATGTTATTTTTAAGAGGAAAAATTATTCCAAACCTAAGATAGACTGTAGAGATTTGTGCCTTTCCATATGGCTAAAGATGAGCTGAAGTGTTTCAAGTCAGTGAAGCTCCCCCACATGGGTGGGTGCATCATGACACCAGGCAAGATTTGAAAACCCCCTGAGTTTCTGTGGTTTTGATAATCTAATGTGAGAGGAGAATTTGTGAGTTGCCTGAGAATAAAATCATTCCTTTCTCAGGTCATATTAGCAAAGAAGGAAAAGCTTCCTAAGTAAGTCGGTAAGATGACATACCACATACTGTCCAGGTCTTGAGGCTTCTTTAAACCTAAAGATCATTCATCATCATGCTGTGATTTTAAACAGCTTTATAAAATTTTCAAAATATCAGTTTACACATGCAACTGTGCAATATTCCAAGAAATGAGAGCTTAATAGGCTTTATTGATTATTCTATAACTTTCAGAAATTCATATGCTAATTATAGTCACTGATGCCTTAATAACTAATTTATGTCTAAATTGTATGGACATCATCTCTTTCTCCTAATCACTACATACTGGCATATCTTGTTTTATTGCATTTTGTTTTATAGCACTTCACAGATACTGCGTTTTTTACAAATTAAAGGTCTGTGGTTAACTCTGCATTGGCAAGTCTGTTGGCACTATTTTTCCAACAGCATTTGCTCACTTTGTGTCTCTGTATCACATTTGGTAATTCTCACAATATTTCTAACTTTATCATTATTATTATATTTGTTATGGTGATCTGTGATCAGTGGTCTCTTGGAGCACTATAAACCATGCCCATTTAAGACCACAAACTGAATGGATCAATGTAGTGTGTGTTCTAACTGCTCCACCAACCAGCCATTCCTACCTCTTTCTCTCTCACCAGGCTTCCCTATGCCCTGAAAAACAACAATCCTGAAACTAGGTTAAGTAATAACCCTAAAATGGTCTCCAAGTTCAAGTGAAAGAAAGAGCTATATGTCACTCACTTTAAATCAAAAACTAGAAATGATTAAGCTGAGAGAGGAAGGCATGTCAATGGCTGAGACAGGCTGAAAGCAAGGCCTTTTGTGCCAGACAGCCATGTTGTGAATAAAAAAGAAAAGTTCTTCCAAGAAAATTAAAAAATCTATTTCAATGAACACACCAATAATAAAAAAGCAAAACAGCCTTATTGCTGAGATGAAGAAAGCTTGAGCAGTCTGGATAGAAGGCCAAATCAGCCACAAAATTCCCGTAACCCAAACTCTAATACAGAGCAAGGCCCTGACTCTCTTCAATTCTGTGAAGGCTGAGAGTTGTGAGGAAGCTGCAGGAGAAAAATCTGAGGCTGGCAGAGGGAGGTTCATGAGGTTTAAGGAAAGAAACCATCTCCATAACATCAAAGTGCAATATGAAGCAGCAAATGCTGATGGAGAAGCTGCAACAAGTGATCCAGAAGATTTAGCTAAGATCATTAATGAGGGTGGCTATACTAAACAATAGGTTTGCAATGTAGACAAAAGAGCCTTCTATTGGAAGAAGGTACCAGCTAAGACTTTCACAACCAGAGAGGAGAATGACTGGCTTTAAAGCTTCAATCGACAGGCTATCTCTCTTGTTAGAGGCTAAAGCAAATAGTGACTTTAAGCTGAAATCAATGCTCATTTACCATTCCAAAAATCCTAGAGCCCTTAAGAATGATGCTAAATCTACTCTATCTATGCTCTAGAAATGGAATAACAAAATCTAGATGATAGCATGGTTACTGAATATGTTAAGGCCACTGTTGAGACCTAGTGTTCAGAAAAGATTTCTTTCAAACTAATACTGCTCAGTGACAATATATCTGATCATTCAAGAGCTTTGATGGAGATGTACAAGGAAATGATTGTTGTTTTCATGCCTACAAGCAAAACATTCATTCTACAGCCCATGAATCAAGAAGTAATTCTAACTTTCAGGTCTTATGATTTAAGAAACATTTCATAAGGCTGTAACTGCCATAGATAGCAATTCTTCTGATGGATCTGGGCAAAGTCAATTGAAAACCTTCTGGAAAGGATTCACCATTCTAGATGCCATTAAGAACATTCATGAACCATGAGAAAAGGTTAAAATACTATTAGCCATTAATAGAAGTTTGGAAGAAGTTGATTCCAACCTTCATGAATGACTTTGAGAAGTTCAAGACTTCAGTGGAGGAAGTCACTATAGATATGGTGGAAATAGCAAGAGAACTAGATTAGTAGTGAAGCCTGAAGATATGACTGAATTGCTGCAATCTCATGATAAAATTGAAATGTTTGAGAGGCTGCTTCTAATGGGTGAGCAAAGAAAGTGATTTCTTGAGATGGAGTCTACTTCTGATGAAGATTGTAGAAATGTCATTGAATTTAGAATACTATATAAACTTAGTTGGGAAAGCATTGGTAGGGTTTGAAAAGAGGACTCCAATTTTGAAAGAAGTTCTACTGTGGGCAAAATGCTATCAAACAGCATCATATGCTACAGGGAAATAGTTTGTGAAAGGAAGAGTCAATGTGGCAAATTTCATTGTTGTCTTATTTTTTTTAAGATTTTATTTATTTATTTGACAGAGAAAGAGAGAACACAAGCAGGGGGAGTAGGAGAGGGAGAAACAGGTTCCCTACTGAGCAGGGAGTCCTCTACAGGGCTCAATCACAGGACCCTGGGATCACAACCTAAGCCAAAGGTAGACACTTAACCAACTGAGCCACCCAGGTGTCCCTATTGTTTGATTTTTTTATATTGCCAAAGCCACCCTAGCTTTCAGCAATCCCGTCCTGATCAGTCAGCAGCCATCAAGATGGAAACAAGATCCCCCACCAGCAAAAGATTAACTTGCTAAAAGTTCAGATTATAGTTAGAGCTTTTTAGCAATAAAGTATTTTTTTAATGAAGGTGTCTACAATGGGTTTTTTTTTTTTTGGACATAATGCTATTGCACACTGAATATACTATAATATCATGTAAACATAATTTTATATCCACTGGGAAACCAAAGAATTTATTTGACTTGCTTTATTGTGGCAGTCTGAAACAGAACCAGCAGTATCTCCAAGGTATGCCTGTATTGTGTTCTATATTTTAATACCGGTAATACTGTTGCAACAGAAGAGATAAACCACAACCCAAGAACTTTTTTTTGCCTTATAGTATATTTTTCTGCAAATTTTAAGGGGCAATAAAAGTATATTTTCCCTTTTTTGACATACCCACTAAAAGTGGGTATGTCAAATTCAGTAACAGTGTTTAGATACTTCATTCTCTACAGTAATAATTTCACCTCAGTCCTTGATGATTTATATTACTGGTTATTTGAGAGGTAGGATGTTGTATAATATTGACCAGAAAATAAACCTTTTGAATTTAAAGAGACAGATGTACCAGGATTAGGTTGTTGAAATAGACTGTATTAAGCTGGTGAATATTTACAAGTCTCTAGGTCACTGTAGAGGAACAAGTAGTCTAAGAACATGAAGACCATAAAATATTTACTTTCTTATGACTCTGTATGAGGTAAGCAAGAAATGAAGTTGGAAATTGACAATGGAGCATACAATTCAGCTTACAATAAACCATAGAGGCCTAATTCTTGGTTAATCTAGTAAAAGTACTACCTTCTCACAATAAGGATTTGATGATGAGAAAAGACTTAAACAAATGAACTAACTATGAATCCAAGGTAGAGCAAGTATTATCTGGGATCAAATTACTGACCATGGCCCCTTTTTGTGTAGCTCCAAGATAAGAATGGTTTTTACATTTTTTTAAAGAGTTGTAAAAACAAAACAAAAAAGAAGGAAGAAGAGGAAACCATATGTAGCCCACAAGACCTAAAGTACTCACTTTCCAGTCCTTTACAAAAAGAGATTAGAGACCCCCAGTCTACACCACCCTACCTTGAAGGAGGCCTGCAGGGAGAGGTAGGAGAGGTATGCATGATAAGCAAAGTATAGTAACACAAGAAGCATGAGCTTACATTTTGCACCAAGGAGTTAAATTGCATCTTTGTGTTTGCAAATGACTTATATATGGAAAACATATTGTATTTTTTGCTGAATTTGGTTGTAGTCAATCTAAATAATTATTTAAATAATTATTTGTAGATTCAGGTTGCCTGGGCAAAATAGTTTGGTAGATAATGTGGATTCTTCTTCTTCTTCTTCTTCTTCTTCTTCTTCTTCTTCTTCTTCTTCTTCTTCTTTCTTCTTCTTCTTCTTCTCCTTCTCCTTCTCCTTCTCCTCTCCTTCTCCTTCTCCATCTGCTTCCTCAAGGGTGCAGATAGGTCCCTCAAGATAATGTGGATTATTCTTTTAACTTACTTCTTTGCCTTTCCTTTTTAGAAAAGCCTAGAATCCTATAAATCAAATGCCCAGACCCCCTTGCAGCTAAGATTCTAGATATAAATTAGGTTTCATTACTTGAATACATTCAAATGAAATCTGAAAATAAAAACTATTGTTACAGGCAAACAGGTCATGGTGACAAGAAGGGTAAAAGAGTTCTGGTGACTGGAATAAGTACCTTAGTGTCCGGTGACCAGTTTTTGGGAGTTTGAAAGCAGTTGAGAGAGCAGTAATTGTGGAGGCAAGAGTGGCACACACAATTTCTGTTTGGTTTACAACTGTGATAATCTGCTCTTATAAATCCTTCTATACACCTAATTCCTTTTATTAAATCCTTTTCTACATAAAATTGGAGTGATATGTTTTTCTTGCACTAAAACCTGATTGCAATAGTGAGTCAGCTACCATCTAACATCACTTGCCTCTTCACTAATTTCAGTGATGAGAATGACAAAATAGCTCTTTTTCTCCTCTTCTCTGTTGATTTTCTTGCAGCAAAAAGACTTTTTTTTGAGACCTTGGTTTTTAATGTTACATCACCAGACCACAAAGTATAAATGTTTCGTGCTGGTCAGTAATAACTATAAGCCCCTCCTTGTGGCAAATAATTATAGACATCATTTTCAAGTCCATAATATAACTCCAGTACAAGTAGGTTGTCAAGTTTCTTAGAAACACTCTGCACATACAAAGCACATTGATATGCACGATTCAATAAACAGCAATCCTAACAAAATGCAGACCAGAAAAAAATGACAAACATAAGTTCAAGAACACATTGGAGCCAAGTATGAGGCAGTGTACCTTAACCTTAGGTACAAAACATAGGGAAGGTATAGCAAATATCTCCATTAAAAAAGCTGAATTACAGTATCAGCAGAAAGTCCCTAGTGAAACTCAGTGAGGAAGATGGTAGCAGTGAGAACCAGCAAACATACTCTTTGGAAAACTAAGAAACAAAAGGAACAGAATAAATCTCTTACCAACTTTCATTTGTTGTCAAAAAAAAAAAAAAAAGCCCATTTAAACAACCAGCATCAAAACAGCTATGGGTCATTCTTTGTTGCTGCATTCATACACTTGGGAAATTTTTTTCCATGGTAGATGACAATATTTAGTAACCTGTAAGATACATGTTAGCTCTACAAATAGTTAAAACTACTTCTAGTAGAATATATTAACCCATATATTCAATCTGATTCTCTATAAAAGGTTTAGGGCCAAAGAGAATGATGTAAGAAAATGATGGTTAACTTTTCAATGATTTACATTAGACTAAACCATAACAAGATAACTCTGAATTCAGAGAACAGAATATTAAAATATGCATTATGCTATATGCCCATGTAGAACAACAAATATTAGCCCTAATTACCTGGGGGTGGGAGGGAAGGAATCTTATCCTTATTCATCCAGATATAAATTGAACACCAATAAAAAATAAATTTAAAAATATAGATAAAGAAAAAGCAAACTCAATAGAAAGGTGACAATCGCCAAACACAATCAACCTGTATTAGGTCACTTTTTTTTAAAGTAATCTCTACAACCAACAAGGGGTTCAAATTCACAACCCTGAGATCAAGAATAGCATGCTCTACCGACTGAGCCAGCCAGGTAACATTGTGTCAGATCTCTTCTTACCAATAAAGTTTTTTTTTCCTATTCTCCAAAATAGGATCAACACTTCTATGCCACATTCAACTTTTCTTATTTCTGTCACTAACATTATAATTCATTTATTTTTTTGTATATTTATTGAATAAATATGTATTAAGCACCTACCTTATACCAAGAACTATGCCAGAAGATGGGACTATAGTGGAAAAGAGAATAAAAAACACATAGTGTCACTGTTCTAATGCCTGACTAACAGACCTTGGCCCACTGTTGATGAAATAATCCAAACCAGTCCCACCATCCTCTGCCACCTCTAAAAAACTAACCTTTGACAATGACCAAACTTTTGCCAATGCAGTAATAATTCCAGATAGCTACTAGGTTTATGGAAATTGCCTAAAAATACAATCAGTGGCTAATTAATGTTATGATATTGGAAACAATGTACAATTATCCCTTTAAAATAAGTGAAACATTTTTCATTTATGTTGCATTTTCTATTGTCTTGTTTATAAACACATATATGTACCAATTATGAAACTTGCCTTCCATCTCCCCACTACTTAGGATTTTAAGAGGACCATAATTTTCTTATTTACTTCATTAGTACTTCTAATCATCATGACTCAGAGACTACAATTCCTAAAAAACAGAAGCTGGCAAGAAAATGGTATGTTCATGGGTGCCTGGGTAGCTCATTCGGTTAAGCATATCTACCTTCAGCTCAAGTCATGATCCTGGGGTCCTGGGATCAAGACCTATATTGGGCTCCATGTTCAGTGAAGGATCTGCTTCTCTTCTTGTCCCTCCTCCCTACTCGTGTGCCCTCTCTCTCTCTCTCTCTCAAATAAATAAATAAAATATTTAAAATAAAAAGAATAGTATTTTCAGTAAGACCACATTATATCTTAGTCAATACGTCTCACAATCAAAATTTGGTCAGTTAGATATTTCCACATCTTAAGTGAATGTAGTAAGTCAAAGTATGCTAATACTACTGCAAAGACAACTAGAAAAATCTAATAAATTAAAATTCCAAAGAGAGAACATTTCTTAGATGAGCTTACAATCACCTATGGGCATTTACCAATGCTGAGAGTGGGTTGAGGATCAGGTTTAGCTCAAGCAAAATGTCTCTGCTGGAGGTAAAAGAAAATTATCAAGACTGTAGTGACCATGTTGAGGTGGAATAATAAATTCCAACCTCAAATGCACTGTTTCTTCCAAAAGACATCTGCTGAGTTTTGGAGCTATGTTTGAGGCCAAAGAGATAGGAATAAAACTTTAAAAGATAATAGTGATACAGTCTCACAGTACAGATGAAACAAAAATGTGTTGAGAAAAGCCTCAACAAAAGCCAGTCTCCTCCTCAAGGCATTTGCCATATTTTGAAGTGGCAAAGGGCTGGATTTTGGAGTCTGGGTCTGGGAAAATCAGAAAGACACAACTAAGCCAGTTGAACAGATTGAAGTTTGTAGAATGTAGACAGTTTGAAGAATGTAGACATAAATACTTTAAAAACACTTAATCAAAACCTTAGAAAGTTCTGTGAAGAACATGAGATAAAGAGAAGTAAACTGAACTTTACTAAAACTTTAACTCTCTTAACTCCAGTTCAATCCTTAATGGGCTTGAAGTGATTAATCCTAAATCCTAAATGCCTAAAAGAGGAAAATGAGAACACTCTGGTGGATAATAAACTCATCCTGAGACTTATAATTCTTTTACACATCACAATGCCTGTTTTATAATTAAAATAAAGCAAGAAAATATGACCAATTATGAAAAGAAAAATAATCAACAGGAGTAGATCCTATGATCATTCAGACTAACAATTTTAAAATAATTCACTGATATATATTTTTCTAAGTAGAGGGACTCAACTTTTAGTTTCCAAATCATGTAAGAAATTTGGAGGTCATTACTCCCATTCACACAACAAAGAAAAAAGCCAAATGAATTGATAATCAACAACCTTCTTAGATACATTGGATATTCGAAATCATGGGGCAAACTACTGCCCAATAATCGGAGAGGCAAACTGACGAATACAGATCATCACAATTTACTGGAGCAGAAATGACCATAGAAACTAATACTGGGGTAGGAAAACCTAAATTATAATTTAAAAGTTGCTGGAGGGCAGCCCGGTGGCTCAGCGGTTTAGCGCCACCTTCGGCCCAGGGTGTGATCCTGGAGACCTGGGATCTAGTCCCATGTCAGGCTCCCTGCATGGAGCCTGCTTCTCCCTCTCCCTGTGTCTCTGCCTCTCTTTCTCTCTCTGTCTCTGTCCCTCATGAATAAATAAATAAAATCTTTTTTAAAAATAAATAAATAAAAATAAAATAAATAAAAATAAAAGTTGCTGGATAATTAATGTGAACAAGTCAAGTTTAAAAACTCTAGGGAGATTCAGTCTTAGGGAGGCCCCATACTTCTGTGAGTTCTACTTCCAGAAATCCTACCAGATTCTCACAAGTAGATTGGAGAATAATATCCACATGTTTCAGGTAAGGGAAAAGGACATGTAGCCATTGTATTGATTGTATCAATAGGTCATTTGACAAAATCCAACAAACATTCATGGTAAAAAAATTATAATAATTTTAAAAAAGGAAGAAAAACACAACTCTCAGTAAACTAGGAATAGAAAGAACAGTAAACTAGGAATAGAAAGACCTTCCTCAACTTGATAAAAAAAAAATCTATAAAACGCATTTGACTGATATCATATTTAATAGTGAGAAACTCAAATCTTTCCCACTAACATCAGAAACAGGGCAAAGATGTCTCCTCTCACAGCCCCTTTCAATGATGTACTGGAAGTACTAGCTAATGTAAGAAGACAAGAAAAGGTAGTAAAAGACACAGATTGAAAAAGAGGAAATGAAATGGTCTTTTTCAGATGACAGGATTATCATGTAGAATATTCAAAAGAATCAGCCAAAAAAATTCCTGGAACAAATAAATGATTATAGTATTGTTGCAGGAGACAAGATCAATAAACAAGCCAGTCAATTTCCTATACACAAGTAATGAGTTTGAAATTGATACAATTAATAATACAATATTATTTACATTAGCAGCTCCCAAAAAGAAATACTTAGGTATAAATCTAACAAACTGTTTATAAGATATATATGAGGAAAACTATAAAACTCTAATGAAAGAATTCAAAGAACTATGTAAATGTAAGGATATCCCATGTTCACAGATAGGAAGACTCAATATTGTCATGATACCAGTTCTCCCAACATAATCTATAGATCAATGTAATTCAAATAAAAATAATACTGAGTTATTTTGCAGATAATGACAAACTAATTCTGCAGTCTATATAGAAAGATCTGAAGGAAAACACACACACAGATTTATGATAAATCTATTATTATCAAGATTGTTATTTTAAAAAACTGTTATCAAGTGTGGTATTAGTGAAAAAAATCAACAAATAAATCAATTGAACAGAACAAAAAGTTCAGAAATAGACTCACATAAATATAGTTAAGTGATTTTTAACAAAGGAGCAAAGACAATACAGTGGAAAAAAATACAGTGTTTTTTTTTTTTAAACTTTTATTTATTTATGATAGGCACACAGTGAGAGAGAGAGAGAGAGAGAGAGAGAGAGGCAGAGACACAGGCAGAGGAAGAAGCAGGCTGCATGCACTGGGAGCCTGACGTGGGATTCGATCCTGGGTCTCCAGGATCGCGCCCTGGGCCAAAGGCAGGCGCCAAACCGCTGTGCTACCCAGGGATCCCAATACAGTGGTTTTTATAACAACTGGCACTGGAACAACTGGACAGCCACTTGCAAAAAGAAAGTATCTAGACACAAACATTACACACTTCACAAAAATTAACTCAAAATGAGTCATAGACCTAAATATAAAATACAAAACTATAAAACTTCAAGAAGACAACATAGGAGAAATCTAGATGACCTTGGATATAGTAATGACTTTTTAGAAAACTCCGAAGGCACAATCCATGAAAGAAAGAATTGATAAGCTAGACTTTATTAAAAAATAAAATTTTCTGTTCTGCAAAAGTCACGGTCAAAAGAATGAAAAGACAAGAAACAGACTAGGAAAATATTTACAAAAGACATATCTGATAAATGACTGTTATTTAAAATATATAAAGAATTCTTAAAACAACAATTAGAAAACAAAATGATCTTTAAAAATGGGCCAATGACCTTAATAGACACTTCACTAAATAAGATATACAGATGGCGAATAAACATAAAAAGATGCACCACATCATATATCATCTGGAAAATACAAATTTAAAATGAAATACCACAGCACACTTATTACAATGACCAAAATCTAAAATACTGACACCACCAAATGCTAGCAAGAATCTGGAGCAACAGGAGGTGCCTGGGTGGCTCAGGTAGTTAAGTCTGTGGTTACATGTAGGATCATGATCCCAGGGTCCTGAGATTATGCCTTGTATCAGACTCCCTGCTGGGTGAGAAGTCTGCTTCTCCCTCTCCCTCTGCCCCTGCCCACCCTCGCTTGTTCTCTCTCTCAATCTCTTTCTCTCTCTCTCTCTCTCTCTCTCAAATAAATAAATAAAATCTTAAGAAAAAAAGAATGTGGAGCAACAAAAACTTTTAATCATTGCTGATAGGAATGCAAAATGGTAGAGCCACTTTGGAAGACAGCTAGCGCAATTCCTTATAAAACTAAACATACTCAGTATGATTCAGCAATTGCACTCCTTGTTATGTACCCAAAGGAACTGGAAGCTTTTATCTACACAAAAACCTACACAGAAATGTTTGCTGCAGCTTTATTCATAACTGCCAAAACTTCGAAATAACCAAGATGTGTTTCAGTGGGTGAATGAGTAAACTATGGTATATCCAGACAATGGAATATTATTAGGATTATTAAAATATTAATATTAATTATTAGGAGTATTGACTAATAAGTTTTGTGATTATTAAGATTATTAAGAATATTATTAACTAAAATGGCATAAGCTACCAAGACATGAAAAGACATAAAGGAACCTTATCTGAAAAGATCACATACATATGATATGAATTATATGACATTCCAGAAAAGGCAAGACACTGAAAAGATCAGTGATTGTTAGGGGTAAAAGGGAATAAAGGGCTGAAAAGACAGAGCACAGGGAATTTTTAGTGCAGTAAAACTGCTCTGTACAGTGATATTATAGTGGATACATGTTATTATTAATTTGTACAAATCCATACAACAAGAGTGAAGCCTAGTGCAAATTATGGACACTGTGATAATGATGAGTTAATGTAGGCTCATTAATTATAATAAATATACTTCTCTGGTAGAGGGTGTTGATAATGGGGAGGCTCTGTATGTACAAGGGTACAAGGCAAACAGGAACTCTCTGTACTTTTCCCTCAATTTTTGCTGTGAACCTATTTACTTTAAAAAAAATAGTATCTAGCAAAAAGAAATAAAAACTTACATATAGAAAAGCAGCAATAAAAATAACATGGCGCTTCTCTTCAGAAACCATAAAAGCAAGCAGTAAGTGAACTGAAATATTTATGTGTTGAAAGCAAAAACCACTAACCCAAAATTCTGTATTCAATGAAATTATTCTTCAAAAGTGAAGGAGTAAAAGGAGTTTCTCAGACAAACAAAAATGTAAGGAATCTGTCACCAATGGATCTGCCTTCCAAGAAATGCTAAAAGAAATTTTTCAGGGAAGCCCTGGTGGCTCAGTGGTTTAGCGCCACCTTCGGCCCAGAGCATGATCCTGGAGACCCAGCCAGGATGGAGTACCATGTCGAGCTCCCTGCCTGGAGCCTGCTTCTCCCTCTGCCTGTGTCTCTGCCTCTCCCTCTCTCTCTGTGTGTCTCTCATGAATAAATAAATAAAATATTTTTTTAAAAAAAGAGATTTTTCAGAAAGGAAAAGGATACAGATCAGAAATTTTAATGTACATAAACAAATGAAGAGCATTAGAGAAGCAATAAGTAAAACAAACGAAATTTTTTTTCCTATTCTTAATTGATCAACCAGATAAGAGCTTGTTTCAAATAATAAAAGCAACAGTGTATTCAGTGATTATGCTTTATGGATAAGTGAAATAAATGAAAATGATATAAGATACTGGAGGGAGGAACTGGGAATGCTCTTTTATAAAGCATTTGCACTCCCCATGAAATGGTATAGTGTTATTGAGAAGACTTTGATTAGTATAAACATATACAGCAAATTCAAGGACAACCACTTAAATTTTTTTTTAAAGTGAGGAATAGAAAGAAAAAGAAGGATAATTTATATACTGAAAAAGAAAAACCAGAATAGAACCACTCAAGATGCTCAATTAAAACTACAGAAGTCAGAAAAATAATGGAATACAAAAGAAACAAAGAAAGGACAATAAATAGAAAACACTAATAAATATGAAAGCTATCAAAACAACTGAATAATCACGTTAAATGTCTAGCATTTAAAACGTCAATTAAAAAATGGACCATTAGATTGAATTTGAAACACAGACAAACTTTGTTATCTGTAAGAAACCCAGTTTTAGTGTAAAGACACAGATAGATTAAAAGTAAAGGGATGAAGAAAATATACCATGCTATACTTAATCGAAAGAAAAATAGTTATGTTAATGTTTGGAAAAGCAGAATTCAGAGCAAGAAAAAATATAAGGGGTAAGAAGAGACATTAAATAATGATAAAGGGATCAATTCTCCAAGAAGACATAGCCATCCTTAACGTTTGTGCATCTAACAACAGAGCATCAAAACACGTGAAGCAAAAACTGAAAGAACTCCAAGGAGAAATAGATGAATCAACTATTATAGTTGAGGATTTCAACACCTCTCCATTACTAGTTAACAGATCCAGGAGGCAGAAAATCAGTAAGAAAGAACATAGTTGAATTGACCAGCATCAGCAATCAAATGGATCAAATTGCCACCTATTGAATACATAATCCAACAACAGCAGAATATACATTTATCTCAAACTCACTTGGACATTTACCAAGATAAACCTCACTATGGGCCATAAAATACATTTTAACAAATTTCAAAGAATATAAACCATACAAAATATACCATCAGACCACATTGGAATTAAATTAAAAATCAATAACAGTAAGATAGTGGGAAAACCCAAAATACCAGAATATCAAACACACTTCTAAATAACATGTGGGTATGGGGAAAAACTGAGAGCTTTTTCTCAAAGGTCATGACAGAGATGCCCAGTTTCACCACTGTTGTTCAGCATAGTACTAGAAATCCTAGCCTCAGCAATCAGACAACAAAATGAAATAAAAGCATTCAAATTGTCAAAGAAGAAGTCAAACTACCACTCTTCACAGATGACATGATACTTTTTGTGGAAAACCCAAAGGATTCCACCCCAAAATTGTTAGAACTCATACAGCAATTGAGCAATGTGGCAAGATAGAAAATCAATGCACAGAAATCATGCGCGTTTCTATACATTAACAATGAGACAGAAGAAAGAGAAACTAAGGAATCAATTCCACTTACAATTGCACCAAATCTATGAGATACCTAGGAATAAACCTAACCAAAGAGATAAAGCATCTGTACTCTTAAACACTACAGAACACTTATGAAAGAAATTGAGGAAGACACAAAGAAATGAAAAAAAAAAAAACATTCCATGCTCATGGATTGGAAGGATAAATATCGTTAAATGTCTATGCTACCCAGAGCGATCTAACATTCAATGCAATCCCTATCAAAATACCATTGACATTTTTCACAGAGCTGGAATAAATAATCCTAAAATTTGTATGGAATAAGAAAAGATCCTGAATAGACAGAGGAATGTTGAAAAAGCAAAGCAAAGGCGGTGGCATCACAATGCCTGACTTTAAGTTATATTACAAAGCTGTAATTTTCAAGACAGTGTGGTACTGGCACAACAGACACATAGATCAATGGAACAGAATAGAGAACCCAGAAATGGACCTTCAACTCTATGGTCAACTCAGCTTCAACAAAGCAGGAAATAATACCTACAGAAAAAAGACAGTCTCTTCAAGAATTGGTGTTGGGAAAATTGGACAGCCACATGTAGAAGAATGAAACTAGACTATTTCCTCACACCATACAGAAAAATAGGTTCAAAATGGATGAAAGGTCTAAATGTGAGAAAGGAATCCATCAAAATCCTAGAGAACACAGGCAGCAACCTCTTTGACTTTGGCCACAAAGTCTCCAAAGGCAAGGGAAACAAAAGTAAAAATGAAGTATTAGGATTTCATCAAGATAAAAAGATTCTGCACAGCAAAGGAAGCAGTCAACAAAACTAAAAGACAACCTACAGAATGGGAGAAGATATTTGCAAATGAGATAAAGGGCTAGTATCCAAGATCTATGAAGAACTTAATCAAACTCAACACCCAAAGAACAAATAGCCCAATCAGGAAATGGGCAGAAGACATAAACAGACATTTCTCCAAAGAAGTCATACAAATAGCCAACAAACACATGAAAAAAATGCTCCACATCACTTGCCATCAGAGAAATACAAATCAAAACCACAATGAGATATCACCTCAGACCAGTAGTCAGAATGGCTAAAATTAACAAGACAGAAAACAATAAATCTTGGCAAGGATATTGCATTCCCACTACTCATGGGAATGTAAGCTGGTACAGCCTCTTTGGAACAGTATGGAGGTTCCTCAAGAAGTTAAAAATAGAGCTATCCGGGATCCCTGGGTGGCGCAGCGGTTTGGCACCTGCCTTTGGCCCGGGGCGCAATCCTGGAGACTCGGGATCGAATCCCACATCGGGCTCCCGGTGCATGGAGCCTGCTTCTCCCTCTGCCTGTGTCTCTGCCTCTCTCTCTCTCTGTAACTATCATAAATAAATAAAAATTAAAAAAAAAAAAAATAGAGCTATCCTATGACCCAGCAATTACACTACTGGGTAATTATCCCCAAAGATACAAATGTAGTGATCTGAAGATGCACCTGCACCCCAATATTCATAGCACCAATGTCCATAATAGCCCAACTTTAGAAAGAGTCAAGATGTCCATCAACAGATGAATGGATAAAGAAGATGTGGTATGAATATACAATGGAATATTACTCAGCCTTCAGAAATAATGAATACTTAACCAATAATGAATACTTAACCATTTACATCAACATGGGTGGAACTGGAGGGTATTATACTGGATGAAATAAGTCAATCAGAGAAAGATAATTATCATATGGTTTCACTCATATGTGGAATATACGGAACAGACCAGAGGATCATAGGGTAAGGGAGGGAAAATTGAATAAGAAGTCATCAGAGAGGGAGAAAAAACATGAGAGATTCTTAACTTTAAGAAACAAACTGAATGCTGCTGGAGGGGAGGCAGATGGAAAGATGGGGTAATCGGGTAATGGGGATTAAGTAGGGCACATGATGTGTTGAGCAATGAATATTATACACAACTGATAGATTATTGAACACTACATCTGAAACTAATAATGTATAGTACATGTTGCCTAACTGAATTTAAATAATAATAAATAAATAAATAAATAAATAACACTTGAGACAAAGACATCTCAAGAGGAATTTAAATATAATTTAACTAAATGAAAATGAAAGTACAACCATCAAAATTTTCAGCATTCAGATAAAGCAGTGCTTGGAGGGAAATATACAATATCAAATGCATATATTAGAAAAGCAGAAATATTTAAAACTAATAATCCAAATTGACACCTTAGTAAAGAAGAGTGCCATAAACCTAAACCAAGTAGAAGAAAGAAAATGTTAAAAATTAGAGCAGAAGCCCATGAAATTGAAAAGAAGAAAACAATAGAGATTATCAATGACTACAAGTGCTGGTTCTTCAAAAAGATCAATAAAAGTAAAATCTTCTAACTATCCTAATAAAAGAGAACACAAAAAATTACTAATACCAGATATGAAAGAGAGGGCAACACTAATAATTTTAACATAGATGTTAAAAAATAATAAATAATATAAGCAACAGTATGCCCATAAGTTTAATAACTTAGATGAAAAGCACAATCTGTTAAAGCTTACTCAAGAAGATGATGTCCCAACAATTCATTTTTGCCTTTGATTCTCTTGCCTTTGGAGACGTGTTGAGCAAGAAGTTGCTGTGGCCAAAGTCAAAGAGGTTGCTGCCCATGCTCTCCTCCAGGACTTTGATGGATTCCTGTCTCACATTTAGCTTTCTAAATTCTACCCCTAAGCTAATAACATGTTAACTACATTGAATTTAAACAAAAAAAAAAAATTTTTTAAGCAAACAAAGGAAAATATAGAAATCTGAAGGCCTACATCTGAAAGCCTATTTAATTTTTAAATAAATTAAAATTGAATAAATTTCCAGAAGAAACACAATAGAATCAGATGATTTCACTGATGAATTCTATCATACATTTAAGGAAAAAAAATACACTAGTTCTCCACAATCTCTTTCAGATTTTAGAAGCAGAAAATACTTTCTAACTCAATCTAAGAGACCAGCATTACCCTAATACTAAAATCAGATAAAGACATTACAAGAAAGGAAAACTACAGGCCAATAGAAGGGGGACTTAAGAGAATTCCATGATCCATTTTGTGTAAACCTAATATTGTTCTCAAAATTGAAGCCCATTCATTTTAAAAAGTATAAATTCAGTATAAGGTAATCTCTGTTATGAAATTGCCACATACTAATTATGGAGTTTATATTACTTATAAAACTTGTCAATAAATCATTTACACACTATACATGTAGCTTTTCACATCTACGTGGCTATTTTTTCTCCTTAAGTAAATTTCACATATTTAAATGCCAAGTCAAGGAATTAATATAGCATATACTATCTAATAGCTCTGAGGCTTTGGGTAATAAATATTACAAAAGGCAGTTATTAGTTATTTCTCTGTTATTACTGATTCAAAGTGAATAACATCATTTCTTACAAAACTTGAAAAGCCATCTATATTTTTCCAATAACTAGGTCTTTAAACAAATACTCAAACATATTGATCAACTCACACGCAGAACTAAAGTTCTTCCAGTGTATATTTCTGACAAATATAAAAATTTAGAGGAATCATGGAAACTAGAGGGAGTTTCTTATATTCTGTAAATTTTTTTGGTTTTATTTAAATGTCAAATTTACAGAAAATTTCCAGTACAGTACAAAGATCCTTTTTCCTGCAACAAATTGAGAGTAAGTTTCCAACTAGATGTCACAACCTCAAAACAGTGTATACTTCATATAAACAAGGACTTTCACCTTCACAATCACCATACAACTACAAAAAATCAAGAGTTGATTGATCTAACACTAACATCTATCTAATCCTCAAAACCATTCAAGCTTCACCAACTGTCCCAATAATGTTCTTTATGACAAAATATCTAGTTCAGAATTGTTTTATTTTGAAAATGTCTTTTTTGTAATGTCTCTTTAGTCTATTAGGCTGGAAGAGTTTTTCAATCTTTCTTTTGACTTTTATGACTGTGACACTTGAGAAGATCCCAGGCTGGTTGTTTTGTAGGCCATTCTTTAATTTGGACTTGCTGGAACTGTCCTTATGATTAGATGCTGATAGTATACCTTTGGCAACAATATCACAATGCTTTTCTCCTTCCATCTTATCAGATGGTGCTTGATTTTCATTTATCCTAAGACTGATAATGCTCACTTTGATCACTTCATTAAGGGGTTCTGGCCAGGCTTTTTCATTGTAACACTAAGATTTTTCTTTTTGTAATGAATTTTGTGTGAATGTGCCTTGAAACTATGTAAAATCTCCATCTTTATTAAACTTTCGATCTATTTGCTTATATCAGTATAGGCTCATGGTTTTCTATTCTATTCAGAGGCCACTGATTACTATCATTACTTTTAATCAACTTTATGAAGATGTAATTCACATATAATAAAACGTAGCCATTTAAAATGAATGGGTTGACAGGTTTTTAATAATTTGCAATCCCATGGTACACCAGGGTGGCTCAGTTGGTTAAGTGTCCAACTCTTGATTTCAGCTCAGGTCATGATTTTAGGGTTGTGGGATTGAGCCCATGTTGGGCTCCACATTCAGTGGGGAGTCTGCTTGGGATTCTCTCTCTCTCTCCCTTATCCTTTGCCCCTCCTTCTGCTCTCTCTCTTCTCAAATAAATAAATAATTTTTTTTAAAAAATTGTGCACCCATGTAACTACCATGACAATCATGACAGAAAATTTTCATCACCTCAAAATATTTCCTAGTATCCCATCTACAGTCAGCCTAGCCCCATTTAACAATTGATCTCTTTCTTGTCAAAAGACAATAAGTTTGTCTCTTCTAGAATGTTACATAAGTAGAATCATACATTATGTACTCTTTTATGTCTAACTTCTTTCTCTCAGCATAATGCTTCTGAGATTTATCCAGGTTGTTGCATGTGTCAGTTGCTCATTCCTTTTTATTGCTGAGTAGCATTTGAGGATATGGGTATACCACAATTTATTCTCCAGTAGATGGCCAACTACAAGGCTATTTAGGGGCTATTTTGAATTAAAATGCTATGAACAAGCCTATATATGCATCTGTTTTATTTGATAAATGCTTGCTAAACTTGGAAGAAGTGAATAATTGAAATGGCTAAAAAACAGTGTGAATGTACTTAATGCCACCGAATGGTATACCTAAAAATGATTAAAATGGTAAATATTATGTTAAATATATTTCATCACAAAAAATAGAGAAAAATACATGCATTGATTCAATATTCAAGATCCTAAATATCTATATATACATTTAAATGATTTCACATCATGTAAAAGCGTTTAATCATACTGAAAGTAAAAAAAGCCACTTCTTTTCACTTAGTTTTGCCTGAAACCCTTGGTTTTAAATCTATGACATCAATGTATTTCAGTTTTCATCAGATAACATAGCTTCTGCTAAAAATCCTCCAAACGTCTTAAAAAGCAACAAACCATTTTATGAAGTTATTATCCCAACACTCCGGACTATTCTATTTTAAGCCATGGATTTTTCACACATGATGTTTCTTAAATAAACACCTGTGTTGTAAAAACATTTTGTTTGAGCTTTCTTAAAGTGATGATTCAATTGTTCATTTGTAGACTCCTAAAGCCTTTTTCACAAAGAAAATTCATCATTTTCAAAAGAAAAGGTCACTCTATGAAATAGTCATGGTTCTGACTAAATAAAGATCTATAAAGATATTACACCTTTTATTTACTGCAATTATATTGAGAGCTATCTCTCACAGAAAGCAAACAGAAGGTATTATCCCCTTCCCAGGATACCATTAAGTTTTTATCAAGAAACAATTATATTTTACACAGCTTCATTTATCACTGCTAAAGGTTACAATGGCCAAATAAAACTAATGATAATAACTGCATTTGTAGGTTTTCAGTCTCCAAAGAGTTACCACATACATTGCTTCTTTTGATGAGGACAGTCTTGTGACAATGTTGGTGGCTTTTATTCACATATTTTATAGATACCAGAGGTTTACGGAATTCCAGCTGATTACTTATGATTTCACACTAAAAGACCTCCATCTTAAACCAAGATTCTTTGCATCATCCCCACACAGTCTTTCTTAGCTATTGTGACAGGCAACTTTTAGCCCCAGCTCATTATTAGCAATAAAGAAGGCTGGCAGAAAAAGTGTATGGAATGGAGAAACCACCTCAAAGAATACATTTTACTGGTGGCCATTGACACACTTTTTGCACATTATAAGAAGGCCACAAAGTCTTCTATAGTTACCTGCCACTTCTGCACACATCATCCCACTTGATTCTTACAACATCCCTGTGAGGTGGCAGATAGGACAAATGTTAACATACCCATTTATTTGGTAAATGGAGAAGTCAAAGCTGGGGAAAGCCAAGGCACTTCCCAAAACTCACACAGTCTAGTGTGTTGCATAGCTGAGCTGGGATATGCTCACGAAGTCTAGGTTTTCTCAATCCAACCCTGAGTTATTTTACTTCAATAATGTAGAAGATAAAAAGAGCATACTTTATTACCAACGTTATCTAAAATGTTTCTGCCTAATGATAAGATCCCATATTTAGTGAATATTTCCAATCTCAAGGTTTTGAACTTTACTTCTGAAAAACATATTTTTGGGGAGAAAAATATTCCCAAGGAGTTCTGCTTATTTTAAGATATTCAGCTGAATTCAGGAAATCCTTCATCTTCACTGCAGACATCTATAATGCCTAAGCTCTCAAGCCAGTTATAAGTAAAAGAACTTGGTGTTTTTCTCTTTTTTTCTAAAGGATAAAAATGAAGAGTTTTCTCCTGAGAAAAGTGAGAAGCTGAAATATTTTCAGCCAAAAGGAATGCTATTAAAAGGTAAGCTATGTGCAACAGAGTTCTGAGATACCATTCTACATAGCTAGAGATTGAATTCCCCCCTCAGTAATTATATAAATCATGTTTATGAGATGCTGCTTTTTCACTAAATGAATAAATCATAGTTGCTAAGTGCTGAGTATACCCATGTTCCATGTACAAGTCCTGTGCTCCCTGTTGGAATCTTGTTCTCTTGAACCACACATTGCAGCCTCTCGCTGCCAAGTATTTTTATGTCTTCAATAAACTAAACTGAACCAAGCTATTATTACTGAATTGCAAACTATCAGAAGCCAAACGTAGCTGTTGGGGTATCACCATGGGAAATAAAAAATTATTATGTTCATTTTGTGCATAACCTAGACAGTTGCATTTGCAAGCAATCAGCATTTGCAAGAGCTGTTTCCGATCTGGAGAGGTTGCACAGGAGGCCTCATCACAGTTTCTATACCTGCTCTGGATTCCTAAACTACATGCCACATGATTCACTGTGCAGGAATTAAAGAATCAAAGCCATTTTCCAGGCTGCAACCATAGTTGCTTCAATTGTTTCATATAATCTGTACTTCATGCACACAAAAATGGGCCCTACTTAGAAACAATAATAATAATGAAATAAAGCAATAGAGAATGGACAAGAGCAGCATAGATGGATTGCATGAGTGAAAAGCAACAATGGATTTCATGCTATAAGCATTCCATCACCAAAGAGACCATAAAAGAAATACAATTTCCAGAGAAACATTGACTTAAAAACATTTTGCTAAAGAGAAAGAAAAAAATTGTTTTTCCCAACACAATATCTATTGAACAAATAATATAACTATTATCTAATTATCTCCATATCCATTAAGTGGAATCAGAAGTAGACATAAAGGCTAGACCAGATTAGAGTAGTTATCTACTTAATTATTGAAGTTTCTCTTAGCCAAAGAGCTAAATCATAGATAAGCTAAGCTATATCAAAGCTATAACTAAGTAATCCAATATAACACAAGATTTCCAATCCTTGTAAAAGTGTTCCAGAAGGTAACAACACAAAATCTGGAGGCTTCCTCAAAATTTAGCTTACTCTTTAGTGAGAAAATAAAACTAATCTTTTTATTAACTATTTAAAGAAATAAGAGCATTAATCTCCCTCCAAGATATATCCTAAATTATACAAGAATAATACACTACCTTAGTGAATCTTTCTATTGCTTCCGTGACCAAATTCTTCTGCTTCAAAAAAGCAATAAACTCAAGCAATAAATTTTTTCCAAATACAAAATGGTTTGTATTCAAGCCTACTGACCCTGTTATTAGAACAATCTGAATCTATCATTTTACAATATTAGATTCTCTCCAAGGGTCTTGTTCAAAATGACTAACCAAAAGTTAACAAATCTAAAGGAACAGGAAATTTTACTTTCCTTTTATTAGGAAGATAAACAATATTCTAACAAGAAAACAGACAACCACAAAATGGAAAATTGAGTGTCTAGTTCATATCCAAAGAATACTGGCATTTTCTTTTCTGGCTCATGCATTTATACAGAGCCCATAGAGGTATTCCCAAATGGTTTCAGAATGACAATTCATTCCTCATCTTTGGTAGGCCAAATAAAAACACTTCAAACATGTCCACATCTGAATCCCTAGAACCCAGAAATATATTATCTTACAAAGGAAAATGGAATTAAGTCTGCAGATGGAATTAAAGTTGCTAATCAGCCGATCTTAAAGAGGAAGAGTGTCCCACATTGTCCAAGTGGCCCAATGTGGTCACATGGGTCCTTGAATGCGAACAAGGAGGTAAAAGAATTGGTCAATGATCCAGTATGGGAAGAACTAGACCAGATGCTGCTGGCTTTGAAGATGGGGGAAAAGAGCCATGAGACAAGGAATACGGATGGCCTTTAGAAACTGGAAAAGATAAGGAAATGGATTCTCCCCCAGAAGCCTCTAAAGGCTGTGTTCTAAAGGAACACAGGCATATTAATACCTTGATCTTATCCCAGTGAGACCTGTGTCAGACTTCTGACCTATAGAACTTTGCACCTTTTTAAGCCATTAAGTTTGTAGTGATTTGTTACAGTAGCAAATAGGAAGACACACCAACCAAATTAAGGTATTTTGAAAATTTCCTTCTTTAAACTGCTACAATACTTTAATACTGTATACCAAAAAAAATACCTTTAAGTTATCCTGTGCAATATTGTTTTCTTATTGTTTTATTAGCATTCCAAGTGGTTTGAAAACTTAACAAGAACTGGACATTATTACCTCAATTTTTTTGTTCTCTTTTCACTTAACACAACATTGGTTCTGTACTGAATCTTCTAAGATGTTTACTGATTGCCTGGGTTGTTAAAACTAAATCTAGAGTTTCCTCAAAAAATTTTAATAAAGAACTACCACATGACCCAGTCATCCTACTTCTGGGTATACATATCTAAAGAAATTGAAATCAGGATCTCTAAAAGGTATCTGTACTCTCACGTTTATGATAGCATTACTGACAATTGTCAAGATCCAGAAACAACCTGTCTGTCAATGGATGAATGGATAAAGAAAATGTGGTATACAATATAATATTAGTCAGCCTTAAAACAGAAGAAAATCTCACCATTTGTGAAAAAATGGACAAGCCTGGAGGACATTATGCTAAATGAAAAAAGCTAGTCAAATAAAAACAAATACTGCTCAATTCCACTAACATGGGATATCTAAAATAGTCAAACTCATAGAAGCCATCTAGAATGATGGTTGCCAACGCCTGGAGGGAGGAGGAAATAGGGAACTATTAGTCCTAGGGTACAAAGTTTCAGTTATACAAGATGAATAGTTCCTAGAGATCTACTACACAGCATAGAACTATTGCAAACAATACTGTATTGTATACTTAATATTTTGCTAAGAGGGTAGATCTTATGTTGTGTTCTTACAAAAAATAATAATAAATAGAGCAGAAGGAAACTTTCAAACTGATGATATTTTTATAGTATACATGGTGGTGATGGTTTCGTATATATGCTTATCTCTAAACTCATCAACTTGTATATTAAATATGTAAAGTTTTCTGTATGTCAATCATGCCTCAGTGGTTTTTAAAAACTGTTTTAAAAAAAACTAAATTTGTGAGTCTAAAGAGGCTCATTAGTATGAATAAATCCAAGTATCTCTCAACTTTTTCCAAAATCACTGATAGACCTCACAAACACTGAGGACTATAACAGGAGAAATGAGAAGCTGAAGTGCAAAAACTTAAAGAGATGGATACTTTCTCAAAAGCAAATCCAAAACTGAACAAGAAAAGCTGACTACTTTATACCCTAGAAGATGAACATTCATTCCTTCTATATTTCTTTTTTTTTTAAAGATTTAATTTATTTATTCATGAGAGACACACACACAGAGAGAGAGAGAGGCACAGACACAGGCAGAGAGCTCTATGCAGGGAGCCTGACGTGGGACTTGATCCCAGATCTCCAGGACCACACCCTGGGCTGAAGGCAGCACTAAACCACTGAGCCACCCGGGCTGCCCCTCCCCCTCTATATTTCTATATCCAGCTTCCTTCCTCTTGTGTTATTCTGAATGTTGTTCACTAATATTTCTTGCCCAACAGACTGATTCTTGTCAATCATCAGTTCATGGTTCAACATCTAAGTTTGCAAAAATCTAAGTTCACATTTGCAAAAGTGCAGCCACATTTGCTCTGTGAATACTGGTCTCTATCTTCAACTGTATCAGCTCAGGTCATGATCTCAGGGTCATGAGAGATTGAGCCCCACGTTGAGCTCTGTGCTGGGCATGGAGCCTCCTTGAGATTCTCTTTCTCCCTCTGCCCTTCTTACCCACTTTCTCACTTTCTGTCTCTCTCCCTCTCCAAAACAAAACAAAACAAAAACCACTTAATTTACAAAAAGAAGCAACAGGCAAGATTTGGCCTCAAAGCCATAGTTTGTCCAACCCCTGGTCCAGGGCCTTGGAGTTCTTTGTTTCATGTGCACATTTAACTGGACAGAATCCAATCCTGGGTTATCACTTATATAAAAAAATGAGTTGGTGAAAGGTAGCTAGGAAAGGTGGTTTACCTGCATGACTACAAAAGAAAAAACTAGCTTGCTGAGCTATAAAAATATTTTCCATACCCCATTCATCCTTTGAGAAATCTTTCTTGAGAGCCCCAGATGAATGGTATCATAGGCTCGACTAATCTTCCACGCATACCACTATTATAGCGCTCAATCATAGACAATCACTTGTCTATTTGTCTAGCTTCCCTACTAAACTATATATAGCTACAGAGCAAAGATTATGACCAATTTACATTTGCCTATTCCTGGATTAAGAGACATGAATAATTTTTAAAGAATGGGCAAATTACCCAAAGTCTGAGAAATAGTGAAACAAAAGCAGAGATATCGATTTGGCATTTTTCTGTCAGTCATTAATTAATTACATAGCCCTATGTTCAAACACCTGATAAATCTCCCCACACAGTCACTTAGAATTGTAAAAATATGCACATTCTCACGTTAACTCCTACTTTTTCCTTTTATGAATGTCATTGCAGACCCTCATTTTTTAACAGTTCTTAACGATTCTTAACTCTGATTTATGCAATCTCAGGGATGTCCCTGCTTAATAAAGCAATTCATGATGTCTTTCAATAGAAAGTATTAAATATTCACGAGTTATTCATCTCCATCTTATCCATGCTGGTTATCAATCACATCAACAGCTCTAGGCCACATGTCTGGTTGCATAAAAACCAGGACACTGCCCAGGGGGCTTGGTTCTCCTCCCTGGAGATTAGAACCTTCTGGTAGAAAATGGTAGGGCTTAACTCACTCATTCATTCAAACTTTGTTGGCCATCTCTTATGTGCTAGGTACTGTGTTAAATGCTAAGGATACACAATGAACAATACAATCACAGCCCTTGTTCTCATGGATTTGCCAATATGATATCTAGAATCTCTACCTACTGAGTGCAATAAAACCTTTTGCACTTCCTGCCACTACTTCTGAAAAAAAAAATTGTCCCAATGGGAATTGATGGTAAAAATCTTCAATGATTCCCTAACATCTCACCACTATGATATTTGTGTTGCCAAAATAAGCATATCATGGCCAAACTGCAGAAGTGGGATAGACCACCACTCCATCTAAATTTTGGTTCAAATGTCAAAACTGATAAGGCCATATATACACCAAGAGGGTATGAAGATAATTATTACTCAAATGAGAAGGCTTTCTAGGGGGAGCAGAGCCCAACAGGTCTGAAAATGATTTGAGAGAATAAAGAGGGATTATTGACTTTGGCTTTTATTGTGATTTGAGGGTGGGGCTATCAGGTCCCAATAGGTGGTAGGGCTTTCCTTGTTTTGAACTTCCAAAAGAGGGAATGCACACACCTTTTCTTATCCAGATGTGGGACAAACTGGAAGGAGGGAGATGTCAGTCTTGAATTCTGTCAGAAGTCAAATGTCAAAAATGAAGTCAGTAGATTTATTACAAATATTCTCATTAGTGTTCTACTAAAGTGACGGCCCAAGTAATAAATAAATCTTCTGACAAGGAAGCTGTTTTAATAAAGCCAATCTACACTGATGGGAGGAAAGAATCTTATATCTCAGCAGTACACCAGTAAGTAATAATTTTGGCAGCCAAAAAAGAAAAGAGTTAGTAGCACTAATAAAGCCTAAGTGAGGGAAAGGTTGGTAATCTAACAAAGGAAAGTGTTCCTGTGTACATGTGTCAAGATGTATGTGGTTCTAAACAAAACAAGGCATACATACACACACACACACACACACACACACACACACACACACAACCAATGTGGACCTAAAAGGATCAGAACAAAACCTATTCCATCTAAGAGGAAGGAAAGTAGAAAATATATTTTAGTTAAGTAACGACAACTCCTGTCTCTAAGATACTGTTATGTGACTGATATTAATGATACTTCCAGTGTTTTAATTCCCAATTATACAACATCAATGGAGTGCCTATTTTGACTATTGAAACTTTAAAATAGATTTGGGTCACACATCCTTGCAGTGTATCTATTGCTCAGCATTATTACTGTATCACTTAGGATGATTTTGACTGTAAGTAACAGTGTACCCAACTAAAACATGATTAAAAAGTAAAATCAAGACTTTTGCTTCAGCCCACATGGAGTAATACATCCCCTTATATAGAATAAAACGTTGCCTAACACAATAAACAAGCACAGGAAGATTCTGAAAGGTGGGGAGAAAATAGTGACCTCAGCCTTGAGAAATGTCATGGTGGTGAATTCTCTGGGTTTCCTTATCATCCTACATTTCCCAGATATGGTGCTACAGAAGCTTCTGATCCAATTGTCAACAAGTACAGACAAAAAGGAGCTCCAAGAAATGCCTGTTTCTCCTAGCCAGAAAGCTGGGAAAAGAGTAACTTAAAATCAGAAAATGTTTTTGGCAATACCAACCCTATTCCAACCACACAACCCCATCTCAAAGTTTAAGAGGGGGGGCAAAGCAGGAAACTAGTTGTTTCTTGTTGGTGGTAGCATGTGGTGATTTAATTCCACATCAGGACAGGGCTGGTGAGGTCCAGTGATAGGCTGAGCCTCCATCTCCACCCACTAGCTAAAAGACTTTATAAGGTGGTTCAAGGCACAGCTAGTTACCATTGGGCTTCAATACCACTCCCATAGCAGCAAGGTCTAGTGGGCCTCCATCTGCACCTGACATCCACAAGTGACCAAGGCCATGCAAATTAAGGTGGGAAGAACTCCATTTTCCTCCTCTTCTGATATCAGAGAGGCTCACCACCACTCAGCATCAATGAAACTGAGTGATATGGTTCAAGGTGAGGTGTTCAACGCCCCCGCCCCCTTTTCCTACCATGGGAGCTAGGCTGCCCAGTGGGAGGCAAGTTGCTGCACTCACTCTACAACAGCAAAGCAATGTAAGTTAGCCCCTGCATCCCCCTCCCCTAGTGACAATGAACCCACCCAGGAGCTGATCATAAGCCTCTACTTACAAGCAATCAGGAGGTGCAAATCAGTCCCCATTTTTACTGGGAAGGTGTCAACAGAGCTGAGATGGTTGCTAAACTTTGAATCTATCCATGTACAATGAGACAATGTGAGTCAGCACTCCAATTTTGTAGAGGTGGTATTATCAGGGCCCAGCAGAGAGCTGAATATACAGCCCACCAGCCTCCTAGTGCTACATTTCAACAAGAGGACTGCTTACTAAACAATGAAGACTAAATAAGATCCACAGTCTCATAATGTAAAGTACACAATGTCCAGGATATAATGAAAAGATCACTCATCATACCAAGAAACAAACATGAATGAGAACAGGCAACAAAAAAAAAACACCATTACCAAGATGAATCTAATATTGGAATTATCTGACAAAGATTTTCAAGCAGTAGTCATAGAAATGCTTCAGCAAACAAGTAACAGTTCTGTTGAAACAAATGAAAAAAGTCAGAAAAATCTCAATAAAAAGCAGAAATTACCAAAAGAACCAAAAGGAATTATAGAACTGAAAATACAGTAACAAAAATAAAAAATTCAGGGTTGCCTGGGTAGCTCAGTTAACTGTCTAGCTCTTGATTTCAGTTCAGATCATGATCTCAGGGTCATGAGATGGAGCCCCACATCAGGCTCTGTGCTCAGGAGAAATTCTGCTTGGGATTCTCCCTCCCTCTCCTTCTGCCTCTCCCCCAATTCATGCACATGAACCCATGCGTGTGCTCTCTCTCTTTCAAATGAATAAACAAATCTTTTTAAAAAATTAAAAATATATGGGTGGGCACCACAGTAGATGGAGATGACAGAGGATAGAATCAATGAAATGTAGTCCAGATCAGGAGAATTTCCCCTATCTAAAAATCATACGGAAAAAGGCTTAAAAAACTTTTTTTAAAGATTTTATTTATTTATTCATGAGAGACACACACACAGAGAATCAAAGACATAGAGGGAGAAACAGGCTCCATGCAGGGAGCCCAATGTGGGACTCAATCTGGATCCTGGGATCACGCCCTGAGCCAAAGTCAGACACTCAATGGCCAAGCCACCCCAGGCATCCCAAGGCTAAAAAAATTAACAGTAAACCCACTTATTTAATCTCATCAAAATAATTCCAGAAGGAGGATATTTTTAGGTTTGTTTTGGCATCTTAGTGATAGCAATAATTCTGCTTGACTATCTTCAGTTTCTAAAACTTTTCTTCAAGCTTGTTGCTTTGTACCACAGATGGTTGCTGTTCTGGGCCTCACATTCAATGACAAGAGAATTTTTTTTTTGGTTTGGTTTTTGAATGTTGTTCTTTTTAGGGGAAAAAACATTCCCAGTCATTTTATATGACTTCTTTTTAGCCATTTAAACATATATTAATGCTCTAGGTGAAAGAAAGACAGTAAAACCAGGCATGTGGCATTTTCAGCTTCTATGAAGAGTGACATACTCAGCCAGTAGTTGCAGGGAAAAGGCTGGGGAATGGTTTTTAGATCAGACCCAACAAAGTTTAACAAAGATTTCAATTTTTTGTCACTTTTTCAGCTCCTAAAGAAAATTCGAAAATTTCACAGATCATTCCTTCCTCTTCCATTTCTAATGCCATAAAATTGTCTCAAACCCTACTGTTTCATCAGCTTCCCTTCCTTCAGTTTCAGTCTGCTCAATCCACAAAATAAGCCATATTTTCAACAATACCTTTGATTACACCATTGTGTTATTTCAAACTCCACAGTAGTTCACAATTGCCTTTTCAACCAAATGAGATCATGAAATGATTTTTTTAAGCCTTTCCATTTAAAAAAAAAAAGTCTTTCTCTGGCATTCTCAAGGTCTGATCTCATCACAAGCATTTTAGGAATAATCACATTTAAAAAAGACAAAAAAAGCAAAAATAAACTGAAAAATACAAAGATCATGAAATTCTTACAGTCAGGGATCTTTTGTCTGCAGTTCCTTATCCCCTTACTCTGATGCTACCTAAGGGGGAATTTTACTCGAATATCCCACTACTATTGACCCACATTCCCCACCACTTCATCTTCGGTTCCAAAGTGTCAAGTCTTAAGAAAGATGAGGGCATCTCATTTCTGGGAGGTGACTTCTCCCCTAAGAAATTCAGACTAGTCAATGCCAATTTCAGTAACTTATTCTGAACTGCACAAAAGTGATATTCTGTGAGCAGCACTTGATAGATCTACTTGATAAATGACCCAAAGCTTCTCCCACCATCTCATTTGTTTAAAAAAAAGAAATCCCTCTTGGTCTTTCTCTCAAGATGGAAGAGTAGGGTTCCTCAACTCACCTGGTCCCACAAACTTACCTAGATAACCTTCAAAACATCCTGAACACCTATGAATTCGACCTGAGATTTAAAAAGAGAACATCTGGAATGTTACAGAGAGAAAAGTTTAAGCTTCTAACAAGAGTGTATTTTATTTAAGTTGTGGTTGGTATTTTTGACTCAGCCTGCTCATACAGCGACTCTGCACAGGACAGAACAACTAGAAGGAAGAATTCACCCCAAAGAAAGAACCAGAAACAGTACTCTGTGCCAAAGAGTTACAGAATTTGGATTTCAATACGATGTCAGAAATTAGATTCAGAAGTACAATTATAAAGCTACTGGTGGCTCTGAAAAAGAGCATAAAGGACTCTAGAGACTTCATTGCTGCAGAACTGAGATCTAATCAGGCCAAAATTAGAAACAGATTAAATGATATGCAATCCATATTGGATGTTCTAACTGCTAGGGTTAATGAGCTGGAAGAGACAGTGAGTGACATAAAAGACAAGTTGATGGTAAGGAAGGAAAGAGAGGAAAAGGGGAAAACAATTAAGAGCCCATGATGAAAGGCTTAGGGAAATAAATGATACCTTGAGAAGGAAGAACACACGTATAATTGGGGTTCCAGATGAGACTGAGAGAGAGAGAGGACCACAAAGTATATTTGAACAAATCATATCTGAGAACTTCCCAAAACTGGGGAAGGAAACAGGCATTCATATCCAAGAGATAGAGAGGACCCCTCCAAAAAAAAAAAAACAAAAAACAAACAAACAAAAAAAAACAATAAAAGCCATTCAACACCTCAACATTTCATAGTGAAACTTGAAAATTTCAAAGATATAGAGACAATTCTTAAAGCACTACGAGACAAGAGATTCTCAACTTATATGGGGAGAAATATTAGATTAACGGCAGATCTCTCCACAGACACCGGCCAGGACAGAAAGTGTGAATGACATACACAAGGTACTACATGAGAAGAACATGCAGCCAAGAATACTTTATCCAGCAAGGCTTCATTCAGAATACAAGGAGAGATAAAAAGCTTCAGGATAGGGAGAAACTGAAAGAATATATGACCACCAAACCAGCTCTGCAAGAAATATTAAGGAAAACTCTGTAAAAGAAAGAGGAAGCCCAAAGAAACAATCCACAGAAACAGAGACTGAATAGGGGTTATGATGACACTAAATTCATATCTTTCAATAGTAACTCTGAACATAAATGGGCTAAATGATCCCATCAAAAGATGCAGGGTTTCAGTCTGGATAAAAAAGCAAGACCCAACTATTTGCTGTCTACAAGAGACTTATTTTAGACCTAAGGACACCTCCAGCCTGAAAATGAGAGATTGGAGCACCATTTACCATTCAAATGGTCCTCAAAAGAAAGCTGGGGTAGCTCTCCTCTTACATAAATTAAAGTTTATCCCAAAGACTGTAGTAAGGGATAAAGAGGGACACTATATCATACTTAAAGGATCTATCCAACAAGAAGACCTAACAATCATGAATATTTATGCCCCCAATGTGGGAGCTCTCAAGTATATCAATCGATTAATAACCAAAGACATGCTTAGATAATAATACACTAATAGTAGAAGACTTCAACACAGCACTTTTCAGCAAATGACAGATATTCTAAGCACAACATCACCAAATAAAGAAGGGCCTTAAATGATACACTGGACCAAATCGATTTCACAGATACATACAGAACTTTCCATCCAAACGAAAATGAATACACATTCTTCTCAAGTGCACATGGAACTTTCTCCACAATAGACCACATTTGGGTCACAAATCTGGTCTCAACTGACACCAAAAGATTGGGATTGTCCCCTGCACATTTTCAGACCACAATACTTTGAAACTAGATCTCAGTTACAAGAAGAAATTTGGAAGAAACTCAAACACATGGAGGTTAAAGAGCATACTACTAAAAGATGAATGTGTCAACCAGAAATTAGAGAAGAACTGAAAACATTCATGGAAACTAATGAAAATGAAGATACAACCATTCAAAATCTTTGGGATACAGCAAAAGAAGTCCTAAGAGGGAAATATATTGCAATACAAGCATCCCTCAAAAAAACTGGAAAAAAACTCAAATACACAAGCTAACCTTGCACCTAAAGGAATTGGAGAAAGAACAGCAAGTAAAACCTACACCAAGTAGAAGAGAGATAATAAATATTTGAGCAGAACCTGAAGAAATGGAGACTAGAAGAACTGTAGAACAGATCAACAAAACCAGGAGTTGGTTCTTTGAAAGAATTAATAAGATATATAAATCCCTAGCCAGCCTTATTAAAAAGAAAAAAGACTCAAATTAATAAAATCATGAATGAAAAAGGAGAGATCACAACCAAGGAAATACAACAATTTTTAAAAATGTATTATGAGCAGCTATATGCCAACAAATTAGGCAATCTAGAAGAAATGGATGCATTTCTGGAAAACCAGAAATTACCAAAACTAGAAAAAGAAGAAATAGAAAACCTGAACAGGACAATAACCAATGGGGAAATTGAGGCAGTCATCAAAAATCTCCCAAGACTCAAAAGTCCAGGGCCTGATGGCTTCCCAGGGGAATTCTATTAAATGTTTAAGAAGAAATAACACCTGGGATCCCTGGGTGGCTCAGCAGTTTAGTGCCTGCCTTCAGATCAGGGTGTGATCCTGGAGTCCCAGGGTCAAGTCCCACATCAGGCTTGGAGCCTGTTTCTCCCTCTGCCTATGTCTCTGCCTCTCTCTCTCTCTCTCTCTCTCTTTCTCTCTCTCTCTCTGCCTCTGTATCTCATGAATAAATAAATAAAATCTTTTAAAAGAAGAAGAAATAACACCTATTCTACTAAAGCTATTTCAAAGGATAGAAAGGGACAGAATACTTCCAAATTCATTTTATGAGGCTAGTATTACCTTGATTCCAAAACCAAAGACCCCACCAAAAAGGAGAATTATAGACGAATATCCCTGTTGAACACAGATGCAAAAATTCTCAGCAAGATACTAGCCAATAGGATCCAATAGTACATTAAGAAGATTATTCACCATGACCAAGTGGGATTTATCCCTAGGATGCAAGTATGGTTCAACACTCATAAAATAATCAACATGATAAATCACATCAACAAGAGAAAAAACAAGAACCATAATAGATGCAGAGAAAGCATTTGACAAAATACAGCATTAATTCCTGTTTAAAGTCTTCAAAGTGTAGGGATAGAGGGAACATTCCTCAGCATCTTAAAAGTCATATATGAAAAGCCCACAGCAAATATCATTCTCAATGGGGAAACACTGAGAACCTTTCCCCTAAGATCAGGAACATGACAGGGATGTCCACTCTCACCATTGCTATTCAACATAGTACTAGAAGTCCTATTCTCAGCAATCCGGTAACAAAAAGAAATAAAAGGCATTCAAATTGACAAAGAAGAAGTCAAACTCTCCCTCTTCACAGATGACATGATACTGTATATAGAAAAATCCAAAAGACTCCACCCCAAGATTGCTAGAACTCATACGCCAATTCAGCAATGTGGCAGGATACAAAATCAATGCCCAGAAATCAGTGGCATTTCTATACACTAACAATGAGACTGAAGAAAGAGAAATTAAGGAGTCAATCCCACTTACAATTGCACCCAAAAGCATAAGATACCTAGGAATAAACCTAACCAAAGAGGTAAAGGACCTATACCCTAAAAATTTTTCTTACAGAACACTTCTGAAAGAAATTGAAGAAGACATAAAGAGATGGAAAACATTCTATGCTCATAGATTGAAAGAAAAAATATTGTGAAAATGTCTATGCTACCCAGGGCAATTTACACGTTCAATGCAATCCCTATCAAAATACCATGAACTTTCTTCACAGAGTTGGAACAAATAAACTTGATTTGTATGGAATCAGAAAAGACCCCAAATAGCAGAGGAATGTTGAAAAAGAAAACCAATTCCAGGGGCATCACAATGCCAGATTTCAAGCTGTGATCCTCAAGACAGTGTGGTACTGGCACAAAACATACACATAGATCAATGGAACAGAATAGAGAACCCAGAAATGGGCCCTCAACTCTTTGGTCAACTAATATTCAACAAAGCAGGAAAGAATTTCCACTGGAAAAAGTACAGTTTCTTCAATAAATGGTGCTGGGAAAATTGGACAGCCACGTGCAGAAGAATGAAACTGGATCATTCTCTTACAACAGACACAAAGATAAACTCAAAATGGATGAAAGATCTAAATAGTGAGACAAGAATCCATCAAAATCCTAGAGGAGAACACAGGCAAAACCCTTTTTGAACTTAGCCACAGTAACTTCTTGCAAGATACATCTATGAAGGCAAGAGAAACAAAAGCAAAAATGAATTATTGGGACTTAATCAAGATAAAAAGCTTCTGTACAGCAAAAGAAACAGTCAACAAAACTCATAGACAATCTACAGAATGGAAGAAGATATTTGCAAATGACCTATCAGATAAAGGGCTAGTGTCCAAGATCTATAAAGAACTTATTAAACTCAACACCCAAGGAACAAAAAAAAAAAAAATCCAATCATGAAATGGGCAAAAGATATGAAGAGAAATTTCACCAAAGGGAACATACACATGGCCAACAAGCACATGAGAAAATGCTCTGTACCACTTGTCATCAGAGAAATACAAATCAAAACCACAATGAGATACCACCTCACACCAGTGAGAATGGAGAAAATTAACAAGACAAGAAACAACAAATGTTGGAGAGGATGAGGAGAAAGGGGAACCCTCTTGCACTGTTGGTGGGAATGTGAACTGGTGCAGCCACTCTGGAAAACTGTGTGGAGGTTCCTCAAAGAGTTAAAAATAGAGCTACCCTATGACCCAGCAATTGCACTGCTGAGGATTTACCCCAAAGATATAGATGCAGTGAAAAAGCCAAGACATCTGCACCCCAATGTTCATAGCAGCAATGTCCACAATAGCCAAACTGTGGAAGGAGCCTCGGTGTCCATCGAAAGATGAATGGATAAAGAAGATGCGGTATATATATATATATATATATATATATATATATATATATACACAATGGAATATTAGCCATCAGAAACAACAAATATCCACCATTTGCTTTGACGTGGATGGAACTGGAGGGTATTATGCGGAGTCAAGTAAGCCAATCGGAGAGGGAAAACATCATATCTTGTCACTCATAAGAGGAATATAAGAAATAGTGCAAGGGGTTATAAGGGAAAGTAGGGGAACGGAGTGGGAAATATCAGAGAGTGTGACAAACTATGAGAGACTCCTAATTCTGGGAAATGAACAAAGGGCTGTGGAAGGGGAGGTGGGTGGGGGGTTGGGGTAACTGAGTGATGGGCACTGAGGAGGACACTTGATAGGATGAGCACTGGGTGTTATACTATATGTTAGCAAATCGAACTTCAATAAAAACAAATGAAAAAAATTTAATTTTTTAAATCCCTCTTTTCCTTTCTCCTTCTCTATTACAATTTCCATTAATTGTCATTATGGTTATATGTGTTATACCAAATATCAGATATAAGTGAAAAATGAATACCGTGAACATCAGAAAGAGAAAAAGAAAAGGAACTTAGCACACAATGATTTGTTTCATCACAAATACATGCCACACTTCATTTTTTTAGATCTCATGCAAATCAGCCCATATGTTCATTTATTCATTCAACAAATATTTATTAAATATCTACTATGGATTGTCATATGAATTTGTTAGTTTGTAAATGAGTCAACTAGGAATGGAAATGTTAATAGTTCTAAATGTTCTAAATGTTAATAATGCATGTCAATATTTGTCTGAATAAATGTGGCCTCAGTACAACCACTGTTGTCACAAAGCTTGTGTGCTGACATCAAGATACAGACAGAGGGGTGGAGACGAGGTCATACCTTGTTCCTTGGTAATCCAAGCCTGCAGAATGTGGTCTTCCTTGGTAATTCCATAAAGATTTGAAGAGTGTCTTGAATGCATCTAACACAAAACAAATTGAACTGATTTAGATTGAACTTCTGATAATTTTTAAAAACAAGATTTCTTACTATTCATAGTAAAGATTACATAAAATATCAAATTTATTAGTAAAGAAAACTAAAATTACAACTCAGACAAGTACCTGATATATTTACGGGTTTGAACATCACAGATAAAGCAGCCCTTAAGATTGTGAAAATCCTGTCCAACAAATTATATACCATATATTATATGAGGGAAGAAACATACTAGATTACATTTACTGTAGCCCTGGCATGGGTTTAAAAAAGAATATTATGAACATTGCCAGTTTGAAACAGCTTCATCTTGGTGCCCAGAACAGAATATAGAAAAAAATCACAATGGGTCTTTTTGATGGCTTTATTCTCCCAAAAAATAGAAGATAGTTTTACTTTAAGAATGAATTATCGTATATCCTGAAGTCAAATTTTAAAGGTCACAAATCCATGTGTAAAAACCGTAACTTTTATTTCTGTATCTTCTCTTGCTTTGGCATTCCTATTTCCATGATGGCAGCAGTCCAGGGGTGCAGGAGAGAAAAGGATTTTTTTAAATGCTAATTAAAAGTAATTCAGTTTCTTCCAAGTTAATAAAGTCCCATTCAAAAAATATAGTCTCTTTCAAGTAAATACTCATTCAAGTACAAGTTAAAATTCTTAGAGAAGTGTTCACACCATCTCATTAGCTCCTCCCATACCCTTCACCCTCTACGTGTTGAGACCTGGGTGCTGAGGGAAATACGGCAGCCAAACAGAGGCTTATAGTCTTTATTCTGTCTTTTGGGACATAACAGCATCCAGAAAGATGTCTCTTGCCCTTTGAGGCAAAGTAGGTGTCTCCTGAATTGTGGCCAGTTCTGTTCCTAGGTATCAAACTGCACAGTATGCTGTGACTACTGTCCTTAACCATAAACTCCCACTGGAGGCTGCCTTTGCTCTACCACCTTCCTAACAGATTACACATTTCCCAGTTTCTCACCATATCCTCTTGCCTTACAGGACAAAGGGGATGCTTAGACATCCCATAAACCACCTCAAGTGGTGATAAGTGGAAGCAGAATAATCTCCAGCCAAACAGGACACTTCTCACCAAGCTACTGATGTGGGAAAGAGCATCAATAGTCATATACAAATAGCTCCAAATCTATGAGGATATTTTAACTATCCTCATCCACTTCCGATAAATTTCAAAGAAAATCTCTTAGAAATAGGGAAGCTCTCTTCTACCTTTCTCTCCCTGAATACTTCCACCTGCAATTCAACACTAAAAGTGTTTTTCTTCGCTTGCCTACCTACCAGACACCACCTCTGATTCTCATCCTCCTCCTCTCTAAGTGGTCTTCAACTAGAACTGTAATTTAGAAACCCTGCAAGAAGAAGAACTGGGTTGCTGAGAGGATAAGATACAATAGATAAGTTATAACATTCTCAGTGAGCAGTGGGAGAGTTACAAAAGCGCAGTCAGTGAGTAAAAGAACTATGAGTAAAAAAACAAAAACAAAAACAAAAAACAAGAACTATGAGTATCCTTCAATTTTAATGGTTTAGTGTTTCAAAACTGGATGTGACTATCATCATTAGGAAGGATTCCTCTGAATCATGTGAGATTAGAGGTCTCTTCCAGGGCCTTGGAGAGCTAGTAAGGTTGTGGATTTGGCATTGCTTTGGGAGTTTACCATTTTCAAGACCCAAAGGCACAGGTTTGCTAAGAGAAATCCAATTGTCAGGATGTTTTCTGATATGATATGGAAATTAAGGCTTTGTTGCCAATGATGACTCTATAATAAACTTGATAGCAATGATTAAGTGGTTATATGTGAAATCTCAGAGGTTACTATTTTTCATTATTCTTAGTTTTAAAATAGAGAAAAATAACATAACAAACTCAGATACCTCCACAACCTATTAGTTGTAGTACCTCTACAAAAATTTGTTAAAAAAAATTAGTACCTCCACAAAAGCTATTAATATTTTACCGTCTTTTTTCTCTAAAGTACAGGTAAAGTTCCATTTCTTTCTCGAAGTCTCTTACACATGTTACGTGTCAATTATATGTCAATTAAAAGCAAACAAACAGAAGCAGGAACAGCCAATGCCCCAATTCAAAAGCAGTCAGGCAGGAGGAATTCTCTATTACTAGGGAAGGATCAGTCATTTTGTTTTCTTCAGGTCTTCAGTTGATTGGATGAGGCCCTACTTTACTCAGTCTACCAATTTAAATGCTAATCTTATCTAAAAATACTTTCACAGAAATACTGGGGATAGTATCTAACCAAATACCTGGGCACCCTGAGGCCCAGTCAAGTTGACACATAAAATTAACCATCATGCTTACTCACATATTTATCTGAAAAACATAGGAATGCACATCCACACCAAAAACTTTATGCATTTACTTTTACTGATTTATTCAAACTTTGGAAACTATCAAACATTCATCAGCTGGTGAAGAGATAAACAAGTTGTGGTATAACCATCAATGGATCACCATTTGGCAATTTTTGAAAAATACAGATACATGCTACAATACAAATAAATTTCAAAACATTATGCTGGGATCCCTGGGTGGCGCAGCAGTTTGGCGCCTGCCTTTGGCCCAGGGCGCGATCCTGGAGACCCAGGATCGAATCCCACATCAGGCTCCCGGTGCATGGAGCCTGCTTCTCCCTCTGCCTATGTCTCTGCCTCTCTCTCTCTTTCTCTGTGTGACTATCATAAATAAATTTAAAAAATTTTTAAAAAGCTGCCTTCAATTAAAAAAAAAACATTATGCTAAGTGAAAAGGGCCATATTCAAAAGGCTATATATTATGATCAATTTATACGATTCACTGGAAAAGGCAAAACTATAGGAACAGGAAAGACATAAGTGGTTGCCAAGAACTGGGGATGTGAGAAGGACGTTGACTATAAATAAACACAAGGGAACTTTTGGGCTGATGGAAATATTCTATATCTCCATTATGGTGGTAGTCACATGCCATATGTTTGTTAAATTTCATCAGACTTTATCATATAATCAGGGTGAATTTTCCTTCATGTAAATTATACTTTAATAAAACCTACTTTATCATATAATCAGGGTGAATTTTCCTTCATGTAAATTATACTTTAATAAAACCTGATTTAAATAAATAGTACAAACTGTGAAGGGAAGGAAGTCCAATTTTGTGATGCTGTCTGGTTTATTAAGACTCTTCCACCATTCAATGCCTTCTTTACTTTTGCACTAAGCTTCCAAAAGATATTTTTGCTTCTCACTTAACCTTCTTTCCCAAACATGGTGCCTTAGCTAAGATTTCACCTCTGGTTCCACTTACCCGCCAACTCCCTTCATTTTGATTTTCGTGTAGCCAGTACTTTGATTCGATCTGCTCTGAGTAGGAGCAGATCTGACAGGGACCCTTTTCTTCAGAAAGTTTGTTCTTCCATGCTAAAACATCACTATTCTTTCCATTCTATGCAATTCCCACCATATTCCATTCTGAAGGAGCTTCCAAGATGGATCTTCTGGTGTTGTTCATTTCCAAACTTGTGAAAATTGGGTTTTATCGAATTGGCTGGTATTTACTCTGTAAATTATATGTAATTTTATTTGTTTTCCTTTGTTTATATGGTTTGGGAAATATAGAGAGATTTGTATTATTTTAACTGGTTTCCAGTTGTACTGCATTAATTTCATATATGTTGCTCTGCATGTTATCTGTTCTTAAGAATTTGTTGATTCTATGATCAAATTTGGTAAATTTCCCATATGTTCTTGAAATATATGGGAAATACATTCTGGAATATACTCTTGAAAATAATGTGAATTATGGGGGGGGGAGGGGGGCTATAGGAGCCATATAGTAGGTCATGCTTATTAACTGTATTGATAAATTCATCTGAAGCTTACCAAATTTTTTTCTGGTTAATGAAGAAATTTCTGATTACATGAGTGTCAAAATAATCCGTTAAGCGGATAGATTATTCAAATATAATACATATGAGTTTTCAAAATAAAATAACCTATGTGAAGTAACTTTGCAAAAGGGAGTGCTACATATATTATATTAACCACAAAAACAAAATAAAATATATGACAACATGGGGCATAAAAGTACCAATTAGAATTGTCCTGAAAAGAATTCATATTGGATAATACAGTCAGTGTGACTCAGAGCATTACTTAAAAGCCAAAAAGGCTGCCTTAAAACCTTTGTATAACAGTAGTCAAAAATAGTATAACCTTGATGTCTGAGTTACCAGAAGATTTTATCTTGATGTCAGTTCAACTAGAACAAGTACTGTTCCCAGGGCATTTCATGGATATATCATTTTAGCTCTTTCTCTTCCAGCAAAATCTTATTTGATTTTAATAAATCTCAAATAATCTTTCAGTATAAGACATAAACCTCCAAGACTTAAGAGTGTCAAAGCGACTTTTTCTAGCTATTTGACAGAGTCCTGGAAATTGAACTTTGAAGTATTTTTAAATTTTGATTACCAGGTTCTACTCACTAACAGGGTAGCTGGCAATGGAAGACTGGCAGCAGATGAGCAGAAGGTTTTATATTTTAAAGTTCATTGTTTTCATTTGTCTTTTCTGTGGAAGAGAATCACATCAGATATAAGGATTTCAAGCAAACATTATACAGTCAATGCAAGACATAATTGGGTGCCATGACAGTGGAGGAAGAAGGCCTCTAGTGTTTTTCCATAATATTCTACTCTATCAACTTATGAACCATTACTAGAGCTGGAACTGAAATATTTTGTCCCTTTGCTAAGGGTTCTGCTACTCCCTTATGCAGATGGGAAACAAAACCCTTCTTGAATAATACAAGACAAATTAGCTTTTCTCTAATGAATAAAGGGATTTTCAATGTCTTTCAAGGCTACCATTTGACACACTGTATGGAATGAAGAAGGGCCAATTTTTTACTGTGCACATTTTTGCATTCCAAAGCTTTTCCTAATCACTTATCTTGAACAGAGGAAAAGATGGCAATTGGTTATGTTTTTAAGGTCACTCACTTTTAGATAGTTTGTGACTCTAGGAAGTTAGTAGCAAGGGGGATTCGCTCTGTCTACATAAGGACATTGGAAGTCATAAATTATGATTATGTGACTGTTTTAGTATTCTGTCTGAATGGAATTAAGGTGGTAGTCCAGGTCGCAAGTGGCCTGGAAGCCACTTTGACAGTCTTCTCAAAGAGGCATCAATAGCAAAAGTCAAAATCTGAAGAGAAGGTAATGTATGTTTGCATCAAGAAAATACTAAGGTAAATCCTGAAAACAAGATAGCATGAGAATATATCTACTGACCTAGTCAATGGCCATCCCTAATTTCAGCAAGAGGACATTCTATTAGCAAAGCACATTTTATCAGTGATATTTATATAATTTCACAGACTTGAGGGGTGAGATATTAGGTGGACACGGTTAGCTAGAATGAGCTTGCTTTTCTGAGAGTTTGAATTGAACTTTTAAATATACTTCCTGGGACAAAAAGCCAATATTAGATATAAATCTTCTCTGTTATTTGAATTTATGTGGGTTTTTTTTTTTTCCATCACCCACCAGATTGGGAAAGACCAAGGTTGGTCCCAAAGAGTTCCCTTTGAGACCGCTATTTGAAGCCTTTTTCCCTTACTCTTCTGGATAGAATGTAGCCTGTCATAGCCCCTGTAAGCTTCACTAAGACACTTAGCATTTCCTTGATGTTTTGGGAGGTTCAAGGGGTGACAAGGAGGAATAGCCACATAGGTACCATATTTGCAATTGCTTTCCCTTGTTTACAAAAAGAAAGTCTTGTTTTCATCCAAGTTTATCAAAAATGTAACTTTTCCCTTATCTAGCTCAAGCTGTAAAAAAAAAAAAATGGTGAGACTATAAAATGAAACAAAAGAGGGGCACCTGGGTGGCTTAGTGGCTTAAGCATCCGATTCTTGATTTCGGCTTAGGTCATGATCTCAGGATTGTGAAGTGAGCCCTGCTTTGGGATTCTGCACTGGAGCATGGAACTGCTTAAGATTCTCTCTTCCCCTCTCTTGCTGTCCCTACCCTGCCCCAACCTTTTCTCAAATAAATAAATAAATAAATAAACCTAAACAAAAGAAAAAAACAGGGAGAAGGCATTGTTTGTGAACAGACATGAAATCTTAAATGTGAAATTGGAAATCTTACTCCAAACAACATATTTTTGTTTTTTTAAATGAGATGCCTTCCCTCATCTCTTGAGAACTACAAAATGTCATTCCTCCCTTGCAATTTCTCCTACTGCCTCTATTTTCATTGTCAGGTGAACTCATTCTTTCATTAAATAAGTCAACCAAGATGAGAATGAATGCCCATTATTTGAGCAGATACCTGCAAACATCACTGGGCAGAAGTGGAGGAGCAAGTACCAATATGTCATGTTGACTCTAGATTTCTTTCTCCTAGAGAATCATCATTCTTGAATATAATATTTTTTGCATATTTAGGAGATATGCAGTAAAGAGCTTGATGATGCAATGGTCATGGTTGTTCTCAGAGAACAAAAGTTTTAACCATTCTTGCTAATTCAAGGTTAACTCAATTTATACAAGGAAAGTAGAAAGGACATCAAGGTTTGGCTATGGATTTAACTACTTTATCAAGGAATAAATTACCCAAGGTTGGAAAACCAAACATGAAACTTGGAGGCAGTGGGGTGACGAAGGCAGGTAAAATTTCAGAATTCTATAAAGTATTTACATACTGAAATATAAAGGATATAGATGTAGATATTTAAATTATATATGAAAATTCTCACTTATATTCTTTGAGAACAAGGGTCATAGGTTAATCGTTTTTGCATCAGCCTTAATTCCCCTGTTCCAGATTATTTCAGCCATTCCTGGGACCTTAAATGCCAGTGTATATCATGACAAGCAATGTATATTGGCATTTAAATGTATGACTTTCAAAATTCGTATCTACAGCCTGGTCTCTGTTGAGCTCCATACTAGCAAGTCTAAGTATTTGACCTGGATATTTAATTTAATAGGAATCTTAAAATGAGCCTGTCCAAAGCAGGATTCCTTATTCCTCCCCCCCCCCGAAAACCTGCTCCACACAGCATTTTTCATTCCTGTACATGAAACCACTACCCAATTACTAAAACCCCAGATAAAGATGTCATCCTCATTCTGCCTTTTCTCTTTTATCACCATCACTTAGCTCATCAGCAATTTCTATTGGCTCTATCTCCAAAATGTTACCCTCATTCACCCACTGTTTTTCAAGTTCACTACCATCACCTTTATCCAAGTACCATGATTCCTTGCCTCTTCTATGGCAGCAGCTCACTTTTGACCTGCTACAAACTCTTCCAAATAGTTTCTTAAAATGTAAACCAAATAATGTCATTGCACTGTTTTCTCACTACAGAGAGAAAAAAATCCCAACCCACCACCCTCACCTATAAGGCACTACATAATCTACCTTGACTAACTCTCTAGAGTCTAATACCAGCAAGTAAGACTACAGAGATAGGGCTGGCAATACATGTTAGTTACGTTTTAAAAACATTGAAAGGCCTTCAGAAAAGGAAAATGTGTTTAGGGAAAGCGAGTCCTCCAACTCATTTTTGGCTACTTTTCTAAGAACTGGAGATTTTCACTTACAATATAATCACCTCAAGAGAAAAAAAATCTAAGGTGTTAATGAGAAAACGCTAAACTGCAATTCCTCTCTCATAGAGAGCATAGGATCTAAGAAGAACTAACATGGAATTGAATAGCTATCCTGGGATATCACAGCATATACCCCAACAATTCTTCATCCCAAAATGTGATCTCCAACCTGTGACTATTCTGTCCCCAAACTGACCACCTACAAGGAGCTTGTGAAATGATCCGCCTCAATATTTCATTTCTTTGTAGTATCTCCTTTATCTTTGCAAAACAACTTGAATTGCACTGAAAGTTCATTAAAGTATTATCTTGGGAGCTCTTTTCAATATTAACTATTAAGTTCTAAGACTTTTAATTGAATCCTTTGGGCACTTTATTACCTGAAGGATATTGAGTGTAGCCTAAAACAGGTAACATTTTACCAAACCCAGACCAATGGTGGGAACTTTCAGGATGGGGCTCCAATGTGCATTTATTCATAGTTGTTGGTGTTGCTACTCAGAAGTTTCAATGGTAGTTTGAACTTCTCTAGGGTTAAACTGTGATTTCTCCTATGTATTGCTCTATAGTATTATGGATTTAGCCACTTTTGAGAGTATAAATAACAGCAAAAATCCTTCTTTAAATAAACATATAGTATATAGTCTCCTAAGCATAAGCATATAGTCTCCTAAGATGTCATGACAAAATACCACAGTCTAGGTGGTTTAAACAATAGAAATTTATTTCCTCACAGTTCTGGAAGGTGGAAGTCCAAGATCAACGTGCTAACAAGATCGGTTTCTAGAGATGTCTCTCTTTCTCATTGATAGACAGCTACCTTTTCACTATATCCTCATATATCCTCTTCTCTATGCATGCCCAGAGAGAGAGAATCTCTGATGTCTTTTCCTTTCCTAAGGACATCAGTCCTATCAGGTTAGGGCTTCAAACTTATGACCTCATTTAAACTCAATTACCTACCTAAAGGCCCTATCTTTAGAGATAGCCACAAGGTGATTAGGGTTTCAGCATATGAATTTTGGAAGGAACACAGTTCAGTCCCTAACAAAGAGATTTTGCAATATTAAAAGAAGCATCTTAACATAAATGTCTGTTAAAACCAAATGACCCAAATAACTGAACTATAAACTAAAAGTGGTGTCACAAATTTGGCACTATGGGACATGTAAACTGAGCTGAACTTTGTAGACAACATTGTAAATCTAGTTAATGCCAGTCAGAGCAAAATACATCACAACTTCAGCTTTAAATGAAATAATGTGCTTTATTTTTTGTTACTAAAATTCACTTATCATAAATTAGGTATAAATAAAGCATATAAGCAGCAAACTTTGTTTTTTTTTCTTTCAGAGAGGAGAACATTTAATGCACTGTAGGAGTAATTTACTAAATAGTACTTTAGCTTGTTACTAATTAAAGAGTGACTCAGGTCATGCATTTAAGTGTATAGAGCCCCAAATGTCTCATAAGTCAACAACACTACATAAACAACACTATTTTATCCTGAATTAGGCATGTTGAACGTTGCAAAGTTCAAACCTGCTAGAATACAAGCTTTATAACCTGCACTCCATTTCAAGTATCTTGAGCAAGGAAAGTTTGTTGGCATACATTTTTTTTTTTGCTTTGTTGATTCTGTGGTATAACACAATTGTTCAACCATACTAATAACTTTGACAATATCCCGAACTACCTCATCAAATTTATGAAGGCACTAGAACTTTGCCAAGCCATAACTCTCTAATTGGAGTCAAATAGCTGTTTCTTTGACACTAAGTGTTGCCCACCTAGATTTTGTAAACTAATTTGCTTAGCTAATGAGAACAGTGTGTCACAGTAGATGGAATTGGTCTGAAAATTAAAGCAGCAAATGTAACAGAGTTTTCTTTCCCAGGGAGGATTACTTTGAAATCTAATAAGGACACCACTGATTTTAAAAAGAGGTAGTTTAGGTTTCACTAGGATTTCCAGCACATATATTCTTGCATATATAAATGATAAGACCAATACATAAAGTTAGTCAGAGTCAAGGAGGATGTTCACTTATGTAATCATTTTCACTCCCAGGTTAATGGTATAGCTGAAAACTGACATGTCTAAAAATGGCTACTAAAATAACTCAGACAGCAAGTAAGAATTTGGAGCTGAGCAAAGTATAGAATTTTTGCTGATAATAGAATATTCAGAATTATAAAAACTTATACTAAGACAATTATTTACAGTTGGAAGCTTATTGAAGTTCCCTGGGGTATTTTGTATGTAAAATTAGGCCTTAACCATCTGTGAAATTGTGAACCTTTGCACACATCTATTTGCATAAGGACAAATAAATTTATAAATCTAGATCCAGGCTCTATCACTGTCTCTGGATTATAGTGTCAACTTTATCTCATAGCAGAGCATTTCAACAATGCCTTCAATGAATACTGAGACCTTCTATGTGCCAAACACTGGGCTAGGTGTAGGAGCTCACAGCCCAGGGGAAGAATAGACAATAAATAACTTAAGAAGCAGACTAAATAAAAAAAAAAAAGAAGCAGACTAAATAATTCCAGATTGTGGTTCATGCAGCAAACAAGAGAGTAATAAGTTAAAGAGTAATGGGGTATGAAGACAATACTATAAATAGAGTGATCAGAAAAGCCCTTTCTGGACATATGATACCTAAGTTGAGAACTAAAAGACGGAACCATCTATGTTAAGACAACAGAAGAGTGTTCCAGACTGTTGAAAAATCTGAAATGAATTGGAACGTGGCATTCTTGAAGAACAGTAGGGCCGGTGTGGCTTAACAGAAGGTAAGAGTAGTAGAAAGGAGTTAAGGTCAGGAAGCTAATTTTATAACAAGTGGCCCAACCCTAATGTCTACAGGAAGAGAGGACATGGGGGAGGGATATAATTTCCAACTTTCTATCCAGGAACAGGGAGAGGCAAAGTGGAGCTTCAAAGGTGCTAGAATAGAACAATCTCTGTGCTCCCTTAATATTATGATTATTTTTCTTTCTAGAGAAAGGGTCAGCAAACTTTTTATTTCTCAAGCAGGGGCTGAAAAGGGATTAAGTTATCAATATTTTAGGTTTTGTGGGCCATAAAGTCTCTGTCAAAACTATTCAGTGCTGCTGTTACATAAATAAATGAAGGAAGGTGATTATGTTCCAATAAAATTTTATTTATAAAAACAGGCAGTGGGCCAGCTTTGACCTGTAGGTTTGCTGAGCCCTATACGAGAATCTTTAAAGAATTTCACATCTGTGCAGTTCACTTCTATTTCAAAAATATTATCATTCTAACGTAGTATCTCTTTAAAAATACTAGGTTCCTTTTATTATACTGATGCTAACTGAAAAAAGAAATTCTCTGCGAAAGATCTGAGCTCCAAGCATTTAATACTTAAATTAATTTGCACATCCTCAACTGATACATGGTGTCAAGGAGGCTCCCACACTATGTTTTCATTATCTCACTTTTCCCATCATTCATACAGATTGCTCCTTGGTAATTTCATCCTTCATTTCAAAACTCTTGTTACGAGGCAATAAACCATTAATGCAGCACATATATCTTCCTGAAATCTAGATGAAGAACTTAATGAAGCTACAGGACACAAAATAATTGCCAGTAGAATACATTTTCCTAAATCCGTTATGGTATTATCAACAACTTAATGGTAGTATATATTTCCATGTAGGCTGCATATTAGGGAAGTATTAATAAAATTATAGTATTTAAAGAAATCACTACATCAGGGAAGAATTATGTGTTTGTTGCAGCGAAAACACACGAAAAGGGATAAAATGACACCTTTAAAAATGAAGATTGAATCCTGAGCTAAGAATAGAAAAGTAGATAATTTCATGGATGAGTTTTAGGTCAGAATAGGTCCATCAAATGCTAATGTTTCTTCCTCCAAAATACTATTCTTTGCTTAACCCCTTGTTTTCATGTGGACTGTTCCTCACTTTGATCAGATCCTCATCGCTTCTATGCCTGGTATAAAAATGCTTTTTTATCTCTAAGTCTCCTATTTCTAAGTGAGCCTATTATTCTGTAGCCCCTAGAACAAACTCTAAATAATATTTTCATTAATATTTTACGACTGTGCTTAAAAATTTTAGAGTAGCATACTCACTTATATATGGAATCTTAAAAACAAAACAAAAAAATGAACTCATAGATACAGAGAACAGATTGGCAGTTGTCAGAGGCAGGAAGTGGGGGTGGGGAAAATAGGTAAAGGGGGTTAAAAGGTACAAACTACCAGTTAAAAAATAAGTATGTCCTGAGGTTGTAATGTACTGCATGGTGAGTATAGGTAAAAATACTGTATTGTATATTTGAAAGTCACTAAGAAAGAGAGTAACTTTAAAAGTTCTCATCACAAATATATATATATATATATATAAACTGTAAGGTAATGGATGTTAACTAGACTTACTGTGATCATTTCACAATATATACAAATATTGAATCATTAGGGTTGTACATCTGAAATGAATATAATGTATGTCAATTATATCCCAATTTATTTTTTTATATCCCAATTTAAAAAGAGAGACATACTAGTGTATTTTATTCCCTATACTCATAGTTTAAAAAAAAAAATCATTACAGTTCATTTAAAATTTTGTTGAGAGTAGCCTGGAAATCTCTCCCTAAAAGGTAACCATTTCTTATTGATTCTTTAGCTTTCCCTTGGAATTGACTTTGAACTACATCAATCTACCAGAATTTGCCTAATATATCTAAATCTCATTATTATTCTCTTCCTCTGCTCAGTACAACTCCCGCATACCTGCCTTGGTTTTCCAGTGGTGAAGCCATTCCCAACCTCACCAAGCATTAAGTCACTTCTTCTTCTCCCCTGCAGAATAGTGGCTATCCATCTAGTTTAAGATTATCACATTGTATTATAATTATGTGTTTATTCATCTATCTTCTCCCAAATGAACTATTCACTCTTAAGAGTAACAGTTTCACATTCATCTCTTTATTCCTATTGCCTGGTTCATAGTGGGCACTCAATATGTGATTATTGAATAAATTAACACATTAATCAGCAAAAAATCTTCAGCTATGTCAACTATTTATGTTTAATTTCACTATCTTGAAGATAAGAATCGCTTCCTAATCCAAGATGTGCTACTTCCAGAATTGAAATCGATTAAAGATTTCCTCTCTAGATGTTCCAACTCAGTAGGTCTGAAGGAAAGGCCCAAGAATCAACCCTTTTCATTAGCATCCTGGCTATTTTGTGGCAGATGGCCCACAGACAATGGTTTGAGAAACTCTGAAATGAGATACTTGGTAGCTGTTCTCAAGAGAGTACCTCAAGAGGTTTAGAGGCATGGTTGCCCTTTACTATGATTAATTTCATGTATGGATGAATATATGAAATGACATAATATTTTGATTCGGATTTTACACTAAGTTAGCTTTTCAAATGGATCTTATCTTTACTGAAAATATATTTATGTTCTGTGAAATAATACATAATACACAAGAAAGAGAAGAAAGCAATATTTGAAGAACTGCAAAGTTTCATTGGATAACCTTTGACTAATTCTAATGACTTAACTCTGATTTTTTAGGAAAATCTTTTGATTACATCATCTGTCCTAGATTTAGATACCTCATAAGCTGTGCTCAAATGGGTGCCAGGGCTTTAGTACAGACTTTTGTTCAAGTCCTTACAAGAGAATTTTATATCCAGCTGTTTATTCCTTATGATAATAGAGCACTGTTTTTTCTTCCACAGTTTGTTGGCATGCACTATAGTCAGCTCCCTATAGCAGCTTCTAGGAAGGAAATAGATTCCACCACTGGAAATTGGAGTCTCAGAAATTCTGTCATGTGAACAATCCAACTTAAAACTGCCAACAAATTCACCAGCAAAAACAGGATCTTCCAAAACAAGTCTGTGTTTTTCTATTTAGATCCAACCAAAGGACCATTCATTGGAAGAATTATATATTTTTCATTTTAAGGAGAAAATTTTTTGAGATATTTAAGTATAAAATAAAGTTTATGAAACACATACTAGTGGACAACCCAGTGTTTTCCAAATACTAAGCCATATGAAAGTTTTCTAGGACCAAAGGAAAATAAGGAAAAGAAGCCCTTAAGACAAGCATCAGTTGCTTCCTGTTCACAAAGTCACATCTAGAACAGAGCAAAAACGCAAATCAGAACTGAAGTCCCTTCTATCTCTATAGGAGTCAAGTCTTGTAACAACTTCTATAATTCTTTACAAAATGTACCTATATCAGGCCACTTTAGGAACAGTATTCTGAAAATGATTATCTTTAATTAGGTCATCAATACTGAGTGTTGAACTCTTTGGTCAGCATTTATTGTTACAAACATAACTATGAAACAGAAGGTGTAAGTTCTTTTTTTTTTCTTTCAAGATTTATTTATTTATTTGAGAGAAAGAGCAGTAGGATGGGCAGAGGGAGAGAAACTCAACCAGACTCTGTGCTAAACACAGAGCCAGATGCAGGGTTCTATCCCATGACACTGAGATCATGACCTGAGCCAAAATCAGGACTGACTCCACCAACTGGGCCACCCAAGCACCCTGAGAATGTACGTTCTGATGCTGACCCCTCCCTGCAGCACTCTGTCCCTGGATCTCTGAAGATGTCTTCTGCCCTGAGTGGAACAGGAGCTATGAACATCCCTCCTCGATCATCTCTTCAGGCTAGCTGGTTCAGGATCACATATTAACTCATGTCTTAGAATGCAGAAAAGTTGTCCAGAAAGAAAATTGCCCATGGCATAAAAAATATTCAGAAACTGATGGTTATCTATTCACAAATAACCAGCTTACATTCCTATCCTTCAATAGTCTATTCTACTAGATTCCATAGTAGAATTAAAAAATAATTCAAAGATAGCATTAGTATTTCATTATATTCCATCTTATTCCATACTTGATTTAAGGCAGCCAGGAACTAACACTTAGTAAGCACTTGTATATCATGAAATGAGTCTTGTACTTTGCATATTTTCTCATTTATCCTAACAATTTGTTATATTTTAAAATTCCCATTTTACTGATGCTGAAATCAAGGCTGTCTGAGGTTACCCTGAATATTACACAGAAGCAATATTAGGATTGAAACCTACATCTGTTAGACTTCAGTCGATCACAACACCATGCTTTCAGCAGCCAGAATCTCTCTGAATGAAACTCTTTGGCAAACCTATTTCTGCTGATTTAAAGCTGACTCAGGTAGCAAAAGCAACATAAGGGGACAAAATAATTTGTCAGGTACCTACTGTGTCAAGGGGAATCTACTTTGACAAGCTTGTCACTCAAAACATTTTGGATTTTCTTTTATTTTGTATACAAATGATTTCAGACACATATTGAAAGGTCAGTCATATTAGTTTGCAACTAATGTTTTCTTTGCTTTAAATCCAAATGATATAATTCACCTTCAACATACATCTTTCCCCCTAAGAGTCATCTCTAAGTTACTTCTATTTTCTACATATGTGATCTTTTGAGAGAGGACAAAAATTTGTCGTTATTGAAGATATTCATAAGAAAATGCCACAGGCTACATCAATAATTTTAAGATAAGAGCTTGGGAAATAACCTGAACAGTAATAGTATCAATGGAATAAGTAATTAGCATTCTAATATGACTAATCTGAAGGACATTTATTTAAATGTAAAAATTCTGGTATATTTTGATGTTTTAGAAATTATACCATAGTTAATAATATTGTTCTATTGATTTCATGACTTTAAGTAAATTCAAATGCTAAAAAACACTAGTTCCCAGTCTGATGAAATGAAAGTACTACTGTAAAGATGATAAGAGAGAGACAGAGAGAGAAAGCCAGGGGAGATTATTCAGTATAAATCAGCACTTCCTAGGTTTTGCTTTTGAAAAATTTGTTTTTATGTCTAATAAATCTTGACTGCCATTTTAATAAAAGCAAGTATCTGCTATTCATAGACCATCAATGAGTACTAAGTATGCATTTAAACCAGAGTTTTTGTAATTTGGAGGCCCAATGATACAAGAATTGTGGTGCTGAAATGGAGAAAAGAAGAAACTTATGATACACACTCTGGCAGTCTAGTCCCATCAATACATGGCACCTCTACAGCTATGTCTTTTTCTAAGAAAGTCACTCACAGACATTTTTTCCCCACGTAGTCCTCAGGAAGCCTCACAACTCTTCTCAATATAATAACCCCAGCTTATGCTTTTAGCAGATTAAAGTTGGCACTAAAGATGAAGCTCATCTCCTATCCTAGGAGAAGACACATGAGTATTATTGACTCTAGAGGAGAAATGGACATCTGAGTATAAGTTTGCACTCCCTCTACCACCACCACATATGAACCAATTAGGAGAGACATTACAATAGGTCCCATTCTTAAAGGAAGGACAGAACCAGTGTTTATTGAATGATTACTACATTCAGTTCTTAGAAAAGCTCTTACAGCTAAAGATTCTTTTTCTGCATTTTTAAGCTGAGAAAATGAAGTGCAAAGAGGTTAACTGTATCTGGTGGTGTCTGCTATAAATACATAGAGTGCCTTTCCTCATCTAGATATTCTAAGTAGTTGTAACTTGCAAATACAAGTTACATTAAGTTCATGCTAGCCCATCTCGCTTTTATTATTGTTTTTGCATTTTTTTTCTCTTGATTAGTTTTACTTTTTCCATGTGTCCCATAACAGCAGCTGCAAAGAGTGATCATTCCACCTTATCCTTTTCAAATTCTGTGCCTCTAATTTCTGTCTTTTGTCTAATTGCAATAGCTGGTATCTTTAAAATGATAGTGCTGATCATGGAAATCCTCACCTTCTTCCATGTGTTTATGAGGAAATAGTACTGCTTCCTCCATCATGATTGATGTTATCTTTGGAGTTGACCCAACCATATTTTTTTATCATTAAGAATATTTTACTTAAGGTTTTAAGTCAAGAATGAACATGGACTTTTTTAGCAGCTTTACAGAGATATAATTCACAGGCTATCCAATCTAATGGCTTTTAGTATATTCAGAGTTGTGCAACCTATACAATCTAATAAAATTAGATTATTTAATCTAAATAATCTAATCTAATTTAGAATTTGATTTTCATTACCCCCGCCCTAAAAAAACCTCAGGTCTATTAGTAGTCTCCCCCTTCCTGACTCCAGCCCCAACCTTAGACAACCACCAATCTACTTTTATTTCTATAGGTTTGCCAATTCTGGATATTTTATGTAAGCAGATCATACAATATATGGTCTTTGGGACTGGCTTACAACAAAATATTCACAGATGGTCATATGACCCACTTTACATCTATTACTAAGACAAAGTATGTTGATATTTTCTAATTAGAACCACCTTCACATTCTTGGAATGACCTCTTTAAATGACAACTGAATTACCTTTTGCTAGTAATTTACTTAGGATTTTTAAACCAATATTGTGTTGCATATTGTTTTATGTGATTTTTTGCTGGATTTTTGTTGGTAATAATGTTATGTATACTACTTCATAAAATGGATTTGGAAGATTTTCTTCTTCATCTAGGTTCTGGAGCAATTTAACTAGCATTGGATTTATCCCCTGTGTAGCTGTCTGAACAGGGTCCTTTTTAAAGGATTAACTTTAAGAACTTTATTTCTCCTTAGTTTTTCAAAGCTGTCTTCCTTTTTCTGGAATCTATTTTGGTAAACTTTATTTTCCTAGAAAACTATCCATTTCAAAATATTTCAACTGTATAAACATGGAGCTTAGAAAACCAGTCTGTGATTTACTTAATTTCATCTGCAACTGAAGTAATTTTTCTGTTTATTATTTCGTATATTTGTGCTTTCTCGCCTTTACTTTCCTATTTAACTGACATTTATCTCTTATTTATTTCTCAAGACTCAGCTTTGATACACATACAGCTTTACCACTTTTCAGTTTTTTAGTTTATTGATTTTTACTTTACCTTACTAATTCCATACTTCTGTTGTCCTTTTGGTCTTTTTCTAACTGCTTCAGTTATGTGTTTAATTCATTTATGATCATGCTTTCTTATTCATTAATGTAAATACATAATGCTTTATCCTGTAACCCTCGCTTTCACTATAAACCCTCTGTACTATTATGTAGTAGTTTCATTATCAACGAAATTATCACTCTGCTACTTCATGTTTATGAATTATTTAAGAGAAAATGTCAACATTTCTATGTGGTAGGACCTTTTTATTGATTGCTTAATTGATTGAAATATAGTTGGCACACAATGTTATATTAGCTTCAGGTATAAAACACAGAGATTCAACAACTCTGTAGGTCATGTTATGCTCACCACAGGTCTACTAACTGTAATGCTATGCTATTACAATACCATTAACTCTATTCCCTATACTGTAACTCTTATCCCTGTAAATTGTTCATTCCCAAACTGGAATCCTGTACCTCCCACTCCCCCTCACCCATTTGGCCCAACCCTTTAGCCCCCTCCCCTCTGGCAACCACCAATTTGTTCTCTAGTCTGTTTCTGCTTTTGTTTGTTCCACATATAAGTGAAATAATATGGTATTTGTTTTCCATGTCTGACCTATTTCACTTAGCATAATACCTTCCAGATCTAATCTTGTTAGCAATGGCAAAATCTCATTCTCTTTTATGGCTCAGTAATACTCCATTATATATACATATACACGCAAACATATATGTGTGTGTATATATATATATCATCACATATATATCTCATATATCATTTTTAAATATGTACTATATATACCACATATATGTAATATATATGTATATATCACAATCCATTGATCTATAGATTCATTCATCTCTTTATCCATTCATGTATGGATGGACACCTGGGTTTTCTCTATACCTTGATTATTGTAAATAATGCTGTGATAAACATAGAGGTGAATATATTTTTGAATTAGTGTTTTTTGTTTTCTTTGGGTAAATATTCATTAGCTAAATTACTGGATCATATGGTATTTTTACTTTTAATTTTTTTGAGGAACCTCCATACTGTTTTCCAAAGTGGTTGAAGGAATTTACACTCCCACCGACAGTGCATAAGGTTCCCTTTTCTTGTGTGGGACTTTTGATTTTCTGATTTTAAGTTCTAATTTATTGCATTTATATTACACAATTTTGTCTACACTATTTTATGACATATGATATAGTCATTCCTTGTGACTATCCCAAGACAGTTGAAAATACAGCATATTATCTATTTTTAAGGCACAAAGTTCAACATATACCAGTAAATCCACCTCATAAATCTATCTTGTACTTGTATTTTCCATATCCTTAGTGTTTGTTTTTACAATTTGTTTTTAGGTTTTATTTATTTCTTTCTTTATTTACTTGACAGAGAGAAAGCACAAGCAGGCAGAGCAGCAGGTAGAAAGAGAGGAGACGCAGACTCCCCACTGAGCAGGAAGCTCAATGTGGGGCTTGATCCCAGGGCCCTGAGATGATGGCCTGAGCTGAAGGCAGATGCTTAGCCTACTGAGCCACCCAGGAACCCCCTTAGTGTTTGTTTTTAATCCTTAGTTGTTTCTGTCCACTTGATTTTTTGTCCCTTTGATGAGTTAAAATCTATAATGACTACTGTGTTTCTACTTCTTCCTATAATTTCCTAGCATTTTCTTTATAAATGTTGATTTTATATTACTTAGGGCTCAATAATCATAATTTTTGTATTTATTGGAAAGTGTTCCCATTAACGGTATTGGTACTTTTCTTTGGTGTGTTTATTTTTTGCCATAAATTACATATAAATAGGCCAAATTCTCGCTGTTAAACCTTCTGCCATCATTTTTTTCTCATCACTTGGAAAACTAAAGTTCATCCTCTCATGATTTCTTCCAGAAAAACTCATGAGAACAATATTCCCTAAGTTCTTACATATTTGATGTATGTATGTATTGTCTTTACACTTAAATGGCAGCTTGTCTGAGTATAAAATTTGAGGAACACATTTCTTTTCCTTGAAGACTATTAAGAATTGTTTCATTAGTATCAAATGCTGCTATACAACAATTTAAAGACATGCTGATTTCTTTTCACTTTTAAGTGACTTAATTTTATTGCTTAGCTTCCCAAATGATTCTTTATTTTTGATGTCTCATTATTGCCTATTTCCTCGTTGGCATAGGCTAAACTGCTGTCATAAGTTACACAAACTCATTATGTAAGAGCTAAAAAAGAATAGAAATTATTTTCTTGTTAGGGGATAAATATTCCAGGTTAGAATTTAAGGAACTTCTTCTAATCCACGTGGCCATTCAGTTCTTGTTTCTTTGATCATTGTGGTCACAACAGCAGCCCACTGGAAGGAAGAAGGAGCACTGAGGAATGCTCATGAATATTATGTGGGCTATGTTAAAAATAGGACAGACACATAAATTCTGCTTACATGCCATTGACTAGAATGCAGTCATCTGACACAAAAGAGGCCAGAAAATGTGTTAAGTATCCAAGAAGAAAAATTTTAAAAGCCTTTTAGGTGGGCACTAGCAATTTTAGCCACAATCTGCTCCTGGACCACCACATAACGATGCAGATCCTACTGACCACACATAAAAAACATTCACTTCTCCCCAAGGGAAACACCCCAACATTATTCACTAATTTAATCTAACTGAAAGTCCATGATTTCTATCCTTTATATCAGGTCCAATTCTGGTTCCTTAAGAATTAACCATCTACAGATTAAAAATACAAGTTATCTAATCACCAATCTCATGAAAAAAACACACATCCAACATACAATAATGGATTACAGACATGATAACCACAATAACAATTTCCATTTTAAAAAGGATAGAAGAGAAGCACCCAGTAATTACAGCAATGATGGAATCCAGCTAGGCAAGCATTGTGAAGTCTTAGCAAAGTTGGAAGTTTCTCAATTATATCTCAGAACTGCTCTCTCTAAAGAGTTTGCTGTTTCCCATATCCTCTTACTCTACCCTCCAGAGGATTCTTCTTTGTCTCTTATCCATGACCATATCTGAAGTGAAGATTGGGAAATATGACCCCCTTGGAAACTGTATATTGGAAACAATGTGTGCTAGAGAGGTATATTAGTCCAAGATCCAGCCCATACCCTTTCTATGGGCTACAATGGCAACAATGTGACCCAGAGCAAAGGATTAATGAAAATGTTGATTGGGCCTATGTAGCAGACTTTGATGGAATAAGAAGCCCGAATCCCTGAACGACTATGGAAAAGAGGTCCTCTTTCATGAACTTGGAATATTTGACCTTGACGATTATGTTAATAAGCAATGAATTCTTTTGTATTTTGATTATACTTGTTAAAGTACTCTAGCCTTCACTAATTAATATGGCAATTCATAATAAGAATGAGACAATGCCGTAAATCTGACTTTAAATATATGATATTGGCTTAGAGGTTAGACAGTGAGTGGCAAAGAAAATGACATAAGCTAAAGAGCTAGAGACCCATGTTATGCGAGGGCAAGCCATTAAATATGATTCAATCCAATGAATAGAACTATGTCACATGGTCACTCCTAAACTAAGCAGAAAAGTATGATCTAGCTCTGTGCCCAGGAGTAGGAAGAGAAGATTTTGGTAGTCAGCAGTCTCTGGCAGATCCATCTTGTATCAGTTTTGTTTTGTTTTGTTTTAGGGTTTTTCTTGTTTTTTGTTTGTTTGTTTGTTTGTTTGTGTTTTTTGAGACTTGCTGTGCTCATTTACTCTGTAGATTTAATGCTTTTGTTCATGAAGAATGTTTTCAGAAGTCTTTGTACCAATCTAATACTTCCATTTTCTTCTTTAGGGCCTCCATTTAAACTTACATTTTATCTGCTTTGAGTATGTTTAATATCTACACCTACATTTAACCTAGGCCATTTACAAAGGGGATAAGCTATCAAGGAGTACTTGATGAAAAGAATTATTTCAGAAAATTCATTAAAATTTTCACAGGATTACCAAAGCAAATGAATAAAGAAAAGTAAGCAGTTGTGGATAATATTACATATCTGGTAGACTCTTCTATTCATACTCCTTAATTCTAATCTGAATACTTATTTTTATTACTTTATACTTAATTTTTCAAAACATGTGATACATATTTAGAAAAATTAGACTTCTAGGGCAACATTCCCTAAGTGACACACCATTCCTCTGACTTGTCCACTGTGCACACAAGAATCTTGGCTACAAAAGGTAATTAGAGCTGGAGTAATAGCACCCTATGAAGTCAACAAAAGAGGCATTGAGAAAAATTAAATGATTCCCATGAAAAAGGAACAAAATGGAAGTCTAATTACAAAATAAGCAAATGTGTATAAAAACTATAATGTTACAGTAGGATTGAGATATTAATTTTTTCATAACAATCTAGTTATTTTAAATAAACCAACCAAAGCTAAGAGAACAGTATCTAATCTGGTTCTCTGAATTTTCATTTTTGTTCACTGTCTACTTTCTCCTATTCCTTTTCTATGTATCTACCAAAATATTCTAAATTGAGACAGGACTTTCTTATGCCCGATTCTTTGTTATTATTATTCATTAAAATTATTCCATCTCTTAATCTATAATTTGATGTTAATCTTATATATCTAGGATTCATTTACTACACACTTAAGGAAACTGGTTTCACAAAAATGTTATTTTAAAACACATATTTCTTACTACTTATTTCCTTAAGAATCAACTCAACTTAGTCATTGGAGCACTCCAAGATTTCCCCCATTCTATTCCTTTGTTTTTTATTCTACACTGTCATGATGAAATATATTATATTTAATTTACAGTGGCAGAAATACTAATTTCTAGATTGGGTTGTGAGTTCACATTTAATCCTTCAATGAGCTGAAATATCATGGTTAGAATACAAGCTGTATCACAACAATAACATTTCCAGCAATTGAAGTAATTTGTGGATTTTACTATTCAACAATTCCACATATACATTTTACTATACTTTTACATACTCTCTTCTTTTGTCTTTCAAAATGATGACTTCATTTTTAACAATGTTGAGATTACATAGATACTAGAATCTTCTTTATTCTCTACATTGATATTTTACTGTTTTAATCACCTCCTTCCCACTCTATTGGTGAGAGAGGAATTCCCACCCTAGAGTTGGGCAAATGGCCCAACACACAGTACCCAACAGAGGACAAATGAGAGCAAGAGCAGGTATTAGTCACATACACTAGGAGAGAAGAACAATGGCCCAGGAGAGAACACTATACTGGGCCACGCAGCAATTGCACTGGGGGACAAAACAGTGAACAGCAGGGACTGTGGGAGGCAGGTGGGATGGCCCCCTCTTAATTCAAGGTTCCCACAGAAGAATGCAATTGGCTTGTTTGAATAATTCATAGAATGTGAAAGAAGTGAAACCCAACAGTCAGAAATAATCTAGAACTGCATTTGGTCATTTTAATACAGAGCATTGTTTGACTAGGAGATCTTATCTGCAGAAGCAAAGTGGGAAACGGAACTTTTAGTAAGACCTCTGAAAGCCCTTCTCATTTTACCAATCTCAGGCCTTCTACCATATTTACCTGCATAAATATACAGTAGTAACCAAAGAACACAAACTCTACCAATTTTTCAGGCATAATTTTACTCATTGTGACTTATAAAATTTCTTAGATGTCATCTATCTTGAGGGAAAACAACTTCCTCTTATCAAAATGTACGTACCAGTGATAGGGGAATTATTTGTTCCTTACAATTCTGGCAATGACTCAGTGCCTTAACAGTCCCTTCGTACCCAGAAAAGCAAGCTACTACTTTGTTATCTCAGTATGTCATCCCAGTCTTGATGTTAAAGATGGTTTGTATTCCCTGAATAGTATCTGTGTACTACACTCATGTAGGCATACACATGCCTTCAATGCAGCTCTGGGGATGTTCTCAATGGTGCATCTTCAGTTACCATTTCTTTCCTGTGGCAAGATTCAGAAATGCTTAAACCTCATGCTTCTCAAAAAGTGTTTTCTGAAACTGTTTCCTGTCTGATACAAAAACAATAAGCACCAACACCTCCTCAGGGGTGACTGTGTTAGGAAGATATTTGGAGTCCCACCAGGGTAATCTATCCGTAACTACTAAATAAGTGCTTTGAATATGACTGAGAGATTTGGTTTCCTTATCCAGGTTAAACATATCCCAACAATATTGCTTATATTATTCTTTTTTCGTAATACAAAGGTAAATGTCAGTCCCTTCCAAGTAATCACAAATTCTTAATTTTAAAAAGTCTGAATTGATGTGGCTTTATTTTACTTTGGAATAAAAGAATATTCTATGTCAAGGGCCTGCTTAATAAGTGTCCTAGAGCCTAAGGGAATCTGACAAAGAATAAAAATCATTCCCAACTATTTTTAATAATAGAAAAAAGCTATATTTCTTTACTCAAAGTGTAGTTTTATTTGAAGGAACACTGGGGACTCAAGATTTTAGAAGATTATGGGCATATGAACATCATCCATTCTCAGCTTAAAGACCAAATTGCCAAAATAATTCAACCCTAGAATGCTATCAAAAGCCAGTTTGAATCTTCAGTAAATGAGTTAGCCACCTATTAGGGAGTCCTGGTGAAGGAAATGAACACAACAGGGAATAAAATCAGAAGATCTCTAGCTAAACATATCGAATATCAGCTTTCAGAGTCAGAGCTGCAAAGATGATCCATAGCAAGGTGAACCTGCTCTATAAGCAAAAGCTCGTAAAGGTTTTCTGACCTCTCAGTTTTGTGTAACACTGAAATGCATAAATGTAGTCTCAGACTCCTTAAGAAATGCATTTCTGTGCACTTATGCTTCATCTGGGCTTCTCTATTTTATTCTCTCCTGAAACTGCATTTGTTAAAGTATTACAGTTCATTTAATGCTGTATATGTAACTTTTGATTTATGCTATTACCCTTCTTTCTTGGCACATGGCACTGGTACTTCTCATTTCTACCACAAAATAAATCATCCAGATTTCGAAGAAAAGTCTATTCACAGTTGTTTATTTTTAAAGTCTCTGATGCATTGGTACTGGAAAGTGATACAAAATATCTAAATAAAATCAAGTTGTGTCTGGATGAAAAACCATCCAACAGCAAACTCACTAGCCTACAATCATATGATTTCTATATTGAGGCAAAATTTGCATAATTTGGTTTCAGGTAGCCCCCTTGGTCCTTCCTTACTTTCCTTCTTTATAGCATTTCTCTTTTATATGTTCCTGGACTCCGCTGCCATCACTTTCCATTAAATGAGATGATTTTTATACAAGTACCTAGCATGTGGCCAGATTATAGCACTCAACACCATTCCTCTTTGCTTGACTAACTACAAGATGAAATCTAGTAAATTACTTTACACCAAGGTATCAATGGCCTTCCAGTTCTCCCTTTGTAGTGGATACATTTTGCTATAAATCTGGGGTGCACCACTTCTCTCTCCTATACCAACTAAATGTTTTTCTTCAAAGAATTTTCCTTTCTCCTTTCCATGTTTCGGGGGGGGGGGGGGCGGGTACCAATCCCAGCACATCTTTCTTTCTAGGTGCCAGAGTGGGCCAGTGGTCTGTTCTAGGCTGACTGGGTTCCTCTGACACATATCTGAATCTAAAGCAGAGAGCCAAAGGACAGATAATCAATAGGTGCCAAGTACTCAATGGTACTCAACTCTCTAGGGAGAAATCCCACAAGTTCCCACTATTAACAACCTAAGCCTTCCTAGCTCTTTACCCTTTCTGAGAAAGGACTATTCACCTCTGTCTTTAAATCAGTCACCTCTGACCAGTCACCTCATAATATCACATACTTTGCTTAAATCACTCAAATTCAGTTTCTGTGCATATAACCTAGGACACTTAACACACACCACCACTGCTGACACCACCACCACCCCAGAGTGGGGGTAGAGAAGAGCTTGCATTTTTTTAAGAGAAATCTAAAAGGCAAGATAATCATTCATTCAAATAAATAAGATTCTGATAGTGAAACATCAAGGGTCAGAAAAATAAAAATAAACAAAAAAAATGGGCTGAAGGGGGATCCCTAAGGGGCTCAGCGGTTTAGCACCTGCCTTCCGCCCAGGGTGTGATCCTAGAGTCACGGGATAGAGTCCCAGGATCAAGGCCTACATCAGGCTCCCTGCATGGAGCCTGCTTCCTCTGCCTGTGTCTCTGCCTCTCTCTCTGTGTGTGTCTCTGATGAATAAATAGATAAAATCTTGAAAAAAAAAAAATTAGGCTGAGGGCGAAAGTTTCTCATCCTTATATTCCTTGATTGATACTGTGTATCTAACTTATAGCCTTCTTAAACTCTTCAGAACCTAGAAATATTTAAAACACATCTAACTATTTTAATTCATCTGAGTTAATTTTTAAAGAAATGAGGAGATGAAAGGCTTCAGGATCTCCTTAGACATTAGAAAAAAATATTATATTTTTGATACACAAAATATGGCCTTAAATTATTTTTGTGTATGTATATAAATTTATATTTATTTATGTATATGTATTTATGTGTATTTGTGTGTGAATATATATGTATATATGAATTGCATTAAAATTTTGAAAGATTTTATGATGTATGAAATTCATCAGGCTTCGAAACTCTGCCACTGTGGTGCTCAGGATAAGTAGCATTAGAGTCCAGGTTCCTTCTACTGAGGAACTCTGCATTCCTCCTAAGACCTACAAGTCATCTGCTGGATTGTCTCCATCTAGCTGGCTAATGAAGCAAAGAAAGAGAAGGTGGAGAATCATCACCATGATGAGGGAGACAGTCTGGAAGGGGCACATTATTTCCCCATACATCCTGTTTTCAAGAATCAGTTACATGACCCCACTTACATGCAGTGGGGTCAGGAAGATAGCTTAAATGTATTCATGAGGCATAGAAAAGGTTATGAGTACGTGGCTAGTTATCTCTCACTTTACCTATTTCTGTAGAATCTTCCAGTGTGATATCAGCACTGTGTTTGTAAAAACTATGGTTTATGTTTAAACAATACTTCGGTTTTTTACTTTAACATTTTTCATAAACAGGTAAAACATAAAATTTTCATAGCAGAGAACAATTAAAGAATTGTTTAAAACTTGGTTTTACTCATTCTTCTAAAATTAAACAAAACATTCTGTGTGTGTCCATTTCTATCTGTCTCAATAAATAGTTGATGAAAGATAGGAGTGCCTTGCTGGCTCAATCAGTTAAGCATTTGACTCCTGATTTCAGCTCAGGTCATGATCTCAGGGTCATGAGATGGAGCCACGAATCAGGCATTGGGGGTGGAACACACTTAAGAGTTTCTCTCTCTCTCTCTCTCTCTCTTTCTCTCTCTCTCTCTCTCTCTCCACACCCCTGCTTCTCCCTCTCTCTTGCTCACACTCTAAAAAAAAGAGAGAGAGAGACAGATGGATGATATATAGACTATTTCTTTGTCTTTGATTAAGACTAAATAAGATAGGGGTGCCTGGGTGGCTCAATCAGCTAAATGCCCAACTCTTGAATTTAGCTCAGGTTGCGAGATCGAGCCCTGCAATAGACTCTGCACTCAATGGGGAGTCTGCTCAAGTTTCTCTCTCTCTCTCTCTCTCTCTCTCTGCCCCTCCCCCATTCCCATGCTGTCACTCTCTCTCAAATAAATAGATCTTTTTCAAAAAAGTAAATAAAACTGGTTTGAAAGGTTAAATGAGCAGATATTTAAGTCCCTCCCTTATATTCAATACTTAGAGGAATTACAGATAAAAATAGAAAAATCGGTTTGACAACAGTGACATTAAAAACTACAAAAATAAAATAAAATGAAGTATTCAAATTGCTGGGAGAAAACTGTCAACCAAAACATCACATTCAGTAAAACAATAACCAATAATGAGGGATAAATAAAGACACTCTTACATAAAATTGAAAGAGACTAGTCCAAACATATTATTAATTGCAATATTTATAAATAGAATAAACTTTATTAAAAACAGTGAACATTTTTTAATCCAGCCATATGCTTTTTTGCAAAAAAATATATCTAAAACAGTTTAAGATTTAAGATGAAAGGATGGGAAAAGATGTAGTAGCAAATATTAATCAAAAGATAGCTACTATATGAATATCAAATTTTTATATACTAATAAGAGGGTCATAACAGCCTATAATGCACAAAAAACAAATTAGAAATGTAGCAATATTTCCTAAAAATATACTTACTAAAAAAATTTAAACATTTTACTTCTAGAAAAATTCTTACAAATATGTAAGAAGCGTTCAATATGGGGATATTCATTACAACAATGGGGGAAACGGTAAAAACCAAAACTAAAGGCAATAACAGGCATGCCCATCAAAAGGGAAGTGAGTTAATAAGTTGTAATGTTGTCATACCATACATACTTCAAAGTAGTTAAAGTAAACAAATCATACCTGTATCAATATGGATAAAAGTCTTAAGAGAAAATTGAATGAAAAAATTATTTTAAAAATTTGATAGGTTGTACAAATGTTCATAAATTATTTTCCCTTTATTCTATACATTTGCTGAGTAACTTTGAGACACTCTTTAGACTCTAGACTCATCTTTGTTAATTTCTTTGTTCAATTTGCCAGTTGAAAGTATGACCCAAGAGGAGACTTATAAACCACTTCAACCTTAGTGCTGACCCACTTGTGGATTTTTTTTAATATATTTAAAATTTTAATTCCAGTATAGTTAACATACAATGTTATGTTAGTTTCAGGTATATAATATAGTGATTCAACAATTCCATCCACTTGTGGATTTTATTTTATTTTTTTTAAGATTTTATTTATTTATTCATGAGACACAGAGTCAGAAACACAGAGGAAGAAGTAGGCTCTATGCAGGGAGCCTGATGTAGGACTTGATCCGGGGACTCCAGGACCAGGCCCTGGGCCAAAGGCAGGCGCCAAACCGCTGAACCACGCAGGCGTCCCCACTTGTGGATTTTAGAACTCTTTTACCACCATGGGAATAAGCCTTGCTGCTGCAGGCTAAGAAACAATGTGAAACAAAGGCAAGCATTACCCACGAGTCCTTCTGGTCCAACCAATGCACAGCCAACTTGGGAGCAGAACATAGATGTGGGAGTAGACCAAGAAATGCTCAGTTAAGCCCAGCCCAAATTACGGACTCACAGACCATAAGGTAAACAAATGGCTATTGATTTAAACCACTACATTTGGGGATGATTTGTTATACAGAGAAAAGTAAGTGATATGCCCATGTAGAAATGAAACTTTGGCAGCCAACTTTGTGGCTCAGCAGTTTAGCGCCGCCTTCAACCCAGGGCCTGATGCTGGAGAACCAAGATAGAGTCCCACGTCGGGCTTCCTGCATGGAGCCTGCTTCTCCCTCTGCCTGTGTCTCTGCCTCTCTCTCTGTCTCTCATGAATAAATAAGTAAAATCTATTAAAAAAATGAAACTATATCATTTTCATAAGTTCACAAAACAAGGCTTGTGTAACTTGCTTAGCAGAATTATTAAACACAGATCGAGATATGCACATGGAAGTTCATGATAGTGATCAGTTTTGGAATGAAGGATGGGAATACAAGTAGGAAAGGATGAAGAAGCAATTTTTAAATTACCTATAGAATCATTTTTCTTAAAAAATAAAAGAACTGTCCAGAAGAAAACATAAGAGAAAATCTTTATGACTCTAGGGCAAAAGTGTTATGACACAAAATTCACAAACCATAAAAGAACAAAATATTGTTCAATTGGACCTCATCAAATTTTTAAAAGCTCTTTGCAAAACATTACTAAGAAAATATAAACATAAAGGAAACTGGAAAACGTATTTGCAATGCATATATCTGACAGAAGACTTGTATCCAGAATATAGTTTTTCAGAAATAAGAAAATAAATAGGTCATTTTTCTAATGGGAAAAATAAATAGGCCATTTTCCAATGGGAAACAAATACATGATGAGATGCTCAAAATTGTTAGCCATCAAGGAGGTGCAAATTAAAGCCACAATGAAATTTCACCAACCATCAGAATGGCTGAAATTAAAAAGACTGAAAATAACAAGTACTAAGTGAGGATATGGAGCAACTAGAACTCTAGTCGGAATATAAACTGGTACACTTTGGAGGAAAATATGGCAGCTCTTTTAAACTGGACTAACATCATACATCCCAGAAACCCTTCTTCTAGTATTCAGTGCATTTTTTAACTTATGTCCACATGAAGAATTGTACTTGAATGTTCCTAGTTGCTTTATTTATAATAGTCTAAACTTGGAACAATCCAAACAGTCATCAACAGGAGAAAGGATAAACAAAGTATACATCCATATAACTTTACACTACCTGCCAATAAAAAATAATTTCCTGATAAATGCAACATGGATGAATCTTGAAAACATTACGCTGAGCAAAAGAAGTCAGATACAAATAAGCACATACTATGATTCCACCTAGATACTATAGAATACAAACCTAATCTCATTATAGGAAACAGATTAGAGGTTGCCTGGGGGGGTCTAGGGTGGGAGATTGGACCAAGATAGGGTACAGGATAGCACCTGGATGGCACAGTCAGTCTTGGTTTTGGCTCAGGTCATGATCTCAGTGTCATGAGATCAAGCCTGCATCAGGGGGCTCTATGCTTGGGATTCTTCCCCTCTTCTTCTGCCTGTATCCACTGGTCTCTCAAATAAAATAATTAATTAAAGTCCAAAAAAAAAGCGCACCAGAAACTTTTGGGGAGCAATGGACATACATTTTTTATTGTGTTGGTGGTTACACAGGTGATATATTTACCAAAATTCATCAAACCATATGACCAAAGTGGGTGCATTTTATTGCATATAAATCACATCTCAATAATGTTGATTTCTTTAAAATATTTTAAAATATATGAAAAATATTGATAGTTTTAAATTCTGAATATTGAATGCTGTGTTATCCAGGGTGCTAACAAGATAGGGCAATCTCACCTAAAATTTGAAGAAAATTTCATGAAGGGAATTTTAAAAGAGATATGTGCAGGGGCGCCTTGGTGGCTCAGTGTTTGAGCATCTGCCTTCAGCTCAGGTCATGATCCTGGGGTCCTGGGATCAAGTCCTGCATCAAGCTCCTCATGGGCTTCTTCCTCTGCCTATGTCTCTGCTTCTCTCTCTGTGTCTCTCATGAATAAATAAATAAATATTTTTTTAAAAAAAAGAGGTATGGACAGAGTTAAGTATGTTGGGGCATTCAGGGATTTGTACCTACAGGCCAAAGCAACGAGAAGAGTATAAACTGTCCGGGTCCAGATGAACACCCGATGAACAACCCCTCTCATCCTCTCAGATACAGAAACAAAGACAATGAAGTAGGTAAGAGAGAACACAGACATTTGGATTTCTTAATGTTACTGGAGAAAATGTACTAGGAAACAATGACCAGAAATAAGGTTAAATAGGTTTTGAGTTTTTTTAAGCTGAGGGCATGGGTGTAGACATGTAGGGCTTCATAAGCCAAAATAAGGACCTTAGTCTTTATCCTGAATCCATTCAAAAGTTTCATGTTAAGGAATGCATAAAAATAATTTCATTTTTAAATGATTACTCTAATTTTTTTCTTAGATTCTAAAAGTGTAATCACTATTAGGCATGGATTTTTTTCACTAAATTTGATTTAGAAATAGCATATACTGCAGCATCGCTGATATAGCAAGTTAGAACTATTATATATACAGTTCTGATGAAATATTTTCTAATTATTTTGTTTTTACCATTTTCTCTAGTTTTTAATTTGGTTCAGGGTGATTACTTTGAAGTAGAGTAGTTTAATTTGGTTAAAATTATTAATTATTTATTTTTGTGATTTAATCTGCTCCCTATTTGGAGGTATTGTTTTCAGCAATATTTTCTTCTTTATTGACTTTTTAAAATTACATCCTTTAATTCATCTAAAATTAATTTTACTATGTTATAAAATAGATGCTTAAAATGATAGTGAGTGCAGCAGCCAAGAAGCATTTAGCAGTGCCTTGCATATAATAGGCCACAGTGATGATTTGTAGAATGAGCCTTTGATTGTCAGGACTAATGATGATAACATTTTGCCCATGCATTTTAATGTTATAGACATCACTTTTATCATTAATTACACTCGAATATTCATACTACAGTGTTATAATAACAAGATGCAGTTCTTTTTTCATTAATTTTTAAAATTCAGTTATCTATTAATCATGATCAACCTTCTACAGTTAACTTAAAAATAATGAGTTGACTGTTTAAAAATTTTAATGGATTCATAAGTCATCTATGAATTTTTAGATGCAATGAGTGTGTGGTGTTGACCTAAATACCAAAAAGCAAGCACAGAATATATCCTAATTGACCTGAAAACAAACACTTTTCCAACTTATGTACCAATGCCAATGCTCCAATCCTATGGCTGTTTTTGGTTTTGTTTTTCCCTCATGATAAATGCACTCTTTAATCCCCATCACCTATTTAATCCATCCACCCATCCTCTCCCCTCTGGTAACCATCAGTTTGTTCTCTGCAGTTAAGAGCCTAATTCTTAGTTTCTCTCTCTCTATCTCTCTCTCTTACTTTGCTTGTTTTGCTTCTTAAATTCCTCATATGAGTGAAATTATATGGTGTTTGTCTTTCTCTGACTTATTTTGCTTAGCATCTTACTCTCTAGTTAAATCAATGTTGTTGCAAATGGCAAGATTTCATTATTTTTATGGCTGAGTAATATTCCATTGGATGGATAGATAGATAGATAGATAGATAGATAGATAGATAGATAGATAACCTTTACCCTTTCATCCATCAAAGGACATTTGGGCTGCTTCTGTGTTTTGGCTATTGTAAGTAAGTAATACTGCTATAAACATAGTGGTTCATGTATCCTTTTAATTAGTGTTTTTGTATTCTTTGGATAAATACCTAGCAGTGCAATTGCTACATCATAGGGTAGTTCTGTTTTTGACTTTTTGAAGAACCTCCATACTGTTTGCCACAGTGGCTGTACCAGTTAGCATTCCTACAAGAGTGTGCAAGAGTTCCTGTTTCTCCACATCCTCACCAACACTTGTTGTTCCTTGTGTTCCATTCTGACAGATGTGAGGTGATACTTCATTACAGCTTTTTGATTTGCATTTCCCTGATAATGAGTGATGTTGAGCATCTTCTTATGTGTCTACTGGCCATCTGGATGTCTTCTTTGGAGAAATATCTGTTCCTGTCTTCTGTCCATTTTTAATTGGATTATTTATTTTTGGGGTGTTGAGTTTTGTAAGTTCTTTACTTATTCTGAATACTAACCCTTTATGACTATGTCATTTGCAAATATCTTCTCCCATTCTGAGGCTGCCTTTCAGTTTTGTTGATTGTTTCCTTTGTCTTGCAGAAGCTTTTTATTTTGATGTAGTCCCAATAGTTTAATTTTGCTTTTATTTTACTTTATTTTATTTTATCTTATTTTAAAGCCCAGAATCTGTGTCATCTTTTTCTCAAGAACACCATTCTTACAGCATCACAAATACTAAAATAACAATGGAGACATTTATAGTAAGGTGACAAAGGGAAGCTGTGTCTCCAGGACAACTCCAGTACTTATTCTTCATTACTCGAAGCAACACACAAAAATATGAACCAGAAAAGTGCCTAAAACCCAACTTAGACTGAATAAGAGAATAAACATACTTGCATCATTATTAAGTATATCCTATTATCTCATCCAATCTGCTGTATGTCTTTACCATAAAATGTTTTTAATTTCTGTCCAGAAGATAGGGAGCCCTTCAGTTACACCCAAAAGAGCGAAGCCATCCAGAAAGGAGACAGATCAAAAGCATCTGAGAGTAGTTGGGTCTACACAAAGGAAGCCACAATCATTGGGCAAGTGAGATCCAAAAAAGCAAATCTCTTCTCCTCTTAGCCTTTAATAGCTTATTTTTTAAATAGACACTTAGATTTAGATTATCTCTAGGAATTCTGAAGTTCCGTGCTTGGGAACCATGATGTTGGAGAAAAAGATAACAAAGATACTGGACAATGAAAACAAACCAGCTAATGACTGAGTGCAAAATGGAGCAGAGGTACAATGTTTGGAGAATGTGTCTCCAGAGGCCCAGGCATGATAGTGCATACAGACATACAGACATAGTGCATACAGACATACAGACATAGCTCAAGCATCTGGTGTGTAAGTTGGCAGCAGGAAAAAGTGAAAACATGGAGGGTGATTCTCAACAGCACCTGAATGTCTCTCGTAAGGATGTGCAAAATATTTCTGTAAGTAAATGGGAAGCCCTTCAATCAAACTGGGTTTGATCAAAGCCAAACTTTGATCTGACTCAACATCATCCTGAAACACAACTCTTTCTGATCACACCTGCTGTCATCAGAGGCAGCTATCCCCGCAAGAGTTGCATGCCCCCTTCCTCCCTATAGACTGCTTCAGGATATTGGTAAAGCCATTTCCCAAAACCATGTAAAAATTTAAACAATCTTTTTCATTTTTGAACGATAACATATTAATGTGTATAATATTTAAACAATATCAAAGGATATACAATGAAAAGTAAGACTTCCTCCTATGCCTAAGTATATCAATTTCCTGTGCATCCTACCACAGGACTTATATCATAGACACACACACACACACACACACACACACACACACATTAGAAGTATATACTTTTCTTACAAAATGGTATATACGTACAAATGAAGAAACTGAAAAGCTTCCTCATTTTGCTTTTGTCTGCCTAGGATTCCAATACATAGCTTTTCCATAGTATATATAACCAGCTCCTACTGATGAACCTCTGTTTCCAAACTACTGCTATCATGACAAGGCTGCAGTGAATATCTATGCACATTCGTCATTTTGTACATTTGTAAGTAAATCTTCAGGATAAAACCCTCACTATGAGATTCCAGGGTTAAAGCAATCGTGTATGTATAATTTTTAGTATATATAATTTAGAGGACAACAATGGCTGAGTATACCTACTTGCATATCTTTAGCCAGACTTGTTTGTTTCAATTTCTACTCCTGCCACTACTTCTCTTTTTTTTTAAGATTTTATTTATTTATTCATGAGAGACACACGGAGAGAGGCCAAGACACAGGTAGAGGGAGAAGCAGGCTCCATGTGGGAAGACCAATGTGGGACTCGATCCCAGGACCCCAGGATCACACCCCGAGCCAAAGGCAGACACTCAACCACTGAGCCACCCAGGTCGTCCCTGCCACTTACTTACTTAGTGATTAGGCAAATTGCTCCTTTCTAGACTTCAATTTCACCATCTAAAAAAGAAATGATAATCATACTTGCTTTTCAGGATTATTTTAAGAACTAGTTAATGAATATATATAACACTCTTAGAATAATGCCTGCCACAACATAAGCACTCAAAAATGCTAAGTATTTTTAGTTCAATTATTAGCCCATAGCACACACAAATGCAAGTTTGCATTATCAAATTTTTTCACCTTTGACAATCTAATAGCATTATCCCCTAACATACCATGGTTTTAATTTATATTAGGCTCCTATTTCAGAAGTAGTTAAGTATGTTTTCATACTTGTAATTTCACTTGTTATTTCTTTCTGTGGACTATTTATGATTTTACTCCTATTTTTGTTGGATTATTTATTGCTTCCTTATTGATGAATATAAAGTCTTTATAATTAAGATAATTAGCTTTTTGCCAATGATAGGCATTACAAATTTTTTTCTAAATTTCTTGTTATTTTTATTTTCTTAATAGTTATTTTTGCCATGCAAATGTTATTTTTATTTTTAGTCAAACTTATGAATCATTCTTTATATGGCTTCTGGATTTTATATGGCATTTAGAAATACTTTTTTACAGCAAAAATTACTTTTTAAATTTTTTCTATATTTTATCCTAATACTTTTATGGACTAACTTTTTACACTAAAATTTTTGCTTCTTATGAATTCAGGATAGGAGCCAATTCTATTTTTTTTCCAGATGGCTATGCAATTGTCCCAGCATCGTGCCTTGAATGAGTCATCTTTTCTCAACTGGTATCTCAATAACCACCTTTAACACACACCAGATTCACAAATTTATTGATCGTGCATCTGGACATTTTATTTTGTTTTATTCAACATTATTTATACAAGAACCAAAACCAACCTTTAAATAACTATATTATTATAATATATTTAATATCCTATAGGACAAACTATACATCCCCTCAGTGTGTACATTCAAAAAACAACAACTTTTTTTTCAGAAGTTTACTAGTAATTAGTATTTATTTTAACATAAGAAAATTAAAAACAGCTTGTGTAGTTTATTCTAAAATCTCCAAGGATAGTTTTCAAGGAGAATGTTAAACATACAGATTTACTGGGAGAGAATAAATATTTTAATAATATTGAGTTTTCATATCTAAGAGAAAATGTCTTTCTATTTATTTAACTCTTCTTGAGTATCTCAGTGGTATTCTAAATGTTCACTCATTTATATGTTTTATACTTATTAAGTTTATTCCCAGATATTTAATCACTTTGTGGTATGGTTAATAGGTGCTTCCCTTCAAACGTATTTTTCCATTCTGTTTTCTCTTCTATGTGGGAAAGCAACTACTTTTTCCTTTTATTTTTTATTTTTAAATATTGTATTTATTTATTTGAAAGAGTGATAGCAAGAGAGATCATGAGTAAGGAGGAGAGAGAGAAGCAGGCTCCCTGTGAGCATGGAGCCCATTGTGGGGCTTGATCCCAGTTCCCCAGGCTCATGACCTGAGCTAAAAACAGAGCCTCCAACAGCCACCCAGGTGCCCTGCAACTACTTTTTTCTTGATTCATTCAGCCAACCCACTGAATTTTCTTATTGTTCTAGTAGATTTTCAAGTGACCCACCTGTATCTTTCCTTACTTTTTTTTTTTTTTTTTGAGAGAGACAGAGTAAGTGAGCTGGGGGAGGGGAGTAGGGCAGAGAAAGAAGGAGAGAGAGACTCTTAAGCAGGCTCCATGCCCAGCATGCAGCCTGATGCAGGGTTTGAGCACATGAAGCTAGAATCATGACCTGAACAGAAATCAAGAGTCACACTTAACAGATTGAGCCACACAGGCGCCCCTTACCCACTTGGGTTTGTTCTTTTTTTAAGATTTTATTAATTATTCATGAGAGACACACAGAGAGGCAGAGACACAGGCAGAGGGAGAAGCAGGCTCCTTGCAGGAAGCCTGATGCGGGACTCGATCCCAGGCCTCCAGGATCAGGCTCTGGGCTGAAGGCGGCACTAAACCACTGAGCCACCCGGGCTGCCCCCAACTTGGGTTTTTTTTTTTTTTTTTTTCCAACTTGGGTTTTTAATGCAACATTCCACACTACCTGCAAATATTTACTTTGTCTTCTTTTTTTGGAATTTACCCCTCTTTCTCTAATTTTATTACATTAGCCAGACTTCAATAAAGAACAGTGTCTTCATATCAATGTAACAGAATAGAGAATCCAGAAGTGGACCCTCAACATTATGGTCAACTAATATTCGACAAAGGATGAAAGACTATTCACTGGAAAAAAGACAGTCTCTTCAATAAATGGTGCTGGGAAAATTGGACATCCACATGCAGAAGAATGAAACTAGACCACTCTCTTGCACCATACACAAAGATAAACTCAAAATGGATGAAAGATCTGAATGTGAGACAAGATTCCATCAAAATCCTAGAGGAGAACACAGGAAACACCCTTTTCGAACTTGGCCATAGCAACTTCTTGCAAGATACATCCATGAAGGCAAGAGAAACAAAAGCAAAATGAACTATTGGGACTTCATCAAGATAAAAAGCTTCTGCACAGCAAAAGAAACAGTCAACAAAACTAAAAGACAACCTACAGAATGGGAGAAGATATTTGCAAATGACCTATCAGATAAAGGGCTAGTATCCAAGATCTATAAAGAACTTATTAAACTCAACAGCAAAGAAACAAACAATCCAATCATGAAATGGGCAAAAGACATGAACAGAAATTTCAGAGGAAGACCTAGACATGGCCAACAAGCACACAAGAAAATGCTCTGCATCACTTGCCATCAGGGAAATACAAATCAAACCCACAATGAGATACCACCTCACACCAGTGAGAATGGAGAAAATTAACAAGACAGGAAACAACAAATGTTGGAGAGGATGTGGAGAAAGGGGAACCCTCTTGCACTTTTGGTGGGAATGTGAACTGGTGCAGCCACTCTGGAAAACTGTGTGGAGGTTCCTCAAAGAGTTAAACATAGAACTGCCCTATGACCCAGCAATTGCACTGCTGGGGATTTACCCCAAAGATACAGATGCAGTGAAATGCCGGGACACCTGCACCCCAATGTTTATAGCAGCAATGTCCATAATAGCCAAACTGTGGAAGGAGCCTCGGTGTCCATCGAAAGATGAATGGATAAAGAATCTGTGGTCTATGTATATGATGGAATATTACTCAGCCATTAAAAATGACAAATGACACCATTTGCTTCGACGTGGATGGAACTGGAGGGTATTATGCTGAGTGAAATAAGTCGATCGGAGAAGGACAAACATATGGTCTCATTCATTTGCGGAATATAAAAAATAGTGAAAGGGAATAAAGGGGAAAGGAGGAAAAAATGAGTGGGAAATACCAGAAAGGGAGACAGAACATGAGAGATTCCTAACTCTGGGAAACAAACTAGGGGTGGTAGAAAGGGAGGTGGGTGGGGGGGGGTGGGGGTGACTGGGTGACGGGCACTGAGAGGGGCACTTGATGGGATGAGCACTGGGTGTTATTCTATATGTTGGCAAATTTAACACCAATAAAAAATAAATTAAAAAAAAAAGAACAGTGTCTTAATGAACATCCTTCTCTTTTCCTGAGGGAATGATTTCCTAAAGAAATGATTTCTATATATTTTAGACACTGTCCTTAAAATATGGAACAATAATTCTATTTTTATTATGTTAATGATATGTTGATATATTGCATGGTATCAAGAATTTCTTATCAAGAATGGAGGATGAATTACATCAAATGCTTTTTCAGCTATAAAAAGATAATCATAGTGGGGTCCCTGGGTAGCTCAGTCCATTCTCTGCCTTTGGCTTAAGTCATGATCTTAGGGTCCTGGGATCCAGCCCTGCATCAGGCTCCCTGCTCCTTGGGGAGCCTGCTTCTCCCTCTCTCTCTGCCTGTCTCTCCTCTTGCTTGTCTCTCCCCCTTTTACTGTCAAGTAAATAAATAAAACCTTTTAAAAGAGAGAGAGAGATGAAAGAACCATTTTAAAAAGAATCTTATGATTTTTTTTTGTATCTACTAATTTGGTGAGTTATACTATTGTGTTTTTTAATATTGAGCTATTCCTTTTATGTTTCAAATCTGTAACTCAGAAGCACTCTTTATTGCCTCTATGACTCTAATCTCTTGTTCTTGTTCTATTTGTGAGTTTCGTGAGGATACGGACTTGGGTAAAATTTCCCCAAGTGCTACAATGTATTAAAAAACACCACTGCACGCTTTTTACAGTATTTTAAATGGCATAGACTATCTGCTAAAACAGAAGGACAAGGACCCTGTACAGCATATTTTCACAGATGGAGTTCTCACCCTTGATCTAGGAAATGGGAGGTGGGGAGCATGGGATTAGGTAAATGGTTGGTTAAGAAGGAAAAACAGAATTGAATCAGAGTAAAAAAAAACGTTACCAGTAAAACAACAAATAATAAATCGATTTTTTTCTGGAGGCATCAATTACCTTGAAACTGAGGTCAAGAAACAAAAGCAAAAACAAGTTAGGACTTTGGGGTTTGAAAATAGAAATAAGTATATAAAATTTATGTGAGCTAGTGAAGTCTAGTAATTTTATAAAATCTTGTAGAAACAAAAATTAAAAGTTTTCTTTAAATATTAGTGTTCTGGGCACATGGGTGGCTCAGTGGTTGAGCATCTGCCTTTGGCTCAGGTCATGATCCCGGGGTCCTAGGATTGAGTATTGCATCGGGTTCCCTGCAGGGAGCCTGCTTCTCCCTCTGCCTATGTCTCTGCCTGTTTCTGTGTCTCTCATGAATGAATAAATAAAATATTTTTAAAATAAATAAATATTAGCTTTCTTTAAAATATTAACTTCTAAGATAATACCTACTGGAATTGTGAGTTGTTTCTGTGTTTTAGAGGATATCATGACTCTTTGTGACAGTAGTCTTCTTGGGGCCCTCAGAAGTATTCTGGTTGACTATTGCTAACATAAATCAGTTCCACCTTAAAATGACTCCAAAAATAAAAACTTAAACTGAGAGGGAGATGGGGAGCACATTTTATTTCTATTTTGGGGAAATTAAGGAAGAGGAATCATCACTGAAGAAGGAATACAAAACTGTACGAAGGAAAAGCTATGGGGGCTCCACCGTGTTACAGTAAAGTTGTTTTTACTATACTCTTTGTTGTATGCACCAGTGTGCAATTCCCACAATCACCAACAAAATCCTAATTGATGCTACTATAACTGTAGGCAATACCATACATCACAATCAAGTCCCCATGGAGTGATACCTTAAGCTTAGTAAGTGTTTCAGTTATCCCTCCAACCAATTCCCCACACAGTCATCAATACAGACTCATTCTAGGTTACTCTTTTCTGCCTAAGAAAAATAACAGGATACCAAGGGAAGTACTTTTTCCTATTCAAAACTGTGACTATGAAGAATAAAATGCAATGATGTGGAGTCTGAGTTTTCGAAAGCAGGTACCCAGTTGCAAAGAACAGTCCAAAAGAGCAGTGGGGCAGAGCAAAATAAGTCTTGCTTTACTTTTCAGAATTTAGATTTGATATGAATGAATGAATGAGGATAAGAGAATGCCATGAAGGTGAGGTGAATATAAAAGTTCACTTATTTATTCAACCTATACTTAATATATGGCATATTTATATTGCAAAGTATGTGCAATAAGACATGTATATCATCTTATTCAGGCTGCTATAACAAAATACCATAGACTGGGTGGCTTAACAACAGATATTTATTTCTCACAGTTCTGGAGGCTGGGAAGTCCAAAATCAAGGTGCCAGGAGAGCTGGCATCTGATGAGAACCCTCTTGCTAGTTTACAAATGGCTGTATCCTCGCATGCATGGCAGAGAGAACTCAAGTCTCTTCCTCTTTTTATAAGGGCATAAATCCCATCACTAGACTGCATCTTCATTACCCTAATATAATTCTAATTACTTCCCAAAGCTCCCACCACCAAGTACCAGCACATTGGGAATTAGAGCTTCAACATATAGATTTGGGGGAATAATAAACATTCAGTCTAGAACATATATGCAATATATATACTCACATAATTAGAAAATATTAGAAAACTTAAAGAATAAACCATGAAATCCCATGAGTGGCAAGCCCCTCATCTCATTGACTAACCAATAAAAGATCCTCAGCTCTCAGTATACATACAGAATGAAAAAAAAAAATCCACACTCTTGTGCTGAGAGCAGGAGCTAAGATCTGAAAAATACTCATTGGCTAACATGAAAGCTAAAAGTGAATTACCTATGAGTCCATCACACTTAGGAAACCACACCAATCAGAGATACCCCTAGTTCAGATATTTAGGCTAAAACCGCCTTTAATCTTCATAGTTCAAATATCTCTGACACAAATATTAGTTTATATGTTTCAGTTAATCCTGCAATGCAGTTACATGATGCAGAAGAAAGTTTTGTGGGTGGTTTACTTGCAACCTAAAATAATATGTACCTTGGGAAACATGTTCTAAATCCCAAACAACTGTTTTAAAGAAACTAATTTTGAAAGAACTTAAAGAATTTAAAGGAAAATTAACTGAAAGACCCAATGTTAAAGAAATGTATGAAATCTTCTGGAAAGAGAGCCAAGTGCACCTTAGTTCCAAATGAGTAACCAGGGGCTAATATCCCTCTCAGTGTCTTTCTTTCTTTCTTTCTTTCTTTCTTTCTTTCTTTCTTTCTTTCTTTCTTTCTTTCTTTCTTTCCTTTCTTTCTTTCTTTCTTTCTTTCTTTCTTTCTTTCTTTCTTTTATTTGACAGAGAGAGAGAGAGAGGACAAGCAGGTGGGAGGGGCGGAGGGAGAGGGAGAAGCAGAATCCCAGCTGAGCAAGGAGTCCAAAGATGATGACAATGAGGTGGGGCTAAATCCCAGGACCCTGAGATCATGACCTGAGCTGAAGACAGACACCTAACCAACTGAGCCACCCAGGCCTTTCCCCCCCACCACTCAACCCAGTGTCTTCTTCTCAATTTTTAATTGATTTTATGAGGTCAGTGAAAATGTGTAAGTCATGTTTGACATATCAGAATATAATTTTCTAGTGAAAAAGAACAGATATAAAAAAACTAAATTATTTGAGACTCTGCTATAAAGTACCATGATAACAACATGCTTCGAACAATATATTTGTGAATTCTCATTGTCAAGTCTCTAAGAAGAGGGTGTGTTCTCACTTTGATTCTACAAGTGGTAAGCTCAGAGAAGATATGTGATTTGTCTGCACAATCATACAGCTGTGGTGATGCTTGGATGCACACTTCAGTCTTGTGAATCCAAGTTCAGGGTTCATAGGTCTCTACTACAGCAATCCCCAAGGGGTGGAGAAGAGATTAAGAAGAGCTAAGACAATTATAGACAACCCCAACCCCAAGTAATTTTGGAAGTAAAATGAAACTTGAATTTGTTTATATCAGGCAAGAAGAACAGTAAAGAGAAGGACAATGAGGCCTTTGATAAATGGAAAAGAGGTTTGATAGTCTGACAATCTAAAAGGAGTGCTAAGGGGAACAATGGCTCTAGCAAAGACAAATACGGGGAGTAAATGATAAGGATAAACACAAAGAAAACCATACCAAATCACATTATAAACAAATTATTTAAAATGAATGATAAAGAGAAAAATCTTAAAATCAGCCAAAAGGAAAAAGATTTGTTATACACAGAGCAACAATTATATAAATTACAACTGACTTTATTTTTTTATTTTTTATTTAAATTTAATTAGCCAACATATAGTACATCATTAGTTTCAGATGTAGTGTTAGTAATCATCAGTTGCATATAACACCCAATGCTCCTCACATCATGTGCCTCCTTAATGCCCATCACCCAGTTACCCCATCCCCCAACCACCTCCCTTCCAGCAACCCTGTTTGTTTCCTATAGTTAAGAGTCTCTCATGATTTATCTCCCTATCTGATTCCCTGCCATTCAGTTTTCCCTCCCCTCCCCATGACTTTCTGCACCATTTCTTATATTCCATATATAAGTAAAACAATATGATAATTGCCTTTCTCTGATTGACTTATTTTGCTCAGCATAATACCCTCCATTTTCATCCACATCGATGTAAATGGTAAGATTTCATTCTTTTTGATGGCTGAGTAATATTCCATTATGTATTCATCCTTTCTGATGGCTGGGTAATATTCCAGCCATCAGAAAGTGATACACACACACACACACACACACACACATACACACACACACCGCATCTTCTTTATCCATTCATCTGTCGATGGACATCTGGGATCTTTCCATAGTTTGGCTATTGTGGATATTGCTGCTATGAATATTGGAGTGCAGATGCCCCTTCGGATCACTACATTTGTATCTTTCGGGTAAATGCCTAGTAGTGCAATTGCTGGATCATAGGGTAGCTCTATTTTTAACTTCTTGAGGAACCTCCATACCATTTTCCAGAGTGGCTGTACCAGCTTGCGTTCCCACCAACAGTGTAAGAGTGTTTCCCTTTCTCCATATCCTCACCAACATTTGTTGTTCTCTGACTTACTCATTTTAGCCAATCGGACTGGTGTGAGGCAGTATCTCATTGTGGTTCTGATTTGTATTTTCCTGATGTCAAGTGATGCTGATCATTTTTTAATTATTTTTATTTATTTCTTCATGAGAGAGAGAGAGAGGCAGAGACACAGGCAGAGGGAGAAGCAGGCTCCATGCAGGGAGCCTGACGTGGGACTCGATCCCAGGTCTCCAGGATCACACCCTGGGCTGAAGGCAGTGCTAAACCACTGAGCCACCCAGGGTGCCTGATGCTGATCATTTTTTAATGTGTCTGTTTGCTGTTTGTATGTACTCCTTAGAGAAATGTCTGTTCATGTCTTCTGCCCATTTCTTGACTGGATTATTTGGTTTTTGGCTGTTGAGTTTGATAAGTTCTTTATAGATATTAGTCCTTTATCTGATATGTCATTTGTAAATATCCTCTCCCATCCTGTAAGTTGCCTTTTAGTTTTGTTGACTGTTTCCTTTGCTGTGCAAAAGCTTTTTATCTTGATGAAATCCTAATACTTCATTTTTGCTTTACAACTGACTTTCATCAGAAATAATACAAGGCAGGAAATGATGGAACCATATGTTTACAGTGCTGGGAGGCAGAGAGGAAACTATCAACCCAGAATTCTATATGCCCTAAATAAAAATACTCTTTAAAAATAAAAGTACAGGGGATCCCTGGGTGGCTCAGTGGTTTAGCGCCTGCCTTGGGCACAGGGCGTGATCCGGGAGTCCCAGGATCAAGTCCCACGTCGGGCTCCCTGCATGGAGCCTGTTTCTCCTTCTGCCTGTGTCTCTGCCTCCTCTCTCTCCCTATGTCTATCATGAATAAGTAAATGAAATCTTTAAAAATAAATTAAAAATAATTTTAAAAATAAATAAATAAATAAAAGTACAGCAAATATATCTTCATAAAACACAGATTATAAAGTTAATTACCAGCAGACTTTCATTATAAGAAATGTTAAAGGAAGATTTTAGGTTGAAGGAAAATGATACCAAATGAAAATTAGGGTCTATACAAAGGAATGAAGGATGCCAGAAATGACAGATAGTAAGTGAGAGAACATAAAGGACTTTACATTTTCTTTAAAAGACAAATGACTGTATAAAATGAAGATATGTTTAATAGGTCTGGAAAATGTATGACAATAATAACAAAGATTTGAAGCAAGAAATAGAAGTATACTGTTGAAGTGCTCTAACAAGACCAGCAATACAAGGCTGATTTAACATTTAAAAATCAAATGATGGGATCCCTGGGTGGCGCAGCGGTTTGGCGCCTGCCTTTGGCCCGGGGCACGATCCTGGAGACCCGGGATGGAATCCCACGTCGGGCTCCCGGTGCATGGAGCCTGCTTCTCCCTCTGCCTGTGTCTCTGCCTCTCTGTCTCTCTCTGTGTGACTATCATGAATAAATAAATAAAATCTTTAAAAAATAAAAATAAAAAAATAAAAATAAAAATCAAATGATGTAATTTAACCACGTTTATAGAAGAAAAGATAAAAATCACATAATCCTTTTAGTAGATGCGGAGAACAGAGATGACTAAATTTAACACACTTTTATGAGTTTTTAAAAATCTAATAAGGCATAAATACAAAAACTTTCTTCAGCCTGGTAAAGACTATCCATAAAGAGCTTCAGGTGAGGTCATGCTTAATAGTGAAAGACTAAATGTTCTTCTCCAAGAACCAAAACAAGACAAAGATGTCTACTCTCACAATTGTAATTTAACATTGGACTGAAAGTTCCAACATGCTCAATAAAGGGGAGAAAGAAGAACAAAATGAAAGAAATAAAAGACATATAAATTATAAAGGAAGAAATAAAATACTCGTTATTCACAGACTAATTGTGTACATAGGAAAACAAATACTCTACCAAAATGCTATTATAACCAATTAATTAAATCAGAAAAGTCATAGGATTCAGGATCAACATGTAAAATCAATTCTAATTTTTTCACTAGTAATGAGTAACCAGGAAATCAAAGTTTTGAAAATATTATTTATAGTATCATCAAAAACATATACTAACCAGAGATTAATTCAACATAGGAGCAACACCTTTTACCTTGAAAATCATATAACATCATTTAAATAAATTCAAGAAAAGCTAAAATAATGAAAGATACACCATATTCATGGACTAGAAGAGTCAGTGTTGCTGTGATGTCAGTTCTCCTCAAAATGGTCTATAAATTTAATGCAATAAAAATGCCAAGTGGCTTCATTGATAAACTTGGCCAACTCATTCTAAAATTAATATAGAAATTCAAATGAAGAAAATAGCATTGCCAAAACAATTTTGGAATGCAAAAATAAAGCTGGATATTTTACCTTACTTGGATTCAAGTTTTAATATAAAGCTATAGTAATCAAGAAAATATGGTATTAACATAAAGATAAATAACCAATTCAGAACTGGTAATGGTTATGCAAAATTAGGGGTTTGTGAAAATGCTTCAAACTGAACAAGTAAAATGAGTACATACAATTACATTCAAAAAAATTAATTTTTAAAAAGATAATTATCATTAATATGTGGATTAAGAAAGGAAATCACTGAAGTGTATGAGCAAAGGATCAATGATCACAATGTATCATTTTAAAATATCTGATGAAAAATTAATAAGCAGAACACTATTAAAATAGATAAAAACTGCATAATTGATAGTCATAATTTTGTTAATTGAAGTAGTTTAGACTATGAAATTTTCATTCTATATTGCTTTGATGTGGATTACTAGAACATGAATGCATAAAAATAAAGACATTTGTTGTAACTTTCAAGCCTTGAGGAGTCTCAACTAACCAAAAACTTCGAATATCTTGTTTCTGTATAAACCTGAGATTATAGATTTCAAGTTGTCTTTTGAGTAAAGGAAGAGGACTAAAGAAATATATAAATACATTTTAAAGATAAACATTGTATCTTCAGTAAATGAATTTTAGAATAAAACTCTGAAAGGAGATTTTTTTCCAAATAAAAAAAAAAGTCCTGAGTCTGTCATAAGACTCAAGAAACTTCATTTTCCTTAAACAACATCTAAGGAGATCCCATGGCAGCCTATAATTGTCATCTAAATGAGAGTCCTGGGAAATCATCACATTTTTACTGTGTTGAAATATATTCCAAATATAATATGTATTTTCTGCTTAACTTCTCTTGTTATTCTAGGACTGAGAATTATTCTGTGACATGACCAGTGTAACTTTAAGAAGATATATAGCTTGAGGAAAGAGATTTAAAATTTCTCTGACATGATGGAAAAACTTTGCACTAAGTAACCAGAGGTATTTAAAAATGGAATTAGTATTCTCGATTATTATTCCTAATAGATTCAGATACATATTAACTAAAGGAGAGCTTCAAGTTACCAATTTTATCTAGGGATATTACGGTAAATATAACAGTTTCTGGAAAAAGAAAAATCACAATGGCATGAATCTCCAAAGAGAAAGAGTATGAGAACTTTAATATATGTTTCCAATAGCTATTGTCAACCTGTGCACAACTCTAGGAAACAATTTCCATAACTCTATAACACTCCTCCTGAATGAATTATCTGTTGAAAATATAATTAAGGGAAATGATTATAGAGAGAGAGAGAAGCCACAGCATAGTTTCTGAATCTCTCCAATTCCATGAAAAATCATTTTAAGAAAAGAATAGGTATTAAAATACATCTTCTAGACACAATGAAAGCAAACCGAAAAGATATGTTCACAGAACAGATGAAAACTCTAATCTGCCTGTATCATTAAAGAGGTGGGGGCTCAAGGACGGACATACCACCATACCAGAACCACATTCATTGAGAAAGGGTGCTTCCTCAGAGGAAGGAATACTGCACTCATAATCAGTATTTTTTTAAGTTGTCTACTACCTGCAATGGAGTGCTGATGAATAATAAACAACCAGCTCTTTAAATGGGGGGAAAGTTCCTGTTTTGTAGCAATTGCCAATTTCCACGGTGTAAATACTCCCACTATACCAAACATTAAGTTATCAATGTGGCATCACTGAATGCTGAATTGGGAACAATTCGCTTGTATGAGCTAATAGGAACCAGTTCCCATATATTAATTCTACATGTCAACAAAATGGATGACATTTAGTTAATTTTTGCATCAGGAAAAAAAATGGCAATTCATTTCTTCTGAATTGGGAAGTAAACCCCAATAAATAAAAAAGACTCTACCCATTATCCACATAGTTCTCATGTCTTGGCCCTGTGAAAAAGTTCTTGAATGTATGTAATACATACCTCCGGAATAGTCAAGTAAGAACAATGAAACTTTCTTTTTATGGGGTTCAATAACAAAAATGGGATGTGGTAATGTATACCACATCCACACATATATGATCTGAGACAAAATGAATTTTTGGTTGTATAATGTTCCAAATGTCTGTCCCATTACAACCCTAAAATTTCTTGTTCAACAACCAGATATTTATGGGAAATGGAGGGGAGAAACCGAAGATGAAAGATAGGGAGGATTTGGAGAAGAGATAAAGATTCTTTCCATAGCTGCTAATAATGACAAGCAAGCTTGCAAATTTACCAAACCCTGAAAGATGTTTACATATTGAAAAATAGGAATAGTAGTGTTCCCATAAAGCAGAAAATTTTATGTTGGTCTTTGCTTTACTTATTTTCATAGTAACAGATACACGAAAACATTTTCAACATCACTAATAAGCAGGGAAATGTAAATCAAAAACTACAGTGACCTATCACCTAATACATATTTAAATAAGTATCATCAAGAAGACAACAGAAAAATGTTGGTGAAGATATGGAGAAAAGGGAACACTTGCACACTGTTGGTTGGAATGTAAATTCGCTAACGAGTTTCCTTAAAAAATTAAAAATAAATCTACCATATGATCCAACAATTCCATCTCTGGGTAAAGACCCAAAGAATAGTAAAACAGGCTATCAAAGAAACATTTGTTGGGACACCTGGGGGGTTCAGCGGTTGAGCCTTTGCCTTTGGCTCAGGGCGTGATCCTGGGATCCGGGAATCGAGTCCCACATCGGGGTCCCTGCATGGAGCTTACTTCTCCCTCTGCCTGTGTCTCTGTCTTTCTCTCTCTGTGTCTCCCACGAATAAATAAATAAAATCTTAAAAAACAACAACAACAAAGAAACATTTGCACTCCCATGTTTACTGTGGCATTATTCACAATAGCCAAGATATGGAAAGAACCTAGGTACCCACAGACAAATGAATGGATAAAGAAAGCATGATATATATGTGATAATTCAGCCATGAAGAAAAAGAAAGACACACTGCTGTTGTGACAACATGGATGGAGCACATTATGCTAAGTGAGAAAAGTCAGACAGAGAAAGATAAGTAATACATGCTGTCACTTGTTTGTGGAATCTAAAAAACCCAAACTTGTTAAAACAGAGAGTAAAATGGTAGCCAGTAGAAAAAGGGCTTAGGGGATAAAACAGGTATTTTTTTAAGGGTACAAACTTAAAACCAGCAGTAAATGAGTCCTAGGGACCTAATACACAGTATAGGGAATAAGCACAATGTCAAATTATAATCATCAAACTTGATAAAAGACTAGAACAAAATTATTCCAACCATTAAACAGAAGTGATAATTATCACTACAATGGCAATCCTATTACAATAAATAAATGTATCAATTTTTTAAACACAGCTGAAAATCCTTTGAAAACATTACTTTTTTATTTTGCTTCTCATTATTCATTACCACAAACTCAAGTAAATAATACTCCTCTTTAAAAAAAATTATGAGTATGTTAATTTCTACCAGCTCTTTAATTTTTTGTTGAGAGAGGGGGAGCAGCTGGTCTTGCTCCTGGGAAATTAAGAAGAAAAATTCATGGACAAAATTTCTAAAGCAATTATTGCTGGCTTTCCTGGCAATATAATAGTAGAAATCAATAGTTGTCCTTATGAAATGTATCTCCATGGACCAAAGGAAACCAGAAGTGAATGGTGGCCCCAATTGTTTAGTTCCTTGATGATCTCCATCTTTGACAGCTGACAGCATTGAAATTGATAACACTGTCCAAAGAGAAAACATTATTAAATATTCCATTTACCAACAAATAGCTGTCCTTTGACATAACAAAATAAGTTTTCTTCTTTTTAAAGATTTTATTTAGTTATTCGTGAGAGACAGAGAGATGCAGAGACACAGGCAGAGGGAGAGGCAGGCTTCCCATGGGGAGCCTGCTATGGGACTCAATCCCAGGACCCTGGGATCACGACCCCAGTCAAAGGCAGACGCTTAACCACTGAACCACCCAGGTGCCCAATAAGGTGCCTTTAATGATTATTTTGGTGAGTAGAAGATGAGAGATAAGCAATTTTTTTCATTTATTTAACAAATGTTTATTGAATATCTGTCTCATGTCAGGCTATGGGCTGGCTTCTAGGCACGTATCACAAAATGAGGCAAATATCTGCCATTCCAAGTATACATGATAGTGCTGAAGCCAAAGAAGTAAACCAGAATATATAAACATATGACTGTATTGGGTGTTTTTAAAAGGAAATATGGAGTGGTGCATGAGTTTGTGAAAGGGATTAGAGGCACCTACAGCAACCTGAGGCAGTTAGGAAGGCTTCCTGGAAAAAGTGACATCTAAGACAAAGGATGAATAGGAGGTACTCAGGGAAATCAAAGTCATGGGTAGAGAGCCAAAAATTCTTTAAGATAGAGAAAACAGCATATGCAATGGCCCAGGGATAGGAGAAAATAAGGTGTTTTTGTAGAAGTAATTCAAAATACTAATTCCATACATGTCTAAAAATTACAGACACTAGTAAAGATTTCATGGGCAAAATTTTATCAAGGAAAAAATAATATAATGGCATTACATATGCATTTTAGAAAATGAATAAAAACTATTAAAAATTGGTGTTACTTTGTTAAAAAATTGTATAAGAGCAAAGTTCTTAATGACATAAAAGAAGAATCACAAACATCCATGGATAGAGAACAGACAAAACTTGGTGACATATTCATACAACAATGAAAATGTATGAATTACAACTACCTGAAACAACATAAGAACTTGAAAACATAATGTTTAGCAAAAAATAAATAAATACACAAATAAAGCATGTCTCAGTAAATTATATAGAGTAAAATATATTTTCATGAAGCTGAATGACAAGCAAAGCTAATTGATATATTTAGGCATACACATACATATTATAAAAATATTTTTTCAAAAGCAATGTGAAAATATCAATTTAGGAAGAGTGGTTGCCTTTGTGACACAGAATGATTGATACAGGTGACAAGAAGGCAGAGAGACAGTGAAAGAAAGGTAATTAATAGGTAGCTAAAGGTTTTAGTATTCTAGTTCTTGGATTAAGTGAACTCATAAATGTTCCTTATGCAATTATTATTTGTAACTAACATATGTAGTATAGGACATTATTTTTGCAAATGTTACAGATTTTAAAAGATAACAAAGGGGAAAAAGTTTTAAAAAAATCACAATCCTAACTTTACTTCCGTTCAGTTATTCAGAAAACATTTCCAGGACATTAGGACATTATCATCAAGTTCATTAATTTGACTTTATCAATACTTTGATTAGGAGCAAAATTCTTAATCACAGAAAAGTAGAAACACCCCAAATATCCACTGACAAAGCACGGATAGATAAAACTGGTATATCCATATAGCAATATAATAAACTGAATTAAATTTAATGATATATTTACAGCCTTGTCTTGCAATCTTCCACAAAATGACTCCCACTTTACCAATGATCTCAGTGCTTGGTTTACACATATCTTTTCTTTTCTCATTGCACCATCTACACACCCAACCACACATCTACCAGAGGAAGGAAGATTGCTGGTCTTCGGTTACAGGAGTCTCTAAGGACATCATATGCAGAAAACATCACAGATTGACCAATTTTCAAATTTATTTAGTTGAATATTTTTTAATATCTATGGAGTCCCAATCTTTCTTTCTAGGTAATACAGAAACAATAGTGAATAAACAAAATAAGTTCCTGTTCCTATGAAGCTCACATTTTGGTCAAGAAACACGTTTCCGAATAGCCCTGAGAATAAAAGTCTGTGATTTGGAAGGACTGGCTCAGGAGGAAAGTGTGGGAATTGTCATAAGTGGTAAAATTCAATGCCACATAGGAAAAAAAAGGAGAAGGGGGAATGTAAAAGGGAAAGAGTGAGAGGAGAGGAGAGCAAGATCCAGAACCCAGAGCTTAAGAGCGCCAATATTTAAAGCTCAGTTGAAGGAGGTGCCTGAGAAAGATTCTAGGAGGATCTCCTGAACCATAGATCTAAACGCCTACTTATGATCCCCATGTGGCTGTCTCTCACATGCATTTCAAAATTAACATGTCCAAAACCGAAACTGAGACAAAATGACAAGTGATTTAAGAGAAGCATCAGAAGAGAAGCAGAACGTTTCCAAAAGGAAAAGATGATCCACCATGTTCAATGCTGGAAAGAAATTAAAAAGGATAAGAGATCAAATACATAACTGTGCTATCCCAAGTATGCTAGGCAAAACCTAGATGTGTAAGGAGGACAGTGGGGCTGGTGCCCAGGGTGTGACTTCAAGAATAAGCTGCACCGGACCCCAAGGAATTGTGTGTATCAAGGAGAGTTTGATTCCTTAGGTAGGTCAAGAGCCTTTGAGGCATTTGCCAGCAGGGGCATTGTCTGTTCAAATCTGCATGATACACACTTTAGAAATGTCATTCTAAGTTCACAGACAGAAAAATCTTCACTCCCATATTATTATAACAAATACATTCTTGCCTTCCTCTTTATCATGTAATCTATGACTAGATGAAGACTGAGGGAAAGGGAGGCTGAGAGGGAGAAAAGAAAGTAGAGAAGATACAACCTGCCCATGAGTGTGCTTCCTCCTAACAAAGAGACTGTGGGGTGATCTAAGAGTCCAGTGGGACAAAGTCATATAAAGATGCTTCAAGCCAAAGCAGGCTGCACAGGTGCAGTCACAAAGAAGGAAATACACAAGGAGATGGGAGCAAGGGGAGAAAACATTGAAAAATGACTTTAGGTGACATGATGCCTTTAAATCTAAAATCAACTTCTCTCTTTTTATATTAATCTCAAAGTGGAAAATTAGACCCCACTTAAAAAATTCCAAGGTGGCACAAGACACATATTTCTGTTAATGATGCCCTTTAGCAATCAAAGAATTATCACCTTAGAAGCCTCAAAATATACAGTTTGGAGGATTTCAGGTGCATTCTCTTTGGAAACATCATGACACTTATACTGACTTTCTAGGGCTGAGAAATGCTTCCTCTAAATTGGAGTTAATTTGTGCTTCAGGTACCAGTAGCTGAGCTCTCTCACCTCTCTCTCTCTCTCTCTCTCTCTCTCTCTCTCTGGGGCGTTGGCTTAGAAGTGCAAGTTCTTCAAAACTTCTGCTAAGCCAGCTGCTGACAGGCTAATGAGGCACATCAGAGAGCAGGCTCCAAAGTGCAAGTACACAGGAACAGCTGCTCTTATACCAGAATGGAATACGCTCTGAAGTCTACTTATCCAGCTGCTGAGAAGAGCAGCAAAATTAGGATCAAAATCAATTTTCTAAATAGAAAAATTCATGGAATGATTCACAATTTACTTTAAGATAGAAGACTTTATTTTTTAAAGGTTTTATTTATTTATTAATGAGAGACAGAGAGAGAGAGAGACAGAGAGAGAGAGAGAGAGAGAGAGAGGCAGAGGGAGGATCAGGCTTCCTGCAAGGAGCCCGATGTGGACCCCAGGATCACGCCCTGAGCCGAAGGCAGATGCTCAACCACTGAGCCACCCAGGCATCCCAAGACAGAAGACTTTAAACCCCACCTTCCCAGTTATACCCCACCAGAGAATCCAACAACAATGGTCTGTCAGCTCAGTTCTGAGGTATAAATTATTCTTACTCTCTTGGGCCCATAATACCATGAATAGGAAAAGCACTGAATTTGGAGCGGGGGGCGGGGGGGGGGGGGACTGTGCTCTTTCACTTAAAACTGTGCTCATTGAGTCTCTGGCCCTGGACAAATCAATGAACTTCAAGCAATGCATATTTTCTCACCTGTGAAAAACTCAGAGAAAAACTCACATTTCAAAGGATTTGTATGATGGGAAAAAAACAAAGTATCTCAAAATCCTTGGGAGGGCTTCACTTCTGGTTTAGATGAAGAAAATCACAAAATATTATCATCCTCACCTGACCAACTTAAACTGTATAAGCTACAAAATCATGGCTTATTAAAAACACATCAAAAAAATAAAAATAAACACATTAAAGAACTATGGACTCCAACTCCAAAGGACGAAACTATAAAAATGAGTAACAATCTAATATTTGTCAGCCAAATAAATGAATAAATAAAATGTGGTATATCAATAAAATGGAATGTTATTTGCAAAAAAAGAAGTACTCATACAAGCTATAACATACATGAATCTTAAAAATATTCTGCTAACCGAAAGAAGGATCACATAGAATGATTCCATATGTTAAATAGTCAGGATAGGTAAATCTATACAGAGAGAAAGTAAATTAGTGATTTCCTAGGTTTAGGGAAGGTGTAATGTGAAAATGGGGAACTGATGGCTAAAGGGTATAGACTCTGGAAAATGGAATTTTAAATAAAACAATACCACCTAGGGCACCTGGGTGGCCCAGTGGTTGAGCACCTGCCTTTGGCTCAGATCATGACCCTGAGGTCCTGGGGTCCTGGAGTCCTGGGGTCAAGTTCTGCATCAGGATCCTCACACAGAGCCTGCTTCTCCCTCTGCCCATGTCTCTGCCTCTCTCTGTGTCTCTCATGTATTCATTCAATAAATAAAACCTTTAAAATAATACCACCTAATAGAAGACGGACAATACCAAGAGATGGTAAAATAATGTGGTGCAGCTAAAACATTCCTGTGTTGCCAGTCATGGTGAAGGTTAGTAAAATCAAATTTGAAAACTACTTGGCAGTATCTATGAAAATTTAATATAGGGCAGCCCAGGTGGCTTAGCACTTTAGTGCCCATCTTGAGGCCAGGGCCTGATCCTGGAGACCTGGGATCGAGTCCCATGTCAGGCTCCCTGCATAGAGCCTGCTTCTCCCTCTGCCTGTGTCTCTGTCTCTCTCTACCTCTCTCTCTCTCTCTGCCTCTTTCTCTCTCTCTCTGTCTCTCATGAATAAATTAAATAAATAAATAAAATTTAATATATGCCTAGTCTATGAGCCAACAATTCTACTCCCTTGTATATACCCAATATAAATGATTGCTTTAGATCTACCAACAGTCATGTAGAAGATTGTTTATAGCAGCTTTACCCATAATAGTAAGAAATGGAAATAATCCATATGCCCATCAAGAGTAGAATGAATAAGTAATTTGGAACTTATTTATACCTTAAAAACTACTTAGCAACTTAAAAGAATGTACTATTTCTAAATATAATACATTTTAAAACCTAGTAGAAAAAAAATAAAAATAAAACCTAGTAGACATAATATTGAGTGAACAAAACCAGATACAAATGGGCACAACTTTATCAAACTGTACACTTAAGATCTGCGCATTTATATTTCTTTTTTTTTTTTTTTTTTTTTAAGACAGGATTTTTTTTTTTTAAAGATTTTATTTATTTCTTCATGATAGTCACAGAGAGAGAGAGAGAGAGAGAGAGAGAGAGAGAGAGGCAGAGACACAGGCAGAGGGAGAAGCAGGCTCCATGCACCGGGAGCCCGACGTGGGATCCGATCCCGGGTCTCCAGGATCGCGCCCTGGGCCAAAGGCAGGCGCCAAACCGCTGCGCCACCCAGGGATCCCTGCGCATTTATATTTCATTTAAAGTGTTTTCTTAAAAGTTATGTGGTTTAGCTTTTAACTAACTTTTAATTCTCATAAAGGAGTTTTCCACAATGGTAGAGGCAAGAGCCAAGTGGTACTGAACTGAAGAGTAAATACAGAGGTGAAGAAGTAGAGTCTGTCCATATAGATGAATCTTTCAAAAGATGTTGAAAAATGAAAGTAAGATAAAAGATAAACTTGAGGAGTGGGATCTACAGAAAAAAATTCCTGTTATTGGTTCAAGGAGACACTGACACGTGCTCAGAAGTTAGGATACAAAAATGTAATGGAGAGAGATGATGAAAGACCTAGAATTGATAGTTTAGCTTAGGCTTTCATGTTAGTCTTGGGTTCCAGTCTCACCTCAATCACTTACTCCTTATAAGGCACATGGTACTTAATCAGTTCAAGATCAGTTCCTCATCTATGAAATGGAAAGAAATAATCTTAATTTGTTAAGTGTTGCTGTGAGCTGTGAGCTCAATAAATGCTACTCTATCTACTCAAAGCCATTAGGAAGAACAGAATTAAGAACATAGGTATAGAAAATGAACTTATGAAATATCAGGAAAGAAGGAAATAATAAACAGAAAAAAGAAACATTAAGTTTTAAATAGCATGTGAGTAGCAGTTTCTTTACTTTTTCACAGTGAAATTATCTTTTACTAAAATAGAGCCAAATTCAATTCTTACACAAGAGATCCTCAGGCCCTTTATTTTTTTTTAATTTTTTTTTTTATTTATTTATGATAGTCACATCACAGAGAGAGAGAGAGAAGCAGGCTCCATGCACCGGAAGCCTGACGTGGGATTCGATCCCGGGTCTCCAGGATCGCGCCCTGGGCCAAAGGCAGGCGCTAAACCACTGTGCCACCCAGGGATCCCTCAGGCCCTTTATAAAACACTGAATATTGAGATTCCGACTTCCAGGAATATAGTATTAGAATAGGAAGTCCAGTTTTCACTAGTCCTTGTTTTCACTATAGCCCTTTCCTTACATGGGAAGTGAAGTGGTAACAATTAGCATGAAGGAAGGAAAGAAAGAAGAGAAAGAAGAGAAAAGCAGGAAGGAAGGAAGGAAGGAAGGAAGGAAGGAAGGAAGGAAGGAAGGAAGGAAGGAAGGAAGGAAGGAAGGAAGTTAGTTGTGTTAATATCTGCCTGAAATAAAACTATTTCAAACAGTAGCTATTTTAAAATATTGGAGTTGGCAGTATTTATTGGTCTAATGCTTTTAAGCATAATAAAACTACATTGCTTACCTTGACATGTAGAAACAAAAATCTCCAATAAAAGCACGAGAAAGAGATAAATAAAAATTATATCAAAGAACACGCTTATTCTTAAAATTTGGATGTTCCTATACATTGCAATAAAAACAATCTTTAAATTTTAAATAAGTATATTCACCTTTACTTAATTTGAGGGAAATCTATATCATTTTACTGGGTGTAAGAGGAAAACAAATCTGGAGGTGTCTCCTTTCAACAAGGCTTTTCTTTCCCACTTATTTCCAGACCCTAAAGGAAAAGGGAAGTGTGACAAGCTGAGAAATGCAGGTGCAAGTAATTGACTAGGCGAGTGTTCTATTGTCATAGAAGCAAAGCGCATCAAATTAATGAGGCCCACAGAGACCCAGAAGGCTGGGGCCAATCGGAAGCTTTCCTTGGCATGCTTCAGCATGTGCTTTGGGCAACCTGGCAGCCCTTTTGTTTATATCCTAGACAAGCTAAAATTTCCAGAAAAGAGAAAGCATCTTCATATCCTCATGGCGTGCAAAAGTTTGGCTCTCGAAGAGCACATGTTTAAAACCCAAAAGTCATTATTTGTGTTCCACACCAATTGTCAGGTGGGGGAGATATGATTCAATTAAAAATTTGTTTAACTGTTTCTTGATGATGTTTGTTAGTATACAGTGTGTTGTTAAAAATGTAAGGAAGTACCAAGGAGTCAGAAAAATTAAGATCTAATGCCACTACTGGCTACTTTTCTCTTGAGGCAAGTCATATAACGTAAGATTCTGTTTCCTTTTATATAAAAAAGAAATAGCTGAATTAATGATCTTTTCCTTCCTCTCCCAAAATTTCACCAACTACACTCAGGAATTTCTTTTTTTTTTTTTTTTTTTTTAGGAATTTCTTAAAATATTATATACACTTTGTAAATTGTTTACTTCTTTAATAAGAAGAGCAATGGAGCTTGCGTTACAAAAAAAAAAAAAAGAAGAGCAATGGATGTTTTACATCTCTAACAGTCTGAAAAGCCTATGGATCTAAAAGAAATGGTTAAGACACAGTTTTTTAAAAATTAATATTTTTCCAGTTTTCTTGAGAAATAATTGACACACATCACTGTATAACTTTAAAACATACAGCATGATGGTTTTATATCTATTGTGAAATGATTACTATAATATGTCCAGTTAACATCATCTTCTCAAATAGATACGAAAAGAAAAAAATGTTCTCTTTGTGATGAGATCTCCTAGAACAGTTTCTTATATATCATACAGTAAGATTATGTTGTACATTATGATCTAATGTAAGATACTTATTTATCTTATAACTGGAAGTTTGTACATTTTGACCATCTTCCTCTAATTTCTTCCCCCACCACACCCCCAGGTAACCACAAGTCTCATCTCTTCTCTTGTGAGTTTGGAGTTTTTTTGTTTTCTTTTTTTTGCTACACATTGTGAGATCATACAAGATTTGCCTTTCTGTCTCTGATTTCACTTAGCACAATGCCTTCAATATTGATCTGTGTTGTCACAGATGGTAGCATTTGCTCATTTTTATGGCTGAATAGTATTCTATTGTTATAAAAACCACAACTTCTTTACCCATTCATCCTTTGATAGACACTTAAGTTAGTTCCATGTCTTGGCAATTGTAAATAATGCTGCTATGAACATAGGGGTACATATATCTTTTCAAGTTAGTGTTTTTATCTCTTTTGGATATATTCTCAGAAGTGGAATTGCTGGATCATAAGGTAACGCTGCTTTTAAATTCTGAGGAACCCCCATACTAGTTTTCATGGTGGCTGTACCAATTTACATTCCCAGCAACATTGCATGAGGGTTCCCTTTTCCCACACCCACATCACATACATTATCTCTTGTCTTTTTGATGATGGCCATTCCAACGGATGTAAGGTAATATTTCATCATGGTTTTGACTTTCATTTCCCTAATGACTAGTATGTGCAGCACTAGTTCATGTTCCTGTTGGCCATTTATATATCTTCTTTAGAAAAATGGCTATGTAGGTCTTTTGCCCATTTTTTTATTAAATGGATTATTTGGAGCGGCGTTCTTTATGTATTTTGAGTATTAACCCCTTATCAGATGTATAGTTTGTAAATATTGTTTCCCACTCTATAGGTTGTCTCTTCACTTTGTCAATGATTTCTTTAGCTGTGCAAAACCTTTTTAGTTTGATATAGTCCCCACTTATTTATTTTTTATTTCATTGTTTGTGCTTTGGGTATCATATCCAAAAATCATTACCAAGATGTCAAGGAGCTTTATTCCTATACTTTCTCCTATGAGTTTCATGGTTTCAGGTCTTACATTTAAGTATCTAATCCATTTTGAGCTAACTTTTGTGAGTGGTATAAGATATGAGTCCAGTTTCATTCATCTACATGTGAATATGCAATTATTCCAGCACCATTCATTGAAGAGACTATCTGTTCCATTGAGTATGCTTGGCTCCCTTAGCAAATATTAGTTGGCCACATATACATATATGCTTGGGTTTATTTCTAGACTCTTGGTTCTGTTCCATTGGCCAATTTGTCTGTTTTTTATGCAAGGATCATACTGTTTTGATGACCATAGCTTTATAATATAGCTTTAAGTCAGTAAGCGTGATGCCTCCTCCTTTGTTCTTTCTTGGGATTTTGGGGGGATCTTTTGCAGTTCCATATAAATTTTAGCATTGTTTTTGTCTTTGTTGCCTCCATAAAAAATGCCACTGGAAACATGATGAGACTTGCACTGAATATATACATGGAATTTGGTAGTATTAACTCCTTAACAACATCAATTCTTCCCTTCAATAAACACAGAATGCCTTTCCACTTATTTGTGTCTTCTTCAACTTATTTCATCAATGTCTTGCAGTTCTCAAAGTAGACATCTTTTGCCTCCTCAGTTAAATTTACTTTATTTTTTATTTTACTTTATTTTTTATTTTTTGACGGTATTATAAATGGAATTAATTTTTTCAGAAAATTCATAGTTAGTGTACACAACCACTACTATGTTAATTTTGTATCTTGCAACTTTAGTGAATTCTTGGATTAAATCTAATAGTATTTTTGGTTGAGTCTTTAAGATTTTCCACATACAAAATATTATTATCTGCAAATAGAGACAATTTTACTTCTTCCTCTCCAATTCTGATACTTTTTTTTTTATTTTTGCATGATTGCTCTAGCTAAGACTTCTAGTACTATGTGATATAGGAGCAATGAGACTGAGCATGTCTATCTTGTTCCTGATCTTAAAGGAGAAGCTTTCAACCTTTCACCATTAAAATGTTAGCTCTGGGCTTGTCATATGTGCCCTTTACTATGTTGAGATCTGTTCCTTTTATGCCTAATTTGTTGAGTTTTTATCATGAATGGTTGTTGAATTTTGTCAAATGCTTTCCCAGTGGTTGAATCCCACTGACTGCCCTGCAGTCCCTGTGATTCAAGATCAGGAGGGGCTTCCACACACAACTCACAATGCTGGTGGGAGGAGGTGCTGATTGTTCCACCTGGGTTTCTTTTTCCACTGGAGGAAATGGAGGCTCAGGAGGACCTCTCTGCATGATGCTGGGGGAGGGGTAATGTAATTGACATGTAGCCACTTCTCTTGCCCTTCTAATATAGCCTTGTCTCTGTTTTATGGTGCAGGGGTGCCTCAGCCACACACTCATGTTCTAGGATCCTCTCAGTGGTATCTTATACTTGAATAGTTGTTAGTTGTTCTAATGAGGGAGACTGAAGCTCAAGCAGCCTATGTCACCATCTTGGTAATGTCACTTCTCAAATGTCAAAAATTAAGATTTCAATTATGTACAAATCATTTGCACATGAACAAGAATAAGACAATAATATGCAAAAGTGGAAATAATTATTACAGTGGTGGGAAGTAGGGGTTTTTTTTTCTTTTTTTAATTGATGTTCATCACAGTAGCCTACTAAAAATACTCTTAGGCCTTTGAGTATTGAAAATAAAGTGATAATTCTTGGACCCAGAGCAAATCGTGACTGCGTTTCTGCCTCTGTTAGCCCCAGCACACTGTAGTAAAGGCTGATGCTGCGGCATATACTAAAAACATTGCTGCTGCAGGTGCAGATTCAGGATTACCTTGAGCTCTCACCTCCTAGTTAACAAGGCAATACTCACAAGACAAGAAAGGCTAGCCACCACTTCCCAAAGTAAAAAAGAAAATAGTATGAAAAAGAGATTTTTATTTCTGGGTGTCTTTCTCCAAATGGAAAAGATAAGGTACCAAAGTGAATGAGGACATTAAAAATCGAGTTCATAGTCAGTTTAAAGTGCAAGTAGATTGGCCAGTGGAGAGTTTGTTTTTCTTGAAACAAAATCAAATACAACTAGCCATGATCTCATACGAGAAGTTAATCTAAAACATTAATAAACTGGTTCCAAATAAAACATTCTGCTTGAGTCCCCTTTGGCCAGTTTCTAGCTATGTATCTTTAGGCAAGTCACATATCCCCAGTACTTTCATTCCTGCCATTTGTAAAACAGGAAAGATAACTTCCCAACCTAATTCTCTGCACCCCAGTGGAGGTGAAATGGGCTAATTTATTGGAAAATTCTTCAACACATAAGAAATGCCTTAAAAAATAAGGCAGGTTCTTTTAAATTATTGAAAATATAACATCTCATTGTATAAGTATTTGGTCTTTTCCTTGTTGTAACTCTGCTACTTGGTTATGTAATTTAAGTGTGGGAGGCAATTCTGGAATGATATTGTGAGTAACTCAGTGAAACCTCTCTCCTGGAAAGATAAGCAGGTCAAAATTAACAAAAACAATTATTCAAAGTCTCTGGAGATTGATCAAAGGGCTTACAACAAATTGGCAAGCATGTATTTAACAAAATTAATGGAAATTTAATAAAAACAATTGGATACATGGTGACAACTGACCTAAGGGCTGTAGCAAGTTTACAACAAATTGGCAAACATTTATTCAACAAAATTGATAGAAACTTAATAAGAACAGTGAGATGAGGAGATCCCTGGGTGGCTCAGCAGCTGAGCGCCTGTCTTCGGCCCGGGGCGTGATCCTGAAGTTCCGGGATAGAGTTTCCATGCAGGGAGCCCACTTCTCCCTCTGCCTGTGTCTCTATCTCTCTCTCTCTGTCTCTCATGAATAAATAAATAAAATCTTTAAAAGAAAAAAAAAGAACAGTGGGATGCTGTTGCATCTGAGCTAGTGACTACACCAATCCACCAACAATTCTGCCTTGAGAACTATTTCAGCAGGCCCAGTGGGCTCAGTAGCCAAAGAGCAGTTCCCATCTCCCCAGTTCCTTGAGATGGGAGAGCACTCTGGTAGTATCAGCAGCCAGTGTGCATTAGCAAATCTCATCTCCCACAGCTCCATGCTGCAGAGGGCCTACATAGAGTTGGTGGCAGCTGGGTGTCATCTGTCATGCCAAATCATCTCTCACTATTTAATATGGAGCCAAGCAGTTTAGTCCCCCTTTCCTTCATAGCTCTGAGCTGCCCAACTGTACTTTGCAGTCAAGTGGAAGCTCCCATTTCCCCCAGCTTCCTAATACAGAGACCATGCAGCAGTTAATAAATATCAGCAGTTTTCCTTCATCTTCAGCACTGAGTTATAGAAGATCCATACTGGGTAGTGGCCACAGCCAGGCGGTGGCACCAGGGCCTGCCTCTTCCCACAAATACACAAATAAAGCTCTATCTCCAATGGAAAGGATCCAGGCAGGACAAGAAGTGAAAAATAAGGGCAGCCCCAGTGGCTCAGCAGTTTAGCGCCGCCTTCAGCCCAGGGCATGATCTTGGAGACCCAGGATTGAGTCCCGCATCAGGCTCCCTGCATGAAGCCTGCTTCTCCGTCTGGCTGTGTGTGTCTCTCTTGAATAAATAAAATTTTTAGGAAAAAAAGAAGTGAAAAATAAGTTCTCTATCCCTCAACTAGTTCCTGCTTCATTAGATAAGAGGTTCTTCCCCGGAAAGGGTCAAAACAAGCCTCAAAGACTGGTAACAACTTCTATCAATGGATTTAACTATCATTGTATCAGAATATGGAACAATTAATGCCCTAAGATGTTGTCAAAAATGAAAAAGCAATTATCTAGCAACTAGTGGAGGCTACAGGTGGGTGTGATACAAAGAGAGGAAGATCTGAAACTTAAAGGGGGAAAAGGGACTGTCAAAAAGAGTCTAGCTAAACACACAATCATCTCTGGTAGTCAGGAAAACTACGTGCATGCCCAAGGTTCTGCCTTCTGAGGAGATATCAGAGGCTATACATTTCAGGGGAAATAGATCTCATCAAACTAGTCCAGCCAAGACACTAAACAGTAAGGAAAAAAGCAACAACAAAAAGCCTGCAAGGGATCAGTATCCAAAAATGATTTGGTGTACATGTGAGATATACAGACATTTAAAGAAAGAGGAACCCATAAACAAGAGAGAAAAAGCAGGCAACGAAAATTATATTTGAGGGGACCCAGATGTTGGAGTTAGTAGACAAGGACTTCAAGGCAACTATTATAAATATATTCAAAGATCTAAAAGAAACCACACTTAAGAAATTTTTTAAAATATGATGCCAATGTCCTATCACATAGAGTATATCAACAGAGAAAAAGAAACTATAAAGACAAAAAATGGAGTTTGAAAGTGTAATAACAAAAAAATGAAAATTTTATTAGCGGTGCTTAGCAGAAGATTTGAGACAGCAGAAGAAAGAATCAGCAAACTTGAAAAAAAATTTATAGAAATTATGCAATCTGTAAAACAGAGAAAAAAGAATGAAGTAAAATGAAGTCTCAGGGAATGGTAGGATACTATCGAGCATTCCAAATAATGTCTAATGGAAGTACCATAAAAAAAAAAGGAGGAAAAAACATTTCCAGATAAGCAAAACCTAAGGGAATCTGTTGCTAGTTGATCCACCTTACAAGAAATACTAAGGAATATTCTTTAAACTAAATAAAGGATATCAGCAATTTGAATCCATATAAGAAAAGAAAAAGTACCAGTAAAGGTAATTCTGTAGGTAATTATAAAAGACAGTTTAATTGCATATTTCTTCACTTAACTATATAATTGTATTGTTGGGCTTTAACATGTAGAAATGCAATGTATTTGACAATTACAGCACAAAAGAGGTGGGCAAAAACAAAGCTGTATTGGAATAAGAAAACAACCCCAGATGGTAAGTCAAAAGCATAAGAAGAAATGAAAAACCATAAATGGCAATAAGAAGGCCAATATAACAAACTCTATGAATATATACATGTCCTTTTCTCTTGTTTCAGCTTAATTTAGTTGTAGTTCTTCATAACCATCGAGGAGCAAAGAGGTATTCCAATACATTCCTGAAACTATAATTACCAAATAGTATAGCCACAGCACTAGCTACATGTGGGAAATTTTAGCATTTATATGATGTCATAAAAATTCATTCACAGATGTGTGTAGAATATAGATATGTCTCACACACACACACTTTATTCACCCAATTCCAAATTAGCAAAGGTACTCAATTACAAACACCACAAAGTTACCAGTGAATATAGCCTTAGAATGATATTTATTTGGTAAGTATTAAAGCAAAACCCGACCACTATTTGGTACCAATATGATTCTTTTTTTCAAAGAACATTTCTCCTGATTTATTTCCACTCATGCATACCATTTAAGGATATAATATACCCTTTGGTGGAGCAAATAAGCTTTCTCAATTAAAAATGGAGAGAATGCCATTAGTCCTACCATGTAGGTTTTTTCTAAGACCTGGTTTTTGTCATAGTACACTACTTGTTCTCTATAATCAAAATCTGTCACATGGTGAGACAAGCTTTCTTAGCTTTCTTTTAACATTATAGGATAATAATTTGGCTGTTTAGACCATTCATAGTTTAGTAAACAACTAAAATATAAATTCTCAAAACCTCCAAGAGGAAGAAAAAATTTACTTAATCTAGAATTCCTCACCTCTCAGACCATCTATAATATGAGGAGGCCTATACAAAACATTTACATGATTGTTAATTCAGCATTTGACACTTCAGGAAATCTTCATACACACTTGACTAACTAGGATTTATTGGTATGATTTAAAGTGAGTCCCCATGGAGTTGCATGACAAGAAAACATTGATAGGAAATAGTATTGAGCAAAGCAGCATAACTGTCATCTATGAGCTGTGGGAATCTAGAGATGTATGGTGATCTATACACTAAAACAACAGAACCATAAAAGTCTTAATTCTGGGTCTGCATCAAATTAGTTTTTGTGAGGCTTAATCTAGGTCCAGTACACAAAAGAGAGAAGGACTTTGATGATGTATTAAATCCTCAGGTATACATAAGGCAATTGTTAAATTATCTTTAAGAATGCTCAGGAATTGGGGCACCTGGGTGGCTCAGTGGTTGAGCATCTGCCTTTGGTTCAGGTTGTGATCCTGGGGTCCTGGGATGAGTCCTGTATCCGGCTTCCCGCAGGGAACCAACCGACTTCTCTTCCCTCTGCCTATGCCTCTTGGTGTCTCGCTGTGTCTCTCATAAGTAAATAAATAAAATCTTTTTTAAAAAAGTCTCTTAGAAACTTCCTCAAAAAGAGAATTATAATTGCATACAGCTATATTGCAAAATTACCATCACCAAAATTATCCCCAGGGACCTGTTCTTTGTAGACCTACCAGCCTTCAATCTTACCATTTCAATAAAGAAATAGAAGAGCCTAAATTTGACAGTGACATCACAAACAAGGTGAGTAAGAACAAAACCATATGTGAGTAAGGAAATGGCACCAAAGGCCTGATGTCATCTTCTGGGATGTTCCACTCCTAAGTTCATCCTAGGACAGCCAGCATGTTTCTTGTTTGTCTGCACTGGTACTAATTGGTTTAAATTGCCTTGGATTTTATGGATCAAAATTTTCTCTAAACTTCCTTTAAATGCAATAACCAAGTTTAATCATTCCCTTTTCCCATAATATGCACTTTCCAAAAAAAATTATCTAAAAAGTCTTAGTTAAAGAAAAAGATAATAATAACAACTGCATTTATATTACATGGCACTTTTTCTTAATCCCCTTACATGTTTTTAGCTGTATGGTAAATGTTAATGTATTACCTCACTTATTAGTCCGAAACAATCATTAAGTATAAGTGATTCTATTTCCTTATTTTTTACATATGAAGAAAGGCCAAGTGACCTGCCAAAACTTGTGCAGTTAATAAATAGTGGAACCAAGATCCTCAGACTCAGGCTGCCTGGCTCCATAATCTGCTCTCCTACATTTCTGCTATTCTTCCCCCAAAGGATATATTAGCATCGTACATTTAATTCTCATACACAATATGATTAAAGAAAGAACACAAATACAAAGACATATAAAATAAAAGATATCAAATAGTAAGCATACAAGAGAAAGAAAACATAAGTAGGAGGATTGAATTTTATACACATGTACTATGAAGAATTACAATAATGAATGTGACATAAAAATTATATATGTTGGGTGTTATTCTGTATGTTGGTAAATTGAACACCAATAAAAATAAATTTATTTTAAAAAATTATATATGCATATAAAATGAATTATGTCCTGATGTTATAAAACAAATGATCAAAGAACAAATACACAAAATGTTCACAATTAATTAAATTCACTTCATTTTTTAAAATAAATGGCTACTGGGCAGCCCCAGTGGCACAGCAGTTTGGCGCTGCCTTTGGCCTGGGGTGTGAACCTAGAAACCCAGGATCGAGTCCCATGTCGGGCTCTCTGCATGGAGCCTGCTTCTCTCCCTCTCCCTCTGCCTGTTTCTCTGCCTCTCTCTCTCTGTCATGAATAAATAAAATATTTTAAAAATAAATAAATAAATAAATTGCTACATCAAGTCTTTTTCATCCCTTTGTTCCACAAATATTTGGGAGGCACAAAATATAATGCTAGGAATGAAGGAAATGCACACACCCCCCACACACACACACAATCAGCATGGAAGGCAATCAAGCGACAGCACTGAGAGATGAGTGCATATGACTGAGGATGTGTAGGAAGCCACTGAAGCACAATTCAGGGCATCTGAAATAAGTTCCGCATGGTCAGGAAGACTTCCCAGAGGAAACAAAGCACAAGTGAGACCTGAGGATAAAGATGAGTTGGCCAGGTGAGGAGGAGGAGTTCAGAAACAGCACAGGCTTAGAGGCAAAAGAGGGTATATGCTCAAGAAATGGAAAACAAGTTCATAATGACTGCTCACTGACATTTAGTGTCACTACTACTTTCCTACCATCATATTTACCATTTTCTCTTTTCAAGGGAGCATAAAGTGGGAAAAGAGCCCCACGTTTGGTGCCAGATGGGGTCAAATTAACATTTGGTTCTGCACTTATAATCTGATTTTAGACAAGTTGTTCAGCCTCCCTAAGCTTCAGGCTTATTATTGGCAAATAGTAATGGCAACATCTAACTTGGGCAGTCCTCATTAAAATGTATGTGACTACAATTGGGAAAATGGCTGGTACAGAAACATCAATAAACAAGTTTCCCTCCTGAATCATAGAGACTACATTTGCCTCAAGCTTTTCCTAAGAATTTGAAGGGTTTCTTTGTGTTTACAGTTTTGAACTGATGACATTTGCCTTTTTTTTTTTTTTTTATGATAGTCACAGAGAGAGAGAGAGAGGCAGAGACACAGGCAGAGGGAGAAGCAGGCTCCATGCACCGGGAGCCCGATGTGGGATTCGATCCCGGGTCTCCAGGATCGCGCCCTGGGCCAAAGGCAGGCGCCAAACCACTGCGCCACATAGGGATCCCAACATTTGCCTTTTTATTTAATCTACTGTTGTTTTTACTAATTGTGTAATTTGGATACAAATTGAAAGAGATCCTAGAGAATTATCTACAGCTTCATCAAAGTGGGGTCCTGATTACTGACATCTCAGGCAGGCCACTGTTTCACTGTGTAAGATGGTCCTGTGCATTGCAGCTTGTTTTCCAACCCAAACTGACAACTGCTGGTAAATCCCGTCATTGTGACAAATAAAAATGCTCCCTGGGAGGTCGTTATCACCTTATTTAAGAACCCACTCATATTTCTCTCTCTCTCTCTCCCTCACACACATACACACACACACCCCTACACACACCTCTTTTACCAATTAAAAACCTAAGGATAAAGGCTGAAGTCATTTCCACAAGGTTAAAAGCTAGTAAGCATCAATAACAAGATTTGATTTTTTTTTTTTTTAAGATTTATTTATTTGAGGGAGAGAGAACAGGCAACCAGGGAGAGAGGCAAAGGGAGAGGGACATAAGCAAACTCCCCACTGTGCTGGGGCTGAGAAGGTATAGGGTGCAGCAGAGATCATGACCTGAGCTGAAATCCAGAGTGGGAGGCCTAACTGACTGAGCTACCCAGGCACCCTTGTTTCTTGATTTTTAGTACAGATTTCTTCTAATCCTAATCAGTCTCACAATGTAACATTCCCTAATTTTTTAAACGTATTTGATTAAATTTTTAAGTATTTTGATTTTTTAAATTTTTTAATTTATTTTTTTAATTCTTAATAATGTATTTACCAAAAGGGATTTGTGTGTGTGTGTGTGTGTGTGTGTGTGTGTGTGTATGCGTGTATTTCATTTCACAAATGTTGCATTAAGGGATTTCTGACTTAAGAGTCATGGGAAAGCAAGTGGGCCATTTCATTATTTCATTAGGAAGAGATCAACAACTTTAGTCAATTTTCCTTTCAGTGCATTCTATGGTAACAAGAGTTCTAAGGAAGCAAACAGAAAGTGTGAGAATGGTTGGATTCTCTTTTGTCACAAGAGTCTGTGTAATACACAATCTCTGCTCCATCTAACTAAGCTATAACTAGAGATAACCCTCAATCCAGTAGTGCATCATGGCCTACATGCTAAAAAAAATTTACTACAAAAACATCACTCCTTAGCTACTGTGCAGACAGGTTTTACACATCTTAGTTGTATCAACTTTAACAAGAGTTAAACTCTATTTTTGAAGATATAATCACTCATATCTCTCACCACATGCCATTAGACATAGATTTTTAAGTTCCTTGGATCATTAAATATGGTTTGTATTTTCAGGAAATTCACCTTCAGGGCTGTACTCTGGGTGTAAATGACACAATCTGTGTCAACAAAGCTTTTATAAACATCTCTGAACTCCACTGAATATCCGAATATCATGTGCGTGTATTTACTTCTAATCAGTTGGCCTGACAACAGCTGCCTTTCTCCAAATCCCAAAGTCCTGAGGGGCATGACTATTCATAAAGGGTCAGTGAACTACAGAATCTGGAGATTTTAAGAAGACAGAAGGTCAGTCGTAGCTCTGAATTTAAAATAAGGATATCAAACTTTGTTTCCCCTGAAGATTAAAAAAGAAAAGAAGAGTTGTATAACAGAACGCTAGACATAAAGAAGTCGCCCACATTTTGAGTTACAACACACAAGAGAAAGCTACTAAGAGCTACATTTGGAAAACTCTACTTTAGCAGAAGAAAGAGCCGGTCTTCTGAATAAAACACTTTGCAGGTCTCTTCGTGATCCACAACTCCATGAAGCTAACTTCAAGAGAAAATGAAAATCACAGACTATCTCTTGTTTCTGAAGTCTCAAGACTTTGGTGACATCAAGGTAATATGTTGTTTTTAATACATATGCAAATAAAGATCTCCCAAATTCCTTTATCTACTTTTAACAGATTTCTGTTTCTCATTTGGCCTCTGTTCACCCAATCCCATATATAGCAAAAGTGGAAGGTCAATGGAATTACTCTTACAATTATATTAACTGTATTCCTTGCAAGTGTCATTCTTAAATAATATCCCAGATCTAATAATTAATGAGAAAACACAACCTTCCTCTCCCTTCCATTAGTGCAATTAACAAAAACTGGGATATTCAAAATATATATCTCATTTTTATACTTGTAACTTATGCATTTTTTTAAGTTTGGTTTTTAAGCTAAGAAAATTGAATTGTCAAAGAACAATTACGACCACATGCCACACAAGCAACATTTGTGAAAAGCATAATAGGTTGTGACCAACAAAATGCTGAGCTTTAGTCCACATAGAAGCTAAATACCTTTCTGAAGATATATAATCAAATAGCTAGATATGTAATTTTTTTTGGTTCTTTGAAAACATTTTATTTTGTGAGAAATAAATTTCCATTGTTTATAAACTATCCAGTTTATGGTATTTTGTTATAGCAAACATAATATTTTTATATAGCAAACAAAATATTATAATCACTTTCTTATACCAATTCCTTTTTTTAATCTAAAAATCCTTTTTATTAAACTTTATTTTTTTATTTAAATTCTAGTTAGCTGACATACAGTTCATTATTTGTTCTGGAGTATAGTTTAGTGGCAGGCGGTAATTTTGGGGGATACATATACATTTTTAATTTGCCTCACTAGAAAAGAACCATGAGAGCAGCAGATAAAGGAAACCTCATCTGAATTATTCTTCATGGGTAGAAAAAGGACATTCTACTTAACAAATGTTTTTCCAATAACTTATAGCACTTCTGAAAACTATTATATCCATGAATCATTTTATATTCCATATTCAGCTAAAGCTTCTCTAACACCATCACTCTGTCTTATTAGAAGAACATTTTATAGGGACACCTAGGTGGTGCAGTCGATTGAGGTCAGAATTTTGGTTTTGGTTCAGGTCATGATCCTCGGGTTGTGAGATTGAGCCCTATGTCAGTCCCCATGCTCAGTACCTAGTCCCCTTATGACTCTCCCTCGCCCTCTCCCCCTCACCCCTGCACTTTCTCTCTCTAAAATAAACAAATAAATATTTTTTTTAAAAAAGAGAGAGAACATTTTATAATTAGAATACATTACCAAAAGGCCATCATAGCTCTTTTCCTTAATATAACCATATCTCAATTAAACATATAAATCCCTATAGCAAAAAGAAAAAAAAAATCCCTATAGCTTGGCAGTAGGCAAAATCCCAAATTTTTTTTCTTTCAAAAAAAAATAATAATAATTTCCTTACCATGGTATATGCAATGCATCACACATCAGAGGGTAGAGAGCCCTCTGATAATGAGAAAGTTTAAAATTACATTCACAGAGTAATTTGATATCAATTAATATTAAAGAATCCATCTAGAAGACTCATCTCTAAGTAATGTCTTTGACCCAGATAAGAATATGCTTATCTTCTTCCCAATTTGTCCTCACTCCGTTCTCCAATCCTACTTTTACCTAGATCAAAATACTCCGTTTTGCCTTCTATATTCAACCCCAAATTTTCCTTCATGGACCACCCTACATATAGTATTCTCCATTTTGGAACAGACAGTAACCAGGGGAAAAAATGGCCTAATTGGCAACTTTAGTCCAACCCTCTAACAACCCCAAATATACATAATAGAAACAGCCAATATTCACTGAGTATATTTCTACTGGCCCTTCTCTAAATGTTTCACATGTGTTAACTTCTTGTATTTCTATAACATTTGCATAAAATAAACACTACTACTCCCTCCATTTTATAGATGATAAGACTGAGACACAGAGAACTTATGAAACTTCCCCAAGGTCAAACATCTAGGATAAAATAAATAGAACTGGCATTTGAACCCAGGCATAATCTGGCACCAGAAACCATGTTATTAATAACAGTGCTATATTGACTCAGGTTTTTTTTTAAAAGAACAATGTTTTGTTATGCCAACAAAGTGTGGAGCCATTTGAAATAAATGTACAGAGTAAAGTAAAGCAAATAATCAGGCCATGAGGGTGGGGCCCTCATGAATTAAACTAGTGCCCTATAAAAGAGACCACAGAGATCTCCCTTGTCCTTCTACCTTGTAAGAACACAGAAAGAATATAGCTGACTATGAACCAAGAAGCAGATCCTCCTCACCAGACATGGAATCTCCCAGCACCTTATCTTGGACTTCCCAACCCCCAGACTATGAGAAATGAATGTTTGGTATGTAAACCACCCAGTCTGGTATTTTTGTTAGATCAGCCTGAATAGACCAAGACAGAGTACATTAACTTTTTTCTTTTAATGATATGCTGATATAGATGATATTCAAAGAAATTTAAGTAAACTAGTGACACTATTTATCTTCTCAATTTCCTTGGATTCAAATGTACTACACACAGTAAATTCTGAAAGTTAGTGCAGGTACAAGAGAGTATGAACCAGTTGAGCCTCTGGTTGACTGCCTTTACTGGGTTCCATGATCCTGTTTTTGGTGTGTGTGTCTGTGTGTGTCTGTGTTTAAATCAATAAGAGGATGTCTCTTAAGAGCAAAAATGACCTGACAAGCCATTCATGGGGTAAGGATAGAGTAAATAAAGAGAATTCTTCAAGGCCTCAACATTTAGGAGCTCCATGGTGCTAGTGACTCAGTAACAACTTAAGGAAACACAGTGAGAAAGAACTTGCTTGTGCTACAAGCTAGTGCTAAGAAAACATACCTGAGGCTCAAATACACAAAATTGGCCAGTGACATAATTTCTTCTCATTGTCTCTACAAAAGAACAGCATTGTCTTGTTAGACTTGCAAAAATTAGAGGCTGGCAACGTAATTATGTATTCTACCCCTAAAATTATACCTATGCTTAGTGATCACATTTTTAGATTTAATATCACTTCCTCAAAGAAATCTTTGTTACCATTCTACCGAAAGGAGCATCCTTTCCCCAACCATCCTTTATCCTTTTACTCCATTGATTTTCTTCCTAAAACTTACCACCTAATAGTATCTGTGTGTCCATATTCCATCTTCCTCTTGGGGAAGATAAAGCCTTAGAACTCTTTTTATTTGTTATTGCATCCCCATTGCCTGAGACAGTGCCTAGTTTTGGTTAAAAGAGTGAATATTATCCTTTCCTAATTATTACTTTTATTTTAGCAGTCTTGCTTTTAATATAACTCTTTCAAACAACGATCTAATCTCTAATCCTTAAAACTCAAAACATTATCATCTCTTGATATTACATATCTCATTGTCAAAAGTCAAATCAAAATTAATCTGATAAAAAAGCAAAGAAACCAATTTCTATGCAAATTTTAGTACAAAAAGTTTTCAGTGGAATATTGCTGGAAATAAATATAGCTTTGAAGTCAGAAAAATATTGTTTAACTCTGGTTCTCGAGGTTTTCTGTTTTCTTCCTTTATCAGAATAGCTGAATAGATATTTCCAGATGTAGATGTTATAATGGTAAAGATGAGTAAGATACAATCTATACCTTAAATGTATTGTTTGGTAGAAATAAAAAGACACAGATCATTTATGCTACTTCAAGAGCAGACAAAAGAGGAATTTAGAATAAATAAATCTTTCTTCCTGAAATGTAGAGTTCCTGAAATATAACCAGTCCACTTGTCAAAAATTTATAGGAGAAAAATTTCTTCCTACATCTGGATGTGTGAAACCTCAAGTAGAAAAGTGCTTCTTTATTTAGCAAGGTGAAAGTTTTCTTTTCTTTCCGTATGTGGTTTTTATTATGCCTTTTAATGTCCAATTTGTTCATGTTAGTTTGAATCAGTCCCATTAATGATGCTGGAAGAGGTTAATACTGCAGTAATTTCCAGAGTTAATACTGCAGTTATTTAATTTCCTCCACATGAGAGAACAGATAAAATAACATAAAAAGAATTGAAGGTACAAACAGTTGGTAATTCCAATTACCACTTCACTTCTCAAATTTTGTAGATGCTTGCTTAGGACACCCACCAGAGACTATTCAAGGGGGAAAAAACTTTAACTCCAGTTTGTGGATTCCGCCACTTATTAGGAATTACCGTAAAAGAAAGATGATTGAGTTTCTGCTAAGATTAGAGATTTGGCTATTTGTGAATGTCAATTATGCCCTCTATAATTACCACAAATAGAGGAAAAATACAAGATCTGGAAATTCTCATCCTGGATGGCTAGTAGAGTCACCTTAGATGGGCCTTTTAACTTCTCTTGGCCTAAGTTTCATTATCTGGGGATGGAAAAATAAAAAGATTGAAGAAGATAATTTCTATGGTTTCTTCAAGTTCCAAGTTTTCTAAGCATATGTTATGAATAATTAAAAAGTTGCTATTATCTCTCCAAATAATTGAAGCAAACCACTACTGTGGCCTGTATGCACTGCAGTACTTTTCCCCATGTAAACATCATCAGCAATAATATTCAGTGCAAACCACTTTTTGGAGATACAAAGTTCACAATATGACTAAGAAAATTTTTAAAAACATGAAAAATTACCTATCAGAACAAGTTAAATAAGGCTGCTAACTATCAAAAGACTGGCATATGTTAATGGCACCCAAATCTGGATAGTAATGAAAGTCATCAGAAATTTAAAAAAAAAACAAAACAAAACAAAAACATAGAAGCAGAATATCTCAACATGGGGCCCAAGAATTTTTTTTTAATTTCCTCATGTGAGTTTCTAATGTGTAGTCAAGTTTGTGAACCACTATTATAAACAATAAATGTTATGAGTTCTGAACACTAAGGGACCTCTGAGCTCTAAATTAGTTTGGGAAAGCTAATAATAATGTGTATTGTTGAAATTGATTCTTTTTTTTTTTTTTGATCAGCCAGTAATTGTTCAAACAAAACTGACAGTAGTAATTCCTTAGGGGTATGATAATCAGCCAAACTTTTCATACAGCAAGTGAACTGCATTCAAATAGACGCATACATTCTCTCTCAAATCTCATAACAATAATAATTATTATACCTTATATTTGCATAGTGTTTTATGGATTGTAATCTGCTTAACATGAATTCTCATTTGAAGCCTATTTAGTTAGGTTATCCACCACCCCCCCTTTAAAAATCAGGACATTAAAGCTCAGAGATAATTATTCCAGTATCACACAAATAAGTAGATGCTTCGATTTAAACAAAAGTTTTTCTGACGCCAACTACTTCTTATCTAATCTCATAAACATTAAAATTTGTTCTTGACATAGGATACCATTTAAAACTATGCAGTACTAAACTTGCATGTTTGTATAACAGAAGTTTATTTAATTCAGGCTGATAAGAAATCTTTTTTCTCAAAGACTTGCATATATTTTTAATTAATATGACTGCTGAGTCAGAATCTCTTTTACCTCAACAGCTCAAATTAATATTCAGAGTGATCTTAATTCTACTTTTTAAGCCCCATCCAAAAACCTGAGGAAAACTCACTGCGAGCCATGACAATGGGTAGAAATTATTTCTCCCACTAGGAAGCAAACAAACCTGAATGCAAAAGAAGGAAGTTTTATAAACAAAAGAAAACCAAAAACTGTAGCTATTGTCCAAGAGAAAATTTCACAGGCCCATCTTATAATAATAGCAGAACAACATGAAACAGAGTAGAAGAGCACAGACTTTGGAGTCAGATGAATCAGGCTTTAAATGAGAATGTGCTACTTGATAGTCACATCAGATTGGATAAGTGATTTTACAAATGGAGATACAGGAGTTCTAGCCTATTATGTGCTTTCTATTGCTGCTATAAGAAATTACCACAAATTTAGTGGCTTAAAACAATACAAATTTATCTTGCAGTTTGGAAGTCAGAAGTCTGAAGCAGATCTCACTGGACTAAAATTAGGATGTTGTCAAGGCTATAGTCCTTCTAGAAGCTCTTGGAAGAATCCCTTTCCTTGCATTTTTCAGCTTCTAGAGACTGCACCCATTCCTTGGCTCATGGCCACTTCCATCTTCAAAGCCAGCAATGACTGATCAAGTCTCTCACACTGCCATCATTCTAACACCAACTCTGCATCTTCTCTCCCACATTTTTTTAAGATTTTATTTATTGGGGCAGCCTGGATGGCTTAGCGATTTAGTGCCCACTTTCAGCCCAGGGCCTGATCCTGCCTCTTTCTGTGTCTCTTGTGAATAAATAAAGAGAGAGAGAGGCAGAGACACAGGCAGAGAGAGAAGCAGGCTCCATGCAGGGAGCCCAACGTGGGACTCGATCCCAGGTCTCCAGGATCAGGCCCTGGGCCGAAAGTGGGCAGTAAATCACTAAGCCACCCGGGCTGCCCTCTCTTCCACATTTAAAGATCTTCGTGATTATACTGGGCCCATCTGGATAATCCAGGATAATCTCCCAATGTTAAGGTCAGAAGATTAGCAATATTCATTCTATCTCCAACTGTAATTCCCCTTTCCCATGTAATATAATATATTCGTTCCCAGATTCCAAGAGAAAACAACAACTAAGAAGCAAAGGCAAACCAGGGAAAGGTCTAAGACACTGGCTCCCTGGGTTCCCCTTCCTGCTTTGGACATATGCTCTCTGGTGCAGAATAATAGATGAGATCTCTAAGGACACCCCACATAGTAAGGAGCATTCAAGTCATAAAACATCTCCATTTTATGCCACCAAATAGTTGTATGACGTATATGACATTTGCCAGGGAGCCATGCCTTATAAATCGAGAGATTGTTGGTTTGCTTACCATAAACAATCCTAAACCAGAGATATCCTAATCAAGGCATCCATAGATTAGGAATATCCTCTGAGAAAATACCACTAGTCTATCTCCCTGAAGGTCCATCTATTTTCATGTTTACAAGGAGATTATACTGAGCCACCTTCCTTTTTTCTTGCTTCCCAGGAAGATTCCCCTAGTAGTCAGGGAAGATAGTCACAGGCCAGATACCTCAACTCCTTCCTCCTCAGGAAGGCTACTATAGGTTGATAAATAAATGATTTATATAAAATCCCTAAAACAGTGTCCTGCACTCAATCCATACTTAGTATTAGCTATTATCATTACTATTACCAATCATCATATCAAGTGAAAATCTATAAACTTTATTATAAATCATTGAAGAAATCTTTGAGTGCTCACATGACATTTAAGACAAGCGTCCTTCTTCTAGATGTATAGCCTCTAGTAGAGGTTCATAAGTAATTACAACAGGCTAGACTATGTTTGGCTATATAAGAAATACAGACTAAAAACACAACAAAAATCCACAGAATAAAGCAAATGAGGAATGTTTCACACAGATGGTGGTAGAGGCTATGGGGATGACTGGTGCTGGTAAACAGAAGAAAAGAGACTAACCGAATGACAGGTTTTACTGCAGCCCAAGATTAGTTTTCTAGCAGGAGGAGTCTAGAAAGACAGGATTGATTCTACTGGGAATTTTAAAGACCACTTGAGCCAAGAGCTTCAAATGCCAATCTAAAGAGCATAGGTTTCCTCCTACAGGAGACTCACTGAATGGTTTTGATTGAAGTGTGACATCATGAAAATGGTTGTTATGAAAGTCAGAATATGGCATTTGGAGGTGGGTTTTTTTGTTTGGAGATACATCTAAGGACTCAGCCATTTTTCCATTTGTCCCAAAATGAAGACTAGATCATCTGTTCTCTGCTCTGGGTTTTACTGGAAAATATAAGAAATCCACCAGAGTCTGACAAAGCAGGGTTCTTTCAGGACTTTCAGTGGAATCAAAAGACCTGGATTTTCATTTCATTTACCAACAAATAATGAAACCATCTCTCTAAGCATTAATTTCCTGTTCTGCAAAATAGAAATAATAATATCAATGTTGCATGTTTACCTCAAGGATAGAAATAATGTTTCCTAATACTATTTTCAGTACATTTTGGAATACAACAAACGGTAGTTATTATTTTCTTCCATAGAACAGAGAATTCTACCCTTTGAGGTTGTCCCAATTGGCTTCAGTTTTATTGCCTCTACTTAACCATACTTAACCAGTGCCTCCAGGAATAAAGTCTTCATGTTTTTAGGAGAGTAGAGGCCTCCCACTTCCACTTTACAGTCTACTCTGGGAAACAAGATGCCAGTACCTCCAACTGTCTAGATACAGAACAAAAGTGGTGATTCACCCCTGACATTCTTCCAAACTGGCCTGGTGTTTCTTTTCCATGGAATTAACCCCTACTCTTTCAAGGACTCTAGCTGTTTATTCATTGCCTTGCAGTTCATTTCCCTTGAGTAGAAGACAAGCTTAGCAAATCGCCTCACGATGCCATGTATTGTCACTACCCCAAGCCCAGTTGCATTTTAAGCATGTTCCCAAACTAGCCTACCTTGCAATATCTTTACAATTTTTCTAGGAATGATCACATGATTCTTGCATCTAGATAATTCAGGTTACTCACCTGAATGACCTTAGCCTCTTAGACTCACAGTTGTTAGGAGGGAAGAAAAGTCAGTGAGATAGTGAGACAGTTAAATAATATAGCAAACACTCAAATATTATAAGCAAATATGGAGAGATATTTATTAGTGTTTTCTGTTTCCCATTTTCTGGTGCAAAAATTACTCCCTTAAGGTACCAATGTACCACCAGACACTTTTTGTCATATGATTGTTTAGAGTTGGAATTTGACCAAAGTGAAATCAATCAAAGCTCTGATATGGTCACCAGCCTGAAGTCTTCATGGCCATAGATAGAGTAATAGGTCACTGCCAAAGAACTGCTCTGGATCCTTCATCATTCAAATTCCCAGAAAGAGAATCTAACTGTTCATTAGCAAGTCAATGCATTGAGTGGCTTTGGGTCAGATGTCCATCTCTGACCAATATTGAGTTGAATGGTAAAATTGCAAAAAGAGGTAGGAGTCACCAAAAAAAAAAAAAAAAAAGAATCCTTTAGAACTGTAATCCTAAAATTGAATGAACAAATAAGATTAAATAAAACACATCTGAATGGAAAGTGTTACTCACGTATGGCAGCTAACAACTAATATTGTTTAAAGTAAAAGAATGATCAAAGGCCCTTTGATGCTACTAGTATAGCATAGCTATGACGATGAAAGACTTGAAAGTAAAGAAAGTAAAGGTACTTCTCTCTTCCCAGGTACCAGGTTATACAGGCAGTATTTCCTAAAGGAGTTAATCTTCCACGTGATACTTCCAGCAAAACTTTCTTGGCCAAAGATGATTGGTTTTCTAGAACTAAATACTACCTCTCCTATTCTACCAGGTGCAGAGACAGAGGACACACCAAATAGCTTAGGGTAAAGTATAGAAAGCCACCAGCAAGGACAAGGACAACCCCCACAATAAATCCAGAAGGATGAGGTCTTTAACAACTAGCAAAGCCCTGGCTTTGACCCAAAAAGGTCTACAGTAAAAACACAAAAGTCCCTACCATTTGCTTAGCAACCAGAACCACAATTCTCTAGAGGCTAACAACCAGAGTTTCTGAAGAAATAGATCAAGACATTGTGGAATGGATCCAGAAATCAGGATAAAGTAGGACCCCAGAAAACTGAGCCAAAAAAACAACATGTGCTTCATTAAGGATGACTGGCTACTTCTGGCCAGTGGAAAGATGCCAACTTTCCAGATGAAAAAAAAGGTTTCAGTGGTCTAAAAAGCTCACAGTATAAGCAAAAAAAAAAAAAAAATGTAGATAGCTATATCTGCTCTGTAAACATTGTTATAACCCTCCACAAGTTGTATGAATCAAGTATTTCTTATACAACTCCTTTTCCTAAAAGATATATACTGCCTTATGTATCTTGTAGGGAACTGCTGATATGTCTAAATCCAAGTAGAACTGAACAATAACATCCTTTCTGTAACAATAAGCATGTAAAACTATAATTCTAATTGGTTCTATAACTGATCCACCTCCAGGTTTGAAAAGATAAAAGATGAAAACTTGTTAAGAGAATGGATCTTTCATAAATGTTTTTACCACACACACCAAAAAAAGTGATAATAATAAAGGGGATAGGAGAAAACTGAGAGGTGATGGATATCTTATGGCCTTGATAGTGGTGATGGTTTCAGAAGTATATACATATCCCTAAACTCATCAAGTTGTATGCATTAAATTTGTACAGCTTTTTGCATGTCAATCATGTCTCAGTAAAGTAGGAAGAGAGAAGAGGAGGAAGAGGAGGGGAGGTGAAGTGGAAGGGAAAAAAGAGGGGGAGAAGAAGAATCATCCAGGAAACAATTGTCTCTCTTACTGCTAACAGCAATTACTTGTCATTTTTTCTAGTGCTGTTTTCCATCTTGGATTATTTTAGGTAACAGGAATCACTGTTTATTGCTTATTGCTTTATACAATGCATTTCTACAAAATAAAACAGCATTTATGACCTTGATTAGAGACATTGTCTTTAATTATGTTGTATGTTAAATTCCGAAAAAAAGATTAAAAAACAACAACAACAACTAACCCTGACTGATGGAGTAAAGTTACCTTTTCATGAATGTATCATTTTTCAATCTCAGCTACTGCTGAGAAAATGTGGATTAGCCGTATCTACAATCTGTGTGTGTGTGTGTGTGCGTGTGTGTACACACACATACATAGATATATGAAGCAGAACACTTACATGAATTTTTTTTTATTTATTGGAGTTCAATTTGCCAACATATAGCATAACACCCAGTGCTCATCTCATCAAGTGCCCGTCACCCAGTCACCCCCACCCCCTGCCCACCTCCCTTTCCACCACCCCTTGTTCATTTGCCAGAGTTAGGAGTCTCTCATGTTACATGAATTGTTTAAATATTTTCCAATAAGTAACTCCTGGGCAGCCCGAGTGGCTCAGCGGTTTAGTGTCGCCTTCGGCCCAAGGTGTGATCCTGGAGACCCGGGATCGAGTCCCACATCGTGTTCCCTGCATGGATCCTGCTTCTCCCTCTGTCTGTGTCTCTGCCTCTCCTTCTCTCTCTGTGTCTCTAATGAATAAATAAATAAAATCTTTAAATAAATAAATAAATAAATCCCTATCACCCCTAGCCCAGCACATTCCTCCTCTTTCTTGTTTCATTAACAAGCCACTTTACAAAATACCTTTACCAAATACAGGGCTGAGAGATGAGGGACATGGGGTAGAAAGATGGCAGGGAGGATATTGCTAATACAAGTTGAATACATAAATACACTAATCATCCAGAGCATGCTCCACTACTCAGCAGCTGACATTATACTATGAGATCAGCTCAGCCCCTGGTTCCTGCTCCTGTCAACTGAACCCATATTTATCAAGGCCTTACTCTATACCTAACACTGTGGTGAGAAGCTGCAGAGGGACGAAGAGTGATGGAGAGAGGGAGAGGGAGAGAGGAAGACAGACAGATCATGCCTGAGGAATGCTGCTCTGGTTGAAGTGCACGTATGGAAAACAACTGAAGATCACTACACAAGCTTTGCTGTGCTCTTCCTTCTTTTGACCAGTAATTTCTTAGGGGGTTCACTGTCTATTGTTACTGCTACCACAAGGCATTTGAGAGAATTGGAAACCAAATAATTCAGTTGTTTTTCTCCTATTTAATAGATCTGAGAAAAGTCTCAATAGCTGAGGAGGGGAAAAAGGTAAAAACTATTAATAGAAAGAACGTATAAGGTTATCTATGAGTGTCCTATTTGTGTTATAACATTTCTGGATTAGTATGAAAAATCAAATAATAGCTTTACTGGGCACTATAACATATTAAAATGTTATATGCGAAATATGATACAGATATATAAATGTTCTATATATAAAAAGTCTCTTTTCAAGGTCCCAGTTTAAGACTCACAATGAGTTACATATTTAGAATATTATAAAAGCACAAGGTCTTTGTATTAGGTAGACTTTATATTGAATACTGAATTGCACTGAATATTGAATTCTCTGAATTCCTACTTATGACTCATGTGAAACGGGAGAAAAGTTAATTTTTCTTAGCCTCAATTTCTTCTGTCAAACAAGGATAACTATGACTATTTTGAAGGAAATAGTGAAGATTAAAGTAAATGATATGAACAAGTTAACCTAGTACAATGCCAGGTACATAGCAAGTAACTAATAAATGCCACTTTTCCTTCTCTCTAAACATAGCAGTAAGCAAAAATATGATCTAAAGCTTTAAAGGACAAATATCTAGAAATAGAATTTTTATGTTGCTCAATATTAAGAAAAGAACACAGTTGCACTCAATTTAAAATATCATCCTGAGGCAGAGTTTCGTGAACATGTGCAGGGTACTCTCTGTCCATTCATGGTACTTGGCATAGACCTCTGCCAATTAATCATGTGCATGTCAGTCTCTTCCAACCTACTATGTGCTCTACAAGGTTGACATCTAAATCTTATATATAAACTCAGATTGTTAAATGTCTATATGAATGTGTGAATGGGCAGCACATAAGAACTAGGTGATAGGAATTCTGAAATCCTTCCAATATGAATAAAACACACCGCTATATAGCAAATAAGCTCCTACAAACTTACTAAAATACAAAACCTACAAAAATGAAATAAAGTCTAAGTGAAAAATAAAGATACTTCAGTAATGACAAAAATGCTTATGTTAAAATACTAAGTGGGAAAAAATAAATTTTGCATGTCTGGAATGAAAACTGTGTTGAGTTTTTTTTTAACTATATGCCAAAAAAAAAAAAAAAGACAGAAGGAGACACAAACAGTAGTGGTCATGATCAATACTTGGATTTTTTTTTAAGATTTTCTTTATTCATGAGAGGCACAGAGAGGCAGAAACATAGGCAGAGGGAAAAGCAGGCTCCTCAAGGGGAGCCCGATGTAGGACTCAATCTCAGGACCCGGAGATCACTCCCTGAGCCAAAAGCAGATTCTCAACCACTGAGCCACCCAGGCATCCCTGTTTTCTATAATTAAAAGTCTGTTTCAAACAAAAGAGTCTGTTTCTCTCCACAACCACCCTTTTTTTTACTTTTGCTCATTTAACTTCCACATATGAGTGAAATCATATGGTAATTGTCTTTCTCTGACTGGCTTATTTTGCTTAACAATATATTCTCTAGCTCCATCCATGTCTTTGCAAATGGCAAGATTTCATTCATTTTACGCCTGAATAAGAATTCCATTGTGATATATATATGTATATATATATATATATATACTCTATCATTCTATCATTTGATCCATTTACCAATTGATCTATTTACCTTATTTATCCATCTACCAATTGATCCATTCAGCAACTTGGGCTGCTTCCACATCTGGGCTATTGTAAACGATGCTGTTATACACATAGGGATGCAAGAATATCTTTGAATTGGTGTTTTTGTATTCTTTGGGTAAATACCCAGTAGTGTTACTGCTGGATTGTAGGGTAGTTCTATTTTTGACTTTTTATGGAGGAATCTCCATACTGTCTTCCATAGTGGCTGCTGCACCAGTTTGCATTCTCACCAACAGTGCACAAGGGTTCCTTTTTCTCCACATCCTACCAACACCTGTTGTTTATTGTGCTGTTGATTTCAACCATTCTGACAGGTGTGAGGTGATATCTCATTGTGATTTTGATTTGCATTTCCCTGATGATAAATGATGTTGAGCAACTTTTCATGTGTCTGCTGGCCATCTGTATGTTTTCTTTGGAGAAATGTCTGTTCATGTCCTCTGCCCATTTTTCAATTAGATTATTTGTTTTCTTGGGTGTTGATTTGTGTGTGTGGGTGTGGGTGTGTGTGTGTGTATATATATAAATCTTTATATATTTTGGATACTAACCCTCTTTTCAGGTATGTCATTTGCAAATATCTTCTCCCATTCACTGATTGAATTGTTCCCTTCACTGTGTGGAAGCTTTTTTATTTATTTATTTCTTAAAGATTTTATTTGTTCATGAGAGAGAGAAAGAGAAGCATAGACATAGGCAGAGGGAGAAGCAGGCCCCATGCAGGGAGTCTGATGTGGGACTCAATCCTGGATCCCAAGATCACACCCTGAGCCAAAGGCAGACACGCAACCAATGAGCCACCAGGCATCCTGAAGCTTTTTTATTTTGATGCAATCCCAATAGTTTATAGTTTTGCTTTTGATTCCTTTGCCTCTGGAGACATATCTAGAAAAAAGAATCTACAGCTAATGTCAAAGAGGTTACTGCCTATGCTCTCTTCTAGGACTTTTATGGTTTTAGGTCTCACATTTAAGTCTTTCATACATTTTGGATTTATTTTTATGTATGCTGTATGGTGTAAGAAAGTGGTCTACTTTCTTTTGCATATTGCTGTCCAGTTTTCCCAACATCATTTGTTCCCAACATCATTGTCTTTTTCCCATTGGATATTCTTTCCAGCTTTGTCAAAGATTAATTGACCATGTAGTTGTGGGTTTATTTCTCAGTTTTCTGTTCTGTTCCACTGACAATTTGACTATTTTTGTGCCAGTGCCATAACGACTGTTTTGATTACTATAGTTTTGTACTATAATTTTAAGATCTATTTATTTATTTATTTATTTATTTATTTATTTATTTATTTATGAAAGACAGAGAGAGAGAGAGAGAGAGAGAGAGAGAGAGAGAGAGGCAGAGACACAGGCAGAGGGAGAAACAGGCTCCATGTTTTGGAGCCCGATGCAGGACTCGATCCCAGGACTCCAGGACCACGCCCTGGGCTGAAGGCAGGCACTAAACCACTGAGACACCCAGGGATCCCCCCTGTACTATAATTTGAAGTCCAGAATTGTGATGCCTCTAGCTTTGCCTTTTTTTTTTTTTTTTTTTTTTTTAAGATTGCTTTGGCTATTTGGGATCTTTAACGGTTCCATACAAATTTAGAACTATCTGCTCCAAAGTGAAATCCTTTGTCTCCATTTCCTCCTCTACAATCAAAAGGATGGGAGGAAGGGGGCATGCTTAATCCATATTTCCAATCCTCCTAATCACCCAAACCAGAAAGCTTACTTTACTCTGTATTCCTCTCCCTCATTCTCCATATCCCATAGGTCACTAAATGCTATTCTAACAATCTCTCAAAACTCTCCATCCTGCTTATCCCCAAAATCACAGCTCCAATCCAGTTCCTCATCATTTCCTGAAGACTATCCAAATAATTACCCTAATCCCTAATTTTTTTCCTTGCTTCCAATCTCACTTCAACTCTCAATCCATGTCTCACATTTCCTACATTGTTATTTCAAAAATGCAAATCTGGTCATACTCCTTGATGACTTCTTCAATGGTTCCCCAAATGCTTATGGATAAAAGTTTAAATTCTGCATGGTTTTGACATTCTTCATCATCTGGTCTCTGCCTACTTCTCCATTTTAACTTACCACCACTACCTTCTTCATCCTTTAGGCTCTCAGTACACCAAATGATAAGCAGACTTCTTAAGAGTCTGAATGAAGCCTCTAAAATGCTCCTTCTGCCTGGAGCAGCACACTGTCTTCTTTCCTCCAATTTCTACCCTGCAAAATATTCCTTCTCCTTCAAAAATGAACTAAATATCTCCCCTTCTATAAATAATATTCTTATGCTCCAATCTTGAATGTAATGCTATTTCCTATATATTCCCATATCTTTTCCTTTCCCCATCATAACACAACCTTTTCTTCTGCCTATAATACTCCCCCATGGCAATCCTTATCCAATATCCATACAGTTAATGCCTCTTCAATCTTTAGATGTATCCAAACATCACTTCCTAAAGAAGATTTCAGGGACTCCTAATTACATCAGGCTTCTTTTGGGGGGAAAGCTATCTCAAAACTGTGTCTTTATTCTTTCCCAGAATTTCTTTAGTTTGCAATTATATATTCAATACAATGATTTCTTTATTAAGGTCTCTTTCCCCATTAGTCTCAGTGGCAGCCCTCTGGTTTATTATTTCAGTAATTTGCTTGATAATACCATTGCATGGGACGCCTGGGTGGCTCAGTGGTTAAGCATCTGTCTTCCGCTCAGGGCGTGATCCTGGAGTCCAGGGATCAAGTCCCACATCGGGCTCCCTGCAAACAGATAGTGAGTCAGGATATAACTCCAAGACTATGTGGCTTTGAAGTCCAAGCTTGAAAAATCACCACCATATAAATATGTGTTGAATAAATTATCTTTTTCATCAATTATATTTAATCCATAAGACTATAGGTGAATTTTACTTGCTTCATGTATTTTTATATTTTCTAAATTGTCTATAATGTTAATGTATCGATCTATAACATAAAATGTAAATGTTTATCTAAAAGAAATTTTAGATCAACCAAATTTTATATAAATATTTTAAAGTATGCTTTGCTTTACACCAAAGATGTTCAAAGAATACAGAAAAATAAGATTAAAGTAAATTATAAGAGATAGTTAACATTTCACACTCATTAGGAGACTATTATTTTTAAAAATATAGAAAATAGCAAGTATTGATGAGGATGTGGTTAAAATGAAATTCTTGTATATCAGTGAAAATGAAAATGGTTCCACTGCTATGGAAAGATGTATGGTAGTTCCTCAAAACTTAAACATGGAATAACTATGTGATTCAGCAATTCTACTTGTAGGTATAAATATAGCCAAATGAACTAAAAGTAAGGACTTGAACAGATATGTATCTGTACATCAGTGTTCATAGCAGCATTATTTACAACAGCCAAAAGGTGAATATAGCCTAACTTCCACCAACAAATGAACAGATAAAAGGTGATACATGTAATTGAATATTACTCAATCTTTTTTTCTTGAAGATTTTATTTATTCATGACAGACACACAGAGAGAGGCAGAGACATAGGCAGAGGGAGAAGCAGGTTCTCTGCGGGGAGCCTGATGTGGGACTTGATTCCAGGACCCTGGGATCACGACCTGAGCCAAAGGCAGATGCTCAACCACTGAGCCATCCAGGCGCCTCTCAATTAAAAAAAAAAAAATGAGAGGAGGGGCAATGTGGCGGAAGAGTAGGGTCCCCAAATCACCTGTCCCCACCAAATTACCTAGATAACCTTCAAATTATCCTGAAAATCTACAAATTTGGTTGAGAATTAAAGAGAGAACACCTGTAATGCTACAGTGAGAAGAGTTCGCGCTTCTATCAAGGTAGGAAGACGGGGAAAAAGAAATAAAGAAACAAAAGGCCTCCAAGGGGCAGGGGCCCGCGAGGAGCCGGGCTGAGGCCGGGGCGAGTGTCCCCAGGACAGGAGAGCCCCGCCCCGGAGGAGCAGGAGCTGCACCAACCTTCCCGGACGGAAAGGGGCTCGCAGGGAGGTGGAGCAGGACCCCAGGAGGGAGGGGATGCCCTCGGGCTCCCGGGGACACTAACAGACACCTGCGCCCCGGGAGAGTGCGCCGAGCTCCCTAAGGGCTGCAGCGCGCGGCGGGACCCGGAGCAGCTCAGGGGGCTCGGGGGCGGCTCCGCGGAGGGGGCTGCGGGGCGGGAGCAGCTCGGGGGGCTCGGGCGGCGGCTCCCCGGAGGGGGCTGCGGGGCGGGAGCGCGAATCCACCAGCGCAGGCCCCAGAGCACAGGGCTCGGGGACACAGCCCAGGATCACGCCTCCCCCCCGGGACAGGCAGAGGCCGGGAGGGCCCAGGACAGCAAGGACGCTCCTGCCCCGGGCTGAGCAGATCAGCGGCCCCGCCCGGAGCCTCCAGGCCCTGCAGACGGAGAGCTCCGGAGTTCCTGCGGGAGCTGACTCCAGGGCTGCAGAGCTGGCCCCGCCACTAGGGCTGTTCCTCCTGGGGCCTCACGGGGTAAACAACCCCCACTGAGCCCTGCACCAGGCAGGGGCAGAACAGCTCCCCCAAGTGCTAACACCTGAAAATCAGCACAACAGGCCCCTCCCCCAGAAGACTAGCTAGACGGACAACTTCCAGGGGAAGTCAAGGGACTTAAAGTACACAGAATCAGAAGATACTTCCCCATGTTTTTGTCTTTGTTTTTGTTGTTTTTTTTGCTTGTTTGTTTTTCTTTGCTTTTTGATTTGTTTCCTTCCCCCACCCTTTTTTTTCTTTCTTTCTTTTTTTCTTCTCCTTTTCTTTCTTTTTTCTTCCTCTTTTCTTTTTTCTTTTTCTCTTTTCTTTCCTTCTTTCTCTCCTCTCTTTTTCTCCTTTTCCCAATACAACTTGCTTTTGGCCACTCTGTACTGAGCAAAATGACTAGAAGGAAAACCTCACCTCAAAAGAAAGAATCAGAAACAGTCCTCTCTCCCACAGAGTTACAGAATCTGGATTACAATTCAATGTCAGAAAGCCAATTCAGAAGCACTATTATACAGCTACTATTATACAGCTACTGGCTCTAGAAAAAAGCATAAAGGACTCAAGAGACTTCATGACTGCAGAATTTAGATCCAATCAGGCAGAAATTAAAAATCAATTGAATGAGATGCAATCCAAACTAGAAGTCCTAACAAGGAGGGTTAACGAGGTGGAAGAACGAGTGAGTGACATAGAAGACAAGTTGATGGCAAAGAGGGAAACTGAGGAAAAAAGAGACACACAATTAAAAGACTATGAAGATAGATTAAGGGAAATAAAAGACAGCCTGAGGAAGAAAAACCTACATTTAATTGGGGTTCCCGAGGGCACTGAAAGGGACAGAAGGCCAGGATATGTATTTGAACGAATTCTAGCTGAAAACTTTCCTAATCTGGGAAGGGAAACAGGCATTCAGATCCAGGAAATAGATCCCCCCCTAAAATCAATAAAAAACCGTTCAAAACCTCGACATTTAATAGTTAAGCTTGCAAACTCCAAAGATAAACAGAAGATCCTTAAAGCAGCAAGAGACAAGAAATCCCTGACGTTTATGGGGAGGAGTATTAGGGTAACAGCAGACCTCTCCACAGAGACCTGGCAGGCCAGAAAGGGCTGGCAGGATATATTCAGGGTCCTAAATGAGAAGAACATGCAACCAAGAATACTTTATCCAGCAAGGCTCTCATTCAAAATGGAAGGAGAGATAAAGACCTTCCAAGACAGGCAGGAACTGAAAGAATATGTGACCTCCAGACCAGCTCTGCAAGAAATTTTAAGGGGGACTCTTAAAATTCCCCTTTAAGAAGAAGTTCAGTGGAACAAGCCACAAAAACAAGGACTGAATAGATATCATGATGACACTAAACTCATATCTCTCAATAGTAACTCTGAAGGTGAACGGGCTTAATGACCCCATCAAAAGGCGCAGGGTGTCAGACTGGATAAAAAAGCAGGACCCATCTATTTGCTGTCTACAAGAGACTCATTTTAGACAGAAGGACACCTACAGCCTGAAAATAAAAGGTTGGAGAACCATTTACCATTCAAATGATCCTCAAAAGAAAGCAGGGGTAGCCATCCTTATATCAGATAAACTAAAATTTACCCCGAAGACTGTAGTGAGAGATGAAGAGGGACACTATATCATACTTAAAGGATCTATCCAACAAGAGGACTTAACAATCTTCAATATATATGCCCCGAATGTGGGAGCTGCCAAATATATAAATCAATTAATAACCAAAGTGAAGAAATACTTAGATAATAATACACTTATACTTGGTGACTTCAATCTAGCTCTTTTTGTACTCGATAGGTCTTCTAAGCACAACATCCCCAAAGAAACGAGAGCTTTAAATGATACACTGGACCAGATGGATTTCACAGATATCTACAGAACTTTACATCCAACCTCACCTGAATACACATTCTTCTCAAGTGCACATGGAACTTTCTCCAGAATAGACCACATTCTGGGTCACAAATCGGGTCTGAACCGATACCAAATGATTGGGATCATCCCCTGCATATTCTCAGACCATAATGCCTTGAAATTAGAACTAAATCACAACAAGAAGTTTGGAAGGACCTCAAACACGTGGAGGTTAAGGACCATCTTGCTAAAAGATGAAAGGGTCAACCAGGAAATTAAGGAAGAATTGAAAAGATTCATGGAAACTAATGAGAATGAAGGTACAACCGTTCAAAATCTTTGGGATGCAGCAAAAGCAGTCCTAAGGGGGAAATACATCGCAATACAAGCATCCATTCAAAAACTGGAAAGAACTCAAATACAAAAGCTAACCTTACACATAAAGGAGCTAGAGAAAAAACAGCAAATAGATCCTACACCCAACAGAAGAGAGTTAATAAAGATTCGAGCAGAACTCAATGAAATCGAGACCAGAAGAAATGTGGAACAGTTCAACAGAACCAGGTGTTGGTTCTTTAAAAGAATTAATAAGAGAGATAAACCATTAGCCAGCCTTATTCAAAAGAAGAGAGAGAAGACTCAAATTAAGAAAATCATGAATGAGAAAGGAGAGATCACTACCAACACCAAGGAAATACAAACGATTTTAAAAACATATTATAAACAGCTATACGCCAATAAATTAGGCAATCTGGAAGAAATGGACGCATTCCTGGAAAGCCACAAACTACCAAAACTGGAACAGGAAGAAATAGAAAACCTGAACAGGCCAATAACCAGGGAGGAAATTGAAGCAGTCATCAAAAACCTCCCAAGACACAAAAGTCCAGGGCCAGATGGCTTCCCCGGGGAATTCTATCAACCTTTTAAAGAAGAAATCATACCTATTCTACTAAAGCTGTTTGGAAAGATAGAAGGAGATGGAGTACTTCCAAATTCGTTCTATGAGGCCAGCATCACCTTAATTCCAAAACCAGACAAAGACCCCACCAAAAAGGAGAACTACAGACCAATATCCCTGATGAACATGGATGCAAAAATTCTCAACAAGATACTAGCCAATAGGATCCAACAATACATTAAGAAAATTATTCACCATAACCAAGTAGGATTTATCCCCGGGGAAACAAGGTTGTTTCAATACTCGTAAAACAATCAATGTGATTCATGATATCAGCAAGAGAAAAATCAAGAACCATATGATCCTTTCATTAGATGCAGAGAAAGCATTTGACAAAATACAGCATCCATTCCTGATCAAAACTCTTCAGAGTGTAGGGATAGAGGGAACATTCCTAAACATCTTAAAAGCCATCTACGAAAAGCCCACAGCAAATATCATTCTCAATGGGGAAGCACTGGGAGCCTTTCCCCTAAGATCAGGAACAAGACAGGGATGTCCACTCTCACCACTGCTGTTCAACATAGTACTGGAAGTCCTAGCCTCAGCCATCAGACAACAAAAAGACATTAAAGGCATTCAAATTGGCAAAGAAGAAGTCAAACTCTCCTTCTTCGCCGATGACATGATACTCTACATAAAAAACCCAAAGGTCTCCACCCCAAGATTGCTAGAACTCATACAGCAATTTGGTAGCATGGCAGGATACAAAATCAATGCCCAGAAATCAGTGGCATTTCTATACACTAACAATGAGACTGAAGAAAGAGAAATTAAGGAGTCAATCCCATTTACAATTGCACCCAAAAGCATAAGATACCTAGGAATAAACCTAACCAAAGAGGTAAAGGATCTATACCCTAAAAACTATAGAACACTTCTGAAAGAAATTGAGGAAGACACAAAGAGATGGAAAAATATTCCATGCTCATGGATTGGCAGAATTAATATTGTGAAAATGTCAATGTTACCCAGGACAATTTACACGTTTAATGCAATCCCTATCAAAATACCATGGACTTTCTTCAGAGAGTTAGAACAAATTATTTTAAGATTTGTGTGGAATCAGAAAAGATCCCGAATAGCCAGGGGAATTTTAAAAAAGAAAACCATAGCTGGGGGCATCACAATGCCAGATTTCAGGTTGTACTACAAAGCTGTGGTCATCAAGACAGTGTGGTACTGGCACAAAAACAGACACATAGATCAATGGAACAGAATAGAGAACCCAGAAGTGGACCCTCAACTTTATGGTCAACTAATATTCGATAAAGGAGGAAAGACTATACATTTGAAGAAAGACCGTCTCTTCAATAAATGGTGCTGGGAAAATTGGACACCCACATGCAGAAGAATGAAACTAGACCACTCTCTTTCACCATACACAAAGATAAACTCAAAATGGATGAAAGATCTAAATGTGAGACAAGATTCCATCAAAATCCTAGAGGAGAACACAGGCAACACCCTTTTTGAACTCAGCCACAGTCACTTCTTGCAAGATACATCCACGAAGGCAAAAGAAACAAAAGCAAAAATGAACTATTGGGACTTCATCAAGATAAGAAGCTTTTGCACAGCAAAGGATACAGTCAACAAAACTAAAAGACAACCTACAGAATGGGAGAAGATATTTGCAAATGACGTATCAGATAAAGGGCTAGTTTCCAAGATCTATAAAGAACTTATTAAACTCAACAGCAAAGAAACAAACAATCCAATCATGAAATGGGCAAAAGACATGAAGAGAAATCTCACAGAGGAAGACATAGACATGGCCAACATGCACATGAGAAAATGCTCTGCATCACTTGCCATCAGGGAAATACAAATCAAAACCACAGATACCACCTCACACCAGTGAGAATGGGGAAAATTAACAAGGCAGGAAACCACAAACGTTGGAGAGGATGCGGAGAAAGGGGAACCGTTTTTGCACTGTTGGTGGGAATGTGAACTGGTGCAGCCACTCTGGAAAACTGTGTGGAGGTTCCTCAAAGAGTTAAAAATAGACCTGCCCTACGACCCAGCAATTGGACTGTTGGGGATTTACCCCAAAGATACAGATGCAATGAAACGCCGGGACACCTGCACCCCGATGTTTAGAGCTGCAATGTCCACAATAGCCAAACTGTGGAAGGAGCCTTGGTGTCCATCGAAAGATGAGTGGATAAAGAAGATATGGTTTATGTATATAATGGAATATTACTCAGCCATTAGAAACGACAAATACCTACCATTTGCTTCAACGTGGATGGAACTGGAAGGTATTATGCTGAGTGAAGTAAGTCAATCGGAGAAGGACAAACATTGTATGTTCTCATTCATTTGGTGAATATAAATAATAGTGAAAGGGAATATAAGGGAAGGGAGAAGAAATGTGTGGGAAATATCAGAAAGGGAGACAGAACATAAAGACTCCTAACTCTGGGAAATGAACTAGGGGTGGTGGAAGGGGAAGAGGGCGGGGGGTGGGGTTCAATAGGTGACGGGCACTGAGGGGGGCACTTGACGGGATGAGCACTGGGTGTTATTGTGTATGTTGGTAAATTGAACACCAATAAAAAATAAATTTATTAAAAAAATGAAATTCTGATGCATGAAACAACATGGATAAATCTTGAAGACATTATGCTACATAAAATAAGCCAGACACAAAAGGACAAAAATTGTATGATTCCACATTTATAAAGTACCTAGAGTAGTCAAATTCATAGAGACAGAAAGTTGAATAGCAGTTGCCGGAGCCTAAGGAGAGGAGAAATGTGAGTTACCGTTTAATGAGGACAGAGTTTCAGTTTGGGATGTTAAAAAAGTTCTGAAGACGGATGGTGCTGATGGTTGCACAGCACTGTGAATGTACTTAATGCCACTGAACTGTGCAATTAAACATGGTTAATATGGTAAAATTTGCTATCTATATTTGCCACAATTTTTTAAAAGAAAGAACAGGGCAGCCCGTGTGGCTCAGTGGTTAGCGCCGCCTTCGGCCCAGGGTGTAGTCCCACATCAGGCTCCCTACATGGAATGGAGCCTGCTTCTCCCTCTGCCTGTGTCTGCCTCTCTCTCTGTCTCTCTCTCTGTGTGTGTGTGTGTGTGTGTGTGTGTGTGTGTGTGTGTGTCTCATTAATAAATAAATAAAATCTTAAAAGAAAGAAACAAAGAATCAAAACAGATATATTCTTAAAGACCTGGGAGAAATTTCTGCCAGAAAAAATAATTATAAAGGAAAGAGTATGTGGCAAACAGGGTCAACGCCTGCTCATATCCGTCTCTACATGTTGAAGATTGCTTACTAGAAACACCTGTGTCTCCTTGTCTGCAAGTTGTTTCTAACCATGGAAATAAGTTGTTAGAGAGTTAATGCCCCAGGAAGGCACCCTCAAGCCACTGCTGGATGGGAACAAGTATCTCAGCTTCTTTGCCTCTCTGTGAGGATAACTGAGCTATGTTCTACATGTATCCCAGAAATCCCTAGTAACACAGCTACAGTCAGACACCTCAGTAACTTGCTTGATAACACACCATTGGCTTTCTTCTCTGTCTCCCTTCTTCATTCCCCTATATTCCCTAGAATCATCTCCCAAATAAACTGTCTGCATTCAAGTCCTGGATGAAACAAAACCAAGACACAAAATTGTAAGGCCCTGATGAAAGTACCCCCACAAACAGCACAGAAAGGGGCATACCATGAGAGAAAAAAAAATACTCATTTTAACATCCACGTGGCCTAGAGTTGGAAAAAAATTAAACAATACAAAAGTGGGCATACACAAACTGGCTTGCAATACTGTGCCTATACATTTAAATAAACAATATATCAAATCATAAAACTTAGAAGTGTGGTTTGGCATATCTTTATTTAATAAATACATGACTGCTTATTGTAAAGCTGGCTTTATAATTCTATTGATGTATCTTTAAAGAAAATCTTCTTGGGCAACCCTGGTGGCGCAGCGGTTTAGCGCCGCCTGCAGCCCAGGGCGTGATCCTGGAGACCCTGGATCGAGTCCCACGTCAGGCTCCCTGCATGGAGCCTGTTTCTCCCTCTGCCTGTGTCTCTGCCTCTCTCTCTCTCTGTGTCTCTATGAATAAATAAATAAAATCTTAAAAAAAAAAAAAAAGAAAATCTTCTTTTATGGATTCTTTCGCAAATAGCTTCATAGTGGCACTAACACCACTGCAGCTTGCTGTAAAGCTCTCCTTACTCTATATGCTAAAGATAAAATCTCCAGCCTGTTTAGAACTAAAAGCTTACTGAGTGATATAAAGTACTAACAATATGTTTGCTATTAGCTATGATATATCCCTTCTGTCAGAGAACAAAACCACACTGAGAAAATCCTCAATTCAATGCTGTTTAAAAGGAAAACACCATATAATAAAAGCTTTAACAAGCCTCCTCTCTTCAGATTAACAATCAATCCTCATTGCTTATTAAGTCACTTCGATGTCACTATTGGAGAAGGGCTATATAGGTAATTATCTGTTCTGGTCTGCAATTGAAGTCCCAATATCCAACCACTTCTGATTTACAATTAAGTCCCTAAAGTCCATGCTGATTCAAGGGAAAAGGTGAATACCAAATGCGTGGCTTTAAATGAGGACTGATGTTTTCTCACTTTTCTCCATCATCCCATTTCCCACTCTCCCTTGAGCAAATTCATCACTTCTGACAGTCCCCCTGTAAGGGGAGGTGCCATCTCCATTGGGCAAGGGATTTAACCAACTATTGGAGAGCCAGAGGGGAATGGAGCCTGAACAACTGACTCACGCATCACAGCTTGAACCACCAGACCGAGCTTCCGCCCTGAGAAGGAGATGAATCAGTCAACAGTGATTCATCTCACCAAGGAAAATGTGTTTTCCCTGTGACGGAGAAGTTCATTTTAAACATAATAATACAGAAAATGTAAAAGTTAATGAAAAGAACAGCCTGTTTAAATTCAACAGCCATGTAGGCTTCTCAATTAAACATACAAATATGTACTGTCACATGACCTGAAAAAAGTAATAAAGTGTGAACACTGTTCATAGAAATGTCTGAAAACAACTATTAAGATTTCAGTTAAAAACATCATCAAAAGAGCATGGATACAGCAGGGATATGTGCACCTTAACCTATATAAATAAACTAAACTCTAAAAACATTTTAACTTTAAAAGTTTAAACTAGGGACGCCTAGGTGGCTCAGCGGTTGATCACTCCTTTGGCCCAAGGAGTGATCCTGGAGTCCAGGGATCGAGGCTCACATTGGGCTCCATGCATGGAGCCTGCTTCTCTCTCTGCCTTTGTCTCTGCCTCTTTCTGTGTGTCTCTCATGAATAAGTAAATAAAAGCTTAAACTATCACTAAAGAGGACTCCTTTAGAGAATAATACTCACCTTTGGCAAAATCACAAAAGAAGAGAATTTTTATTATAAGCAATTTGGTGCAAATGGCTGGCTAAATTCATACATTAATTTAACAAAAATAATGACAGCTGCCATTTATTGAATGCCTACTATGTACCATCTCAAATTTTCTTAACAACTCCCAAAATAAATTATATGCATTTTATTGAGGAGGGTTTGGAGGTTCAAGAAAGTTCAATGATTTGTCCAAAGTGAAGTAAGCCTCTGGTCTGCAATTCAAACTTAAGCTATTCTTGTTCCAAAATAATCCTGACAATTCTTCACTATTCCATACTCTTTTCCTGAGATATCCGAAGCTTACCTGCACGTTTAGCAATGACAGTATAATGTGGACACTCAAAATCAAATCAGTGCATTATATGTTCTTTATCAGAGCTCTTCCTTCCCCTCACTCACACAGGCACATGCGCACACACACACATACATATACCCTACTGACAACAACCGGTTATTAGAACTATGAGTTTTTACAGCAAACTCGTTATTATTCCCACCCAGATCATTCAACTATTTTAACTGTATACTGTACAGTAGACTCAAATAGAATTAAGATTTTTCTTACATGATTAAGAGGAAGATAACCGTAAAAGAAGTAAATCTGAGATCAATGTACACATCCCTAAATTAAAGCTTCCGATCTTAGCTTTGGTTGCTCAAGGATCCAGCCACATTTATACCTCTAGTTTTGTAGTTCTGATCTTTAATCTGTATTATAAAGTATTTTAACAGTTGTTTTCATACAGGCCAAACCATGGGCACTTTACCACACTTTTCTAAGGTAAGATATAGTGTCTACTAACTCTTGTAAAGCCTTTCATACAAATAAGCCTGGTATACTTAAGACATTCACCAGGATCCTCAGCTCCATGTGACAATGTGGCCAGTTTTTAAGTTTGATGGAATAAGTAGGATTATAATACATAGTAAATTCCATATACTACTACAAATATTATTATTATTATTATAGTAATAAGTGCTAACAATTAATCTTCTCAACCCTCTAGTGTCAGTACTATTATCATCCATGTGTTATAAATAGAGTATTCTCAGGATGCATACATTATACCTTGGAAGGATTAAGTAACTCAGATAATCAGTGATATCCAAAGCCAGAAATGCCTACACTATTACGCATTGTGACTTACTGCTTCCCGATTTCCATGGAGATCTACAAGGTATTATTATATCTTTGCAGTGTCCTTGAGGCCAAGCTTAATTGTTCAACCTCACAACTGCAAGCCGTGCATGAGTTAGAGTACTGACAACTGTATTTCTAAAAGTGCTCACAATGAAGCATTCACTAATTAGGATCAACTTCAAATCCACTTCAGAGTGAAGTACTATTACTAGCATATGTTAGCCAGTCTCTATAGTCACTGGGCCAAGTGCTATGCACTGTCCATACCACAGCCGCCAGAGGCAGCTATCACTGCAGACTCCTGCCCTCAGAGGCAGCGCTGGGAGCTGTCCATAGTCCTGACTGACAACTCCGAGCTCCAGTCTGCTTTCTCTTATTTCCACTCAGATTCTGTCTACTAACCAAACTCCAGTCTTCCTGTCCATAGATCCTGCTTCTAAACAAGTCTTTACATATCTTCAGTCCTATTACAATATTGCTTTGTCCAGAGTTCCACCTCCTGACCATGCATCTTTTCTAAGCCCTGCCTGCACTACCGTGATCTCACCATAGCTTCATTTCCTGCTTGGATTCTTGACAAATCAGTTGACAACTATCTTGTCTAAGGTACTCTTTAAGAAATGGAAATATAAACATTGGGGTGTATGTGTCCTGCCATTTCACTGCATCTGTATCTTTGGGGTAAATCCCCAGCAGTGCACTTGACGGGATGAGCACTGGGTGTTATGCTATATGTTGGCAAATCAAACTCCAATAAAAAAAATACAAAAAAAAAAAGAAATGGAAATATAAGTTAGACTACAGAGTAAATAGTAGGGATATGAGGATTACCCTTGTCATCTGTCCATTCTTATTGCTTAAGATATAGGTAAGGGGGTCCCCCCCTCTAGTAATCACAAAGCTTTCAGCCAAGTGTTACTTGAAAGTTGTTATTAAAATGAAGTCATAGATGAGAAGAGAAGATCTAGCATGGGAGACACTGATGAAACTGACTTGGGTTGTGGTGCGAAGCAAAAGATACAAGGAAGGTCCTATGGGGAAGCTAAGCCCAAATCATGCTATTTGTTTTCTAGTAGATTCTGGAAGCTAAGCAGCAGGTCCTAACAACAGCAACAAAAACACATTAAAGGGAGGAAATAATTTATAAGTTATTTAACACAAAAGAAAATAAAAATATAAATACTTTATCTTTGCTTAACATACTATTTGTAGCTCTATTACCTTTGCAAACATAAGTTTCCAGGCCTAAGTTATTAATGAAATGCTGTCTCATTAATTTAAAGTGTTTGATATATAAATAACTTTCACAAACTAATTCAAACTAGCATTGTATGACACTAGTCTCAGAGATAGTGTGAAATTTGCTTTAAAGATTGCTGCTTGCTGTCCAATAATTATACACTGTGACATTGCAGGAGGATTCTTGCTTGGCCTCCATCTTAAATTAGAAAACATTAAGCCAGTTTAAAAAAAAAAAAAAAGATGTACCAGCATGATGCACCCTAGCAAATGCATAAATACATTTAAATTTATTTAACTAATTGCCCTCTTGGTAGCCAGGTATTTATAGCCTTAAATTGTTTACTTTTTTAGAAATATCACTGTGGGAATCATCTCATGGTCATTTTTCTCACAACACAGCAATTTATTCTTGTCACAAAACTGGTATTTTGTGGTAAATGGGTTCACCCTAATGACCACAGCTCAGCACTAATTAGCATTTTTTAATATTTAATTTATTTATTCATGACAGACAGAGAGAAAGAGAGGCAGAGACACAGGCAGAGGGAGAAGCAGGCACCCTGCAGGGAGCCTGACGTGAGACTCGATGCCGATCCCCGGTCTCCAGGATCACACCCCAGGCTGAAGGTGGCACTAAACTGCTGGGCCACCGGGGCTGCCCAATAACTAGCATTTTAATAAAAGGTACAATAGTGAACAAATACATGCATCCTCTTGCTAGCAAAGGTATAAATACAAAAATCAGTGTGGGATTTAACTTCTTAATATAAAACCTAAAAAGTTTAAGGAACTTTTAAAAAGATGAGAATTTAGGAAGAAAAATACTTATCTTCTGACTGAACCTCAAGGGCAATAGGCAAACTCTTTTTTTTAATATTATGTTATTTAGAATTTGTTAGTGCTTGCTTCGGCAGCACATATACTAAAATATATAGAATTTGTTATTTAATATTATGTCATTCTCAAACCCAAGTTAGAGAATTGATGATTGCCTTCATGTTCACTGTGTTTTCCTGGAGGGGTCAGAGTTGTAGGGTTGGTGTCTCCCACTACCAATACTTCCCTTTTCTTCTAGGATAAATCTGTGGAATTCTTCTAGAAAGTTCCATAAGGATCATCTAGTGTAACCTTTCATTTCACAGATGAGAAGGAAAGCCAAGAGATGCCAAAGGACTTTTCCAAAGCTACACAGGCAAAGCTAGAACCTAAAACTTCTGACAACATATAAAATGTTCTTTCCACTATACTAATCTGCTTCATATAGAATTTGTGTTTCTAGCTGTCTTTTAGATAAACTTGACCACTGTTGTGTAAGTGAGGCAAAAAGAGTTCTACCATAACTATAAGCGAACAAAGAACTAACTGTTGCCTCTGAATTTTAACTAAGATTCTTGGGGTTTTTTTCTTGGTTTCTACAGAAAAAGAATAGAAATTTTTATAAATCTATTCCTATTCCTATTATTTTTCAAATATATTTTATTTCTTAACTCCATCCAGAAACTGGAAGTCTAGAAAACCTTTACTTTATCAAAATGCTATGTGATTTTATAATTTTGATTGTGTAAGAAAGAATAATCTATGATCCTTAGGCCACACACTCTAAATTCTAAACACACAGACATTTATATCTTAAGTTACATTTTATTAAGTTTGCTAACTTATCCCTTTCAAACTCTACTCTGAATTCTCACCAAAGACTCTTCCTTTCTAAATGCCAAAACAGAATTTCACAAAAATGGACCTAATAGTGTTTAGAGGTAAAATGGTGAGATGCCCTAGGATTGGTTTGTTTGTTTGTTTGTTTGTTTGTGATATAATTGACAGATAACATTATATTACTCTCAGGTGTGCAACATAACAATTCAATATATGTGTATATTATCTAGTTAAGACCCATTGCCACACATAGTTACAAAACTTTTTTCTTGTGATAAGAACTTTTAAGATTTACTCACTTAGCAACTTTCAAATATACAATAATGTTATTAATTATAATCACCATGCTGTACACTACATTGCCAGGATTTATTTATTTTATAACTGGAAGTTTGTACCTTTTGACCCCTTTCACCCATTTCATCTACTTCCACTGCCAGTCCCTGACAACCACCAGTCTTATTCTCTGCTATCTAGGAGCTCAGGTTGTTTTTGTTTTGTTTATTTATTTGTTTGTTTTAGATTGTTTTATATCTCCCCCGCAAATGAGATCATTTGGTAATTTTCTCTTATCTGATTTCTTTCACTTAGCATAATGCCCTCAAGGTCTATAAATGTTGTTGCAAATAATGCCCCAGTCTTTATACAAAGAAACAGAGAAGGATATTTAGAGAGCCAAACACTTCCCAAAAAAATCTCATAAAATACTTTTTAAAACATGGATATGATATCATACAAAACTTAGAAAGGAATTTCTAAAAGGCAGAAGTGAGAAATTAGCACAAGTGAGTGGCAAGGAATACAGAAAAAGAGAAGATTATGAATACTCTATTCATCAAATAATTGGGGGAAAAGAAATTGCATATCATAATTTAATTGTCATAAGAATGTTTGGTCATAATTTTTGTTCAGTTATTATCAGAGGTGATTGTATATGTATTACTACTATATGACATTACAACAACAACAACAACAACAACAAAATCCTACTGCCTAATTTAAGGAAAGAAAATTACTCAAATAGGGATCCCTGGGTGGCGCAGTGGTTTGGCGCCTGCCTTTGGCCCAGGGCGCAATCCTGGAGACCAGGGATCGAATCCCACATCGGGCTCCCAGTGCATGGAGCCTGTTTCTCCCTCTGCCTGTGTCTCTGCCTCTCTCTCTCTCTTTCTCTCTCTCTCTCTCTATCATAAATAAATAAAAATTTAAAAAAAGAAAATTACTCAAATACAAACAGAACAGTGAGTTAATGTGCACTCCAGAAGATACCATGATCTAGCCAATATTTTCTATAGTAACTACATGATTCCCAGATAATAAACTTTTTCCATAAGGAAAGAATTCCCCTAATGGCCATGCATGTGACTCTTAAATTGCTAGAGGATTTCAAGATGTCCAGCCCAGACTCAGCATCTCCAAACAATAAAAAGTGTATAGAATGTACAAGTGTCAGGTTCAGACAGGTCAGAAACAAAGACCAAGAAGATCAACCAAGATGGTATAGTCAAGGTAAGAAGAAACCCAAAGACTGGAGAAATGGAAGGATAGAAGGTAAAGGAAGGTAATCCAGATCCCAGGGTAAGGTATCAGGAGGCAAAAAAATAGTGACTCAGGCAGAAGTCCTTTTCCTGGTAGATCAGACCCTTCCCAACCTGGTTCTCATTTGCCTCTTCAGCCTCATGCCTCAGAAATACTCACACTGTCACAGTTCTGTGCCTCTGTTTGGCATTCTCTTTCTTAATTCACTCAGAAAATTTAACTCTCCTCAGGACAGAATTCAATATCACCCCCACACACACAAATAAATTGGCTTTGAATATGCCCAGGAGGCTTGGCCACACCATCATAATGCTCCCAATGTACTTTATGCAAACCAGCATCATAACATGTATTGTTATATTTTAGCTGCTTGTGTGGCAAGTGACCCCATTTGCTAAAATCTCCCTGAGAGCAGGTACTGCCTCTTAATCACTGATTTCCCAAAAACACCAAGAACACAGTGCCTAATGCATCACAAGTTCTCAAATATTTGAATAAATGAACTCCTCTATAATAACACTTATGTTCTAATATAATGATTTATATTCTGTATTTCCTTAAGAATAGAAGCTATCATATTCATTCTCTTCCTCTAGTGCTTAGCTCAAGTTCTGCCAAAGTACATATGCTCAATAAATATTTAACAAATTAGCAAATGAGTGAAAAGCTCTTCTTCAATTGTTTATACAGACCAAGTCTAAGAAGAATTATACAAAGTCCCAAAAGGTGCTTTGAATATTGGAATAACAACAGCAATATAAGAGACACAGCAACTTATTAGCTGTATCTCCTCAATCAATCTCTCTGTGCCTCAGTTAAGGTCACTAGCTATAAACTGGGGATAGTCATACCTAGTGTTATTAATAGTAATAGCATTGTCGTGAAGATTGGAAGATTACCTAACACATAGAAAGCACTATCACAGTATCGTTACTGCTCCTGCTGCTGCTGCTGTTAGAGCTCTGAATTAGCAAGGAAAGTTTTAAAATGAGAGTAAGTGAGCAGCAATCTATCAAGAAGGGCTCATGTCTCTTCTTATTAAGCAGAGTAGAATTGACCAAAACACAAAGGAAGCAATCAAAAGTCCCAGCCATAAAATATATTGGCCATTTGACTTTGCTTATATCATTCACCAGTATATATGTCGGTAACATCTTTATTCATTCAATAGATACATGTGAGCAACTACTATGCAAAATACTAGAGGTACTATGGTAAACAATACACACATGAAGGGTTACAGACTAGTGAACCCAATTCCTTCCACTCTAAAATGAGAGTGTTATTCTGAAGATTCAAGATAAGAGTATCATCTCCTGGTGTGCTTGCGTGGTTCAGTTGGTTAAGCTTTGCATGCTGCTCAGGTCACGATCTCATGGTCCTGGGATTGAGCCCCATGTCAGGCTCCCTGCTCAGCGGGGGGTCTGCTTCTCCCACTCCCTCTACTTCCTCCCCCCTGCTCATGCTCTCTCTCTCTCTCTCTCTCTCTTTCATGAATGAATGAATGAATAAATAAATAAATAAATAAATAAATAAAATTTATTTTATTTATTAATAAATCTTTTTAAAAAAAGACTATCATTTTTCAAACTACTTCCAAAAATTATGCCCACTTCTCTCCTCTGCTGGGACCTGCTATACTAAGCCAGTGTTAGTAATGTGGCTATGGTGTGTCCACCAAGTGTATAACTAGAGGGAAGGTAAAGAATAATTAGATTAGATGTTCTACGTGATTCATCCCACAGTTTCAGTATCATGAGTAAACCACACTGTAAAGTTATTACTCTAAGAGGACTTTATTGCCCTGAAACCACAGCCTTCACACACAACTATCAATTCACAAATACATACTGTTTGGTAAAAAAAATAAAAATTAAAAAAATTAAAAAAATAAAACATGAAACTAAGAAAACAGAATATTAAAAATCTGTCTTTTCTGCTGACAGAACAACGTCTATCCTTTTGTGAGTGAGTGAGTTTTCCACTCTTTGTAGATACTTATGTAAAAATAAAATAAATCATAAAGAAAATTAAAGGTTAGCAACACAGAAGAGTTAGATGTACAACAATAAAGCAAGCCTATGAAAATGCAGTATGGGTTTAAATGGAGAGAAGATATCTGGGAACCAAGAACCTATTAGTAAGCTACATGTTAAGAAAAGCCAGAATTGTATTCAGTACAGAGGCTGGGCAAAAAGCTGTTCAGTTAAGTGACACTGGTCAAAATAGTCCCACTAGTGTGGAAGTTGGGCATTAGAAAAGTTCTTTCAAGAGAAGAACAGTCACCAAAGTAATGTGCGAAAGGACAAATTAAATCTCAATAAATGAACAAAGTGCAATAAGGCCAAAAGAAAGATCAAGTGTTTTTCAAGTGATTGATGTGATTAAAGTTAGAACAATGAACATTCTGCTACTGAGATGCAAATTAGACAGTAGAAAAATTATGCACCATCATGATACTCTGACAAGTGTCTTAGATCTTTTTCCTTGAGAAAAGTAAAATATGCTATCTGATATGTATGTAAGCTCTACTTCACCTTTAAAAAACCTTCGTCTAAAGTAAGAAAAAAGTTACTTATCAACATGTCTAAAATACCAGCAAACTCTTTACTAAGTTTGGCAGCCCCATGATTGTGGTAATAATACAGATAAATTTTCCCTTCATAATGATAACACTTAAAAACAGAAGTGTAAATACTTCCACAAAGCTGGAATAGAGTGAGTAAATACCAAAACTCCTTTCTCCAAATTTTTAAGAACTATTTTACAAAACCATATTAAACATATTTGTGTATTCACACTTGTGTACATATATACCCTTACACATACAACAGTACTCAAAATTAATGTTAAAAGATTAATATGCACCAGATTCACATGCAACTTCCCACAAGATTCCACACTCATTGGAAAAGAGTTAGGAAGAGCATCCAACCAAAAGTCTGCAATCTAGGGGCACCTGGATGGCTCAGTGGTTGAACGTCTTCCTTTGGCTCAAGTCCTGATCCCTGGGCCCTGGGATCAAGTCCCACATCAGGCTTCCTGCAGGGAGCCTACTTCTCCCTCTGCCTATGTCTCTGCCTTTCTCTGTGTGTCTCTCATGAATGAATAAATAAAATCATTTTTAAAAAGTCTACATTCTAAACTAAAGTTGCACAACAGGAAGGTGAATAAGAGGAAGCCCCATCAACTCCTCATGCCCGCAGCAAGCAGAATTAACCCTTATCAAGAAAGTAAAGACCAGAACCATTCAATGGAGCCCGTAAAAAAGAATCTACTTTACACTGCCTCATCTCTGGGGTCAGTAGCCCTCAGAGAAAGTGCTGTGAAACAGACCTTTTCACACATTGCTGATAAAACTGTAAATTAAAAAACCGTTCAGGAGATTTATCTAGCAATATGTTTTAAGAGTCTGAAAAAATGTTCTTTGCCTTTCACTCAATAAACTCAAAGCTTAAGAAAGAACCTTAAAGATGGGAAATAAGCCTAATTCATGGAACAAAAAATTGGGAACGACCTAAATATGCACTGTTATGTAAAATCTACCTAGTGGAATATCGTGTGTCCACTTAAAGTAAATACACATATGTAGACAGATAGATATATAAAATAAGAAATTTTATGCTCTATTATAAGTAAAGTAATAAAGAGGCAAAATTATTCATAATACATATTCACAATATGTAACATCTTTAGCTATGGGGCAGATTGGCCACACTAAAACCTTAAAAAGCTTATCAAACTCATAAAGCTAATCATTCCCATAACACTTCTCATCCCCATTCTTTTTTGCCACCTTCAGAAACCAAACTTCCAGCCCCACCATTATTAACCACTCAATTATTTCCATATAATTCTGTAGATCCTCCATCAAACTCTTGTCCCACTCCTTCCTGCCTTTCCAAATCCTTCCCTTCACCTTCTTCCATCCCTGAAAACACTATCCCTGGCAATTCTCTTCATTAGAGGCTGTTTCTTTTCTTTTTTTACCACTTGTACCTCAGAACTCCATGCTCCCCATTACCATCTATGTCATACCTCCTCTCTTCTACAAACTGCCCCATTATCACCAACAGATTACTATCTTATACTTCATGGTGTATTAAAATAGCTGTAATTAGATGAAATCTACATTTTTCCACCATCAATTCCACCAACTTACCTGTATTGCTACACATACCACCTTCTTACCTATTACAAGGTCAACAACCTCTCCACTTGTACTCGGAATCCATTCTGGCTTCTAAAGCATTTTGTTCATCCAATTCTCTCTAGCATCAATTTCCCCCTCTACTGCCTCATTACCATTTGGCAAACAAACATGACTTCATAACCTCCTCTTAAATTTCTTGAAGTAAACTTATTAAAATAAAGAGTGGTGCCTGGGTGCCTCAGTTGGTTAAGCACCCGACTCTTGGTTTCGGCTCAGGTCATGATCTCAGGGTCCTGGGATGGAGCCCCATGTCAGCTCCACACTCACCGCAGAGGGATCCTCCCTCCCCCTCTGCCCCTTCTCTATCTCAAATATAAATAAAATCTTTTAAATAAATAAATAAATAAATAAATAAATAAATAAATAAATAAATAAATAGAAAACATCCCTTTCTCCAGACTCTTCCAACTATGACCACGTTTTCCTCCCCCCCTTCATAGCAACATTCCCGAATATAATTAATTTCATTGTCTCCATTTCCTTTTTCTCTATGTATTCATATCAAGCTTTCCTCCTCACCACTCCACTGAAACATGATATATGAAGGTCAGCAAAGACCTCTATCCTGCCAAAACATCTCAGCAACATTTGACACAATTAGCCATTGCCTAGTTCTTGAAACAATGTCTACAATAGGCTTCTGAATACTACTCTTATCCAACTTCCCACATCCCTCACTGGCCACTTTTTTCTGCTTCTCTGAAGTGAGCAGGTCCTCACTGTCCACCAGCTTGCTAATTTTTAAAGTGTAAGGCCTCCATACACAGATTTCTGTACCGACAGCCTCTGCCTGAGGGAGCTCATCCAATCCCATAGCTTTAAATACCTCAAATGTAAGTAGAACAACTCTTAAAATTTGTATCACTGCCCCAGACTATATCAGAATCAGGATATTTGGCAGGAATCTCACGTGAAAACTGGTCAAAACAGAACTACTGATTCCCATTCTGTAGACACTTCCCACCCCTACCCCCAAACATTCTCCATATCTCAGGATCTGGTATCACAACTATCTAGGTACCTTGTCAAAACCCAAAAATTATCCTGACTCCTCTTCCCCTCAACCTCAGGTGAAATTCATCAGTAAGTTCTATCATATCAACCTCTAAAATGTATGCAGCATCTAACCATTTCTCATTGACTTTTCTGTTCTGCTGCAGGCCTGACCACCATTATTTTTCACCTGAACTAGTCAAATAGTTTCCTAGCTAGTTTCTCTATTTCTGCTCTTGCTCCCCTACAGTCCATTCTCCAACCAACAGCCAGAGTGATATATCTAAAGCATATATATGATCTTATGATTCCCCTACTTAAAATCCTCCTTAGGATTTTTTTTAAGATTTTATTTATTTATTCATGAGAGACACAGAGAGAGAGTCAGAGATATCAGCAGAGGGAGAAAGCAGGCCCCCTTTGGGAAGCCTGATGTGGGACTTGATCCCAGGACCCCAGGATCACAATCTGAGCCAAAGGCAGATGCTCAACCACTGAGCCACCCAGGTGCCCCCTGTTCAGGTTATTTAAAGCAGAATAAAATTCAACCTCTTTACCATGGACTTTGAGGATCTATATGATCTGGCTCCTGCTTCCCTCTGTCCTCATTTTGTTTTGTTTTCTACTTTTCTTACTATGATTTATACACACTTTTTTTCCTGTCCTCAAATCTGCCATCCCCCTTCCCAGGTCAGGGCCATGGTGCTTGCAGTTCCTACAGCTGGGAATGCTCTGTTACAACTAATTAATAATCATAATCATAATCATAATCATATCTCAAATTTACTAAGACTTCATAGGTACCAAGCCCCACGCTAAGAGCTTTATAGTATTAACTCATTTGTACTGGTCTGGGTCCTTTAAGAAGAAGATGCCAAAATAGAACCAAGCATGTAAGAAATTTATTAGGAGAGATATCTTCATGAGAAAATGAGGAGGGAGCAGGAAGAAGCCAGGAGAGCTGCCAGACCATGATGCAAGTCTGATCCCAGGTAAAGAAGAGAAGGAGCAGCCCTGGTGGCTCGGTAGTTTAGCGCCACCTTCAGCCCAGAGCCTGATCTTGGAGACCCAGGATCAAGTCCCACATAAGGCTCCCTGCATGGAGCCTGCTTCTCTCTCTGCCTGTGTCTCTGCCTCTCTCTCTCTCTCTGTGTGTGTGTGTGTGTGTGTGTGTGTGTGTGTGTGTGTGTTTCTCAAGAATAAATAAATAAAATATTTTTTAAAAATTAAAGAAAAGGAAGGAGGAAAGAGATAAGGAAGAAAGGAGATACATCTTAATTTGTCACACAAAAGTTTACCAAGGCTCAAGTCAAAGTCACCTGTAGAAGGAGTCCTATGTCTCTCAGGAATGGATCTACCTTCCTGTCTCCACCATGTTTGGTCGTTGGCTGAGCAAAGCCCTCACAGGAGCTGTCATCTTGGTACAAATGCAGTAATGGGCTTCATGGTGCAATGGCAATCTCTCCAGTCAGAAACCTGAAAGGCACATTCTCCTGGGCACCATATCTTTAATCTTCTCCAAAGCCCTATGAAGAAGGATTTATTCTTTCCATTTAAAGATGAGAAAATGAGGCACAAAAGGTCACCCATTTAGCATATGACAGAGCCAATGGGAAGATTCAGGTTGTGGGGCTCCAGGTCCCTCATACCAAATACCACCTCCTCAGAAAAATAAGATCCCAGAAAAAGCAAGGCCTTGCCCTCCCCCAAATTTTGCTTTATTTATTGTACCTTCTTAGCACATTTTAGTACATAAAATCATCAATTTTACATGTTTCACTTTGTCTTCCCTCCACTAAGATAGTAGACTTCCTGTAGATCTAGTTGGCAGAAGTGGGTGCAAGAGGGGGTAAAGTGAACAGTCAGGAATGATTCTCAGATTTCTAACTTTAGCAACTGAGTGGATAACAAGTTGAAAATTTTCCTAATTCAACAGCCAAAACCAAACATGAAAAAAACTCTAGACACACTCATATTAAAATCAAGAACACACTTAAAATCCCCTCTCTTACCTCTGTTTACTATAGACCCATCTAGAAGTTCTAAAAGAATAGAGCAAAAACTTTAACACGTTATGTCTTTTGGAAAGGAAAAAAAAAGGAGTGATTTTATTATCTACCTAATAAAATCCAAGAGAATTAACTAAAAAAAAAAGAAAAAGAAAAAGAAAACTAATATAAGTATACAAAGGACTTAGAGTTTTCCTAAATACTAATAGTAACTATTTAGAAGTACAATGGAGAAAAGATTACATTCATAATACAAATATATATATAATATTTGGCAATATGATTAACAAAATATTAAAACCTCTATGAAGACAATGACTAGACTTTACACCAAGAAATTTAAAATACTATTATATACAGAGGCCATATTCCTGAATAGATAAACTTAATAACTAAGGATGTAAATTCTTCCAAAATTAGTTTCCAGTTCTTCCAAAATGTAGTTTACAGATCTACTTCAGTTGTATATAAATATTAGCAGAAATTGTTTCAAAACATGATGGATGAATTCCAAAATTCTTTGAGACTGAATAATTAAAAAAAAAAAAGCAAAGACTATCAGGAATGGAGATATCTTACCAGATCTTAAAATGTATTACAAAACACAACAGCCTATAAATTCAACAGTCTGCAGCATGGTTCTATAAGAACTTTACAATCAAACTTATGACTATAAACACATAAAATGTAAAAATCTACTATATTTTATAGCATACATAAAACTTCTGTACATGAAAATACAGGCATACAGACTCGTAGAAGAAACCAACACATAGCACTCACTTAAAAGAGGAAAGGCAGGTCGTTATCTCAAGTCACATCTATTAACTTAAATAAAGATCCAAGTTAAAGATAAAATCATAAAACAACTAAAAATAAAAATAATACCTGATCTCATAAAAGAGAGATACATTTCTATGACAATATTGTAAAGGTATTAAAATCATTTTGAAAAATATTTAATAACTTTAGAAAACATGACTTAAGTAAGCAAAATCAAAATGACATAATAAAAAGAAAGCTCTCTATCAAAATAATTATTATTTGAGTCTTCACTATTGAAGAGAGAAGGAAAATTCATTGAAATATAAAAGTATTCTTTTATTAATTGGCCACTTACAGATGTTCCCAAATGTGCCTTTCTACTTAACTATACTGACCATTCTGGTAAAATAGATATAGATAGATGATAGATAGATAGATAGATAGATAGATAGATAGATAGATAGATAGTCAGTCAACCATAGCTATTTATCAGATGTATATATCCCCTGGGAAAATTAGTCCTTAGGAAAATTGATAAAGCTCTTGAGTGTTTTAACATAAATGGTAGTATATATATATATATATAAAGGATGCATGACAACAGACAATTTTGTCCAAAAAATTAAGCTAAAACACCTGATTGATTTCTTGTTTTTCATTAACAATGAATTGACAGGTAAAACTAACATTAATTGTCAGTTGGTGTTCATATGTTGTTTTCATTTTCATCTTGTTTTTCAACACTAAGTTCCAATCAAACCTTTTCCCCACTTTGGCTGACAAAATTTTAAGATGGCTCCAAGATTCCTGCCCACTGTTATACCTATACCTAAAGATAAGATAGTTTTCTCATGACTATTGTTGTACTATGTAGCAGAAGGGATGCTGCAGATTAATTAAGCTCTCTAATTACTTGACATTGAGTTCATGAAAAAAGAAATTATCCTGGTGGACCTGACTTACTCAGGCAATCCCTTAAAATGGACTGGAGGGATTGGAATTGTAAGAGACATTCTCTTCCTAGGACTGGAGAGGCAAAATGCCTTAGTGTGAAGAGGGCCATGTGGCAGAACACAGAGGGCAGCCTCTAAGAGCTGAGAATGGCCTCCAGTTGGCAGCCATAAGGAAACCAGGAACTTTACTCCTACATCTGATAGAAACTGAGTTTTGTCAATCACCAGTGACCTGGGAAGAGGCCCCGAGGTCCATATGAGATTGCAGCCCCATGTGACAGATACCTTGACACCCACCAAGTGAGACACTGAGCAAAGGACCCAACAAAAACCCAGATTTAAGATCTGTGTAAACTGTGAAATAATTTGTGTGTTGTTTTAAGTTACTAAATTTGTGATAATGTGTTACACAACAGCAGAAAAGCAAGACTCCTACTTTGACTATGACATTTTAATTCCCATCTTAAAGTATATATTCATATTAGATGTCACTTTTCTGGTACCAATTACCATGGATAATAAGGACCTTATATACTTGAGTGATTATTTGATAATTGTCTGTCTCTCTATCAGATTTCAAGCTCTGTAGGAGGCAGAAAGTATATCTGTTTTGCTCACCATTACAGCCTCACAGCCAGCACAGAGCAATTACTCAATATAAGTGTTGAATAAAATAATGTCCTCATTATTTGGTTTCATGTCTCTCATGAGCCCCTGAAAGTATCTGTTAGAAAGAAGAAGAAAGAAAGAAAGAAAAAAGAAAGAGAGAGAGAGAGAGAGAGAAAGAAAGAAAGAAAGAAAGAAAGAAAGAAAGAAAGAAAGAAAGAAAGAAAGAAAGAAAGAAGGAAGAAAGGAAAATGCCTCTATTCTCTCTTCAAAGAATACACGTGAAAATCTGGAAAATACAACATGCAAGAGACTCATCTGGCAACCCACAATCAGAGAAATGCTTTGGCCCTGTGGGAAGGCACTGAGCAGTCTTGGGTAAAGCTGCCAATAATGCCAGGCTGCAAAAAGCAGCTTCAGCTATGAGCCTAAAGCCAGATGTTCCAGACACATCAGCTCTGCCTCCATTCATCGCCTGCCTCTCCAGCTCCTGACAGCTAGACATCTGCTCTTTGGTAATGAAGATTCCACACTATGCACCTCTAAGACAGCCCACTTTCAGGCACAATGTCTATTGCCTCAGCTCATCTGGATGCAATACGGAACACTGCTCAGCCAGTGTCCTTTGTTGGCCATTCTTTGCCCCATAGGACCTCTGAGCTGTTCTTGCCTCCCAGTTTTACCACTTCCACATATCTTCTCTTTACCATCAAATGCTACACTCCCCAAGACTGGGCTTTTTGCCTTAGTTCCTCAATTTCTGCCTTTTTTTAAGATTTATTTATTTATTTATTTATTTATTTATTTATTTATTTATTTTAGAGAGAGAGAGAGAGAAAGAGAGAGAGAACGTGGTGGGGGGGGCACAGAAGGAAAGCGAGAATCTCAACCAGACTCCCCAATGACCAGAGAGCCCAGTGTGGGGCTCGATATCACAACCCTGAGATCAGATCTTACAGCCCTGAGATCATGACCTGAACTGAAACCAAGAGTCTGACCCTTAACCACCTGGGCCACCCAGGCACCCCTCAATCCCCATCTTATGCTGCTATTCACTTCCCAACAGCCTGAAGCCCCATCTCTGAACTCTAATCTGGTCACTTGTCCATAGATTGTTGTGTCCTCCTCCAGCCTGGATTGACGACACTGGATTCCCCAGCCTGGGCTTCAGATAGAAAGTCTGTGTCATGGTTACTCAAGCCCAGCTGGGCTGCCCTTTGACTGTACTATGCCAGTGCTCAGTCAAGACTGCACTCCTACCTACTTCCACCATTATTTCACAGAAAATAAGTCTCCAACCTACTTTGACCTCCTTTTCTCCTTCTTATCCACCTCTTTTTGCCAGGAGAAACCAGAAGACTTGCAAACTCTGTCACTCCACATCCCAGTGTGATATAATAAGGAACCCCACATAGTAGGGAATATTCTCACATATAGATCTCAACAAAGAATTCATTCATAATTAGACACATTTTAAATTTGTTTTTATATTACCTAAAATTGTAAGAATATTTATTCTGTGCCAACCTTACCTCATTGCCTCATGTCAAATACCACCTCATGAGCATTTTATATTGGTGGAAATTTAAATTTAACATTTATATAAGTATTTTCACTATTACTATACTATACTATACTATTTCACTATTACTATACATCTACCTAATGTCTTCTGAAAACATAATTTCAGGTTTTATTAAATGTATTTTAAGCATTTTTTTCTGAAGACATTTGACCAGTAATGTAATAAAATAAAGTTTAAATTTGTTAGCAAGTTTTTTTTTTGGACATATATTCTTTCACATAATAATCTCTTTTCAACACACTGCTTTCTGCACATGTCATATTCATAAAGTGAAATACCAAGTTTGATGGCAATTAGTGGCTTTCAAAACCGCTAATATTTAATGAGTTCAACCTAAGGTATCAAACCTTAATTAATCAAAATATAAATTGTTACTCCCATTACAACTACTATATATTTATTTATAAAATGTATAAAAGCTGTATGTGTAGTTTTCTGCCTTCTATAGTCAATTAACTACCTGGTATCTATTAATTTTCTTTCCTAAAATTGGCCACAATTTAAAAGCAAATTTTGAACAACTTAAAATTTATTTTTTTTTTGAACAACTTAAAATTTAAATACAAAACCACTTTCATAGGCATTATTTCAAGATGTTAATATCCTTTTTTCCCTTTAGTAACCAAGATATTATCTTTGAACATCATTAACTAGTTTCACGAATCCTTTCAGGAATTTAAATTTTTTTTAATTCTTTTTAAGATTTTATTTATTTATTCATGAGAGACACAGAGAGTCAGGGACACAGGCAGAGGGAGAAGCAGGCTCTCTGGGGGGAGCCCCTTGCAGGAGTCAGTCCCAGGACTGCAGGGATCAGCCCTGAGCCAAAGGCAGACGCTCAACCACTGAGCCACCCAGGTGCCCCTGATTTTTTAAATTTTTAAAAAACTTTCAACCTTACTACATAATAGACTTAACTGGGGAGCTTTTAAAAGGCCCACCACCAAAGTCCTTGATCCAAGAGGTCAGACATAGGACCCAAGTATTACCATTTTTGAAAACTCCCCAGGTGATTCTAATGCCTAGCCCGTCTGAAGACTGCTGCCATACTGTAACCACAGACACAAGATGAAAGTTAGGTGTGAGGTAATTCAAGAAGCACAGAATGGTGGTAAAAGATACTTGTTAAGGCTGGCCTAAGGACTAGGCTCTACCCAATGCTCCTACTTCTGCCATGGGTGTACTCTCTGAGTATTCTGCAGGCCTAGACACCCCCATTTAGGAGAGAAAGGACACTTCTACCACTGGTAGGACAATGCTGTCTCCAGGTGTGTTGAGATGAGAAACAGACCCAGCTGATGGAAGTTCAGAGATGGTGTTTGAGGTTCCCCAACACCTTGCTCTACCTGTTGTGTCACATGTCCTGTGTTTACTGAAGGAGGGATGACTGGTTCTAGAGAAGCATTTTCTTCACTTATTTACACAGAGATATCCTACTCAGACATACTCTTTCTCTCTCTCTCTTTCCCATCAACCTCTTTGGTAGAATGTTTTCACTTATTTTTCTGAACACAATACATATTAGAAATTGTTATTTATTCATATTTATGGAAATGGTCTCAGGTTATCTCAGATTCCCTTTAGCATACATTCCCCACTGCAGCTCCTTAGTTGCTCCACTTCAAGTACTAAGGGTTTTCATGCTCTCTTTACATCCTTTCCCTCTAAACCTATTCTTAACAGGTGATATAACAAGTCACCTTAACACTAGTGTGTGTTGAATTCGATATATTCTCTTTAGACTCCAAATCTAATGGTGGAACTAAAAGTTTTGTCCTCTTTTTAAAAGGATTATATACAAGCAAAGGATATTTCTTTTGAATGGGTAGTCCTTCCTGGCAAAACTGAATCAACACCCAACAGGGAGCCATTGACTCCTACACTCCATACTAAGATTACCAGTAAGCTAAGTGTTCATTAAAATCATAATATTAGATGGAGAGATAAAGAAAGGAAAAAAATTGACCTTTAATTTGGTTCATTTGCTTTGATCCAAACAACTGAAGAAAACTGGATTGCTCCATTCCACTGTTCCCACATCATCTTTTCAAAATTGTCCAATTAAAACTATTTTGCACAATGTAGGAAATGAAACCTTGTAGAGAAAGGACCAAGAAATTATCAAACTTCATTTTCAAATATTTCCATCCTACAAATATTATGCTAAAGAAAATCATTTTAATTAGAAAAACACATGGGAAAACTCATAATAAGCACTAAGTAACTAGGTTTGCAGAGATTTTTCTCCAGGCATGGAGCTTCAATGTCAATAAATCAAGCCAGAGAAGAATTTCTGAGATGTATTGTTACTGATTTCTCACCAAAAAGGGGGGCCATTTAAAAGAGAAACATCATTCACTTTTACTGGAACACCCAACTTGAGCCAAATGTAATCATATTTACCTTCTTTATTTTCCTTAAAATATTATTTTGGTCAAGAAATTGTTTTTCCTTTATGCAACATCAGCCTTACTTATTCTTTGCCTAATAAATAATTTCTTCCTCTATTCTCATGTCATAAGAAATGGTAGCTGTATATCATGTATACACCATGCACCCATTTGTACATTAGCCAGAAGCAAATGTATTTCTAAGTGCTTCTGTGAGTCACCAAAGATGCTATCTAAGATTAATGTGTCTCCATCATTAACCTTGACTTACAAAACTTCTATCACTAAGGGAATATTTTTTAAACTCTTATGTGTACTTTAATTAATACATTTTTTAAAGGAAACTTCAAATTTAACTTATCTGCCAAGACAGAAGAAATTCTCATCCAAAACTGTGTATGTGTTAAATATATATACATAATATTCACAGACACACTTTTACACTTTTTCTAATTTCTTTCATCAATTAATATTTATAAGCATAATAATTTGGAAGTCAATCTGAGACAGGGATACAATCTCTAGATAAGACAACACAGATGGTGGCATGCATTCTTGCAGACTATTTTTACATTGACTCTCTTACAGGCAATCTGTTTTATCAGCTTTCCAATGGATCCACAGTCAGAAGAACTCCAAAAAAGAAAATTCCAAGATTCTAAAAACACTTGGCTGTGAACAGACTTAGTGGGCATAGCTTCTCTGTTTGCCAAGTCTCTGGGATACAAAGAACTAAAAATATAGCCCAGCATTTCCTTCCCCCAACCTGTTTAAGCATCTTGTTACTGTATTGCTATATACTAATGTAGTCACTACCAAACTGACTCTGCTGCAAGTGGATGCATGAGCTTTGGGCTGTAACGATAATAAAAATGCTACACAGTGTGATGAAAATGTATTAGGCATAAGAGCTATGCGATCAATGAGCGGATTAACAAATAGGATGACACACACAAGCAATATCATAGGGTCAGGGTTCAGGAACAATCTGGCTGTACGCTGTTATCTCAAAATGATCACAAGTAGACCAGACATGGAGCCTATTTGTTATACGCATATAGTAAATGAATATGTAATCGCTAGGGTAACATTAAGAGAACAGCCAGCTTCATGTCTAACCATTAATGATTGGTAATAAAAGTGACAGTGCTTGTTCAAGAGGCAAAAAAAAAAAAAGCTGTTTCCTATTGAAGGGAACGCAACACAATTTAGTCCAAAGCCATTCATCTATGCAAGGATAGTGCCAACCTTGCCTAATGCAAAATAAATGAGTCTGGGTCTAAGCTATGCTTTTAGTGGTTAAAGATGCCTATTTCAACCCGTCAAGGCTCTGAATGTTGAACTGTGGTAACACAAAGGCAAGAAAACAAGTTAAATACAAATAAGAAAGCATTACTAGAGATTCCAGGTTATTATTACTAATTAGAAATAATACTAGCACTTAGAATCACATACTAAGAGTCTTTTTTTTAGAAGATTTATTTATTTATTGATTGATTGATTGATTGATTGATTTAAGAGAGAGAGTGAGTGTGTGTGTGTGTGTGTGTGTGTGAGCAGAGGGAGGGGCAGAGAGAGAGGGGGTAGAAGATAAACAAGACTCCCTGCTGAGCACAGAGCCCACAGCACCTGGAGGCTCAAGGCCCAGGGCTTGATCTCTCAACCCTGAGATCCTGACCTGAGCCAAAATCAAGTCCAAGCCTTAACAAATTGAGACACCTAGGCACCCCACATACTAACAGTCTTAATGTCACTGTTTCTAGAAACGGAAGACTGAACTCTGTTAAATAGCCAAATAAAGAATTTCTTAAGAAGCTACTTCACTATTTTAATAAGTAACTAAATTAATAGGCACACTAAGTTGGAGCAATTGCGATATGCACAGGAAAACAAAATGAATTTTATTGGTTGGGGGAAAATGTTCAAACAAAATATTAATTCCTATGATTCCTTGAATTTCAACAATATCTGTTAAAAAGTGCTTCTGGGGACATAATACTAACATATAGTATAAAAAAAAGGCAAATGTTTTCAAAAGGTTTAGAATGCAATCTGTCCACATAAATTAATGCTTTATTTTGGTTATATAACTTCATCTAATTATAATTGCATTTGAAGGAAACTTAATTTTCTAGGTCAAGAAAATTGCCATAGAAAGTCTAAAATTTCTCAGATCAGTGGCAAACTCACCAAAGAGGATATATTATTAGAGATACATACATGCTCATATACACAGCATTATCCTTCTTCTAAAATTACCAGCAAGAGTTCAAATATAGCCAGCCCCAAACATTGTGAAGGTAAAAGTGAAAAAAACACAATTGTCTTCTGGGTATGCAATCCCTTACATTTTTCTGATGACATAAAGGTAAGCCACCACACAATAGGGAAATTTTGAAGCAACACTTAACCAGGAAAACAAAATAGCCTGAAATGAATTATAAAGACCTTCCATGGTTACCAAAACTTTCATGGGAAAACTTGATTGCTATGCATTCATTTGATAGAGTTAAAAATACTCCAGCTGAATGGCATCATAAAGTGGCCTTCATGTTATCATCTTGACTTATAACCCATCTTAGTTCTAATATATAAGTGGTGTTCCAATTTTAGCCTGACAAATGTGGAAACACCAGTGAACTGTATATATAATGGGGTAAAAAACATGAAGCTAAGCAGCAAGATCCTTGTATTTTAGGTCTGTCTTGTCTCTACTAGCTGGCCTTCATAATGAAGATAACTACTCAACCTCTCAGTGTCTCTGTTTTCTCTACTGTAAAATGAGGCAGTTGAACTAGATGACCTCAAAATATCCTACCCCAGCTTTGATGATTTATTTTTTTTAATATTTGTTTATTTATTTATTTATGATAGACATAGAGAGGGAGAGAGGCAGAAACACAGGAGGAGGGAGAAGCAGGCTCCATGCCAGGAGCCCGATGCAGGACTCGATCCCAGGACTCCAGGATCACGCCCTGGGCCAAAGGCAGGCGCTAAACCGCTGAGCCACCCAGGGATCCCTAGCTTTGATGATTTAAAATAATACTTCAATCTACTCAAATATTTACCTATCCCACTACAAAATGCTTTCTAGAATAAAAAGTAAAACAACCAACAAGTATTTATTGAATGCTTAATAAGAGCTAGGTAAATTACCTAATTGTTGGGGAAAACACCCTAATCCAACACAATGCAATCTGAAAGAATGCTGGGTTTCAGTTTTAAAATTGTGTGTAAGTGTGAGGGGGGTAGGCATAAGACCTACAATTCTTACTTATTTGTATTCTGTGATGAACTGAAATGAGGCTTCAAATAAGAGAATTATTTATTTTATTAATGAAATGCACTACAGTGGTATTCCATGCTGTTGGTTTGCATAAAATTTGAAAATAATTTTAAAGCATTTCCCACTGTTTTTAAATGTTTCTTAAAATCTAATGAAATTTTATTCTGTAATTTTGAAAACCCAGTTACTCCAGCTTTTAAATACAAAATTAAATGTTTGTGGTGTTACCTATCCAGTAGTTCAAGAAAATACACTAAAATGTTCGTATTGTTTAAAATAAGACATCAACAGAGGAGAAAGAACTATACTATGAGATATATATTTTCAAATCAAATCATAGATATAAAAAATCCTGTTTCTTCTATAATTGGAAGCATAAAGTTATATCTGTGTTTGCTATTTATTTCTGCCCTTAAATTTGTCCAGTTTTACAAACTGTAAGTTATAATTTCCTCTGAATATCAGCCGAAGATTTAGGATAGCTCCACTATTAATAGAATATGTCAACCGATCTCTATTTATAAAGTCATCAAACCCCAGTTTGTTTCCACCTGACCAGGCTCCAAAAGGGTGAAAGCAGCAGGAAAGTTTGTATACTACAATACAGAGGAACTACAAATGGGTCAAGAGCAAACTGCATAGAAAGAGGCACAATGTGAGTGCCCATGTGTGGCAACTTGCTCGTCTAGACGCGTATAGAATAGCTAACTCACAAGGTAAAATTTCCAGATTATGCTAAAGCTTTATTTAATCCTTTCCCTATCATTCCTTCTGTGTGTTTCAGAATAATTTTTATAAATGATTATAAAATAAAATAATGTATGTGAATATATAAACAATACATATTGTAAAATAATATAATTATATGTTAATTATATATAATAATGTAATGATTGCCCTACACCAAGGAGATATGCCCAATAGATGTGCCTTTAATTTATGTATCTAGTTTATAGTTTTCTATATCTTCCCTTATAGTCATGCTAGCCATTATCTTTTCTTATTTCTTTATGCTATTTATTAGCTCTTCAACCTCTGAAATGTTTGTTAATGCTTTGTCTAAAGCAGAAACAAATTCTTAAGAGCCTAGAATTTTGTAGAGTCAAATACAAAATTCATAGGCTTTGATGCGTAAACTTTGTATCAACTGTTTACTTACTTATGAGTTTTGTCCTTATTCTTTCTGAGAATTATGACTCTATTTCAGAGTTGGGGTAGTCTAAATCTTATTACTAGACTGCATTAATATTATTATTTATGTATGTTTGTTCCCTGTAATCATCTTCTATCTGTTAAATCCTTTCTCAAGATTTAGGTTTTTTTCATTCTTGGCAAGTGTTGATATTTTAAAAACAACTGAACTGTAAAGTATGACTAAAAATTATTGGAAGATTTCACAGAAGTATTTTTAGAGGAGCAGGGGAACACTGTGGACACAAGATAACTATTTGCTATATAAAAGTTTTTCTAACTTGAAAATGCTCATAAAAATTACTGGCCAATACTAACAAAAATACAGATATTTCCATCATTTTACAGCCTTAGATTACTGACAATAAGAAAAAATAGATTATTCCATTCTCTTTAAACCAAAAGCATTTTACAACTCAAAAAAGTCTAAAGAACTACTACAAAGTAATATAAGGGGAGACTACTGCATTTTTATGAACATTTATTTTTAAGTTCAGAACCACAGATATGAAGAAAATCAAACAAATCAAACATCAACCCACATGTTAAATCAAGTGCAAATGTACCTTACCATATAGGATAGTGAGATACACTAAAAGTAATTAAGTTAATTATGTGGCCATCACAAAATCTTTTCTAGCGTATTCATTATAATTTTAAAGATGCTTCAATTCCATTTCCAATGGATCATCAATTTTTTTCTGACATTTTAGCTCTAGGCCTCTCTGCTAAGCTATTAAGTCAAGCAACTAATGATGTACAGAATGCAAAAATACATAAGGGGCATTATTACAATTAAAACATATTTTTTCAGTGCAAATTATTGTCCCATATAACTGCTTCATAAACCTGAGTTTAATAACTCAGAATAATAAAACATGAATCAGAATTAAAGATACAAAAATAAGGATGTTTTAGCTAGAAAAGTCATTCCCTAAGTTGATATTCTGTATCACTGCTTTGAACTATTATGACTATTTTAAAATTTAACACTCATAAGTCCATTTTATATCCAAGTTAAGGCAACTTCTCATTACCACCCAAGTTTAGGCAGTAATTTTGCCTAAATGCACTCAATAATCATATTAACATAAAACTATGAGTCTCAGACCAAAAAACTAATAGCTAAGAAATAAATAAAATCAGAAGTTTATTTTCTACTGATAAAAAATTAGAAGACATGAACCATCATGCACTAAGTAGCATAACATTAAAATATATCAAACAAAGCTTAACATAAATACAAGAAAAAAACTGAAAGAATCATAATTCATGCTATATTTCCTAAAAAGAATACATTATCCTTTAAAATGTCTCTAAAATACTTATAAAAAATAAATGGTAGTAGAAAACTTTAGAAAATTTGTTAGTTTTTAATTCCTGTATCAACTTCAGAGAAAAACTCAATAGAGTTGTAAAAGGATAAAGTATATAGGTTATACACTCTGACAATAATGCAATTAAATTATAAATTAACAATACAGTTTTAAATGAAAATTTCTGATTACTTTTTAAAAAACAAAACTGTATCTTATGTAACAAATATTTGATTCAAAAGGAAATATTACAAAGCTAAGAAGACTAAATTTATTCATTCAACATTCATTAGGCCCCTACTATATACCATATGCCGCACTTTGAAATCACAAAGAATGAGAAATCAGCAAAGCTTTCATAAGAATTAAAGTCAAATAAAATTAAAGTCAAATAAAAGAGAGGCATAAAAGAAGCAAAAAAACAAAAATAAAGTATATCACACATGCTCTAATAGAATGCACCAAGCGTAGTGAGTATCTAAGGCATTGAGGGGCTAATTGTACTTTGGCTAGGAAATAAGTTCCATGAAATAAATCATCTTTAAAATAATATCTTGAAATATGAAGTGTTAAGAGCACTATAGGGCTTGGTGACTTGAAATGGGACTCTTATGCAGTGGAAAAAGATGTGAATCATACTGGCAAGGTCAGGAGTGATGTAACGTTAATCTGAGTCTTAAAGGATGAACAAGAGTTTAGCAAATAAACAAGAGAATAAAGGAAAGAACATATAGAAACACAAAAATCACATGATATATTTAAGAAATTGCCACAAGTTATGATAAGTGAACCAGAAGTTTGATGGTCAAACATAGTGAAAGAAAAGGTTGAAGTGGTAGGAGGCACATATTAAAGATGTTATGGATGAGAAATTAGACTTTATCCAGGCATGGTGAGCATCCAACAACCTGCACATATCACCAATATGTGTTTGCTGAATCAATGTATTCATTACATATTGCTGTGTAACTATTTGCCCCAAAACTTTGATAGTTAAAACAATAAACAATTACTTCACAGAGTTTCAGAGGATCTGGAATCTAGGAGTGGGTTAGCTAGGTGGATACAGCTCAAAGTCTGTGGCTGGAGATTATGCTTTTGGTTTCACTCAAGTGGCTTTTGGCAGGAAGCTACGGTTCTTTTGCTTCCACAGACCTGTTCACAACATGGCTTCCTCCAAAGTAAGTGATTTGAGGAATGGAGAGTAAGCAAGCAACAAAACACTCAGGATGGAAGCTTCAGTCTTTTGTAACTTAATCTTAGAAATCATTTACCATTCCTTCTGTCATACGTTGGTCCCACTCACCAAATGAAATACAATGTGAATTAACAAGAGTTTGAATATCAGAAGGTGGCAATCACTAGAGATGATCTTGAAGTCTGATTACAACGGTGAAGAAACAGTTCCAAAGCAACAAAATCTTCTGGAGATCAGGGGCAAGGAAGATGCTGTGGGTAGCAAATTAGATCAAAAGTGACTATCAACTTTCACTCCTGGCCAAGATGAAAGGACCAGATTTATCTTCCCATGTGGGAAAAAAAAAAAAGTATATGAAACAAAGGTTTCAAAACATGAGGGAAAAGACAGTGATTCCTGAGAGATAAGAAACAAATGAGAGGAGTTTTAGGACTGCCCAGAGTACTGTCTGGAGAGAGTTTCCAGGGAATGTCACAAAAGGAGGGACCAAGGCAGACCCCAACAGTCATTCAGACTCAAGAAGATGGAGCTGAAAGGCTGGGGAGGGCAAAGTGACTAGAGTTTGCAGGGCAGAGTAATGAGAAGGAGAGAGTGCACCGGGGTACAGCTCCAGAAATCTTCAGGGGCTCCTCTCTGAAGAAAGTTCCGTTCCTACTCTTCAGCTGAGTACTGGTCATGCATGTATGGAAACTATCTAAGGCAGAAGAAATAACCAACTGAAAGGATAAGAAGTAACAATACTTAGAACTCACAGAGACCTGGGAATAACTCCTGTGTCCATAAGGTAAAAAAAAAAAAAAAAAATTTAGTCATTTACAAGATACTGGGTAGAAAGCTTCAAAGATTTTTGCCTCAAATAGTGAGGAAAACTTACACCAAGACTAACTGCTCTGATTCCACTTAGCCACATTCAAAAATATGACTGTGGTACTGCCTTCGAGGAATTTAATGACATACGAAAACAAAGTGCAAAAGTATCTACAGTAATAGAAAAACATCTGGCATCCAACAAGGTAAAATTCACAATGGGTAGTAACCAATCTAAAACTGTGGGGCAAAAAACAAAACAAAACAAAACAAAAAACTATGGGGCATGCAAAGAAGGTAAATATTCATAATAAGAAAGAAAAAAGATTAATCATCAAAACCAACCTAGAAATGACATTCAATAATATTATAATAGAATAGAAATAGTAATAACATAATTGAATTAGTAGACAAGAACATCAAAACAATTATTTTATGTCTAAAAAGATCACGTTAATTGGACACCTAAAAATACTTAAAAGACCTAAATTAAGGGGATCCCTGGGTGGCGCAGCGGTTTGGCGTCTGCCTTTGGCCCAGGGCACGATCCTGGAGACCCGGGATCGAATCCCACATCGGGCTCCCGGTGCATGGAGCCTGCTTCTCCCTCTGCCTGTGTCTCTGCCTCTCTCTCTTTCTCTCTCTGTGACTATCATAAATAAATAAAAATTTAAAAAAAGACCTAAATTAAGCTTCTAGAGTTGAAAACTAAAGTATCCTAAATGAAAAGAAAAATGGAATGGGATTAACTGCTGCATAGACACTGCAAAAAAAAAATATTAGTCAAGTTGAAGACATAATAATAGACAACCTCAAGTAGCCTTATATACTTATAGCTGGAGTCCCTGAAAAAGGAGAGAAGTATAAGGGAGAAAAAGTTAAGTAATGATGGCTGAAATGAAATTTGATGAAAACTATAGAAGCACAACAAACCTCAAATACCAAAATGAAAAAAGAAAAAGAAGAAAAACATACCAGGGCACATCATAATCAAATTGCTTAAAACCAGTGACAAAAAGAAAATCTTAAATGCAGACAGAGGGGGGAAAAATTATACAGAGGAACAAAGATAAAGATTACAACAATTTCCTCTCCAAAACAATGCAAGCCAGAAGAGACTAAGCCACATTTTTAAAGTTTATTTTTTTATTTTTTTTTTAATTTTTATTTATTTATGATAGTCATACAGAGAGAGAGAGAGAGGCAGAGACACAGGCAGAGGGAGAAGCAGGCTACATGCATCGGGACCTGACGTGGGATTCGATCCCGGGTCTCCAGGATCGCGCCCTGGGCCAAAGGCAGGCGCCAAACCGCTGCGCCACCCCGGGATCCCTTTAAAGTTTTTTTTTTTTTCCTTTAAAGTTTAATACACAATTCTTGCCCACTGAAAATATCTTTCAAGCACAAAGGTAAGACACAATCACAGATGTGTGTGTACGCATGGGTTTGTATCGATGCACACATTATTTCACCTGGACACTTAGAGGGCTTAGTAACCATGACACCCCAGCAGGAACAACCACAGCTAGTACCCCGATGTTGGGTTCTTTATCAGTTTGTTAGTACTGCCATAATAAAGTACCACAGACCAACTGGTTTAAACAACAGGAATTTATTGCCTCACTGTTCTGGAAGCTGGAAAATGAAGATCAAGATGTCAGCAGGATTGGGTTTTTCCCAAGGCTGTAAAGGGAAAGTCTGTTCCATGCCTGTTATTTACCTTCTGGTGGTTTGCAATAAATCTTTGGCATTCCTTGGCTTGTAGAGGCATCACTCCAGCCTCTGGCTTCATGTTTATATAGTGTTCTCCCAGGATTAGGAGCATCTTGCAGAACCAGAAATTAAGAAAGTACCTCAGAATAAGATATTATCAAAATGGTAACACAGGAGGCTCTAGAATTTCTCTCCTCCTACAGATGCACTGAGTATATAGCTACATGTGGAACAATTCCCTCTCAGAAAAATCCAGAAACAATTAATTGACTCCTACACAATGGGCTACTGAGAAAATATTCATAGAAATGGGTAGTAAAGCCTGAGACAATTCTTGCCATAAATCCCATCCCTGGCACAGCACATTCCGATTGGAAAAGAATCTCCAATTCCCCAGCTCTGAGGAATAAAGGGTTTGGGGCCATACATATATCACCCCAAGTTTTAAGACAGCCATCCAAGAAACAGGCCCTCAAATCATCTAGCTCTGAACACCAACAGACTTGCATTCATGAGTCTCACAGGACTACAGAAAACAAAGTAGCAGTTGTTAAAAGGACACACAGGCACTTTCCATGGCTATAACCTGAGGCTCAGTGGAGAGGAAACCAACAGAAATGCCTTTCTCCCAGTTTTTCCCAAGGAGTTTGACTACGTTATTTACCAACTACTGTTGGGGTCTAGCTTCCAATTAGCTGGCATCTAAGTGCTGACTGTGCTAGTTCCCAGAGCCTATAAGAATCAGCGGGCACTTTCCTGACTTCCCCATCTGGCTTGCTCCAAAAATAAAACCAAGTAACAATATCCCCCTGCAAGGAGCTGATCCACACATCTAGCCCTCTAACTTTTGCAGCTGCACCCATGGGATGGGCCCTCAAATCACCTAGTTCTGATAGTCAACAAAGCTCAGCATTCACAAGTCCCATAGAACTATTTTAAATAAAACAAGAAGCTCTCCAGTGGGCATAGAGGCAGTTTCTACAGCTATCCTCACCTCCCAGGCAGTGCAGAGGAAGCAGACAAAAATGCTCTCTCCTAGTTTCTCCCTCAAAGAGATCTGCCTGCAAACTTTCCCACTGCTGCCTAGGATTACAATGTTCAATCAAGCTGCATAAGGGAACTGACCATGATCCTTCTGGGAGCCTGAAAGAGCTGATGGACACATCTTCCTTGTTTCTACCAGTTCACTCAAACAGTAAAGTCTCCGGCTTCTCCCTGGAATGAGTTTGTTCACATATCTAGCACACCAATCATTACACCTGACATTCAAACCACCTATCTCTAAGAGCTGATGGGGCTCAGCATTCACAAGACCCCTGGAACACATAAAGAGGTTGTTCTGTATGAGAACACAAGCTTTCCCAGTGACTATTCCCTTTGGCTCAGCACAGAGTAAGTAAGTTAAAAATACCCAGCTCCCAGTTTCCCCATGATAAAAGCTAGATGGCATATCTAACATCTTGACTTTACCAGCTGTTGCCTAAAGTTCTTCCAGTTAGCCTGTATCAGGGAGCTGAAAGGTAATTAGTAGTCATCTGGGGGCCTGAAGACACATATGGGCATTTCCCCTACCTTTGGGACACTAACAGGTCTTGGCACACCTTCAACTACTGTGAGCAAATAAGAACAAAGAGAACACTTTAGAAAATCACAAAGGAGAGGCAACCAGGAGCTCAGCCCAGGCTGATTGACAAGATTCATCTCCTATATAAGATCAGTCTGTCAAGACTAGGAGAGGTGGCCCTTTTATCTAATGCACAGAAACCAACACGGAGAGTAAAAGAAAAAGAAGAAACAAGGGAATATGTTTCAAACAAAAGAACAAGATATGTCTTCAGAAATTGATTTTAATGGGGCATCTGGGTGGCTCAGCTGTTGAGCATCTGCCTTTGGCTCAGGTCATGATCCTGGGATCATGTCCCACATCGGGCTCCCCACGGGGAACCTGCTTCTCCCTCTGCCTATGTCTCTGCCTCTCTCTCTCTCTCTGTCTCTCACGAATAAATAAATAAAATCTTTAAAAAAAAAAAAAGAAATTGATCTTAATGAAATAAAAATAAGTGATTTATCTGACATAAAGATCATCACTGAAGCCTGAGGAGTAATGCATGAACAAATTGAAAATTTTAACAAAGAAACAGAATAGAACAATTTAAATAGAATAATTTTGAAAGTACCAAACAAAGATCATAGAACTAAAAAGTAAATAACTGAACTGAAAAAATAATAGAGGGTTTCACCAACAGACAAAACCAAGTGGAAGAAAGAATGAGTGAACTTAATGTCAGGGTGGAGGAATTCATCTAATCATAAGAGCAAAGAAGAAAAAGAAAATGAAAATAATAAAGGGAGCTTAATGGACTTATGGGACAACAAGTGAGCCAATCCATGTATTATAGAGGTCCCACAGGAGAGGAAAGGAAATTGAAAAAGGAACAGAAAAATTATGCAAAGAAATAATGGCTAACAACCTCTCTAATCAGGGGAAAGAAAGACGTTCAGATTCAGGAAGACCAAAAAGTACCAAATAAGATAAATCCAAAGAGATCCAACTGAGAAACACAAACTGTCAAAAGACGAAGAGAATCTTAAAAACTGAAAAAGAAAAGCAACTTATTATGTACAAGAGAACACCCATGAGAAAATAAGTAGACTTTTCAGCAGGCCAAAAGGAAGTGGAGTAATCTATTCCAAGTACTGAAAGAAAAAATTAAGAATACTCTACACAGCAAAGTAGTCCTCCAAAATTGAAAGAGTTTCCAGAATAAACTAAAGCTAAAGGAGTTCAACCCCAAGATTTGCCTTACAAGAAATTTTAAAGGAATTTCTTCAAGCTGAAATGAAAAACTGGTAATTAGTAACATAAAAAGGTATGAAAGTATGAAACAGTGGTAAAGGTAAATATATAGTTATATTCAGAACACTCTAATTGTGATGGGTAAATCATTTTGTAATTCCAGTATTTCACAATGGACTAAATTAGAAATCAAGAACAGAAAGATATCTGGAAAATCCCCAAACGTGAAAATTAAACACAAATAGGAGAGAGGGGAATAGAGAAGAATAGATTAGAAAACATGGGCAGCCGGGTGGCTCAGCAGTTTAGCGCCACCTTCAGCTCAGGGCCTGATCCTGGAGACCCAGGATCAAGTACCACGTCAGGCTTCCTGCATGGAGCCTACTTCTCCCTCTGCCTGTGTCTCTGCTTCTCTCTCAGTCTCTCTCTCTCTCTCTTTCATGAATAAATAAATAAAATCTTTAAAAAAAGAAAACAATGAAAAGCTATATTATAAATTACTTCAAAGTAAATGAAAACTAAAACATATATCAAAATGTGTGGACTATAACTAAAGTAGTACTTGGAAGGAAATTCATAACACTAAATTATTATATCATAAAATAAAGGTATAAAGTCAGTTACCTCAGCTTAAGAAGTTAGAAAAAGAACAGAAAATTAAAAGCAAATAAGAAGGAGACAAGAATGATCAGAGTGGAAATCAATGAACTACAACACACACACACACGCACAATATAGAAAAATCAATGAAACAAGTTGGTTTTTAGAGAAGATCAGTAGAATTGATAAACCTCTCTAACCAGGCTGATCAGGAAAACAGAAAAGAAACAAAAGACCAATATTAGGAATGAGAGATGTAACATTACTATAGATTCCACAGCTAATTAAAAGTATAAGGAAAAAAAGTATAAGGAAATATTATACACAACTTTATGCCTATGAATTTAACAACTTCATGTCTATAAATTTTGACAATATAAAGTATAAAAATTCCTTTAAGAAAAAAAAATTCCTTTAAGACACAAATTACAAAATCTCAACAAAAATAAATAAACCGAATAGCCCTATCCATTAAAGCAACTGAAATACATTGTTTAAAGTAAGTTCCACACTGTGCATGAGACCCCATGAGACTCAAAATCCTGAGATCAAGACCTGAGCTGAAATCAAGACTTGGACACTTACCTAACTAAGCTCCCGGGCACCCCAAAGCAATTGGAGTTTTAATTTAAAATCTTTCCATAAATAAGTAACTAAATAAGTACTCTAGACCCAGACTACTTCACTAGTGATTTCTAACTAGTATTTAAGAAACAAATGTTACCAAATCTTCAAACTCTTCCAGAAAATTGAAGGTCAAGCAATACTTCCTAACTCATTCTTTAATGCTAGCATTATTCGCATAGAAGAGCCAGACAAAGACATTACAAGAAAGCAAAACTACCTACCAATATCCTTCATAAACATAGCTACAAAAGTTCAATTTCAGCAAATTGAATCCAACAATATAGAAAAATGACTAATATATCGTGACTAGGACTCCTGAATCATGGTTTATTTCCAGAATGCAAAGTTGTTTTAATCTTTCAAAGTCAGCCAATATAACTCACCATAATAGTAGGTGAAAAAAGAAAAATTGTATGACTATCTCATAGATACACAAAGTGTTTACAAAATACATCCATTCCTGATTTAAATTCTCAGAAGACTAGGTGAAAGACATTTCAAGCTTTCCATCTAAAATCAGGGACAATGCAAGGATGATTGCTCTCTCTTAAACATTGGACAGAAGTTTTTAGCCAGTACAATAAGGCAACAAGATAAAATAAACGGCATCTAGATTGGAAAGGAAATAGTAAAGCTCTCTTTATTCAAAGACAAAAATTCATCTATATAGACAATTCAATAGCACCTACAAAAAAAAAAAGGCAAAACAAAAAAAACATAGATCTAATCAATGTGTTTAGTAAGATTACAGAATATAAGATAATATACAAAAACCCACTGTATCTTTATATACTAGTAACGAACAATCAGAAATTGTTTCTTCTCTCTAACTAGTACTTATAATAACTTCAAAATTGTGAAATACTTAGGGGCAAATGTAACAGAAGACTTTAAGACTTGTTCATTGAAAACTATAAAACATTGCTGAGGAAAATCTTTAAAGACCTGAATAAATACCATAATCATAGGTCTAAGAAGTTAATAGCTTTAAATATCAATTCTCCCCAAATTGTCCTAAACATTCAATACAATTCCAGTCAAAATCCCAATGGGATTTTGTTGTTTTTTTTTTTTAAGATTTTATTTATTTCATGAGGGACACAGAGAGGCAGAGACACAGGCAGAGGGAGAAGCAGGTTTCATGCAAGGAGCCCAATGTGGGACTCGATCCCCAAGCTCCAGGATCATGCCCTGAGCCAAAGGCAGATGCTCAACCCCTGAGCTGCCCAGGCATCCCCCAACAGGTTTTTAAGCAAAGATTTATTGAATATTTCACCAAAATCATGGTCCATAAAAGATAAAATTGATAAATTAAGCTTCTTCAAAATAAGGAATTTCTTTTTTTAATTCTTTATTTAAATCCAATTTAATTAATATATACTGTATTATTAGTTTCAGGGGTAGAATTTAGTGATTCATTAGTTGCATATAACACTCTGTTCATTACATCAAATGCCCTCATTTTTTTTAAAGATTTATTTATTTATTCATGAGAGAGAGAGAGAGGCAGAGACAAAGACAGAGGGAGAAGCAGGCTCTTTGAAGGAGCCCAATGCGAGACTCGATCCTGGATCCCAGTATCACGACCTGAGCCAAAGGCAGCCACCCAACCGATGAGCCACCCAGGTGTCCCTCAAATGCCCTCCTTAATGCCCATCACCCAATAACCCCTTTCTCCCACCCACCTCCCCTCCAGCAACCCTCAGTTTGTTTCCTAGAGTTCAGCATCTGTTATGGTTTGCCTCCCTATTTTCATCTTATTTTATTTTTCTTCCCTTCCCCTATATTCATCTGTTTTGTTTCTTAAATTGCACATGAATGAAATCATATGGTATTTGTCTTTCTCTGACTGACCTATTTTGCTTAGTATAATACCCTCTAGTTGCATCCACATCACTGTAAATGGGAAGATTTCATTCTTTTTGATAGCTGAGTAATATTCCAGTGTGTGTGTGTGTGTGTGTGTGTGTGTGTGTGTGTGTGTATGCACGCACACCAGTGGACACACGTGTATCCATCCCTGTCAATGGACATCTGGGCTCTTCTGTGCTATTATGGACATAGCTGCTGTAACATTAGGGCACATTTGCCCCTTCAAATCACTATGTTTGTGTCCTCTGGATAAATACCTAGTAGTGCCGTTGCTGGGTCGTAAGGTAGCTCTATTTTTAACTTCTTGCAGAACCTCTACACTGTTTTCCAGAGTAGCTGTACCACTTGCATTCCCACCAACAGTGTAAGAGGGTTCCCCTTTCTCTGCATCCTCACCAACATCTGTTTTTTTTCCTGACTTTTTAATTTTATCCATTCTGACAGGTGTGAGGTGGTATATCATTGTAGTTTTTATTTGTATTTCTCTGGTTCTGAGTAATACTGAGCATTTTTTCATGTCTGTTGGCCATTTATATGTCTTCTTTGGAGAAATATCTGTTCATATCTTGACTGGATTTTTTGGTTTTTGGTTGTTGAATGCGATAAGTACTTTATAGATTTTGGATACTACCCCTTTATCTGATAAGATATTTGTAAATATCTTCTCCCATTCCATTGGTTGCCTTATAATTTTGTTAACTGTTTTCTACCATATACAAAAATAAACCCAAAATGGATGAAAGACTTAAATGTGAGACAGGAATCCATGAAAATCCTAGAGAACACAGGCAGCAACCTCTTTGACCTTGGCCTCAGCAACCTCTTGCTAGACACATCTCCAAAGGCAAGAGAAACAAAAGCAAAAAAATGAACTATTGGGACTTTATCAAGATAAAAAGCTTCTGCAAAATTAGGAATTTCTTCTCTGAAAGACTCTGTTGAAAGAATGAAAAGAAAACCCACAACCTGAGAGAAAATATTTGCAAATCACATATCTAGGAGTTCAATCCAAAATATAAAAAACTCTCAAAACTCAATAATAGGAAAATAAACACCCAAAACTAAAAAAACAATGGAGGATCAGGGGGTGGGGCAAAATACTTTAACAGATACTTCATCAAAGAAGATATAAGGAGGGCAAATAAGCACGCAAAAAGATGTTCAACACTGGGGCACCTGGGCGGCTCAGTTAGTTGAGTGTCTGACTTGGTTTCACCTCAGGTCTGATCTCAGGATTGTGAGATCGAGCTGGGTGCTGGGCATGGAGCCTGCTTAAGATTCTCTCCCTCTCGGGATCCCTGGGTGGCTCAGCGGTTTAGCACCTGCCTTCGGCCCAGGAGGTGATCCTGGAGTCCCAGGATGGAGTCCCACGTCAGGCTCCTTGCATGGAGCCTGCTTCTCCCTCTGCCTGTGTCTCTACCTCTCTCTCTGTGTGTGTCTCTCATTAATAAATAAATAAATAAAATCTTAAAAAAAAAAAAAAAAAGATTCTCTCCTTCTCGGGCAGCCCGGGTGGCTCAGCGGTTTAGCACCACCTTCATTCCAGGGCGTGATCCCCGGCACCCGGGATCAAGTCCCACGTCGGGCTCCTTGCGTGGAACCTGCTTCTCCCTCTGCCTGTGTCTTTGCCTCTCTCACTCTCTCTCTCTATGAATAAATAAATAAATCTTTTAAAAAAAAGATTCTCTCCCTCTCCCTCTACCCCTCCACTCATTCACATGCTCTCTCCTTCTCTCTCCCTTTCCTAAATAAATAAATCTTTTAGTAAAAAGATGTTTGATATCAATAGTTCTTAGGAAAGTGCAAATTAAAACCACAGTGAGGTACCATTACACATCTATTTGAATGGCTGAAATTAAAGATTGACCATACCAAGTGTTAGTATGGATTTGGAACAATGGGAACACCTACACTATACTCATGGGAAGGTAAAATAGTACAGCCCATTTAGAAAAAACAGTTGTTAACAGTTCAACATATACCTATCATATGACCTAAGCATTCTATTCCTAAAACTGTCTACAAAATTTCATACCAGTCATTTTTGTAATAGCCAAATATGGAAAGAATCCAAATGTCCATCAACAAATGATGGATAAACAAACTGGCATATCCAATGAAGTAACACTTAGCAATAAAAAGTGATGAACTATGTATGATACACAAACACACACAAAAGGAGTCAGTTTCAAAATCATATGCTAAGTAAAGGAATGCAGGCAAAAAGACTATATACCGTATGCTTTCATTACATAAAATTCAAGAATATTCAAACCTCAGTGGTTGAGGACTGAAGGGGAAGTGATGGATTGTATCACATTTTACACTTTAAAAATGTTTACTTTATTGCATGTCAATTATACCATAATAAAGCTGTTAAAAAGTGGCTATCCACTATTGTGAGTTTTAAATACGTAAAATTTATTCTAAGTTTAAGAATATCACATACATATTGACAATTTCAATCTCCCATAGGATTAAATTTGGTTTCTATTCAAACTCCATCTGTTTCTAACCTTAACTAACTCAATCACAATTCAACCTAATTATTCCCCCAGATTTAAATAGAATACCTTTGCCTTGCCTTGAATTGATGACTCTATAATCAAACCTAAAGAATAGAGAGATTAATGAAGAATATTTCATGTTTCAGTTACCAAGAATCAATCCAATTCTGACGGTATATGCAATTGTTTCTGGAAATAAGGAAACAAAATTTCTAAAATTTTTCATGCTAGCATGACTCCAAGTTTCCCCAATTATACTAAGTACATTCCAAAAATCCACCTTGAATTTTAGCTGGCCAAAAGAAACCAGATAATCACAGTGAAAGCACAACTTAAGTGAGCATCAATTATATGTGCTCCAAGAATAACTTTTTTTATCTTTCTAAGAAAATACAAAGGGGCTCATTTTTTCACTGTTCTAAATGTTAGTGGTGGCTTTGATAGTCACTAAGTTCCCTCAATGTTCCTGAAGAAGTCCTTGCAATACACGTGTCTCTGGGAGGCCAGGTGAATTAAATGGCAATCATCCAAATACCAGTAAATAAAAAACATGTTGGTAAAGCAGAATGAATGGGAACTTGGGTAGTCTTCATTCTCTGTTACTATTTGACCTAAACAGTATTGACCAAAAGGCTCAAAACCTACCACCTCTTTTACTGATGTGGTCTACTTAACTGCAGTTGAGGACAAAAACCCCAAAACTCAGAAGTCTATTTTATTACAAGAGTGATGAGCAAGGGAAAATAATGCCATTTTTCACATCATTTCCCTTCTCTTATTGTGCTTCACTGTCTTAAGACCTCAGTAAAACAACCTCGGAAAGCTTCTATAACTCCTGGAAGAGCCTAAGCTGACTCTCCATCTCCAGGCTAAGCAAGCAGCCTTCTCATTCCTCCAGCACACTTTTTTAAGAAACTACTCTTCAAGGAAATAGTTCACTTCATTCATATAAATGCCATAAAGAAAAACAAATAGCATTAAACAAATTTTTATCTTTATTTAAAATTCCTCTTCCCTTTCCTCTCTTTCTCACACAAACATTTCTTTACTTCTTCGGGGGTGGGGAGTGGTGGGGAAAGGTGGGTGAATAATGAATTTTATTTTCTGCCTATAAATAGGATTCCTTGCTCTCAATGCAAAGGAACCATCCTAACCTCTTTGCAGAGTTGCTACTGGCAATTTTGTTGCATGAAAATTAGAAGAGTGAAAATCTTAAAGTGTCAGCTTTTCCATGAATCTAACACAAAAAAAAATATGGGGGAAAAAAACTAAGATATATACAAATAAAAATGAAAGTCTTGAATTGTGAATGCCTGAGACAGGCGAGTGCGTGTCAGGAAGTAATAGAGACTCAGGCAGTGGTGTACTGTAGCAGACTTACACTAGTTCACAATTATACTAGCTGGTTATTCCAGCTCATTATCCGATTATTAAATTTTCAGAAATTTTGCAAGCTGGCAGTTAAATCTTTGGTACCATAAAATGGGCCATGGAGGAAGTTTTTACATGAAAATCATCAAATGCTACAAATCAGAGCTTTTATTTATTTTTTTTTAATATTTGGAGAGCTAGTAATTGAACATATATACCAAAACACTGCTGGATGGATGACAAAAGCAAAGACAAAGATGGACCCTACTAAGTAATAAATACAATGGAACCTTACTTTCAGTGCCATGTTAACTTAAAGGTACAGTTCTACAAATCTGTAATATTTACAAAATCTCTTAATTACCAAAAGATTGGTAACCTGACATGTTAAAGTTTTTTTAAAAAATTGTAACTATAAGAAAATGACAAAATATGCTTGTTAAAAAGAAATCCAGCAGGGAGTTTGTAAATATGATTCAAACTTTTATGTCAGATTTCTGAAATTCTCTTCCAAAAGCCATATTCCCTAGACCTAGCCAAACCATCAGTCTTCAGTTCTGACTCCCAATTTAGACAAAGTCTAAGTTCTGCAGGTGCTGTTTATCGAGTGTTTTGGCTGCAGATTCATCAGTAAATATTTCAAGAGATTCTGAAAGCACAGTATGCTTCAAAATAACCACCTGGACAAAACAGAACCTTTGCAGAAGCTAAAAGCAATTAGGTGATGGATATAAAAGAAACACAACATTCTCCTTCTTCATTTGAAATCCATACTGAGGAGTGAGGTCATCGTAGATTGGACATTTGTGTTCTCTTAATCTCTGATTTCAGTAGTTTAAGCGGAAGCTGAAGTGAAAAGAATTCATAAGAGTAGGTAGTTCAATCAAAATTGTGATTCTTGGGCAGCCCGGGTGGCTCAGTGGTTTAGGGCAACCTTCAGCCCAGGGCCTGATCCTGGAGACCCGGGATCGAGTCCCACATTGGCTCCCTGCATGGAGCCTGCTTCTCCCTCTGCCTGTGTCTCTGCCTCTCTCTCTCTCTCTCTCTCTGTATCTCTCATGAATAAATAAATAAAATCTTTTTAAAAAATTGTGATTCTTGTACAAAATTCTCTGAATAAACTATAGCATTCACAATGCTTAAACTACCAAATTTGGAACACTAACAGTTTAATAAAATAATCAATAATACTAGTCATATTATTATAGTATTTTCAAAATCAAATGGAACATAAGAAATCCTTTTTAAAAAAATAAAAGCCCATGGATATGATAAGGAGTAAGTCTTTTTTACCAAAATGCAGTCATTCAAGGTGAATAAAGTTTAGACCCAATAAATAACAAACAGTGGGCTTGACAACAGAAACTCCGCAATATACCTGAAATTTTCAAACAGAGCAATTAATTTTATTTGTAGAGATTCTATTTCTTTTCTGTTAGCAATAAAAGTAGAGATTAATTTAGACCACATATTTCAATGTGCTATTACTGGATGAATCTGTTTCATTCAAGGACAAATCAAAGATTGACTAAATTTCTAACCAAGACATTGTAAAGAAAAAAAAATTTTTTTAATGTGAAAGATAAAAGTTTAAACGTTTACTAGGGAATTTTCTATCTTCTGTACATATGTATGATTGACAAAAGTTGTGTGCATCCACTCAAAGAAGATTTACTATGCAAAAATTCAGTGTTGAGTAAGTAACAATTTAGTAACATGAATCATTAAGATATAGTGGATATTTTCCATTTTATGGAAAGTCAGCATTGTTCTAGATCAAGAAAAGGGCAAATAAAGCAGATTAACAGGCAGCATTTATTGTGCAACTAGTAGTAGTATGTCTACGAAAAATGCTAAGTGGTATGCAGAATGGTTATGTATAAAAAATACAGTGTGATCACAAATATGACTGAAAATTAAATATATTAGACATACATGTACACAGAAAGAGAAATTTAAATAAAATACAGCAGAAACATTAACAGTAGTCATTTATGTTCCTTATGTATTATGTATCTATGTGTATATATTATATATGACTATAGGCTACTCATAATCAGCAAGCAATACGTAGTAAACTAAAAATTAAATTGGGCCCAAAATTTAAAAGCTTAAAACTCTTTTAAGTTGAATCTATTAAAAATCTCTTAGCTAAGGAAAAGTACAAAAACTAACATTTGTCTAAGTCTTACCTCATGCTTTGGGATTTTAAAGGGAAATATTTGGGTTACAGAGATCCAAACTTATCCTTTTGGGTGGACAGAACTCTAAGAATGGCCTCCAATGATCCACATCATTGTGTCATATCCCCTCCTCTGAGCATAGGTAGACTCCATGAAGATAGTAAGATATCATTCCTGATTATGTTCCCTTATAAAAGCAAAAGGGAAATTAACCTGGTGGACCCAATCTAGGCAAATGAGCCCTTTAAAAGTAGACAATTCAGGCCAGATGATGACAGAAGGTAAAATTAGAAAGAGTCCAAGTGTGAGAAGGACTTGATATATCCTTGTGGCTTTGGAGATGGAGAGAACCATGTGAGAAGGAATGCGAATGGCCTCTAGGAACAGGGAGTAGCCCATGGCTGACTGCAGGCAAGGACCTCAGATCTACAGGAATTGGATCCTGCCAACAACCCAAATTAAATTAGAAGCAAATTCTTCCCCCGGAGCCTCCAGATAAGAGCCCAGCACGGCCAACACTTTGATCTTGGCCTGGTGAGACCCTGAGCAGAGAAGCTCATCTCACTTCTAGCCAGAGAACTGTGAGATAAGGGACAGATAGTGTTTTAAGCCTCTACATTTATGTGTTATGCAGGAGCATTCCTTTATACTGTTCTATCACTAATGACTGCCTTTCCAAGCAGGGTCATTTGAGGGACTATTTCCTTCAAATAACTTCAGTCCCTTAAGAGTAGAATTTCTGGCAAGGTATTTGTATTTTGAAACTCAAAGTCACAACATTTCACATGATTTTAGTTCTATGAAACATGTCTCAAAAAGCAATCAAATATTTTATGTATAGAGTTTTGTTTTGTTTTGCATTTTGTATTGAGACCAAAAAAATTTCCCTGAGAAAATATTTCTAAAACATTATAGCAATTCACAGTAAAAATAATTTCATGATCTGAAATTTTTTTTACAACCAATTTTGAAAGGAAACAGACCAGTATCATTAAATAAATCTCACCTGAATATGGCCATCTTTTTAAAAAACTGAGCATTCTTGAATTTCAGTATTGGAGCACATTAATTGGGAAAAAAAGATTTCTGAAAACATTTATCCTTGTCGCATTTACTGTGGTTGGCCATTTTCTCCCAGCCACCTCATGGAGCCATCCATGTTGGAATATCCACTACCTAACCTGACACTTCTAAGGCCATGTCCTAAGCTGAAATTCAACTTTTACTAGCTTTAATGATGTTCCTTTAGACTTCCTTTATCTATAAGTCTACTCATTGCTCTTTTGCCTTCAAATCTGAGCTTTTCTGGAGAAGAACTGTACTTCATACCAAAAGCAACTTAAAATAATTTTCTCTCTTAACTTTTAAATCCATTCCTCAAAATGCAATCAGAATTCACTTCAAACTCTCTAAGCCTGTCACATGAGTAAAACAAAAAAGACTAAATGATGTCTGAGATCCCTTCCAGATTTAATATTTGATGGATCAGGCATTTAATGTAATTGGCAATAAAGCTAGGATAAAAACTTATTTTTACAAGATTTAAGCTAGAAGGTCAAGAGAATAACAAATGACCCCTGTCATAATTTGATGAAATTTCCTTTGAAGATCTCAGAAAACATTAAGGCCATACTTGACAGTCTTTGTCTGCAACCACCTACAGGCTTCACATTATTTCTAGCATCTCCTCCAACTAGATGTTTCAGGCTCAAAATGTGGAACCAAGAAACTATTCTGAGCTAAGGAAATGTCCTCTTTTATTTTAGGTGCATTTCTTGCCAATGTTTTATTATCATGAAAAGACAGGCCAAAAGAATATATTTTCAACCATCCTCAAACCTAATCAAGGGTTGTAACAACTTTTCCATTGGTATTTTAATCGATCTTTCACTGAAATGGAAAAGCAAGGTGTCTATTAGCTCCTTTCATTTCATTAGCAGTAAAGGATTTATAGGCAGGAGAGAAGGATGAGAAGAAATAAAAGACAGTAAAGAAGCACAATCAGATTTTAATATGTAGTATTTGGATGACTCGTAGTTTTATATTCCCAGACTTTAAGAGAATTACCATATAATGATTGATACTTTAGGGAAATCATCAGGATATGAAATTAATTTCTTAGCCTGGAACTTTAATTTGGCACATGAAGAATTAAGACATAACTAAAATCAAATATTCTTTATTAGCCATAATTCTCCTCAGGAAAAATTACTTTGTACTCCCGCCCACTAATCCCTATCTCCACTCTAAGATTTTTGATCCACAATATGATATCATCACCCACCTTTATTTTTACACTGGAATTAATGTAATTAAACCCAATTTCATTTGTCATTCTTATCTACAGAATGAAGTCAAGGAATAAAAATAAGATCAGGGGAACACTGCCCTCCTGAACTCAGTTAAAACTACATTCACAAGGAAGTAATTTGTATAGGATTAAAAAGGAAAAATTTAAGGATATAATCACCAAATTGTTTAATTACAATTTCAGTGTTTCAGGGATAACTTTTCTTGCACAGGATATAAAATGTTATGCTTCCATGCTTTATATACAGCTTCAGTCCCAGAATTCCCGATCCTCACTTCCATTCTTATTAACCATATATCTTATTCTTTAAAGCCTAGTTCAAGTGCCACCTCCTTCCTGGAAAATTTCTGTGTCATCAGACCACACGTCATTCTTTCTAGTTCCCAGTCCTAGCCTTCCCCTCACCCATCATGGACTAAACCTAGAGATTCAACAGAAGTAATTTAGGAATGATCCTATTCATTTAAGAGCTTACATGTAAGGGTGCTTTATAAAATAAGCCAAAGAAGGAAATGCTGCCTTAGCATAATAAAGCCAAGTCACTCCTGAGAAATATTAGGAAGAAATGTTTCAAATATTTTAATTAATATTTAAAATATTAGTAATTAACATGAAAATATTAACTCCTTATTTAATGTGGAAGAAAAAAAATCAATTCTCTATAAAGAGGCACCAATTTCCAGCTCAGGGAGAAAGCCCGCTGCCAAACAGAGTAAAAAACCCCTTAGGATTTCTCTTCCCACCCCTGGGCTGTACCCACCTGCAACTCTCCCTCTGCGAGGCCAGCAGAGGTGAGCAGAAGAGAATGTCCTGTCATTCATTAGACATTGGAGGCAGTGAAATCAGCAAAACACAGAAAGAGTAAGTAGACTAAGATTCAAATATTTGAGAGGATGAAAGGGAGAAGCATGGAACATCTCAAGGTATACCCAGGAGAACAGAAGGGCACTGAGGACACCTACAGGGAACAAGTTAAAGAAAAACTGAAAAAGTAGAGGAAGAGTTAGGGAACAGGGGAGCTTCCACGTGAGACAGTTCTCAAGGTTTAGGAAATGGGGCCTCATCGAGTAGGATGCAAGGAAATGATGTTGCTAGAGCTGAACTTCTCCCCAATTCAGTGTGGCTTGGGAAAATGACCTGTATCATCCAATAGTGGTTTACACTTTTATTTGACAATCATGATTTTTTTTACCATACTTATTTACTTGTCTCTCTACCCAAACTTATAGTTCTGTTTGTTCTGGTTGGTATCATATGCAGCCTTTTGCCCATGGTAGTTAATTGTAGTAGACACTGTTCATGACCTACCCAACAGCCACTCTCTCCTTCTTCCACCCTATCAGAACCCCGACTTTCTTCAGGTAACTCCAGAGGACATCAGGATTAATATTTAAGCCAATCAACACATTGTATGCCTCTGACAACTATTATTGGTCTGGGGTGGGAACATAACAGAAGTTGGTACAATCACACTGAGGAAAAAGACTTGTATTCTATGCTTAAGGTAAGGGGTAAGGGACCAGGAGACATGAACCAGGAAATACATGGCTCTGACTGATACTGGTAGCCATTTTGCAATCACAAAAGATCCTGGCTTAGGGTGAAAAAAACATCAAGAATGGCAGAAAACAGACACTAAGAACCCTGGATGCTAGGATCATCACTCAGCCACAACCTTAACACATCTGTGCACTGGCAGACCTCTGGACTCCAGTTGTGGACAGTATTCTTCTGTTTTGACTCAGTTTGAGTCACAGTTTTTATACTTGACTAGTAAAGTTACAAATGATTCTTTTAATTGAAGAATAGTAAATGAAAGTTATTTACACATATTTAATCGTAGTTTTAAGGAGCTGTTTTTTTTTTAAAAAAAAGAAAGAAATGTCAAAACAAAGGCTGTGGGAACTTGGTAGCTAGACAGACCATATGAAATTGAATGGAGAAAATATTAATAGCTAACCCTTTGAATACGGAGAAGATAGTGGGCAAACATAAGAACTGGGTTTCAAGAGGCATGATTCAAGACCCTACAATGACCAGATAGAAAAGCAAGAATGGTTTGGGGTACTGGGCAGAGAGCAAAGACAAGAATTTAAGCACAGAGACTAAAGGCAAACTTGATTAGAGAGCGTGGGCTACAAGTTGGTAGTTCACTCATAAATTCTGCTAGACATAATTCCTTGAAATAGAGTATGATACCAAGATAGGACAGCTTTCGTTCAAGTAACATATGAGGACTTGCTCTGTGCCAAGCACTGTGTAGGCGCTAGATATACAATGGTAGGCAAGAACAAAGTCCCTACCCTCATGGATCTTACAACCTAGTAAGGAGGTAGACATTATTCAAACTCTAAAATGTAATATTGCACCAGTAATGTAAAATGAAGGAAAACTACCCAGTGCTAGAACATTTAAGCAGGAGACATAAACTGGTAGAGACAGTTATTAAGAAACTTTCTCTCAGGCAGAGAATCTTGAGCAGAGTTAAGATTTAATAGGATTTAAATAGGTAAACAGAGGAGAAAGAAGAGCACTTCAGGAAGAGAGAAAAGCATATGCAAATCCCTGGGACAAGGATGCTGAAAAGAGACCGGGGAAAGACCAGACAAGAGTGAAGGGGAACATGGTAGGAGATGAAGCTAAAGAGGCAATGAGACAAGGAGACAGCGTAGTAGGCCATAGTATTTACCCGAAAAGCAATAGAGCCCACTGGAGCTTTCTTAGTAAGGGGGGTTATGAATTATATTTGTGCTTTGAAGGAGTTACTCCAGATGCAAGTGAGGGGAAATACTTGGAGAAGGACTCATGCAGCTGAGTAGCACTGATAGGATGCAATTATAGTAACGGAAGCAACATATGATGTCCAGAACAGTCTCAGTGACAATGGTGAGAAGTAGATAGATATGAAATATAGTCAAGTACCACTTCATTATAGAGCAAGAAGCAAAAGAACACCAAAGAATGTCTACGTGAAAGAGAAGATGAGGCCAACCATTGGAAAGGCACACAGGGCCAGCTGTGTGGTTAACTCTAGCTTTTGTCTTTAACAGATTATGAATTCATCAGTGGTGCAAACTTGCAGGCTAGGGCCTTAATTATGATCTGGAGAGATATAGTTCCTCCTCCCACAGAAATAAATGTGATTATTCCAGTTGTAAAGATAATAGTTCCCCAGACTAAAATGTTCACTCATGATGGAATGCAACAGTTACCAAGTGATACATAAACCCACTTCTAAGCCAGACATATTCCCTCCATTTACTCAACAATTCTTTTTTTTCAACAATTTTTTTTCAACAATTTTTCTTTCTGCTTCTCTTATCCCCTGGTTTCTTTTTGAAACCCCCAATAAAATTGCTTTCTTTTATTGAAGGCTTTTCCATTGTTCTTCCTCCCAAGAATCAGGAAAACTCCTCAAAGGAGGCAAAAAAAAGAAAAATTCCTTTGGAAAAATACATCACCTGTGGCAGAAGTACTAGCAATTCAGTTATTTTATATAGCCATATGGCATAAAGAAAAATTATCTAATTTATCCAAACCTCTTATTGAAAATTCACTTTAAAAGGTAAAAAAAAAAAAAAATAGAGTATATACTGCATTTACAGCTTATACGCTATGAATAGCTTCCTTTCCTTGGATCATAGGAAACTCCTCATCTACACCTAAAAAGCAAGAGGCCTGGCCCTTGCCTATACACAGATTTTTTTTTTTTTAAAGTTAACAGATGATTAGAAACTAACCTAAGGGACACGTTAGATTCTTATTTTTCCTAAAGTGGTCAAAATGGTGTGCATTTATGAACAAACTTCCTGACTAAATTTTAAACATGACATCTGCAGGTTAATAGGCTCCCTTTCTGAGAAGGTAAGACCTCTGGCTACAGACAATGTGTAGTATACTTACTCTCCTTGATAAAAGTAAGGGCAGCTTTCAAAGTGATTAGATTGATTTTTTTATTAATCAGTGTTCCCAATCCAAAACAACTATTCATCATCACTTAGGGATATGAAAACCTAGTAAAATTTCATCCGAGGCGTAGTTTAGCAATAGCCAATGAAAAGCCAAGTTCTTTCTTCCTTATTCTCCCTACATCAAATCACAACAATCAGAACTGTGATGGTCATCCCTGACCACACATGTCTCAAATTAGGAAAATTAATGATGATACTATTTGTTGAATTGCACTTCATAAGAATTCTTATCATTATTAACACCTACAATAATGAAAGGTAGAAATCTTTATCTCTATTTCATAAATGAAAAGAGAGAAACTTGAAAAGGTAATAAGTTGTCCAAGGCTAAACTGCCAGGAGAGAATAAAGCTGGGAATTAAGCTTAATCTTCTGATTCTAAAGTATGGACTCTTTCTACCACATGATGCTCTACTCTCAAGTTAACCAGGGTCCATTTCAGCTTTGGATCTTACAGTTGGAAGAATTCCGTGGTACAAGCTCCCTCTGACAGGAGAGAGAGGCAGCTAACAAAATATGATGGAAGGTTTTTCCTTAGGAGGCAGTAATGAGAAGCTCAAGTTCTGGAATAGACTGAGTCCGGGTCTCATCTCTATCAATGTGTGACCCCAAGGATATTCTCTCCAAGTCTCAATCTCCCTACTTAGAGAGAAATAGTGCTATTTTTAGAATTTAAGGAAATCAAATAAAATGTTTAGCATATGCTGGTAAATACCAAGTGCTCAATAAATAATAAATAAATGTTATATTTATTGCAAAGAGTAAAATTAGGTTCATTCTATCTGGTATCCTTTCATTCACTTTAGTTTGTCTCTCTGAAAAAACAGTATGATCCCCACATGGCAACGAAGCTTGTCAGAATCATCCCATTTTTATTACCCTTCTCATATGGCATGACTTCCTGCTCCCACACATCGTTGTTCAGTAAGGGATAAGCTAGAGAGATCACCATACTGTTGGCTTCTATTAGCTGGTCAACTCAATCTTTTTCATATAAATAGATGTTAAGCCAAACTTAGTTCATAATACACAGTTACAACTGATTTGAGAACTTAAACGCAAACATCTAAAAATGTGCTTGTTGGTTATCACCTTACTCAAAGAACAGATTCACAAGGTTCGTGAGATGATCCATGTGACTGACTCCATAGAAGCCTTTGTGGAGTGAAAGCTCTCAAAGCAGGTGCTAAATATATGTCAACTGTCCCCTCCATAGAGTGTTGTTTTTGTCTAATGCCAAGATATCAGGATATCACCACAGACGGCAGTTTGAACAAATATGAGAACATGGACCTCTCCAGCTATTATTCGGTTCTGTCTTATTCTGTCTTATCCACCCCCATGGAGGCTATATATGAACATTTCAATTCATGTGGAAAAGAAGTCCAAATCAGTCATGTTTGCTGACATCAGAAAACAAGCCGTTTATAGAAGGAACTCCTCTCAGCGCAAATATTTGTGTAAAGGTTCCTCTTCAGGTGGTAATTTGTGACTAACATTTTTGACTTTGTGCTTGATCTTAATTGTGCATTGGTTAGCCAAGAAATAGGCATCAAGTGTCATCTTATCTTCCTACACTTGAACTTTAAAAGTATCAGCAAAAAAAAAAAAAAAAAGTATCAGCAAAAGATCGATACCAAAAGTTTGAACTGCATCCGGAGTTCTCAAATCAGCAGCACATTAGAATCACCTGCGCAACTTCTTTAAACTAGGAATGTCCAGACCTCACCTAGATGGATTAGATCTGGATCTCTGTGGTGGTTTTTTAAAGGCTCCCTGGGGTATTCTAATTTGAATTGAGACTAGATGATCTCAAAAGTCCCTTTCAACCCATCCTTCATTTTAGAAATATACTGGATATTTTCCTTCCCTGAGATGTTTTCCACAACCTCAACTACTTACCTTAAAAGTAAAAATTGGGAGGGAAAAAAAAAGTATTCCACTCTCAAAAACTCTCTGTATACACATTTGTTATGTTTTAACTAAATATCTGGTATTTTCAGCAGTTTCCTCTAAGTAGCACGTACTTAGCCTGAGCAAATTTAAAGAGTTAAATGAAAGAAGCAGGCCTTTATTTTTTATTTCTGAAACCAGAGTATAATTCAGACCTCACTCCTTTCTGCCTGCATGGCTGCATCTCATCCTCCCTTCTGATTTCTGAATCTCTCCTACTTCATCTCTGTGGGATCTACAGATCTCCCCTTACTCTCTCAACCACAAAAGAAAACACAAGCTACAAGTTAAAACTGCTTCTTCTCTAAACCCCTATTGCACAGACAAAAATGTTCCTGAAGTCCAGACTATGAAATGTTAGAACAGGGAATCCTAAATTCAAGCACTATGTTCCAATTAGTTTCACCTCATCTCTCAGAAATACACACAGATTTTCTTAACATGGTTGTCTACTAAACTTTTTAGAAATCGAAAATATACAAAGGCAAAGACATGCATATTGAAGTGGGAAGGGACGAATGGCAATAATGATGATCCATGTACTTTGAAATGCATCAAAAGCTGGATTGATGGATGGATAGACGGTGTAGCAGAGTGACAGCAACGTTGAATCTGGAAGGTAAGTGTGTGTTGCTCACTGCACAACTCTTTCAATGTCTCCATATGTTTGAAATTTTTTAAAATAATGAAAGGAAAAGGATGTACTAGAGAAAAATTTGGATGAATCCCACAGACACAATGATAAGTAAAGTAAGTTAAACAGCAAGAGTACATTTTTATGGCTCCAATTACAAAAAGGTCAGGAATAGCAGAATAATCTATGGGGAGAGAAGTCTAAATAGTGGAAACTTTGGAGTAGGAAAATAGTAATTGGGAAAGGTTATGAGAAAGCTTTCTGCAGTGCTGGAAATGTTCTATGCCTTGATTTATTTCTTGTTCTGTTTCTTAATACCCAGATATAATATGATATAAATAGATAGATAAGAATTCACTGACCTGTACAGTTTACTGTAGTATACCTCAATTTAAAAAAAAAAAAAAAGAGCTTTTAATTATTTACTGGGGAAAAGTAGTCATATGAGTTTGCTATATTATTTTCAATAACTCGGTGTTATTCATGTGGAATTAACTTGCACTCTGTAGCAAAGAACCACTTAACCATACATAGAATCATAACTCCTGCAGCTTCTTTCCAGAATCTTCCTTTTCTACCCTGATAGCCTAGTCTAAGTGACCACAAGTGAACCTGAAGTGCTGCTGATCTGCCTCTCTTGAGACATGAAACTCTTTCCAAAACAACAATCCTATTTCTTCTCATCTTAGCTCTCTAAAATAAAGATTTCTCCAAAGTTTAAGGTAACCCAATTCGGAAAGTCTAAATGCAGAAGGAAAGAAGGGAGAAATGCCAGCCACAATCACAATTTTGCTTGCTGACCTTTCATTCTTGGTTTGTTACTCTGTTTACCTTCATGCAGAGAGAACAAAAGCAGTGTTGGTGTTTCCTCTATTTTTCACCTTAAAGCTTTCCAGCAACTCCCTTAGTGAAGTTGGATAGAAATGGTTAAAACAACGCTGTTTCATAAGATGAGTCTCTGAACAATGAAGGAAAGCTACAGAGGTGAGTGGCAGAAAAAATGCACCCTTTTCCATCAGCATTCTTTATCTAAAAATTGTAGTGATCCTATGTAAAATCCTGAACAATCAGCAAATCAGATCAGTTTTTACTGACTTATCAGTCTGAGATGTGATGATAAAACTAAGGTAGAAATCAGAGTGGCAGAAAAGTTTATATTATATTCTTAACAATCAACTGAAAGATAGATATCTTGAAAATCTAAGATCAGTTACACTACATGAAACATTTAAAACATGTAAATAATGTGCTAATGCCCAAATGCTATTAAGATCAGTCAAATACTTCTCTTGATGTTTACAGAACTCTGTGCAACCTCAAAATTCTTAAACCTAAATCTCAAGCAGTTTGAGAATCAAAGCATATTTCCATTTAGAGCAAAACTCCAAATCAATATGCAGGATTTTTTTTAACTTTTCCATTCCTTAAGGGATGAGAGAAGTTAATGAAAATCCTTAATTCTCTGCCTGAATGCTAAAAAGATTCTGGAAATACTTTGATTTCAGGGGGATAATCCTCTGGAGGGAAATTTTAATATTTGCACCAAAGGAACAAGATGAATATTGTCAATCTCTACCATTTTATGCTTTATTCAGCTTCTTGCTTTTCAACACGCAAAGTATGATATCATATTATCTACTATGAAAAGTTTCAAAAATTCCAAAATGATCAGTGTGGTTCTAACCTGAGCTGGAGAGAGCGGAACTGTCAGATGTAATAGTAACCAATGAAGACAACATACCAAAATGAAAATAACAGTCAAGCCTTTAATCATTTATTGCAATAGTATAAACAAGAGACTAAACCAATTCCATCTGTTCCATTTTCCCCTGTAGAACATTGCCAGTCACCAATCGCTAGTTGAGGGTCAAGTGAATCAGCACAGACAGGGTCATTTTACTGCCAAAGGAGCTGCAAACAAAAGGTTCTTGTAATATCATGGACCCAGGGGGTTAGGTAAGGGAGTAGAAGTTCTAGGAGTGGAAAAGTATGAAGTACTGAGTCAGAGTGGAGGAAAATGTCTTTAAATTTTTACCCTCCCCCGACTAGGATACCTTTGCAGAAGTCCCAAGATAAGGAGTTCTCTACTTGGAAGCACCTGGGTTAAGATGACAGCTATGTGCAAAAGGATGGCCAAGCACAGGGCCTGAGTCCTTGAGGATAATTCCTTTCACAGGCTGCAATGCACCAAGACTAGGGAGGGTAACTTTCCTCCATGAAGCCTGACATGTAATTACAATTGTCAGTGGTCAGGCCTGAAGATCACTCAGTGGTTTGGGGGCAGGAGCTGGACTCCTCAATGATGACTTTCAAAAATATTCTATTTTGTTCATCTTCTACCTTTACCTTTTGGTTGTGAAAGAAATTCACTGCCATCATTTAGATAGATAGATAGATAGATAGATAGATAGATAGATAGATAGATAGATAGATATAGATATGTACATATATACATACAGACACATACATATATACGTATGTAATATATTTCAAATGCTTTCATAAGGATATAAAACTTGCTTCAAAAATATATAATCTCACAGCAAACAAAACCTAAAGAAAGTAGAAGGGAAGAAATAATACAAAGAAGAGTAGAAATCAATGCAATTAATTTGAAAATAATTCAAATCAATGTGTAGGATAAACAATCATCAAAGCCAAAAGTTATTTCTTTAAAAACATTGATAATATCAGACTACCCCTACTACAACTGATCAAGGAAGAAAATAAGAAAACATATATTACTAATATCAGAAAGAAAAAGGGAGTTGTGTCAGAGATTCTATAAACATGAGAAGATAATACAGCCATGAAAATTAATAAAATATGAGAGTATTAAAATCCTCAGGACAATAAATTTCACAATTTGGATAAAAGAAAAATTCCTCAAAAAATACAATTATCAAAGCTATCAGAAAAAGAAGGCAAAATCTTAATAGTGTGATATTCATTAACAAAACTGAATCCACTGTTTAAACTCTCTCTCTCTCTCTCTCTCACACACACACACACACACACACACGCACACACACACATATTATACCTAAATCCAAATGGTTTAACTGGTGACATTTTTCAACCATTCAAGGAACAAAAAAAAAAAAACAAAAAACAAAAAAAAAACAGCAATTTAGCAAAAGTTCTTCCAAAAAACAGGAAAGTTACCTTTGTATTATATTTAGAAATAGATATTCTAATTATCTTTATAATGCCAACAAAATGGTGATTCAAATTATGAAAAAAAAATTAAAATGCAGGGCAGCCCTGTGGCTCAGCAGTTTAGTGCCACCTTTGGCCCAGGGCGTGATTCTGGGGATCCGGGATCGAGTCCCACATCGGGCTCCCTGCATGGAATCTGCTTCTCCCTCTGCCTATGTGTGTGTGTGTGTGTGTGTGTGTGTGTGTGTGTGTGTGTGTCTCATGAATAAATAAATAAAATCTTAAAAAAAAAAGAAAAAAGAAAAATGCAAATTTAATGTAAAGGGTAAAAAAAATAAACTGTTAGAGGAAACATCAACTGTTCTGACTTTGGAGGGAAAGAATTCTTAAAGAAGATATAGAAAGCACATTAAACATACATTAAAGTTGATCATTTCAATTCATGAAAAAGTGCCATTAAGAGTGAAACAAAATCTACAGACCAAGATATTCACAATACAACTAACTACCACAGGAATTCAGAATATATAAAGAACTTCTACAAGTTAATAAATAAAGGCAGATAAGCCAACAGGAAAAAATGCCCAAAAGACTTAAATGGCAACTTCACAGAAGAAGGTATCCACATGGCTTGTAAGCATATGACAAGGTTCCCAATATCATTAGTCATCAAGAAAATGCAAATTAAAATGACAATGAGGGGATCCCTGGGTGGCACAGCGGTTTAGCGCCTGCCTTTGGCCCAAGGCGCGATCCTTGAGACCGGGGATCGAATCCCACGTCGGGCTCCCGGTGCATGGAGCCTGCTTCTCCCTTTGCCTGTGCCTCTGCCTCTCTCTCTCTCTGTGTGACTATCATAAATAAATACAAAAAAATTTAAAAAAAAATAAAATAAAATAAAATAAAATGACAATGAAAAACCACTCATCAGAAACTAAAAAGCTAAAACAAGATAACACAAAAAATTACAAAGAGAAAATACTTTGGGATTATTGAAGATAGAGAAAATACTTTGGAATTATTGAAGATATAGAGAAAGTAGAATTCTGTGGATGGGGAAAGTTGGTACATTTATGGAAAACTGTTTAGTTATATGCCAGAAAGTTGATTGTGTACCTTTATTTTGCTGTACAGAAGTTTTTTGGTTTGATGTAGTCCCACTTATTAATTATTTTGTTTCTTATGTTTCAGGCATTAGATCCAAAAAATCATTACCAAGACCCAGGCCAAGGAGTTTTGTTCCTATGTTTTCTTCTAGGAGTTTTGTGCACACATAAGGGGAATTAATTCATAGGCAAAGCTAAAGGTAACTGCCAACCCCTCCCAACCAGAGAGAGTGAGAAATCGAGAGAACCCTGGAGTGGCCCATCACCCTCCCACCCAGAAATAAAGATACCTGAGAGATAGCCCCATCCACTGTGGAAAGTGTCTTCAGCCCCATCTAACCAGAAAAGCTGGCAAGAACATCTGAAAGCAATGCAGCCCAGTGGCCCTTGAGCAGAAGCAAAGGCAGACAGAACTCACAGTTTGCAGCGCAAAGCCAGAGGCCTGTTTGTCCAGGGAACTTAGGGTACAAGCCACTTGACTTAAAGACAATAAAGAAAGAGTTTTACTGGTTTTAGAGCTGTTTCACCCACGGCACCTGAGCAAGGAATCTAATTCATAGCCCCACTCATGGTTGAATAAAGCCTTCAGCCTGTCCAACCTGGGAATCTAACCAGAGCACAGGGGAAGCTATATAGCTGATTCAACAGCCCTATATACAGTGTCACTTGAAAAGACAGCATAGCCTATGGCTTTCCCCTTCTGGAGAGAAAATCAGTGAACTCATCTGACCAGGGTATTCAGTGCACTCTGTGTCCTGATTCAAGACCCAAAACAATGAACTATATAGGCTCTGGGTCCTATCCTGCTGCCTTGTCAGGATAGGGAAGATAATTCATAGCCCCATCTACTACTAAATATAGTACCCAGTCCTAATCATCTAGTAAGTCTGACCAGAGAACCCAGGCAATCACAAAGCCCATCCTATAGCCTCACTTGTGTAGGGCATCAAGCCAGCAATCCCATCTAACTATTCTCAGCAAGTGGGACAACTTCTCTATTCCATCCTTGGACCTCTGACAGTTGCCTCATCCAAAACTAGACCATAAAATAGTAGACCCCACCTACCTAAAGACTTTACCAGCAGATATACCTAGAAACTCAGACTGAGCTGACTAGTGAAGAACTGTCTCTGCCAAAGCAAATGCATAAAGTCTGGAAGAGCCCAATTATTCACATATGCAGATACAATGTAAGGAATCAAACATCACAAAAAAAAAAAAATCAGGTAAATATGACATCACCAAAGGAAACTAATAAATTAAATCGAACTCCAATAAAAATATATATATATACATATAAAAAAAGGAAATTAACAAATTAAACTCCAATAACTGACCCTAAAGAAATGGAGATCGATGAACTGTCAGGCAGAGTTCAGATCAATCTTCCTAAGTACATTTAGTAAGCTACAAGAAAACACAGACAACTAAATGAAGTTAGAAAAATAATGAATAAACAAAATAAGAAGTTGGAAAAGGAAACAGCAGCCATGAAAACAAAATAGAAATTCTACAGCTAAAAATGAAATAACTGCACTGAAGAATTCCATGGAGAGTTTTAAAAGTAGACTCAACCATGCAGAAGAAAAAATCAATGACCTGGAGAATAGAACATCAGAAATTACTCAGAGGAGAAAGAAAAAAAAGAAAGAAAAGACTGAAAAAGACTAACGAGACTAAAGAAAGCCATGGGAATTATGTGACACAATGAAAAGAGACAGTACTCACATTACGGAAATTCCATAAGGAGAGGAGAAAGAGAAAAGGATAATAATGGCTGAAAACTTCCCCAAACTGGAGAGAGAAATGAACACTCAGATGCACGTGGCCCAAAGGACCTCAAATAGATTGAACCCAAACAGGGCTACACTGTGACATCTTGTAATCAAATTGTCAAAAGTCAGAGACAAAGAATTTTAAAAGCAGCAAGAGTAAAACGAGAAGTTACATACAAGTGAAGCCCCACAAGACTGTCAGCAGATTTTCCGATGCAAAACAGAGAGTGGTAAGTAATGGCCAGCAGCTGTATTGCTCCCCTCTTTCCTACCCATCACAGGGCTCCTCTAGCATAGTAGATTGTGTATACTCAGTATCCTCCAATCAAAGTGGATAAAGGATATAATCCACCATCTTCCAAGTAAATTCTTTTCAAACAGAACGCACTCATCTCAAATCAGCAATCCTCTACTCGAAGGGCATGAATTCTCACTAGAAAAATATCACAACTTAGTGACCATGACAAGTGTTCCAATTCATAAAAAGCAAACTGGGCCTGTTCACTCCTTCTCCACAGAAAATATAGGAAGAATCAAAGAAAAAATGATGTCAACTGTCATGGGTATAACATTCTGAGATTTTAAAATCTGAGAAATACAAAGTATTTTTCATACACCTGAATTTACCCAAGTTCTCCTCTTGGCAAGGCATATTTGTTAGGTAAGTCATGCTGTATTATTATTCCAAACTAAGAAATTAATTTTAAGCACTGATAAACTGAAAGAGGCAATCCACTTGTTCTGACCATTCAAGTATCTTAACCACAAGGTCAAATTAGTGGAGAAAGGGATGCATTTGCCCAACATAAAATTATCAACATCAGTTTTGGTGAAATGGAGAGTAAGTAAGAACCAAAATAAAAGCCTAATTGATTTGAAACAAGAAGTTCCCAAAGAAACAGAATGTAGACTTTAAAATAAAACTGCTGCTCTAACAAATAGTTGGAACACAGAAAATTATATTGTGTCCTCAGTCTTATGAACATAACATTCGGAACATAATATTTTGAAGCATACGTATCACACAGCAATTAGTAAATATGCTCCTGGCCTGATGTGTCTATCCTTGTCATAGCAATCAGCACATTGTTCACTACACAAGCTCCCCCATTAACTGTGAGCATTTTGAGGCCAGAGGTTTTATTCATCACTGGATTTTAGACCCTACCAGCTCTAACTTGAAAAGTCTTTGGTATGAGGTTCTATGTAATCTTATCCTAATGAAGATCTATTTCCAGAAATTAGCTCTGTTTCACCAGAACCAACTATCCAGATGATTCTATTTAACATTCCCCAATTAGATCACCGAGACTAATTATGTACATAGTACATCAGTTAATTGTACCAAGTTCTATGGTCAAAGATTGCAACCTCAGTTGACCAGTTCAACATAGTTACACATTTAGAATCATTAAAATTCCCTAAGTTATTAAAAGAGGATAGATATTTGTTGTGAAAACTCACAGCTGAGTGTGGATTTTGAAAGTGTTTCTCTTTTAGTTCATGAGTCAGGTCCAGGACAAGAGTATGTTAAAAACAAAAGAAGAGGTACAAAACAAAGTGACTTATGCTAAGCTCGACATCACCAAACATAGACTCAACTACAGTTTTGGGTCTCCCAGAAATGGAATTTTAAACCAGTCAATCAGGAATAGCCTAATCAGCACTAGTTAAGTAATAGACCTAACTGATAAGACCCTTGTCATCCCCTAAAGGGCAGTAGCTTTGCAATAACCAGGCTGTTCAGTACTGCCAAGAATACTTATTGTTTGTCCCAGCTAAAACCTGACAAGATATTTAAAAGAATTTCGTTTTTTAAATGGCTCTATTGTCAGAAGTTTGTGAAATTGGAAGCTGATATTCAGAGCCTAATAGAAATATTTTTTTTTTAGGCCTTCTCCTCTAAGCTAAAATGAAACTACATACCCAGAGGGAAAGAAAAACATGCTGAAGGCTTTGTGGAAAGATTTACTAAAATATTTTGAAGACATACAGCTCTAAATCTAGAACATAGGAATCATTTGATTTCCATTTTAGTTAAGATTTTCTCCCTGATACAAAGAAGCAAATTTGAAATAGTATAGTTGAATGGGTGGGGTCTGAGTCTTGATATCTTTCTGGTTCCAAACCAATTCTTTGAGGAATTAAAAACAACTGTACTTGTCTTACAAATTGAGTCTTCAAAAGAACAGAAATGCAGCTCTAGAAACAACTCAAAGCACACTATCCTTTTTACCAATCCCAAACCATTCCTATTCATTTCAAAAAATTTGTAGATATTGTAAAAAAAAAAATATGGACTTTGTGAACAAAAGCCATTCTTGGTAAACCTTGCATTTTTTCTCTGTGCCTTTTAAAATATAAGTATTCTAGCTGGTAATTCTTATCAGAAGGATAGAAAAAAGAAAAGCTTATTTAAAAAAAAACTAAGTCTCTTCCACAAATATTAGTAAAAAGCTTTAGAGATCTGAGCAGATAACGTTAAATTTATTCCATCTGCCAGAAACACAATTTGAATCCCACTGTTCTTTTATAAACTAGTGAGTTCCACATTATCTTACCCATCTCATGGCTAAAATTTTTTAAAGAAAGCTGTAAGAGATCTCTGTTTGTGTCTGTATGTTTATGTATGTCTATGTATGAAAACTATAGATGTGTGATATTTTCTACCTCCACACAAATATTTTTCTAGCTCCAAATTGCCAAAATTAATTTGTAAAGGGCTCTCTTTAGTTGGCTTAAATAAAATTAAGCACTTATATAAATCATATATACTCTTAGAAATACAGAAACTAGGAGCACCTCAGTGGCTTAGTGGTTAAGTGTCTGACTTTTGATTTCAGCTAAGGTCATAATCTCAGGGTCGTGAGATTGAGCCCCACATTGGGCTCTGTACAAGGTGTGGAATCTGCTTAATATTCTCTCTCTCTCTCTCTCCTATATTATTATAATGAACTTTTCGATGATAATTATGTTTTATGGTATGTTTACTTAACAACAGTTTCCAAAATCTTTTTTGGTAACTTGAAATCTTACAATCATACTGTAAGTTAAATAATGGATCTTTGTTGTCTATATAGACCATTTTCAAATAAAATGAAATGCTGAAAAACCCTGAAATACTGAACCTCCCTAAGACTCTATAGGATCCATTTCATGCTCATACCACTGGGTTAATCCAAAACCCTGTGAAGGCTGCTGGACATGTTTATTAGGACAAGATTCTAAGAAATTACTGTAGGTCAGTAACCAAAGAAACATGTGACAAAATCAATGTATTTGTTTTTGAAAGCTGTCTTCAATATCTGTTATTTTCTAATTTTATATGGATCTTTCAAATTTACCATCTCTTAAAAATGTGAGACTACAACAATTTTAGGGCTTAATATGTAACTCTTATGTTGAAAGTTAACTCAGTAAAATAAGTCATATAGGAAATGATAAATACTATATGATATTACTTAGATGTGCAATCTTTAAAAAAAGAAATAGAAAAAGAGATAAGAGGAGTGTCTGGGTGGCTCAGTCAGTTAAGCATCTCATCTGCCTTCAGCTCAGGTCATGATCTCAGGGTCCTGGGATTGAGCGTCACTTCGGGGTCCTTGCTCAGTGGGGACCCTGCTTCTCCCTCTCCCTCTGCCTGTCCCTCTCCCTGCTCATGCTCTCTAGCTCTCACTCTCTCTCTCTCTCTAATAAATAAATAAAATCTTTACTAAAAAAAAAAAGAAGAAGAAAAGAATAAAGAAAAAGATATCGTATTTATGGTTTCCAGAGGCATGAGTATGGGGGAATTGGGTGAAGGTGTTCAAAAGGCAAACCTCCATTTATAAAATAAATAAGTAGCAGGGATAAGGTACAACATGATGACTAACTATAGTTAGTTAACAATGCTGTATGGTATATCTAAAAGTTCTCATCAAAGGAAAAAATTTAAAAAAAAAATTAAAAAATAAAAAAAAAGGAAAAAAATTGTAACTACATGAGGCAATGGATATTAAATAAATTTACTTTTATAATTATTTTGCAGTATATATAGGATCAAGTTGTTGTGATGTACACTGTAAGCTTATATAGTGTTGTATGTCAATTATAATTCAATAAAAATGGAAGGACAACAAATGAATACTTCTGGTTTGGCTCTGCCTGATTCAAATAAATTTTTTTCAAATAAACTTTTTTTTCTTACTCATTTTTCAGTGTTTTATTTTATAGGATTTTCAAGGAGCAGCTGGCAATTTTCTTCAGTAATACCAATTCTGTGGCTAACCTGTCATTTTTTTAAGAGCACATTACAGAATAAAAGTGAAAATATTTAATATTTAAGACTATCAGATTCATTATAAAAGAAAAATAGCAACTATAACCACAGTTAACTAGAGAAGTAGATTCCAAGTCAGTTCATCTCAAGGGCTCTTGCAATTACTGAGACAATTATTATCATCTATGGAACATCAGTTCAAAGACGCCCCCTACCAGCTTGATGATTGCTTTTCAGATCAAGTGCCAATTTGAAATGTGTAACAGGACAGATCCTTTCCTAGAAGGCAATTTTCCATATTTTACTCCTGAAAGCCAAGCTGCTTTTTTAGGAGTCCTGAATTCAATATGAGGGAAAAATAGAACCAACTCTTTCCATACGTTATACTGAAATATAAACTCACATACAAGTGCATGCACAGGTCATCAGTATAAAGTTTGATAAATTTTCACAAACTACCTAGCATCCCAAATCAAGAAACAGATCATCAGCATCCTGGGGAATGCCACCTTGTGTTCTCTTCTAAGAACTAGTCCTAACAAGGGCATTTGGGTATTCCAATTTGGGTGTGGCTGTGAATATTCTGGTGCATATCTTTTGATGAACATATAGACACACTTCTGTTGGGTATATAGCTAAGTATGAAAATAATGTCATATCTTCAACTTTTGTAGGTAATGCCAGTTTTCACAAAAGGTTGTACCAATTTTTACTCCCACTGTGGCACATTAGGGTTCCCCATTATATCACTTACCTTGTATATTTAAAGGATCAACATACATGTGTATCTCCTTAGGTAGTTGATACAAGGATGAAAGAAATGATGAGTAAACACTGTCAAACATGGGTAAAGTATAAAAATTAATCTGTTTATACGAAGGAAAATAATCATCTGCACATAGAAGACCCACGTAATACAGGAACAGAGTGAAGTTATAGGTATGGGGAGGAAAAGGCAGGTAAGTTTCCATAGCCAGAGTCTCCAACAAAACCTTCAGTGGCCAATGATACAACTTGAAGTTCTTCCATGAATTTCACGAATCTATGCCATTCTCAAGGAATCTTTATGCATTTCTGGATCACAACTACTCTCGAAGTTCTGGCTAAATATCTGTCTCTTCACCAAGGGTAGACAACTGGAAATAATCTGATTCCCAATACATTCCTGAGTGTTTATTTTTACTGTGAGAATGGAAAAAATCAAGTCAATTCTTCAATAAACTATATTCTTAGCAAAAAGCCCACTTGACATATCTTCTTGTCCTTCTCCAACAAACTGTAAACTCCTCAAGCATAGCATATGCATTTTTCATTTTTTATCACAAATATTAATAACTGTATAAAACACAACAGGTGTTGAACAAATGCTTTTTATATTGAACTGAGTAAAACAATTACTATTATTCACACTTTATAGATGAGTATGGTGCCAGGCACATAGAAAGCCTCCAATTATGGTAGCTTCAACTGAATGCTATTCCAAAGCAATGCCAGAATCACACAGGAAATCAATTTATTTGTATTACCCCAATGAATAAAATTAGGAAAAGAGATTTCACTTCAATATAAAGAGAATATTTCTAATAGCCTACATATCATTTGCTTCAGGAGTTACTACTAATAAAAGTGTCACTTATTAAGTATTTAGTACACTTACTCCACAGAAGTTATTTATCGAACACTGTACAGTTGTTGAGTATATAAGGAAAAGCAAAACACTTCTAGTTCATGTGTTCATCAAAGTGAGATCAAATGTACAATCACAAAAACAAATGTAAAATTGCAACTGCATTAGAGGTACATGGTCTATGATATACAAGAAGGATGAGGAGGCCTAATTTAAACTACCACTTCCCCTAAAAAAATGATACTAAAGTTGACATCTAATGGCTGGTTAAGAGTTAGTAAGAAGATAAAGGAGGTACTGCTCTAAGCAAAGGTCCCTAATTAAGGAGAGACTGACATGTCTGAGGAACTACAAGAAGGCCAGCATGTAACCGAAAACTAGGAAGAGATGGACACTACATTGGGCCAGCTCACAAAGCATCTTATGGACTTTATTAGGGATTTGGATCTTTATCCTAATATGATTAAATGTGGATTTACTGAGTAACATCCTGAATTTCTCTAGCAATTTTTGACAAGCAGCAAAAGACACAGAAAGATAATAAAGTGAGCTGAGAAATTTTAAGAATCTGATGAGGACTTCATTGTAATGGCTAGCCATGGAATTAGAGAAATAAACTAAGGGAAATAAATTAAGTCTGAAGGAGAAGGTAAATGATACAAATAAATGGAAAAATATGCCAGGATCATGGATTAGAATAATAAATATTGGTAAAATGCCCAAACTATCCAAAGCAATCTACAGATTCAATGCAATCCTTATCAAAATGCTAATAGTATTTTTCACAAAACTAGAATAAATAATCCTAAAATTTGTATGGAACCACAAAAGACTCCGAATAGCCAAAGTAATCTTGAGAAGGATGAACAAAGCTGGAGGTATCATACTCCCAGATTTCAAGCTATACTATAAAGTAATCAAAAATCGAAAAGTATTTAAGATGTTGATCAGGCCTTCTCAAATCAAGTGCTAGCCAGTCAATTCACAAGGGCAAATAACCCCTCCTATAAGAATAAATTTTAATGTTAAGATGAAAAAAGGCTGTGGCTGTAACTTGGGGGGCTTTGTTTCCTTTATTAAACGTCTTATTTAAGGTCGTAGACATCCAAGATCAGCAAGTTATTTGTACTTGTATATCTATACCTTTAAAAAATTATAAAGATTAAAATGCACAATCCTCAAGTGAGCTAAAGAAATTCTAATAGGTATACTTGACAAAGAACTCTATCTTTTGTGCACAGCAGGCTGCAACAACTTGTAAATCAAAGGAATCCTGGTATTTTTCTAAAATGTATTACAACATTATTAAGAATGAAAAAAGAGATGAATATGGGAAACTCATGTGAAATGAGACTGTTTTAATATCATCAGACAATTTGAGAAGTGAAAATTAATGAAATGCTTTTAAAATATGAAATAGTCTTGACCAGATAGAAGGGGTAGGTTTATGTAAATCCAAAATATAAGCCTTTAATAAAACATAAACATTGTACTCAGGATGCCAAGTAAATGATCATCTGCCACATGACCTAAAAACTGCAAAGTGACACATTCTAAAGCACGTCCTAGAAACTATTCGAAATGCAGGAAGTGTCTGCTTCCAGCCTGGCACATTTGTTCTGTGGCTTCAACTCCAAGCATCCCATATTTCCTCCGAGGCCATGGCTTATAAATCAGATGAGATTGGTCATCTTGCAACAAAATGGATTTTTAAAATGTGATTTTGAAGAGATTGGAAAGTGTAATACAACAAGTTTTTCAGTCTTCAGTGCTGAGAAATGATTGTTTTATTGACAGATCTATTGAGAATGTGATATCACTCCAGAAAGATGTAGACCTGTAACATTTCCAGGAGCCATAGCATTATATGTATTATTCCAGGGACTAAATGGTTAGATAGATACCAATAAAGTGCTATATTCCAAAAGATAAAATAATAATGACTTGAGGGCTCCAGTCATTGCTTTTATTTCTGAGTTAATCATTATTTTTTGATAAATCCACAAAGGAAAGCCCTAATGATGAGTTCCAGTGAAATTTAAATATTCCAATATTGGTGCAGGGTTAATTACAATATAGACGTGTGGTTCCCACTTTAAATGTCACTATTAGTAAAAAAGAAAAACCCAAACAAATACATTACAAAAAGGATCTATATTTGCATTCATAGAAACATAATGTATTTCTAGCCTTCACATCAACATACAAAAAAAGGAAGTTTTCAAGTCAATACCCTGCTAAATTAATTCATTGCTGCCTTTCTAGCTATTCATGAACAAGATGGCCTTTCGCCTTTTCCTCCTACAGCAGTTCAGAAAATACCCATTCTCTTCATCTCCCCTCACCCCTGGCTTGCATTTAATGACTAGAATTCATGCAAACTGGCTGCTCTTACAAGCTCATAAGGAGAAGGCAAAATCTGGAACCAGGTGGATGATGGCCAGTTAATTGGATCTTTCTTCTCCAAACACCAGGGGACAGCTGGTTTGCATTGTTGTTCTAATGAGCTACACTGAAATTGAAGCTGCGCACATTATTTGGAGCTCTTCTGGTGCTATGTAGTCTTGGAAATCACCCTAGTCACTGCCAGAAGCTTTAATGGTAAAAAGTTATTGTTTATTAAACTTTATTAGTTTTTTTACTTTAAAAAATGCAATTGGATATTTAAAGGAAGGTGGCAGGGGCAGCCTGGGTGGCTGGGCGGTTTAGCGCCACCTTCAGCCCAGGGCCTCATCCTGGGGACCTGGGATCAAGTCCTACGTCGGGCTCCCTGCTTGAAGCCTGCTTCTCCCTCTGCCTGTGTCTCTGCCTCTCTCTCTATCTCTGTGTCTCTCAGTCTCTCCTGAATAAATAAATAAATAAATAAATAAATAAATAAATAAATAAATAAATAAATAAATAATAAAAAAATAAAAGAAGTTGGCAATGTTCGTTGCTGTCCCATTTTAGTCCTCACATTTCTAAATGATCATTCCCTCTGCCTCATCTTCACTTGCATAGGCATACACATTGGATATGTACATGTGTCTCTGCATGCCATATACACACACACTTCTCTGGGTAATCCTATGGAAGATGGGGCAGCATGGGTTCAATGGAGGCAAAATTAGTTTAAGCTAGTAGGCTTGGTAACCAGAGCCAAAGGCCAAAAGCCATTTTAAAAATAAGATAAAGTATATTGCAAAAAAAAATAAATAAATAAAAATAAAAATAAGATAAAGAAAGCAAAACTATCGAGTAGCTTTGTAAATCTTACTCTTTCAGGGGAAGGCCCATCCAGTGTTAACATCTTTCTTAAATATATTGGAAGAAAAGAAGGGAAAATTACTTGAAATATTCCTATCTTAAATATAAGATCTAGGAAATGTTAGTTAAGTGACAAAAATCCAGAACCATAGGACTCTCCCCTCCCAGTAATGTCTCTGATGTCACTCACTGGTTACATAGGTAAAGGCCTATGTGGCAAGAGAATCAAATGTTCAACATTTGGCCAAGATGCTAAAGTGTAATTGGGTCTCTGTTTTCATTTTAATTGTTCAGAAACACTTAAGATGTCTTTTTTCTTTCAATGTGAAGTATTAAAACTGTTCCAAAATAATGTCAAAATATTAAAGATTTTTAAAAATACTACAACTTTGAAGGCTTTTCCTTTTCCTTCAGGACAGTCAGAAAGCACACAAAGAATGACGGTTATGCCAAACTATAAACATATTGATGAAACTGAAGTTTTCTAGCAATAAATTTTATTGGTTCTCTGGGTCTCATTTTCCCAAATTTCCTTTGATATTCTCTTTTACTCTGAAATTTAAGATCTTTACATTTTCACTTAGCTATCTAGAGGAATGAGGTGTTACTCAGCATTAAAATGCGTCACGCTGCAACCCTCCCCTTATAAGAGACTCATCTAAATGATAATGAGCATGAAAAATTGATCATCTCCAAGGTTGAACTAGTCTTTGTGTTTTTCATCTGACGAATCTAGCGTGCTAGAATAGATCTCAAAACATAAACATGCCAACAGTTCAATTAATACAATAGTTAGAAGCAAATCTACCGGATGTTACCTATTTTAGGCAAAAAGCTTCTCTAATAATAGTGATTCATATCATAATTTCAACAGAAAAGGGCTAATGTGAATTTTTAACTTCCTATTTAAACTTGTACGTGGTCTGTTTCCTTAAAATCGTCTAATCCAAGGCTGAAGATAGATCAGAGAGTTTTCCAGCATGCCAAAATATGAATTACAGTGACCTAACTCTCTAATAAATAAATAACCTGACAAAAATATTTGATGAGAAAAGTAGTTCTTATATAAAACTATATGCTGAGGCTTTCTGGATCTTTATCATCTTCCAATTTTCTGCCCTCAATTTTTTATATTCTCTTCTTTTAAAAAAATTTTTATTTATTTATTCATGAGAGACACAGAGAGAGAGAGAGGCAGAAACACAGGCCGAGGGAGAAGCAGGCTCCATGCAGGGAGCCCGATGTGGGACTTGATCCCAGGACTCCAAGATCACACCCTGGGCCAAAGGCAGGTGCTAAACCACTGAGCCACCCAGGGATCCCTGTATTCTCTCCTTTAAAATATGTATCCCCTCCAAGGTTCAACTTTCTTCTCCCTAGGACATTTCCCAAACTACGGCTCTAACCTGAAATCTCTGTACAGATCTACAGGTCCAAGTGCCCACAGGAAGTCTCCTCCACTGTTATCAAATACTTACAAAACATATTCTGATTCAGCATCCACACACCATCTCCTTCTCATGATTTCCCCACTTCTGTTAATGGTGCCCATTCATTCCATATTAGCTGTGGTTTTCTCTATCATAACATGTTCTGCTATTTGTGATTTTATGCCTGTTTTAAGGAGCACCCCTGCAGTGTGATATCTTAAGGCAGGGAATGTGTTGTTTTTATATATATATAATATGTATGACATGTAATACCTCAGAAATTACTTTTCTAAATTCCTAAATTTAATATGTTAAATAAATGAATATATAAATTGTCCTATAGCACTTGATTCATATGTACCACATGGCAGTCACCCTCAACTTTGAAAATGAATATGAAAAATCATATTAATACCAAAAAAATGAACAGCAATTGGTAACATTTGAATACAGATAGAACATTTGATAATAGTATTATATTAAGGTTGACTTTTCTAAATTATATTATTGTTAGGATGTTATTTGATTATGTGTTAGAATGTTCTTGCTCTTAGGAACTATGTATGCTAAAGTATTTAAGAGTGAAATATTAAGAAACCTTGAAGTCACATGGTAGTTGTTGTTATTATTGATATTGGAAATGACTGTGTTTTTTAAATAAAACTATTAAATACTGTGCTAAATTCAGATTTTGTAGGATGTAGTGCTCTGCTAAACCAAGACAATTTTGGAATCTAATTAAAGATTCTTACTCCTAAAGGACTTCTGTCATGCTAATCTCATTTAATTCTAATATAATAAATACCTGGCATCCCCAAAACAAAAATAGTCAGGATTCCAGAGGATGTTTGAGTGGTTAGATGTAATAATAGAACCAGAGCCTGCTCACACAAACTATACTATACATCATACATTTTTATTGAATGTGTGCCTGATTTGCCTGCCACAACTTTTGTCAAATGTGTTAGGGAATATTAAAACCTGTAAGCTGATAGATTCAACTTCAAAAAATTGTGACCTTAACCTGAAAATTGCACTGAAGGTAAAAAATAAATCTACAGGCAAGAACAACTTTGTACCTTCAAATGAGTTTCAGATATTCTCTCTTCAAATTCCCACCACATTTCACCTGAGAACTTGGAGAGAAATATATATATATCTTGGGTTTTCATTTGTTCTAGGAAAGGAAGAAAAAGAGAGGCAGAAACAGCAAGGAAAACAGAAACAAAGAGACAGAGACAGAGAAAGAATATTAATCTCTAAACATTTATTTTTCATCGATTTTCATGGCCATCCCACCCCTATGGCCAAGATTCAAAAATTTCTAGGACTGCAAAGGACCTTAATGATCACTCACCCAGAAGTGTTTCAAACTATGTCCCAGAAATCCCTAGAATTCTCTGGCAACCCTTGAGGGCTATTTTGGGAATCAAAGGAAAACCTGACCACGGTTTCCACCAGAACCACTCTACTATTATCTGCTTTACCTACTGGGGATCTAAATAATATTTTGCTTGAAAAACTAGGTTCAGACCTACCTTGACACAGCTGGCAAAACAGAACATAAAGGTTAAATGACTTCTTATGTCCATATAGCAACAGAACATGGCTGGAACCCAGCCACCAGACCCTCAAACTTCTATTGCTATTCCCACAACAGTGGGACTCCCAAACCTGGCTGTGCATCTACATGACCTAAAGAGTTTATTCACATGAAGACTCTGGCACCTCAGTCCAGGTGATGCCAATTCTATGGGTCTGGGCTTGGGCCTTGGAATCTGTATTTCAGCTGTGTCCAGGTGATTCTGATTCAGCCAGTCCACAGACCAGCATTGGGGAACCACTGCTACCTCTATTAAATCATGCTTTAAGTTTCAAAACAAATACAGTTTATATTTAATCAATGCTGAGCACAGGGCTCAGCAACCTGTCACCCAGGATCCTGCTATCAGCTGTTTCAGGAGTTTAAAAGGCTTAAAAGTTAATTTAGCACCAATGAGCAAAGTGATTTATAGCCTCTGTGTGTGTGTGTGTGTGTGTGTGTGTGTGTGTGCATGTATTTGTTCCTTAGGGACAGCTCTCAGAGGCTGGGGAAATAGCACATCTACCGGCCCTAAGGCCTCTTCCAGATGGCTCCTAAATTAGCAAGAGGAGTCAGCAGCAGCTTTTCAAAATCCTACATACCCTCCCACACAGTCTAAACAAAATGAATACTTTTAATGAGTCTTAGGAAAAGACCTGACTGGGCACAAGAGACAAATGAAGAATTGCACCAACTGTCTCCCTCTGCTCCCACTCTCTCAACATGAGCCTGGTGCCAGAAACTGCATGCAAGGTGGACATCGTGTGTTGGCAATGCTAAATCAACAACATGATTCCTGTTGGGGAGAGAGAGGGAAACTGTAAGAAAATGCCAGCCACAGCAGCCTCCACCTCATGAAAGGAGCCTTAGTCCTTTTATTGTGGATCATCACTGGGTAAACCTTACTATTGATCACAAACAGCATAGTCTACACTCATTCCTGGGAGGAGACCACTCTTCCTAGCCTCTCAACAGAGTCAGTTGACTAATTCTGGCCAATGAGCTCTACACAGAGGGACCTTGTGTCCCTTCTGGAAAAAGGAAGTGAAAAGCTCCTGCACAACCCTCCAGGTCTGTCTTTCCCTGTCACTATGGACTGAAAACTTGTACTAATATTCAGAAACATTAGAAAGAATCAAGGAGATTCCTAAATCACTGCTTGAAACAGAGCTACCCATCAGGGTCTGCAATATACTAAGCATGATCAAGAAATAATTCTTCACTGCCTCAAGCCACTGTGATTGCAATGTTAATTTGTTACCAGATCATTAGACTGTCCTGACTCAGCTCCTCCTCTCCCCAACCTACCACTTCCCATTTCTGACTGTCAGAAAAAGGATTGCTCCTACCCATGCATCTCACCAAGACTGTTAAATCAGAAACAGGCTTTGTTCTCCTTGGCTAGATCCCTCCCCCCACAAATCCTTTGTAAACAGTGGGGTTAAAACTATTGTTGGATCACCTGATTTGTGACTTTATCTACCAAGATATCATCGAAAAAATTAAGAGTAAACACCTCTTTTAACTTAACCTGTAGGTTAAAAAAAAAAAAAAAAAAAAACATAAAAGAGGCACTGCAGTGGCTCAGTGGTAGAGCATCTGCCTTCGGCTCAGGTCATGATCCCTGGGTCCTGGGATCAAGTCCCACTACCAGCTCCCCACAAGGAGCCTCCTTCTCCTTCTGCCTATGTCTCAGTCTCTCTCTCTCTATGTGTCTCTCATGAATAAATAAAATTTTTTTTAAATAGAATGTAAAAGAGACAGAGTTCCCTGCGAAGTCCCAATATTATGATTCTGGATTCAGGATCTAAAGAAACAGTGTCTTAAAAAAAAAAATTACAGGATCCCTGGGTGGTGCAGCGGTTTGGCGCCTGCCTTTGGCCTAGGGCACGATCCTGGAGACCCAGGATCGATTCCCACGTCGGGCTCCCGGTACATGGAGCCTGCTTCTCTCTGCCTGTGTCTCTGCCTCTCTTTCTCTCTCTGTGACTATCATAAATAAATAAAAATTAAAAAAAATATATTAAAAAAAAAATTACACAGTTCAAGAGTAAAATCTCAAGACTGCTCCAGATCAGCCCTGGCCCAGGTTGCTAAGGACACATCAAAATATTTAATTTCATAGCAAAGGCAAATACAGGATGAAGACAGTAGCAGCAAAGTCTCTCTTCACATTGATGATTAACAGAATTCCTACTGCTTTTCTGCACAGAGGTGAACTCCCAGATTCATGCCACCTTAGATGCAGACCTTACAAGACCCAGAAAATAGATGTTAGACATGGTAACCTCCCTACAAAGTTATACCAATACGGTGACCTTCTGTGCTACAACCAGCCCTGCCAAGCAGGTGGATGATGTACCTGTGCTCACTGTGTAATCATCTAAGTGAAGGAACTATGGTTTACACAAGTAGGAAAAAAATACTGAAGCAGGGCTTCAAGCTCCTCACTTAACTGGGACCCTACAAAAACAGCAAAAGCAGTGGTCTTACATAACGGTGGCCCAAGAGGCAGGGAGGGATGACCTTGGTCAAGGTAGGCTTGCCAGCAGCTGAAAGTCTCAATGGACAGAAATCACATTATTTTTTAGCCATTCACAGACATCAACACCAACCATGACTCTGAAATACTGCAGACTGTTGACAGGGAACAGACTGGGGATTGCTTTTTCCTGTCCTGTGATGTAATCAGCATTAGCAAAATTGATTCCCAAATACTAACCAAAACACAACTACCTGGGAAAGCAGGCAGCAACTTAGAGCCCAGATTGGAAGCCCGGGGATCATTAGAGGGGCTCCAGGTCTCAAATCTAACCAAGAGATTGCATGACTTGGTGGGAAGGTCAGTTCTCAGATGACAAGGAGTCCAGCCTTCCAAAATAAAGGCTTTAACCCTAAGGCCAGGCCAGCCACAGTCCTTATTCCCAGAAGCTTCTCTCTAACTTCTTCTCTTCAAGGTAAACTCAAAGTCTAATACAGTGACTAAAATCTCAAACACCCCTAAGCAAAGATATAAATACAGAGAGGGAAACTCTGGAGTCCACTTCTCAAATTGCAGATCCAGTGTTCTATGATCAGACCACAATGACACTTTGTGCTACTTTCCATGATTTTAAGAAGGATTTTCTGCACATAACTGTACTCACAGTTAAATAACACAATAAATCTGCTCTGATTTTTGCTAAGTCATGATGAAATTCAAATCTAAGCCTCATGCTGAGGGATCATGTATTACTGGAATCTTCTCATTTCAAAGCCCCTTTGCCAGGCCAACTCTGAAAACATTGTTTTAGTCGAATAATTATTTAAATGTGTGCTCATAGGAAATATTATCAAATTATAGTAAATGAACAAATGCAATTAAATAAAACTATGGCTCCTCATGAGCATGTAATGATCTGAGATGTTTGGCCCCAGGAAATGTAGATAGAGTGGACATTAATCTCTGTCCACTGACTCAGGTGTGCAAAATAATCAATTTTTTAATAAATAAGCATACTTTCTGGCTCAGTCCCCATCCCACAGCTTGGAGAGGGACACCCTTCTCTTCAGGGCCACGTTGAGGTCATCTGCCTTGATAAATTATTACTAAGGTATTCACTGTCCTAAAACACATCATTTCTTCAGATCCAGAAACTTCTTATGGCTTCTGTTGCTCTGCCAAAGCTAGAAAGATATATGTAAGATTCGGACCTCCAGGCCCGAAGTCAGACCCTCCCCTATCCATGCACCATGCAACCATTCACTTTGGCATCAGCTGCCTCACCACTTACTACTATGAAGTGGGCTTGTGTCTTCAGTGCTTCTCCCACAACTAGGAGAATCATGCCTTCAGTCTAGTAGAAGACTGTGTATCCCTCCTTCTTCCAAACCAGCCTGATTCTTCCTCTAAATCTTCTCTTCTATTACCTTTGCAAACCACCTCACCCTCTTATGGACTTAGGTTTTTAGCAACACAATGTGATCTAACTCAAAGAACAAAGTATCTTAACCCTTGGTTTAAAAACATAAAAGCAAACTCAAGTACGCAGAGAATTCTTTAATCTGTTGTGATACATTTCAATAAATACTAAACTATTTAGAATCTGCCCCCAGAGAAAAACTGAGCGCTTTTCCCCAAGATTATGAACATGACAGGGATGCCCATTTTCACCACTGTTGTTCAACATAGGACTAGAAGTCCTAGCCTCAGCAATCAAACAACAAAATGAAATAAAAGGCATTCAAATTGGCAAAGAAAAAGTCAAACTCTCATTCTTCACAGATGACACGATGCTTTACGTAGAAAACCCAAAAGACTCCACCCCAAAATTGCTAGAACTCATACAGGAATGCAGCAATGTGCCAGGATACAAAATCAATGCACAGAAATCAGGTGCATTTTTATATACTAACAATGAGACAGAAGAAAGAGAAATTAAGGAATTGATCCATTTATAATTACACCAAAAACTATGAGATACCTAGGAATAAACCTAACCTAAGAGGTAAAGGATCTGTACTCTAAAAACTGCAGAACACTTATGAAAGAAATTGAGGAAGACACAAAGAAACAGAAAAAAAAATCCCATGTTCATGGATTGGAAGAACAAATATTGTTGAAATGTCTATGCTACTCCGAATGATCTACACACTCAATGCAATCCCTATCAAAATACCATCAACATTTTTCACAGAGCTGGAATAAACAATCCTAAAATTTGTATGAAACAGGAAAAGACCTCAAATAGCCAGAGGAATGTTAAAAAAGAAAACCAAAGCTAGTGGCATCACAATTCTGGACTTTATAGCTGTATTACAAAGCTATAATCATCAAGACAGCATGGTATTGGCAGAAAAAAAGCATAGATCAATGAAACAGAATAGAGAACCCAGAAATGGGCCCTCAACTCTATGGTCAACAAATCTTCGAATATCCAATGAAATAAGGACAGTCTCTTCAATAAATGGTGTTGGGAAAATTGGACAGCCAGCCACATGCAGAAGAATGAAACTGGACCATTCTTTTACACTATATGCAAAGATAAACTCAAAATAGAAGAAAGACCTAAACATGAGACAGGAATCCATCAAAACCCTAGAGGAGAACATAGGCACAACCTCTGTGATCTCGGCTGCAGCAACTTCTTACTAGGCACGTCTCTAAAGCCAAAGAAAACAAAAGCAAAAATGAACTATTGGGATTTCATCATGATAAAAAGCTTTTGCACAGCAAAGAAAACAGAAAAAAAAAAAAAAAAAAACCTAAAAAAGCAACCTACAGAATGAAAGAAGGTATTTGCAAATGACATATCAGATAAAGGGCTAGTATCCAGGATCTTTAAAGAACTTTTCAAACTCAACACCCAAATAATAAATAACCCAATCAAAAATAGGCAGAAGACATGAACGGACATTTCTCCAAAGAAGACATACAAATGGCCAACAGGCACAGGAAAAAATGCTCAACATCACTTGTCATCAAAAAAATACAAATCAAAAAAAAAATTTTGTTTAAATGGAAATCAAAACCACAATGAGTTGCCACCTTATACCAGTCAGAATGGCTAAAATTAACAAGACAGAAAACAAATCTTGGTTAGGATGTAGAGAAAGGGAAACCCTCTTGCACTGTTGGTGGGAATGCAAGCTGGTACAGCCACTCTGGAAAACAGTATGGAAGTTTCCCATGAAGTTAAAAATAGAGCTACCCTATGACCCAGCAATTACAATACTAGGTATTTATCCCAAAGGTACAAATGTAGTGATCCAAAAGGGCACTTGCACCCCAGTGTTCATAGCAACATTGTCCACAATGGTCAAACTGTGGAAGGAGCTGAGATGTCCTTCAACAGATGAATGGATAAAGAAAATGTGATATATATATATATATATATATATATATATATACATATACACACACACACACACACATACATATATACAATGGAATGTTACTCATTTACATCGACATGGATGGAACTGGAAGATATTATGCTAAGTGAAATAAGTCAATTGGAGGAAGACAATTATATGGTTTCACTCATGTGGAATATAAGAAACAGTGAAGAGGATCATAGGAAAGAGAGGGAAAACTGAATGGGAAGACATGAGAGAAAGACAAACCATGACAGACTCTTAGCTCAGGGAAATAAACTGAGGGTTGTTAGAGGGCAGGTAGGTGGGGGGATGGGATAACTGGGCGACGGGCATTAAGGAGGGCATGTGATATGATGAGCACTAGGTGTTATATGCAACTGATAAATAATTGAACACTACATCTGAAACTAATGATGTGCTATATATTAAATATTTGAATTTAAATTTTAAAACTTTTAATAAGTAGTATCATAAAAAGAAAAAAAAGAATCTGCCCACAGAGCACAAAGGAAAAAGGGTAAACTATAAGAGGTAAATTAGAAAAAATTTGAATTTTGTTTTTTTATTTGAATTTTGAATAATTACACTGCACAGCCTACTTGAGTGCTTTCTCTTCACCAATTAGTATCACTCAATTAAATAAGATGAATTTACACTTAGCCCACTGGATTCGTAACTCATTAAAGCAATTGAACGACTTTCTTTGAGTTTGAGGTGTTTTTTTTTTCCCTTTACTCATATACACCCGATCAGATTGGCTCACAGCCCCACTGAGAAGCTGTTGGCAGCTCCAAATAAATGATGTTGAAGTTACTCTCATATTTCTGTTAATTCAGCCTAGGTTTTTTTTGTTTTTTTTGGTTTTTTTTTTTTTTTTTTTGGCTTAAAGATGGTATCTCCAAGTGTTCATGAATATGCATGTAAGAGAACTTTTTAAACTTAGATATTTTTTTCTTTTTTGGCCTTCCAGGAATTTTTGAAGTCACAAGTCTCTAGGCTAAGAAGAAATACTAGTAGTCAAATCAGCATCAAATTTACTAGGATTCAAAGAATTTTAAGAGCAAACAACAATGCCATACCTACCACTTACCAGCTATGAAATTGACAATTTTTAAGCACTAGAGAAGTGTTGGTAAGACTCAGAGAATGAGGATATGCAGTCTCATACACTGCTGGTGAAGGAATAACCTTTCTGGAGGACCAGCTAGCTGTATAAGTTAAGAAAGCACTATATGCCATCAGATAAACCCCTACTGTCACTGGCTTCTCATAATGAGTAGTTCTTACTTTCCTCAAGTCTGAAAAGGAGCCTCTCATCCTCTCACTGATAGGGACGATGACAGAGCCTGATTGACAGAGCCTCCACCATCATCAGTTGGCTTCTAGAGTCACCAAGGCATCAATACTCAGCTGAAAGATGGGAGAAGAGGGAAACCATAGAGATGGCACACCAGAAAGTGATATACATTAGCTGTTCTGGGAACAGCTGTTAACGAGCAACGAATCTCCAGTATGGTTGGAGGGCATGAGATTGTCTCTACCAGAGCAGCTAAATAAACATATAAATATACAAAGTGTGTATACACATATGCATACGTACATAATTTTTTAAAACTCATATTCTTTGATCAAGCAGGTCCATTTTTTACATTTTGTCCAAAGTAAATAAACAGCTACACGCAGAAAGATCTTCATTGAGGGGCACCTGGCTAGCTCAATTCGTAGGGCATTTGTCTCTGGATCTCAGGGTTGAGTTAAAACCCCATGTTGGGTGTAGAGATTACTTAAAAATAAAATCCTTTTTAAAAAAAGAGAGATTCAATAAAATTTTGCTTATGATGGCAAAAAAAAAAAAAATTACAAACAGCCTAAAAAATATTCTTAGGCAAATGAGGTTAAATAAATCCTGGCACATCTGTTTAATGAAATACTTTTCAAATCAAGAATGATGCTATAAATATTTACTTATTGATTGATACGGAATTTGCAAATCAGGATACACAGGATATCATTTTTATAACAAAAATATCTGGTAAATGTATAGATTGGTGACTCACCATGTAGAGTCCAGATTCTCCACCTTTTATTATATCCTTTAAATTCAATTTTATCCATTAACTTAGAAGCACTCAAGATCTGAGAGACTGACTCTGGAAAAATATTCTCAAGAGTCCAATTGACAAACTACAATGCTGATTTATTCTTTTGCAGTGAAAAATATGCAGTGAAATTTGGCTACTAAAAATGTCCATTTCTTTTCTTTAAGAACACCTTCACTCGGTTATTGAGAAACTAGGAAATCAAGTTTCTTTATCAGAAGTTGCTTCATGGGGGACACCTGGGTGACTCAGTTAGATGCTCAACCCTTGATTTTGGCTCAGGCTAGGGCCTCAAGGTTGTGAAATCAAGCCCCACATTTAGCTCCATGCTGAGCACGGAGCCTACTTGACATTCTCTCTCTTTCTCTGCCCCTCACCCCACCATACTACTGCTCATGCATACACACTCTCTCTTAAAAAAAAAAAAAGGGGGGGGGGGGAGAAAAAGTTGCTTCATGAGCTCAGTCTTCAAAAGAAAGGAAATGTGATGCTCCTGAGACTTTTTCCTGGACTGGAAAATCCTCAAATATTATTTAATGCTCTCCCTCTCTATGCCACAGACTGTGTTAGACCCTAAGGATATCCAGGTGAACAGCACAGAATCTGCCATTTCAGAACTCAGAGAAGACAAGAGAGAACAACAGTCATGATCTGATCTCTAAGCAGAGCTTAGTAAGGGATACCTATGAAGTTGTGTAAGAAGCACTCAACCCAGTCAAGAAGGATTCCAACAAGTAGCCAATATCAAGGTTAAATCAAAAAAGATGAGAAAGTCTTCCATGGACAAGCAGGTGAAGAAGGACCCTCTAGTCAAAAGGACAAGCATATGCAAAAAAAGATATTATAAGCTCGAAGCCTGTGAACACTGGAGAAATGCAAACAAAGTTCCCAAACCAAAATGACATAATACCTACAAAACATTGAGCATGATGCTTGGGACAGAAAAGGCACTCAAATGTCAATCTCCTTTCTTTCCTCCTTCCCCAACTCAGAGCAACTGAAGCAGAATGAAGGTAAGAATTAAGTTTTGTGAAGCTTCTATATTTGGGGGGCTTTTTCCCAGGAAAATAATACAAAATCAGTTTGAGAGTCGTAGAAGGGTGCATGCAAGTGAGTGGACATAAAAGTTATGCTTCACTAGCTTCAGCAAGTGTGCCTCTGGAAGAATATAGGCGTGATGGTGGAGATGGAATAAAGCAGGTGCAGTAGGAGCTGGGCACCATGGTGAGGACTGGAAGGCACTCCTCAGACACCTCTTCAGGAACAAAGAACTTATTCCCCCACTGCTAGGAGTACAGCAAGGGGCATGCTGCTCATCCAAGCAACACACCTCCTTCCTGGGGCATCCTATAAGGTATAAAGGTCCACTCCCTCTGAGTGGGTCCAATCTGATACAGAAACCCAGGAAATTAAACCATCATCATGCCCTCCCTGTTAGAGATATATGGGCCAGATTAAAAAAAAAAAAAAATGAGTCCTAACCTATGTCCAGCTCAGTCATTGCAGTAGGTCCACTGACCCAGCTAGTGGTCATCTCCCCATCCCCAAATATATCATTGGGATGGACATACTTGCTAGTTGCCAGAACCCCTATGCTGATTCCTAGCCTATGGGGTAAGAATGAGAGGGGTGTGTAAGACCAAGTGGTGTCCTCTGAACCTAGAAACCACCCACCACCACCAAGACAGAAAATCAAGAATAATACTGCCTCCCAAGGACAGAGGCTGAAATTAGCACCATATTTAAAGAATTGGATTTTATTCATTCATTTAATTACCATCCTGTTCCCTGCAAAAACTAGAAGTCTTCCAGAGTAGACATGGATTACCACAAATTCAACTAAGTAGTATAATTCCATTTGCAGCTGCTGTGCTGCATGAGAAATCTTTGCTTGAACGGCTCTGAGTGTATGGTAAGTGGCACTGATCCAGCATATGTATTCTCTTCCATCCTACCAGAAAAGAATCAGAAACATTTTGCATTCACCTGAAATGAACAACAGTAAACATTTATAGTCTTACCCAAGGGCTATGTTAACTCTCTCACTCTGTCACAATTCAGCAAGAGACTGACTGGATATCTGACAGCATCACACTGACCCATGGGCCCACTGTATTGATGACACTGCGCTAATCACAGCAGAAAAACAGGGGCACCTGGGTGGCTCAGTCAGTTAAGTGTCTGCCTTCAGCTCACATCATAATTCTAGGGTCCTGGGATTGAGCCCCACATCAGGCTTCTTGATTAGTGGGGAGCCTGCTTCTCCCTCTGCCTCTGCCTGCCACTCCCCCTACTTGTGCTCTCTCTCTCTTTCTCTCTCTTGCCCTCTCTGTTAAATAAATAAATAACATCTTTAATCATCATCATCATCATCATCATCATCATCATCAGAGCAGGTAAGCAAATGTGGCTGGTAGATTAGATGCTTTGATAAACACATGAACTCCAGAGTATGAGAGATATACCCTCTGAAGATTAGGACCTTATCAGTAATGTTTCACATAGAATTATCAAATTTAAATATCTAAGAGACTGGGATAAACTGGAAGGTCCTCTGCAAAGTAAAGGGCAAATACTGTAATTTGTGTTTCTCACCATGAAGAAGGAAACACAAAGTCTGGTAGGCTTCTTTGAGTTATGAAGGCAGCATGTTCCACACCCAAGAATATTCCTTCAATATATATGCCAATTTTCCACCTTTTAGTGTAGGTCCAGACCATGAAAAGTTGTCAGCTTTCCTTTTTATTGGGATCAGAGCAGCAAAGGGCTAAGCAGCAGGTGTAGGGTGCAGTTCAAGCAACCGCCTGCCTTTTGGACATACATCCCATATATCTTGGGATATATGATCCCTCTGATAATAGAGGTTTCAGTGGTGAGAAAAGATGGCATGTGCAATTTATGGCAATTATCTATGGAAGAAGTATAGTACTGATCCACTGGATTCTGGGGCATGCCCCTGTAACAAATAATCACACACCTTTTGGGATATGGTTCCTGCCTGTTATTGAGCCCTGTTAGAGATGGAATGTCTGACCATGGGACACAAAGTCGGAATTGCCCCTTATGAACTGGACATATCAGAACCACCAAGTCATAGGTTGGACAGGTCCAGCTGTAAACTGGAAATGGTACAGGTGGGATTGAACATAAGTGGGGACAGAGAGCACAAGCAAGCTGCACAAGCAAGTAGCCCTGCCCCACTTCTGTTACCCAGAGCCTCTTCCTTAGTGCACAACCCTGGTCACTTGAGTGGTCCCTTTTGACCAGCTGATGATGAAGTAAGAGAAAATCCTGGGTTTGGCTCATACCTGGGTCAGCTAAGTATGTGGATGAAAGCCAAAAATGAATGCTGGCTGCACTACTATCCTATTCAGGACTGGTTTTGAAATACAGTGGTGAGGAAATTCCTCCCAACAAGCAGAGCTGTGGGCAGTGATCACTTTATGAAAAAAGAAATGGCCTAAGCATAGACTGTAATGAACTCATGGGGTAAATGGCTTGGCTGATTGGTCAACGACCGCGAAGAAAAATGTAAGATCCAGGCCAAGGATGTCTAAGATAGAGGCATGTGGATGGACATATGGGAGTGGGGACAAGGTATGAAAATCTTCCTATCACATGTCAATGCCCATCAGAAATAATCCAAGACAGAAGAGGCACTAAACAACCATATAGACAGAATGACTCAGCCAGCTGATGTCCGCCAGCTTCTGTCAATAGCCATCCCACAGCAGACACAATGGAACTAACATTACTACTACTAGATTAAAGGAGTAGTTACGGTGGCAGAGATGGAGGTTATGCATGGGTTCAAAAAATCACCCTACCAAGGGTGATCCAGCTACTGTGACTGCTGAATGTCTATGCTATCAACAGTAAAAACCAATGCTGAGTTCCCCGTACAGCACCATCCTTCAAGGGGCCAACTACTCACTGGTGACAAGTTGGTTACATTGGACCCCTTCCTGCATAGAAGGAATAGCTACTCATTTTCATAGGAACAAACATATAAATACTGTCTGGGAAATACAAAATGGAAAATACATTTTGGGAAAGGTTTGCCTTTCCTACCATGGGGTCTCAGTCAGCATTACTGTCCAAAGGCTTACAGAACATTTGATTCACTGGCAAAGTATCCCACATAATACTGCATCAGACCAAGAAATGCATATTAAAGCAAAGAACCTATAGGACGAGGCACTGACCATAGAATCTATTCTCATTGAATGTACTACAATACCCAGAAGCTGATAGCTAATAGCCTATTGAAAGCACAGCTGAAATTCCAACTCAGAAATGTTGCAAGGATGAGGAAGGGAGGCCATCCTTCACAATCCAGTGTACATTTTAAATCATTGATGTTTATATAAGCACTACTTCCCCAGCCAGTAAATAAATGGGTCTGAGAATCAAGGAATAGAAGCAAGACTAGTTCCATAGACCATTATTCCCAGAGCCCCATTTGGGAAACTTGTGCTTCCTGGCCCTGCAACTTGGGGCTCTGTGGTTTTACAAGTCCTGGTACCGAAGGAAAGAATGGTTCCTCTGGGGGACGCAGCAAAAATCTCACTGAATAGCCATAGCTTCGACCCGGGCACTATAGGCTCCTCACACCAAGGGCTTAGATCCCTGAGCAATGAGGGTCTGGGTCACACCAACAAGTAAGCCATTAAGACCAGCAGAAATGTTTAAAAAGATAAGAATCTGGAATGAAGAACAGAGGAAGGTGACTGTGTAGCCCCAAGACCAGTTGCAAATGCAGGGGTGAGGGTTGTCAAATTACCTTTCTCTTCTAAGTATGCCTCAGAGAGAAAAAGGCCCAATGCCATCCAAAATTTATACACAGAAGTGGATAAAAATTACCCGAGGGATTGACTGTGGTGGTTACTGACATGTACTACCTGGAACCCCAGCTTCTGGAAGTGTTGAAAGCAGGAGCTCTCAGCTAGCAGCCCCCTCTGTAGATTGCCTCCAGTGAAGAGAAGTGCCTCACCTGATACCACACTTCCTTCCTAGGATTGCCAGAATCTAATGACTGATTGACCTGGGCATGTAATGGCCTGGCCCCTGGCTCAACTCAAGACAACTCTGAAGGGTCATCTCAGGTTCAGAAAGCCCCCACAGAGTCAGCTTAGGCCTCTGCTCAGATTGCATCACAGCTTGACCTCTCTCTCTCTGCCCAATCCTGCTGCCTTCCCTTCTACAGGTGTTGACCTCAAGGGTACATCCTAATAAACCTCTGAATATTCATCTTCATCTCAGCCTCATCCCAGGGAATTCAACGTGTGCTATGCACCAAAACAGAGGCACCAGAGATATTTGTGTCTGCCAGAGAAGCTCTCTCCTTTGAATGGTTATGTGATAAACACCAATACATTTATCATCCAATTTACCTGCATCATTATCTACTATAGACAAGCAAAATTATAATTGATTTGATCATAGTTTATTTGTAGTAAATATAAATATTGATGAAATACTATCTAATGGAAGGGGTCAGAATCCTGTTATCCAAGGTGGCCCCAGATGTCCAGTTTGATTAAACTTTTTCTTCAAAGATGACTCACTATCAACCAGACAAAACCAGATTCACTCTAGTTTTGGAAGTAAGTCATTTCCAAAAAGACTAATTAAATGTCTGGTGGGCTAGCTCTTTCCATTACCAGGTTGCGTTAGGGTTTTCAGCACCAATACTTAGAATCAAATCTTTGCTTGCGATTCCTGGAAGTCCCTTGCTTTAAGATCCCCCATCTTGGCTGTCCTAGGACAACAGAAGGCCCAGAAGAGCTCTCTCCCACCTCCTCAGTTCACTTTTCCTGTCGGGTACTCTCCTATTACCTAGTTTGGTCAGCAGCTCACATTTAATTTCTAGAGAAAGACAAGAGAATTCTTATCTTTAATAGTCTTTCCTGTTCCCCTGACATGGCACTAAAAGGGAAAATACTGCTGTCTTCCCAACTCCAGAATTACATAAATCTATTCAAGTCAACTAACTGCAGGTGGAAAAACCCATAAATCTAGTAGATATGAAGCTACAAATCTATACAAAGTAACAGAAAGTTCTAAGTAAGACCTGGCCCTCTCCATATCAAAATGGTGTCCAGGGAGTTAAATAACAAGCAACTTTAGAGAAGAGATGGGAAGGTAGAAGGATGGCTCTATGCTCTATACTACTTTTGTCACCAAGGACCTACAAATGTCCTTGTGTTGAAGACCCCTTGTTAAGAAATAGTCCTATTCAAAATCAAAATAATAGCATATGGCTTCTCTGTTTCCTAAAATCTTAGCCCTCCATATCAAAAAGATGCCTAGATTAAAAGCAATTTATGATGTTGATATAAAATAACCATAACTGGGGCACCTGGGTGGCTCAGTTGGTTGGGTGTCCAACTCTTGATTTCAGCTCAGGTAATGATCTCAGGGTGATGAGATGGAGCCCCATGTCAGGCTCTGCACTAGTCATGGAACCTGCTTGGGATTCTCTCTCTCCTTCTTTCTCTGCCCCTCCCCCACCCACCCTCACCCCCATGCTTGTGCTCTCTCTCTCTCTCTCAAAAAAATAATAGATAGATAGATAGATAGATAGATAGATAAATAAATAAATAAATAAATAAATAAAATTACCATAACTGAGGAGTTTAGGGTTCTTGGTCCAGACTTGCTGCTAAAGATGAGCCACCTTCCTCTCCTGAGGTCTCCTCTTCATTATCTGTGTACAAAAATGGGGAAAGGAGAGAGAGGGCTAACTTTTCCAAAAATATTTTGCAATAAGCATATATCACTTTATAGTGGAGCTAATAAAAACTTTACTATTTGATAAATAAAATTTAAAGGTAATTTATAAGTTTCTATCCAATGCTAAAATTTTATGAACTTCCAGGTATTCACAATGAGCTAAATTGCATTAGTTCAGCATCCCCAACCCATGTATAACTGAAAATAGGGCTTCAGTAACACTCTGCATGCCTATAATTTCCAAATTTACATCTCCCAGCCCTACTCCCCCTCTGAGCAACAGACTTGTTTACAACTGCTCCATATATCCATTTGGAAATCTCAAAAGCACCTCAAATGCTGCCCTCAACCAAGTTTCATGACTTTTTGCCTCAAATCTGATTCTCCTCCAGTGATCTTAATCACAGTGACAAGCACTATCACCTAATAAATATAACAAACTAGGTTACTGGAATAAGACTTGACACCTTCTACCCCCTTCACCTCCTATTTACAATCTATCGATTCCTATCAATTGATCACTAAATAACTCAGACCATCCACTGGTCTCCATCTCCATATCCACCAAATAATCCAAGCTATGATGACTTCTCACCTGCAGTAGGCAATAGCCTCCGTACTTGCCTCTCAAATCCGAACTTGCCCTATACCTATTCTTCACACTACAATTAGTAATGTTTCAAAACAAAAATATGATCATGCTGTTACCCCTCCTAAAAACCTCAAATGATTTCCCTATTCTCTTAGGATCACAATATCCTTACCTCTTACTACAAAGCCAGATAATCCGGCCCCTGCCTATCTCACCAGCTATTTAGTGTTGATCCTCCTCTACTCTCTTGGAGCTCCAGCCATAATGGCCTCTTTAAGTTCCTTAAATAGGGACACCTGGGTGGCTCAGCAGTTGAGCGTCTGTCTGCCTTTGGCTCAGGGCATGATCTCAGAGTCTCGGGATCAAGTCCCATGTCAGGCTCCCTGCATGGAGCCTGCTTCTCCCACTGCCTATGTCTGTGCCTCTCTCTGTGTCTCTCATGAATTAATAAATAAAATTAAATTAAAAAGTTCCTTAAATACATGCTCCCACCCACCTAGGACCTTTGCACATATTGCCTCAGAGCTACAGAACTCTGTTATGAACTGAATGTTCCTGTGTCCCTACCAAAAGTCAAATGTTGAAATCCTAACTCCAAATTTAATATTAGGAGGAAGGGCCATTAAAAGGTGATTAAGTTATGAAGGTGGAACCCTCATGAATATGATTAGTACTCTTATAAGAAGAGACATGAGAGTTTGCGTGCTCTCTCGCTCTCTCTCGCTCTCTCTCTCTCTCTCTGGCAGTGAGGCACAGCAAGAAGACCGCCATCTGCAAACCTAGAAGCAACCCCTCACCAGACCCAAATCTGACAGCACCTTGATCTTGGACTTCCCAACTTCCAAAACTGTGAGAAATAAATATTCATCATTTAAGCCACCTAATCTGTGGTATTTGTTACAGCAGCCTGAGGTGATTAAGACACACTCCATTTCCTTTGCCTACTTAACTCCTACTTTCCCTTGAATCTCATTCAAAAACCACTTTTTCAGGGAACCCTTCTCTGATGCACAGGTTGAATCAGATTTTTCTGTTACAAATTCTCATAGTACCTCATACATTTTCTTTATAGCACTTAGTCTAGTTTGTAATGATGAATGCAAGGGGCTATTTATTCAGAATCTGTGTTTCCTACCAGGTAAGTTTTATAGGGCTAAGACTCATTTGTTATTCATGTTACCCCAACATCTCCCTCAGAGCTTAGCACATAATAGGCATCCAATAAATATTTCTTTACTGAATGAATGAGTGAGTGAAAAAATGAATGAACAAAAGCAGAGAAAAGTAATAAGGCATTTTTTTATTGTTGCTTTTGCTGAAATGCCCAGTTTTCCTCTTTACTGCATTTTGACTATGAAGGTATAATTTGGGACTGCTGCTCAAATTTTATCAATTTTAGAAGAGAAAAGGTATCTACTCATCAAATTAAATTGTTAAGAATGATCATTGGCTATTTCCGTAACAGTTATAAGATGTCAAGTAAAACTGAGTCTTGATAACCCTTCTGGGAAAATGATCAGTAGGTCAAGAAAAATAGAAGCTAAGAAAATATTTGTAATACTCTCCAGGAAGGAGATATCAGCCCTGAGTATTATGCAGTGGAAAAGATTTAAATTACCACCAGGTTTACTTCTCCATAACTATTCTAGTCAAGTGCCTCACATACTTCAATCTTAGACACTTAATGAGGTCCCCAAACCACTCTCTAACCTGGAGACCAATGGAAAGGGAATGAGGAATGTTTCTGGTGGTACACAGATAAACAAATATACTAGTCTAATGAAAACCAGAGAAAACATACAAATAGCAGGGGGAGGGGGAAGAGGGATAAATATTTTCTAATTCAGTCTCTGATCAGCTTACTTCCCTATCTCTATCTCCTTGCCTGTAATGCAATCCCCAACTATGAGATACAAAGATATGTAGGACATTCATTAAGTCCTTGGGACTTTGAGCCCAGGGCACTCATCGTGTTTGATTTATTCCTTCATTGTGGCCCTTTAGGCAGCTCTGCCTCTAGAGAACAAACAGACACCAAGATTCTCAGCCAGGTCTTTCATCAGCACCAAATTCAATTTATAAAAACCCAAGTGTTACCTCTCTCAGTGAAAATGCTCCAGACAATATTTGGAGGCAAGTCACGTCCAAATTGCATGACATGTTTAACTGAATCTCTAAACTGATTTCCCCTTCCCTCTACCCTCTACTGCTTTCCTTTAAGAGAAAAAAATAGAAACAGGGCAAGGCAGGAATCAATCACTGAGGTCCATATTCCCTCTTCTTCCAATGTGACTGGAATAAAGTGTTTGTCCTTAAGATAAAGCATCAATTGGTCCTGGACTGGAGAGAAATTTACAAAAAGACGCATCAAAAAAGCAGCTTCGAAGGCACATAGTCCAGCATCTGAAAACAAGACCAGCCACCTGTGCTATTTAAGATCTCTCCCATTGAGACACCTGGGTGGCTCAGCAGTTGAGCATCTGCCTTTGGCTCAGGGCATGATCCTGGAGTCCCAGGATCGAGTCCCACATCAGGCTCCCTGCATGGAGTCTGCTTCTCCCTCTGCCTGTGTCTCTGCCTCTCTCTGTGTGTGTCTCTCATGAATAAATAAATAAAACCTTAAAAAAAGATCTCTCCCATCAACTCCTGGGGCCTAAGGATAAATAGTTCCCATAAGCTCTCAATGGAAAGAATAAGATTCACGCAGTGCCTACTTTTGTTATAACTAAGGAAAAGAGGGGCTTAGAGTATTTTTTTTGCAAAGCCATCCATGATAGCCCTAACACACTTAGCCACTCATATATACACTTATAGACACACACATCCCTTTCAGCTATCATAGCACATTTTTTTTGTATCTCTATTATATCACTGGACATGGTATCACATAATTATTTGTTTATAATAAATCTCCACTAGCCACAATGTCCTTCGACAGAATGGATAAAGAAGATGTGGTCTAGGGCAGCCACGATGGCTCAGTGGCTTAGCGCCTGTCTTCAGCCCAGGGCGTGATCCTGGAGACCCGGGATCGAGTCCCACGTCAGGCTCCTGCATGGACCCTGCTTCTCCCTCTGCCTTGTGTCTCTGTCTCTCTCTGTCTCTCTTTCTCTGTGTGTCTCCCATGAATAAATAAAATATTTTTTTAAAAAAGAAGATGTGGTCAATGTATACAATGGAATATTACTCAGCCATCAGAAAGGATGAATACCCACCATTTGCTTCGACATGGATGGAACTGGAGGGCATTATGCTGAGTGAAATAAGCCAATTAGAGAAGGACAATCATCATATGGTTTCATTCATATGTGGAATCTAAGGAATAGTAAAAGGGATTATACGGGAAAGGAGGGGAATTGAGGAGGAAAAATTAGAGATGCAGACAAACCATAAGAGACGCCTAACTCTGGGAAACAAACAAAGGGTTGTGGAAGGGGAGGTGGGTGGTAGGTTGGGGTAACTGGGTGATGGGCACTAAGGAGAGCACTTGATGGGATGAGAACTGGGTGTTATACTATATGCTGGCAAATAGAACTTAAATAAAAACAGAATTTAAAAAACATGTTTAAAATAACTGGGTGTTATACTATATGTTGGTCAATCAAACTTAAAAAAAAACTCCACTATACTGGGACATCTGCTGGAGCCTGAGGCCACATTTTTCAGCTTTATAGCTCCACTGCATAGCACAATAAGTGTTCAGTAAGCATTTGTTGAATGAATAGGTAAATCAAAGAATGCAAAAATCTGTCAAGAATAACTGATTAAAATTTTACATTTGTAGGGGCACCTGGATGGCTCAGTCAGTTAAGCATCCAACTCTTGGTTTTGGCTCAGATCATGATTTCATGGATTGTGAGATCAAGTCTTGGTTAGGCTCTGTGCTCTGCCTGGAGTCTGCTTGAAGATTCTCTCCCTCTGCCCCTTCTCCCTCTCTCGCACACACATGCACTCAGTCTCTCTCTAAAAATGAACAAATAAATCTTTAAAAATATATATGTTTTTAATATAATGACTAAGATTGGTCAGCCAATTTATTCCTTTTACTTTTAATGTTTTTCTGTTTATAGACATAATCATTTTTAAGTGTACAATATTAAACATACACAAAAATTTATAAGGACTAGCACAATGAACATTAAGGTGCCACCTTTCTTAGGAAACAAAACATTGGAATGCCTGGGTGGCTCAGCGGCTGAGGGTCTGCCTTTGGCTCAGGGTGTGATCACACGTTCCCAGGTTCCAGTCCCACATCAGGCTCCCTGCATGGAGCCTGCTTCTCTCTCTGCCTCTCTCTCTCTTTAGGTCTCTCATGAATAAATAAATATTTTTTAAAAAGAAACAAAATAGGGGATCCCTGGATGGCTCAGCGGTTTAGTGCCTGCCCTTGGCCCAGGGCATGGTCCTGGAGACCCGGGATTGAGTCCCACATCAGGCTCCCTGCGTGGAGCCTACATGTGTCTCTGCCTCTCTCTCTCTCTCCCTCTCTCTCATGAATAAATAAATAAAATCTTAAAAAAAAAAGAAACAAAACATTACTGATACAACTAGAAAGTTGCTTGTACCCTCCTCCCCTATCCTCACCCTCACCCCACCCCGAGATAAATAAGCACCATCCTGAGTTTAGAGTCTGTAATCAGTTTAAGATAATCAGTCAGGTGCTTTGAAATAAAAATAAGCATGGCAGTGTCATTTCTTTAACTCAGCATAAACAGAGGTCTGCCTTACATAAAACTTTACAGTGTGACTGCATTTATCATTCAAAATTTCACTAATACAAACAGACTCAATAATAATTTAAAATGGAAACCAAGGGAAATATTTCCAGCCAGTATATATGCAAACAAGGATAAACAGTTGGGACTATATCAAACTAAAAAGCTTTTATGCAGTGGAAGAAAACATCAACAAAACAGCAAAACAATCTACTGAATGGGAGATTGTATTTGCAAATATACAACAAGGGGTTAATATCCAAAACATATAAAGAACTTATAAAACTCGGATGCCTGGGTGGCTCAGTGGTTGAGAATCTACCTTTTGCTCAGGGCCTGACCCTGAGGTCCTGGAATGCAGTCCCACATCAGGCTCCCTGTAGGGAGCCTGCTTCTCCCTCTGCCTATGTCTCTGCTTTTCTCTGTGTGTCTCTCATGAATAAATAAATAAAATCTTTAAAAAAAACAAAAAACAAAAAACTTATACAACTCAACACCAAAAAAAAAAAAAAAAAAAAAAACTCATTAAAAAATGGGCAGAGGACCTGAATAGACATTTTTCCAAAGAACACATGCAAACAGACACATGAAAAGATGCTCAACATCACTAGTCATTAGGGAAATGCAAAACAAACCACAATGAGACCATCACTTTATACCTGTTAGAATGGCCATCATCAAAGACAAGAGATTACAAATACTAGCATGGATGTGGAGAAAAGGGAAACTTTGCACACTGTTGGTGAGATTGTAAACTAGTGTGGCCAATATAGAAAATAGTATGGAGGATCCTCAAAAAAATTAAAAATAGAAGTACCATATGATCCAGCAATTCCACTTCTAGGAATATATATCTAGAGGAAATTAAAATACTAATTTGATATCTGTATTCCCATGTTCACAGCAGCATTATTTACAATAGCCAACATATGGAAACAACCTAAGTGTCCATCAAAAGATGAATGGAGGGAAGATGGAAAAGGGGAAATCCTGTCATTTGCAACAATGTAGATGGACCTGGAGGGCATTAGGCTAAGTGAAAGGTAGACAGAGAAAGATAATACTGTATGATCTCATTTCTATGTGAGAGGTGAGGGAATTATAGGAAGTTAGTCAGAAGGTACAAACTTACAGTTATAAGATAAATAAGGATTATAATGTACCACACGGCTATAGCTAAAACTGTTGCATAATATAGGAAAGTAGGTAAGAGCATAGATCCTATGAGTTCACATCACAAGGAAATTGTATTTTTCCTTTTTTTGCTTTTTCTTTTTATTGTATCTACATAAGATGATGGATGCAAACTTACTGTGGTAATCATTTCCAGGTAAACAGAAGTCAAATCATTATGCTGTACACCTTAAGCTTATACAGTGATGTATGTCAATTATATCTCAGGAAAACTTGGAGAAAAAATTGCCAAGTCACTAAAATATTATGGCAAGTTATTCTCATTTTCTTTCTTAATAAAGCATTTGACAATTTCTCCCTTAATGTTTCAAGTTAGATGATAATAGAATTATAAGGATTTAAACTAGTAGAGTAGAAACCAGGTCTCTGGGCTGATTAAATAGATAAATTAGATGATAGATGATAGATAGATGATGATGATGATGATGATGATGATGATGATGATAGATAGATAGATAGATAGATAGATAGATAGATAGATATTTAAGATCAGTCCAAACTGATCCTTTCTATTCCTATATTTGATCAAACATTTCTTTGGTTTCCTGTTAAAACTGTTGGCAGAAACTGTTGATTGCTCATTCCACAACCATGTGCCCCTTTTCCTTGGTAACAAAACAATGATTTTGTTTAGACAGTAATAGTTTATTTTCCAGGAAATGAATTCTGATTACTCTATACCAAGCATATCATTCTCAATCTATTTGGCCCAGTGAGCGGCCAATAAGAAATAAAAAGAAGTCTGTTTGTGCACTTCTGGGAAAGATATTTCTCCATGAAAGAAGAAAATGTAAATGGTGAATGTTCTTTTTGCCTCTTCATTCTTGTTATAGATATTTTTATGTGAAAATCTGATGCTTAAAAAAGAAAAGAAAAGAAAAGGAAAGGAAAGGAAAGGAAAGGAAAGGAAAGGAGAACATATAATGTTTGTCCTTCTCCGACTGACTTACTTCACTCAGCATAATACCCTCCAGTTCCATCCACGTTGAAGCAAATGGTGGGTATTTGTATGTTCTCATTCATTTGGGGAATATAAATAATAGTGAAAGGGAATATAAGGGAAGGGAGAAGAAATGTGTGGGAAATATCAGAAAGGGAGACAGAACGTAAAGACTGCTAACTCTGGGAAACGAACTAGGGGTGGTAGAAGGGGAGGAGGGCGGGGGGTGGGAGTGAATGGGTGACGGGCACTGGGTGTTATTCTGTATGTTAGTAAATTGAACACCAATAAAAAATAAATTAAAAAAAAAAGGAAAGGAAAGGAAAGGAAAGGAAAGGAAAGGAAAGGAAAGGAAAGAAGAAGAAAAGAAAGGAAAAGAAAAGAAAAGAAAAAAAAGAAGAAAAAGAAGAAAGGAAAGGAAAGGAAAGGAAAGGAAAGGAAAGGAAAGGAAAGGAAAGGAAAGGAAAGGAAAGGGAGGAAAGGAAAGAAAAAAGAAAAGAAAACCTGATGCTTGGAACTGTGGCAGCCATCTTGAAACCATGAAGTCACAAACATGAAGATGAAACTAATCCTCTGATGATAACAGAGGAGAAAGAAGAATAAAAACCGGATCCTTGATGGCATCATTTATCCATCAACCAAGCCTGAGATTACATTTCTTCAGGCTTTTATCAAGTAAACAATAAATCTCCTTATGGTTTGAGTCACTACTGGCTGAGGACATCCTGATATATTTTTAAAAACTAAAAGAATAAGAAAATGACCTAAGAATTTTCAGTTGGGAAAACGAAAGTTTGGTGAAGTTTCTAAAACTGGTGAAAAATGTCTTGGATGTACATATTTATGATCATGTAATTATGTATCACTGTGGTATGATAGAAAATAGTAGTTACATTCTATAGGGGTTTTTTTTAAGATTTTATTTATTCATTCTTGAGAGACACAGAGAGAGAGAGAGAGGCAGAGACACAGGCAGAGGGAGAAGCAGGCTCTATGCAGGAAGCCCAATGTGAGACTTGATCCCAGACCCCGGGATCACACTCTGAGCTGAAGGGAGACCCTGAACCATTGAGCCACCCAGGCTTCCCTACATTCTATAGTCTCTTGGTTGAACCTTGCTTAGTAAGTTTTCTCCAGGTCACAGTATTATATTTTAGAAAAAACAATAGAAAAGTCAAATATAAGTAGCATTTTAAATAATGAGGACTAGAGCACCTGGGTGGCTAGGTGGTTGAGCATCTGCCTTTGGCTCAGGTCCTGATTCTGGGGTCCTGGGATCGAGTTCTGCATCAAGCTCCCCAGAGGGAGCCTGCTTCTCCGTATGCCTAGGCCTCTACCTCTCTCTCTGTGTCTCTCATGAATAAATAAATAAAATCTTACTAAATAAATAAATAAAATGATGAGGACTATAAACAAAGATAAATCTTAAACAGTTGAATTACTTTCAGGTTGTGTCATAAAAGACAAAATGAATTATGATGGCTAATTCAAACATGGAGGTTTTTGATGCAGTATGGACAAGTGGACAAAATGTTCTGCACTACCTCACCACAAAATTCCTCCTCCTGCGTTCTCTATAATTACACCCTTCACCCAATTGTCAGTATCAGAAAACCAAGTCATTTTTTACTACTCCCTTCCCCTACCTAGCCCACATGTCCAGTAAATTACTAAGGTTTCTGACTCTACCTTCTTAGGGTCTCTCAAATCTTTCTAATTCTCTCCATATCCAATGTCACATCCAATGTTGACTAACATCATCTCTCACTTGGACCACTGCAATAACCTCCGGACAGGTCTTCTTCCCTCTAGTCTCATTGCTCCTTAGTACAGCTTCCAAAATGAACTTTCTAAAAAAAAATAATAAATTTGACCAGATTGCTCCCCTATTTAAAGTCCTTCAATGTTCTCTACCTGCCTTCAGAGTAACATCAACATTCTTTTTTTTTTTTTTAATTTTTATCTATTTATGATAGTCACACACAGAGAGAGAGAGAGAGAGAGAGAGAGAGAGAGAGAGGCAGAGACACAGGCAGAGGGAGAAGCAGGCTCCATGCACCGGGAGCCCGACGTGGGATTTGATCCTGGGTCTCCAGGATCATGCCCTGGGCCAAAGGCAGGCGCTAAACCGCTGCGCCACCCAGGGATCCCAACATTCTTTTTTTAACATAGTGTTGTATTAGTTTCAGGTGTACAATATAATAATTCAACAATTCCATACATCACGTGGTGCTCATCCCAAGAGCACTCCTTAATCCTCATTATCTATTCAACCCATCCCCCCTTCCCCTCTGGTAACCATCAGTTTGTTCTCTATAGTTATTTCTCGATTTGTCTCTCTCTTTTTCCTTTCTGTCTGCTTGTTTGTTTTCTTTGATATCAGCTATTGCAACTTTTTTCCTAGATATGTCCCCTGCGGCAAAGGAAACAAAAGCAAAAATAAACTATTGCGACTACATCAAAATAAAAAGCTCTGTGCAGCAAAAGAAACAATCAACTAAAAGGCAACCTGTGGAATGGGAGAAGATAATTGTAAATGACATATCCAATAAAGGGTTAGTATCCAAAACATATAAAGAACTGATAAAACGGGATCCCTGGGTGGCGCAGCAGTTTGGCGCCTGCCTTTGGCCCAGGGTGCAATCCTGGAGACCCGGGATCGAGTCCCACATCGGGCTCCCGGTGCATGGAGCCTGCTTCTCCCTCTGCCTGTGTCTCTGCCTCTCTCTCTCTCTCTCTCTCTCTCTGTGACTATCATAAATAAATAAAAATTTAAAAAAAGAACTGATTAAACTCAACACCGGGGCAGCCCAGATGGCTCAGCGGTTTAGTGCCGCCATCAGCCCAGGGCATGATCCTGGGGTCCTGGGATCGAGTCCTGCATCAGGCTCCCTGCATGGAGTCTGCTTCTCCCTCTGCCTGTGTCTCTGCCTCTCTATCTTTTTCTTTTCCTCTGCCTCTCTATCTTTGTGTCTCTCATAAGTAAGTAAGTAAGTAAGTAAGTAAATAAATAAATAAATAAATAAATCTATCTTTAAAAAAACTCAACACCCCAAAATCAAATAATTCAATTTTAAAATGGGCAGAAAACATTAATAGAAATTTCTCCAAAGAACACATCCACATGGTCAATAGACACATGAACAGATGTTCATCATCATTTACATTAAAGAAATGAAAATCAAAACCACAATGAGATTTTACCTCACACCTGTAGAATGGTTAAAATCAACAACACAAGAAAAAACAAGTATTGGTGAGGATGTGGAGAAAAAGAAACCCTCATACACTGTTCATAGGAATGCAAACTGTGCAGCCACTGTGGAAAACAGTCCTTAAAAAATTAAAAATAGAAGTACCCTACAATCCAGCAACTGCACTACTGGGTATTTATCCAAAGGATACAAAAACGCTAACTCAAAGGGATACATGCACCCCTATGTTTATAGCAGCATTATTTACAATAGCCAAGGGTCCTTCAATTGACAAATGGATAAAGAAGAGGTGATATTTACATACACAAAGGAGTATTATTCAGCCATAAAAAAGAATGAAATCTTGTCTTTGCAACAATGTGGATGGAGCTAGAGAGTATAATGTTGAGAAAAATAAGTCAGAGAAAGACCATATACTTTAAGAAACGTCAATAGTCTTAACCCTTCATAACTTGTCTCATGCCCATTATTTCCATTCTCATCTCATTACTTTCCCCCCAAGTACCCTCTGCTTATACCAAAATACTTGCAAGCTCTCTAAAGCATGTCAGACTGTTTCAAGCTTCTGTATCTCTGCTTCCTCAATATCCAAGGAAGAGAAACACACACACACACACACACACACACACACACACACAGCATTCCCTTCAAAATTCTGCTCAAAATTCTCCTCTATCCCTGGAGTTCCTAAAGCTCTCCTTCCCCAGAAAGAAAAGACTGAAGGACACCAGCATACTATGATACATATAAAGTATTCCAATACCCTGGATCAGGCAGGAGAACAAGGACAGCCTGGGCTACAATAGAGAGAGCCATCCAGGAGGCTACAGAAGCTAGATTCAAAAAGTCAGATAAATTCTATGTAAATGAAACTTCACTCCTATGAAATCGGACAGAAAGGTAAAAATTGATAGGATAAAATGGGAGAGATCAGGAGATAACCAATATCAGAATTGAAGAGTAGGAAGATGATGGGATGAGCCCTGGGTATTACACTATATGCTGGCAAATCAAACTTCAATTAAAAAAAAAAAGAGTAGGAACAGAATCCTGGATTAGCTCAGCCAATTTTGGGGGTGACTATAGACTAGACAGTCACATATAGAGAAAGAGATGACACTCAAGACACCAGCTAATGGACACTTACTAATTCCTCTCTTGATAATTATCTCATTATATTGAAATTACGTATTATTATTTGTCTCCCTCTCTGTTCCATATGCTTGTCTAAGGAAGAGACCTTGTCTTATTTATCTGTAACTGATTCTTCCCCAAACCACACCAGTGTAGGAGTAAAAAGTAGAGTGAAATTAACAGTCAAAGCTATTATTTGTCTCTGTCCTTAAACACTCTTTGGAGATCCTCCAAATCCCTTCAAATGCCTAATTCAGGAGTCCCCTCGGGTCACTCATCTAATAGGACTAATAGTCCTAATAGTCACCATGTGCTCTCCACCATTTTCCTTCTCTTCTGATCCTGCCCCAGCACATGAAATGGTGCCTTCTGTTATTACTAGTTCCTCCAGTGAAGCTATTGCAGCACCAGCACTGTTTAGTGAAGCTACCACATTGACCACCTCTAAAATCCACCAGAGAAGCCAATGCCCTTGTCCTTGCCCTTGGGTCAATCTGGTTCTAGCTTCCTGCTGGCCCACCGCACTCTGTTCAAGCGTCAGCATTTGCTCTGGGCTTTATCCAGTGAGCTCCAAAAGTAAAGAGTAGTGAACTCTTCATTGCCTTTTTCTTTACAGTGGCAATATTTCTATAAGCGTCACTGAAATCTTGGTAAAAGGATTCTAAGTCTTATTTGTGGCTCCCTGACCTCTATGTGAGAACCCAAACCCATGGGGGGTTAAAACAGAAGCCAATGAGTCTCAGACAATTCTTCTCCTCAGAATAGCCTCTCCCACCTGAGGCTTCACAGGATTTGATAATCTGCCTTTAGAATTGCCCTCATGCAGGGGCATCTGGGTGGCTCAGTCAGTTAAGAACCTGCCTTCAGCTCAGGTTGTGATCCCAGAGTCCTGGAATCAAGCCCCGTGTTGGGCTCCCTGCTCAGCAGGAGTCTGTTTCTCACGTGTGTGTGTGTGTGTGTGTGTGTGTGTGTGTGTGTTCTCTCCCCCTCTCTCTCATACATTAAAATCTTAAGATAATAATAATAATTGCTTCACACAAATAAATATTGGACTACCCCCCACCCATCTTTCATTCTGAAGCTTCTTCTGTGCCTCTTTATGTCCATAGTGTGCAGCATATGCCTGGCACATAAATGTGTGCCCAACAAACGTTTACTAAATGAATAAGAAAATGTTTCCCAAAATGAAAAATTAAGATGGCTACATTTCTCAAAATAAGATATACAAATAGCAATAAGCACATGAAAAGATTGCCAACATCATTAGTTATTAGGAAAATGCACACCAAAACCCCAGTGAGAAACTACTTCACATTCACTAGAATGGCTGCAGTCAAAAAGAGAAACACTAGCAAGTGTTGGCAAGGACATGGGGAAAATGCAAGCCTCATATGCTGCTCATGGGAACGTAAGATGGTGCCACATCTTACTATGGAAGATAGTTTGGCAGTTCCTCAAAAAGTTAAATATAGAACTACCATATAAGCTAGCAATTCTACTCCTAGATTATATACCCAAGGGAACTGAAAACATGCATTTACACAAAAACTTATAGTATCCTCATGTTCATAATGGCATTATTCATAATAGCCCAAAAGTAGAAATAATCCAAATATCTATCTACTGATGAATAGATAAACAAAATGTAATATGTCCATATAATGAAATATTATTCAGTCACAAAAAGAAATGAAGTACTGCTACATGCTATAACATAGATGAGCCTTCAACTCCTGTGCTAAGAAGCTAGACACAAAAGACCATATATTGTATAATTCTGTTCAGATGAAATGTACAGAACAGGCAAATCCATAAAGACTAAAGGTAGTGATGCTCAGAAGCTGGAAGAGGGGGAAATGGGGAGCAACTACTAATAGGTCCAGACTTCCTCTTGGAAGTGACTGATTAAATAGTAGTAATGGTTGCTCATCTTTGTGAACATACCAAAAATCATGGAAGTGTACACTCTTCAAAAGTAAATTTTATCATGTATGTTACACCTTAAATTTTTTACATGTATCTCAATTTTTAACTACCCCTAAAAATAATTAGGATGATTGGGTGGATATTATATCACTACAGAGTAGATTTTGGTTCAGTTTTTTTTAAGTACTTTCTACTTTCAGAAATAACCATGACCATCTATGGAAATAAATTCCTTATTCAGGTAATGAGCTGCCTATCTCAAGCATTATTTAAGATAAGTCTTATTGCACCCTTATGTTTTTTGCAGCATTATTTACAACAGCCAAGATATGGAAGCAACCTGATTGTCCATCAAGACATGAATAGATAAAACGTGATATATATACATGTATACACACATACATAATGGAATATTACTTAGCCATAAAAAAGATATCTTGCTATATGTGACATGGATAGACCTAGAGAGTATTATGCTAAATAAAATAAGCCAGACAAAGAAATACAAATACCACATGATTTTACTTATATGTGGAATCTAACAAACAAAGCAAATGAATAAACAAACAAAAGCAGACAAATACAGAGAACAAACTGGTAGTTGCCAGAGGTATATAGGGGGAGGGGTGAAATCAATAAAGAGGATTAAGAGGTACAAACTTCCAGTTATAAAATAAGCCACACGGCACCTGCATGGCTCAGTGGTTGAGCACCTGTTTTTGACTCATGTCATGGTCCCGGGGTCCTGGGATGGAGTCCTGCATTAGGCTCCCCACAGGGAGCCTCCTTCTCCCTCTGCCTATGTCTCTGCCTCTCTCTGTGTCCCTCATGAATAAATAAATAAAATCTTAAAAAATAAATAAATAGGGCAGCCCAGGTGGCTTAGCGGTTTAGCACTGCCTTCAGTCCAGGGCCTGGTCCTGGAGACCTAGGATCAAGACCCATGTTGGGCTCCCCTGCACAGGCTTCTCCCTCTGCCTGTGTCTCTGCATCTCTCTCTCTGTGTGTCTCTCATGAATAATTAAATCTTACCAAAAAATAAATAAAATAAAATAAAATATATATATATATATGTCACAAAGATGAAAAGTACCACGTAGGGAATATAGTCAATAATACTGCAGTAACAGTGTATGGTGACAGAGATAGACTACACTCACCATGGTGAGCATTGTATGATGTATAGGATTGCCAAATCACTGTGTTGTACACCTGACACTAATATGACATTGTATATTAATTCTATTTCAGTGGGAAAAAATAAAATAAAATACAAAATAAGAAAAGATAAGCTTATCAGGAGTGCTATAGCAGGAATTCCTGGACTACATTTGAGATTGGACTACCTTACAAATTCCATATCACATTAGGTACTCTCTAGTGCCTTACGCAAAGCAGGAATTCAATTATAAATAAATAAATGTCAACAAATGCCTGGTGAATAAGTTAACAGACCCTCATAAAGCATTTATTAAGCATATCTGCACATGATGCCGCACTCATCAGCAAATGCCAACTTTTTCATCGAAAGCTTACTGTGGATGGATGCCAATCTGTCCCTGATAGGCAGAGAAGTGAACTTCACATTTTCTATGTTGGGTTTTACCAGCTGTTAGAGAAGTTATCTAGAAGAAAACAAATAATGGCTGATTAATTGCTCAGCTGAGTCAATATAAACACTGCTGGCTGACACTGTTCATGCACCCCACCAAAGGAGGATAGGTAGCCCTGATATAAGAGGGAACTGGGGGTCTGTGTTAGTTTTCAACTGTTAGGAGAACAGGAGACATTATCAGAAGAACAGCATTCCCTGATACCAGAATAATATCAATATCAACAAAGTCCACGGTGGACACTTCATTCCAACATTTATAGTACTGAGCCCAGTCCCGGGCAAAAGCAGACACCTATTGTACATATACATTTTTTAAATATATTTTTATAAAAATTTTTTCTCTCTCTCAAAAAAGATTTTTTGCTATTCCCCTATCTCTATGGGTTACAGGTTGAATTGTACCCCTCCAAAAAAAGTATGTTGGAGTCTTAATCCCACTATGTCAGAATATGACCTTATTTGGAGATAGGTCTTTACAGAGTTAATCAAGTTAAAATAAGGTTATGAGGATGGCCCCTAATCCAATATGACTGGTGTCCTCATAGAAAGGGGAAATTTGGACATAGACACATACACGCAGAGGAAGAACACCATATGGACATGAAGGCAGAGCTCAAGATGCAGCAGCAGAAGTCAACCAACACCAATGATCGGCCAGCAAGTCATCAGACACTAGGAGACAGGCATGAACAAATTTTCCGCCACAGGCCACAGAGAATCAATCTTGCTGACACTTTGATCTCAGACTTCTGGTCTCCAGAACTAGGAGCTAGATAATCATCTTCTGTCATTTAAACCAGTCTATGATGCTTTGTTACAGTAGCCCTAGGTGACGAATACAATCTACCATCTGCCAGCGGCAGCAGCACCCTCCACCTTGGCTATCCTTGTCACTTTCTGTTCTCAATACATGGAACTTCCATGTACCAGGGGCTAACTTTAATTAGCCCCTGAAAAGCACACTGAAAATCCAGCCAGTCAGGGAGCACCTAAGTTCCTAAGCATCCAAGACCATTTCCCCTCTGTGAGGATGGTCTGCATCCTCTAGGCCCCTGCAGCAAACAAAGGAGATGACAATACCATGATCTGCTCTCCACTCTCATTCATTTTTATTATATATCACTCATCTTTAGCAGAGTGGCAAAAAAAAAAAAAAAAAACTGTTCTTAAAACGGCAATTTCATGAAGTTAAACATGATTTTGGATAAGTGAGGCCCAAGGGCTCAATAAACAAATATGAACAGATGTTCCAATTGTGCAAAAAATGTGACAATAGAAAAGAGGGAATAATGTTGCCAGACTGCCATTTCATACCCATGGCCCTGTCTGAGCTCCCAGTCACCAGTACACCTGCTGCAGGAACCACATTTCGATATGATTTAATATACTCAGTAATGAGTTCAAAAGTGCATCATGCAGATAACTTCATTCTAAGGTCTGTAAATTAGAGTGATCTTCTAATGAGGGATAATAAGTCACATTTCCCAGCCTGCTCTTAGGAAGCAGCAAGCAGAGCAAACTCTCTGGCTCAGAGGAAAGGGCTCGTCTGCACTCTCTCTCCATCCTAGGGCCTCTGAGGAGGTCAGCTGTCTAGGGAATGGCATCCCTACCCCAGCAGCAGCCACACTCCAGGCTGCAGAGCCAGGCCCTGGTGGGTCTGCTGAGCTTCAGGAATGAGGATACTCCAGCCAGTACCAACAAACACTGCCCTCCCTAAGCCCAAAGTTAGCCTCAGAGTTGATGAAGAAGCTAAAAAGAGAAAGTAGAACTATTTGACTATGGAGGAAAAAAGTCTCACATGCAAACCTATAAAGGATATTTCAGGGATCCCTGGATGGCTCAGCGGTTTGGTGCCTGTCTTCGGCCCAGGGTGTGATCCTGGAGACCTGGGATCGAGTCCCGCGTCAGGCTCCCTGCATGGAGCCTGCTTCTCCCTCTGCCTGTGTCTCTGCCTGTGTGTGTGTGTGTGTGTGTGTGTGTGTTTCTCATGGAAAAATAATTTTTTTTAAAAAAAGGGATATTTCAGAGAAAACAAATTTAGTTCAGCTTTGTGAGCTTTAGTAGTGGCCAATCTGTACAACATCCTTGAGTACCTACTCTATGCCAAACATGCGTGCAAATTGCTAAGTAAGGTAGTGAAGGTGACACACAGCTGCTGCCGATGGAGACACAGCAGTGGGCAAGAGATCAGACATGGGAGTCAGACCCAGCTAACTCCAACCCTGAGTCTGTTTTTTATTAGCTGGGTGATCCTGGGGAAGTCACATGACCTTTCTGAGCCTCAGTTTCCTCAGCTGTAAAATCGAAATAGTAATATGTCCTCTAGAATATTCTGTAGCATTTCTAGTACATAGTAATCACTTGAAAACGACAATTACTATATGCTATATATTATTATATGTATGCTACTGCGTAAACACTGATGAACACATTATCTTTGTATATTTGCCTTTAAATGTCCTGCATGAGAGTATATGTTTTGCCTTTCTGGCTAGAGACAGAAACCACATCTTCTTTTGCTTTGCTTTTCTATCCTCCAGCTGTTTGCAGCATAATGGTGGGGGCCTGGATTCCCACGCCAGTGTTCTAGACCACCGATAATAAGTCAGAAAATTACATGGTTGAGAATTATGGGTTATGATGCTACTCAGGAAGAATTAACTGGGTCAAGGACAGACTTGTAAGCAAGTGTTACTGTGATTGGGTGTCTTGCTCTAGTCCCAAAACAGAAAGCTTAAAGTTGTGCTTTTCACCCTATTTTTTATTTTTTTTTTAAGATTTTATTTATTTATTCATGAGAGACACAGAGAGAAAGAGGTAGAGACACAGGCAGAGGGAGAAGCAGACCCCTCACAGGGAGCCCGACGTGGGACTCGATCCCGGGTCTCCAGGATCAGGCCCTGGGCTGAAGGCAGAGCTAAACCGCTGAGCCACCTAGGCTGCCTGCTTTTCACTCTCTTTAGAGAAAACCAGTCTACACCTGAAATGACACATGCTCTGGCCCCAGAAGCAATGAAAAGATTAAGTCTATAGAATATATTGATATTGGGACGCCTGAGTGGTTCAGTGGTTGAGCATCTGCTTCCAGTTCAGGTCATAATCCTGGGATCCTGGGATCAAGTCCCACATCAGGCTCCCTGTAGGGAGCCTACTTCTCCCTCAGCCTATGTCTCTCTTTCTCTCTCTCTCTCTCTTTCTCTCATGAATAAATAAAATCTTTTTTTAAAAAAAGAATATATTGATATTATGTAAATTTACATGGCATGTACATGTTCCTACAGAACACTACAGTTGTGAGTTCCATAAGATTGACCTGTTCCTGAATCACATGAAATATTTTTCAAATAATTTCCTCACTCTGAGAAGAGAAAATAAACTGTTTCTTTTGAGAAAGCAACAGCTTTCTTAAGGAACCAAATGTTCTCCAGGACAAAAACCATTTGCCTTCCAAAAAGAGATTATTTTCTCCCTTCATCTACAAGAGAGACTGCTGCTTTTACCTCAGAAGGTATGTCTTCATACATTTCTTGGCTATTTCAAGGGCTTATCATAAGAATGTATTTTAAAATATAATCAAATATTCTATGGAATATGATTTTCCATGTTTTACCGAAAGTTACATTGAGGGACGCCTGGGTGGCTCAGGAGTTGAGCACCTGCCTTCCGCCCAGGATGTGATCCTGGAGTCTTGGGATCAAGTCCCACATCGGGCTCCCTGCAGGGAGCCTGCTTCTCTCTCTACCTGTCTGTCTCTCTCTCTCTTTTCTCTCTCTCTCTCTCTGTCTCTCATAAATAAATAAACAAAATCTTTTTTAAAAAATAATAAATATAGGGGGGTGGGAATTGACCTGCAGTAAAATCTTTTTGACCATTAAAAAAATAAAAAATAAAAAAATAATAAATAAAAAATAAAAAGTTACATTGAGAGGCACCTGGATGGCGCAGTTGGTTAAGTGTCCAACTCTTGGTTTCAGCTCAGGTAGTGATCTCAGGGTCATGAAATCAAGCCCTGCATCTGGCTCTGAGCTCAGCGTGTGGAGTCAGTTTAAGACTCTCTCTCCAAAAAAAAAAAAAAAAAAAAAAAAAAGACTCTCTCTCCCTCTTTTCTGCTCCTCCCCCACATCATATTAGCAAGTGTGCTATCTCTCTAAAATAAATAAATAAATATTTTTGAAAAGAGAGTTACATTGATGTCTTCTTAAGGAAGAACAGGAATTAGTTCAGTTATAAAATTCAATAAATTCTTCTTTTTCTCAAAAACAAGGGATTTAATGATAAAAGGGAGGTTATAGTTGACAAGGGAAAAAAAGATTAATGTTTTAAAGAAAGTCATCAAACATAGAAGAAATTGTCACACACATTCAGCCCTTTAAGAGACTCACAGCTCCCCTTAGACACTCCTAAGAGAATTAATGAGACAGACAATGGCTTGATAGGGAGTAGACGCTCCCTAATCTGGCCACCATTCCTAACTCTTTTTTTTTTTTTTTTTTTTTTTCACCATTCCTAACTCTTGTTTTATTCTCTAGCCTTCTGCTACTCTTGTCGGCTCAGCTTGGCAGGCCCATTTATGTACTCTCATAGGACCCAACCTCTCCAGACTTCAGCCAGCTTGCTCCTCCCATGAACTGCTAATGGACCCACACTGGCTTGTCCCAGCCTCCCTCCACCTGGGCCCTGCCCTCAGGGGCAGCCCTGACAAGGTTTGGCCCTGCCCAGAAGGGACGAATCCGACAGCCAACTGCTTGCTTTGAATGATTTAATCTGCTCAAGACTAGCAGCTGGATAGGGTAATACCTTGAGACTTGCGGTTTTTGAATAAATATTCTAACAATCTATGGCTAAATCTTCCCAGTAGAGCCAGACAGAAAAACGTCCTACCCATTTAAAACATAAACAGAGAAAAATATGACTAGTGGTAAAATAATTTAACCTCAGTCCAGACCTATTATCAGCAGCAGACTAGCAGACTGGTTTAGTCCTTTCAAAACTGCAGCCTTTTCTATGGTGTGGATGTGTGTGTGTGATAAATTAGGGGAGGGAGGCCAATCAAGGAGTAGTGAGATGAGCATCTCTATTTTAGCCTAAAAGCAGATTATCCCTCACCTCTGAGGTTTGAATAAAAGAGAAAGAAAGCTGAGGAAAGCAATTAAGACAGCTTAATAAGGGCCTGAGAAGGTTTTGCTGCAAGCAGTAAGAGTGGAAGGCAGGAAGAACGTTCCAATCCTATTTAGAACATCTAAAGCCAGATCTGCATGTGGAACTGAATGAACACTGGTCGTTTGTATTTGGATAATTCACCAGTTGCCACTAAGAAATTACCCTGGGGAATGCTTTCTGGGAAGGATGTGGGGGAGGGGAGCAAAGGACAGGCTGTGTCCTTTCACCTGATTGTTCAGAGCCTGGACTCATTTGCATAGCCCTCTGAGGATGAAGTCTTTTCTGCCATTTGGTAGATTGCCATCAAATTTCAAATGACATGATGCACCGTAGATTTATGCACCGTGAAGCGGATACTGCAGGGGGCTGGTGTATTTGTGTTTCATTTCCAGTTAAACAATACACAGGGGGCTGTCACACTAACAAGGTTTATAATGATTGACTTGTTCAGCCGAATCGAGACCTTTACTTCAATAGAGCAGAAGCCTCAATAAACAGGAAATTTATATTTGAACAGATGTCTGTCTAGAAGGGTGGTACCATATTTCTGCCTGACTTGGTTCAGAGTGAATCAAGCACATTTGCCTCCCACCCCCTAAGCACAGCACACAGCTAAATTCTAGACAATATGCAGGATCTCTGGGTCACTAGCATCTTACTCTTGTAAAATAGAGTCCCTTAAAATGTTGTGTTTAAGTCCCCTGAATGTATTACCAGGCATTCAACATTTGGCTGTGCTCCTTTTAAACATGAATTCATGATTTTGAAAAATGCACACTCCATATCAGAACAAAAAGAAAGCATTTTTATCCCTGGTTTGGAGCACTTTAATTCCCCAACCTTCAATTTTCTCACCTATAAGTTAGGAATCACAAATTCCATCATAAGAGGTTGTTATAAGAATTAAATAAGAAATAGTCTATGAAAATCTAGCACATAGTTGGTGTCCAATACATATTTGTTTATAAAACTACACAGATGATCTAAGTGACCCCCTAGGTATACCTAATTTCACCTTTGGCTGATGAATTCATATCATTTGTGACAGAACTAGAATTGACAGAACAGAGCCATGGAGTATACAGAGAGAAAAAAGTGCTTTCCTAAAACTTGATATATCCAGTAAGCCAGGCAGATACGACAAATGTGGCCACCGCAAGGGACTGGATCCCTGAGGAGCTACATGAAACTTGCTAAGTATTAACATATGAAAGAATCGAGGGAAAGTTGAAGAAAGTGATGTCTACCTTTGTATTCAAAAATACCTAGATATTTGTTGAATGAATGAATGAATGAACAAATGAACAAAAGAGTAAACACATCCTGACATAATCAATCACCTCCAACTAATCCAGGGTTTTTTTATGAACCCTTTGTTGATTCAGCATATATTACTGGACCCATATCAGGTGCCAGATCCCATGCTAGGCACTGAAGATACAGTGAAGCCAGATCCCTTCCTAGAGCCCATAGTCTAGTGTGGAGACAGATAAATATTTGTGATAAAAAGATAAAAAATGTGATAAGTGCTATGATAGGAAAGTACAGGATACTATGAAATTTTTATACCTTAGGAACCTAATGCCTGAGACTTGAGGTATGTGTAGGAATCAGCTAGGGAAGAAATAGGGAGAGTTCCAGGCAGGGGGAACAGCATGTGGGAAGTCCTTGAGGCAGGAAAGAGCATGGGGCATTTTGAGAACAGGCTTTAATGGCCGGAATATCACAAGCAAAGGGAAGACTGGCAAGAGTTGGCAGAAACCAAACCCAGCAGTCTTACTGGCTTTGTTATTTACTTTGTAGTTTATTCTAAATGTAATGGGAAACAATGACTTGATCAAATTTTGCTTTTAAAAAACTGACTATAATGTACTAAATGAATCAGAAATATAAAATGGATGTGCAGATACTATTAAAAAGCTATTGCAGTCACCCTAAGAAGAGATGATGTTGGCTTACTCTAGCATGTGGAAATGAATTTAATATGCATTTTTGAAGTAGAATTATCAAACCTGAAATTCAATTAGCAGGGGTCAGGCAAAAGGATAGAGATAGTGGTACTACCCTCTAAATGGAATATACCAGAAGAGCAGTTTGCAGAGAGAGATCAATGGGAGAAGATCCATAACTTAATTTTGGACATTTCAGGTTGAAATGTCTGTGACCATCAAAGTGGATGTGTCTAGAATGCAGTTGCACCTAGATTCTAGAGCTCAAAACAGAAGTCAGAGCAAAGACATAAATTGGAAATCACAGGCACATACAAATAATAAATAAAGTCACAGGAGCATCTGCACTTGTCAACAGAAAGTTCAAAGGATGAATAGAAGAGGGTTTAGCATTTCAAGGTAGGTCAAGATGACCAGGCAGGAGAAGCCATAGGATTGGGAAGAAACCAAGGGTGCTTGGTAGGGATGAAGAAGGGGGTAAAAGAAGAAATCATTTCAATAAAGGAATGTTGAATGTTGCTGCAAATAAAGTAAAATGAGAACCAAAATGAGTCCATTGGATTTAACACATGCAAGTAACCTGAGGAAGTCTGGATATAATGGAATACAACCAGGCTGGAGTGGGTTAGAAAGTCAGATATAAAGGGGCACCTGGGTGGCTCCGTCAGTTGAGCATCTGCCTTCAGCTCAGATCATGATCCCAGGGTCTTGGGATTCAGCCCCATGTCCATAGGGCTTCCTTGCTCCACAGGGAGTCTGCTTCTCCTTCTCCCTCTCCCTCTGCCCAGGTCCCTACTTGTGCTCTCACTCAAGCTCTCTTTCTCTCTCAAATAAATAAAATCTGAAAGAAAGAAAGAAAGAAAGAAAGAAAGAAAGAAAGAAAGAAAGAAAGAAAGAAAGAAAGAAGAAAGAGAGAGAGAGAGAGAAAGAAAGAAAGAAGAAAGAAAGAAAGAAAGAAAGAAAGAAAGAAAGAAAGAAAGAAAGAAAGAAAGACAGACATGAGGAAATCCAAGGGCATGGCAGACAAGGCTTGTGGCAGTCAAAGTACAGAGATGGGGGAGAGACTGGGGTCAAAGAAAGGTGGTAGTGGCAGTTGTTTGTCATCTTTGTTACTGCTGTCATTGTCCTTCCTGGTAGGAAATACTATAACATATATTAATACCAATCAAATAAAAGCTAGAGGGAGTGGAATTCAAACCACACATGGAGCAAGTGGCCTTGTATAAGAGGAGGGGTGTGTCCTCTGTCACAACATGTGAAAAGAGGGCACAGACGCAGGCTATGATTTAGATCATGTGAAGGGAACATGGGGAGTTTCCATCTGAAAGTTTCCCTTTTAAATATGAGGCGAGGTCACCTTCTGAGACTGAGGAAGAGTGGAAAGTCTTATGTAGAATGGAAGAGAAAACAGTCCTTGAGGAAAGTAGGATGGAGCTTACTAGAAAAAGTAGTGCTAGGTTTGCCATGTGTTGGGGAGAAACCAGTTAAGTTTGGTTATGGTGACTACACAGTGTTGCCATCTGCCAGGGTGCTTGATGTTGTCCAGCAAAGCCAAGCCACTCAGGGGCGGGCCTGGGGAATGGCTGAGTTCCTCCAGAGCTGGAGTTTTATCAGGTGGGCAGGACAGACAGAGAAAAAACACATGAGGGTATTTGCAACAAAGGAATGGTTGTGATGAGCAATGGAAGACCAGAGGGGCTAATGGGGAGAGAGAAAGTGAAAGGGACAGTGGACTGGGGATGCAGGGGGCATGTCAGCAAGAGGGCAGGGAAAACACAAATGGCAGGTCTCAGGATGCAGGCTGTACAATTTAGATATCCCACAGAAGTGGGGGCCTCTGCTGATGACAGCCATCGGCACATAGCCACGGAAGAGGGTTGCCCTAACAAAGGAGTGGAGGAGAAAACCGTTGTGGATGAAGCATTCAACAACTAAAATTTGGGATGTTGAATAAACTTAGCCATAGATATTTAACTTACCAAGGGAAACAGAAGTTAACGTGGACAGAAAGATTGAGCCATGGTTCTAAAATCTTTAGTGACAGAAAGTAAATACCAAAGAGATTTACTCACAAAAGAGTAAGCAAATTACAACGAAGAAAAGGGGGGAAATGTGGTACAGCTGAATGGTTTGAATTCAGGAATTTTAAGAAAAATGAGAGGGTAGTTATGGTCTAAAAGTATCGTGAGGGTGGAATGAGGACACCTACCCTCCAGACCAACCCCACAATTAATCAAGTAGCAGAAAATCACCCCATCTGAGAGTATCTCAAGGAATATAGAATAGCAATTACTACAAATGTTTTGAGTGGCCACCCTGTGCTAAGAACAATTTGCACATTACAAAAACCATTAGGTATTATACTCATTTCACAGATGAGGAAACCAAGCTTAGACAGAGTTAAATAACTTGCATTAATCATATATGTTACAAATGGCAGAGCTGAAGCCATAACCTGAAGGAAAGCTGCAGTTACTGAAATGTTTTTCAGGACTTCTTCTACTGACAAGATGCAATGCTTCTTTCATAATTAGAAGGATCCTGAAAAGCCATTATTCTATGGATACATGATGAAGTAATAAAAGTTCTGCAGACAGCCACTAGCAGATTGTTGCATTCTGTGTCCCTGAGGAAGGAACCAGGCTTGGTCCCTTCTGTCCCCTGCTACCCCTTTTCCTCTCTCTCCTCCTGCAATACAAACTCCTAAAGCCATGTCCCATTTTTCTTTGTCTCCCCTGCGTCACATAATAGTTGCTCAACAAGTATCTGGTGAACTGGAACAAGGAAAAGATCCAGACCAACCCACTGACCTTCTCTTACTCACTGAGACAAGGACAGGAGAGAACGAATGCAACAGTTTCTCTTGCTGCCCCACCCCCACCCCCAGCCCCTCAAGAAGTCAGAAACGTGGCCACTTTGTTTTACATAGTGGTAAACTGACTCACCGCCTATTCTGAACCTTTAGCTCTTGGTCTGGATTTTAGGAGAGACCTCAGGAGTGGAGAGAGCAAAGCAATAGCACATTGGCAAGGAATTCTAATTCTCAGGATTAGGCCCTCATATTTTCTCCAGGGCACAAGAAGAGAGGGAAACTATTTCCCCTTGGCTACTAACCCTTCTCCCACTCTCTCCAATTTTCAATCTTAAAACCACTGGGTATTAAACATGAAGAAAAAATGTGGGAGGGCTGAGATAAGAGCCCACCACTTAAACCAGGGCAGCTTGATCCACAATACTGTCAGGTACTTCAAAAATGGCATTTTCTGAAATCCAAGATTTCAATCTGGCCTGATTCAGAATAGAAATGCTTCTACATGTGGGTCAGGCACCCACTACAAAAACCCACATCTTCTCAAGAAGATGACTATGACTTCGCTATTTATATTGAATATATTCTTATTTTCACTTACTTCATATTTCACTTATTTCAGTTATTCGATCAGCTATCACTCCATTCCTATTCCACTAGTAAGTGCTAGAAGCTACAAAGATGTCCCATGATTGTGATTTGTGTCACTATCTGCAACCTACAGAGGTCTCCCTGACTGATGTTAATCCTAGGATGACAGCAGGAGAACCAGAAGCTTCTATCTACTCATCCGAAGCGAGTAAGTCAGGCCAGAAGTCCATGTATACATAAATCCAGGCCTGACATTGGAAAAGGTGTGGACACAGGTGAGGCCAAACCACTCTAATTTAACCCATCATCATCATGCTGTTGACCTGCAAAATGTTCCAACCACTCTACAGATAGGGCCCCAACATCCAACCGCCATCCTTCTAGGAGACTGCAGGGCACACAGAACAGCTTTTCTTTGAAATGTCATTAAAATGCTTCTTTTCTCTTTTGAATATTTCACTACTTCGAGAGGAAGGAGGCAGCAGCTGGTCACAGTGCTCCAGAGGTTGTCAGTAATCCCCGGCATCTGATCATTTTCTTAGAGGAAAACTGTCGCGTTGATGAGGCTCCAGGTGTGTCCTTTCAAGAAGGACAGAAATAGGATGGTGATCTGAACCAAAGAAAGAAACTAAGAAGGGTCAAGGGAATCCCCCAAAGGGATCCACTTTGGATCCTCTTACATCTTTATCCGTCTGCTCAGACGCTCTTAAGGGAGATACAAGAACGCTGAGATCCATTTGCCAACCTCTAACTAAATTTTTATTGGCTCAGTACCATGACCACGTAATAAAACCAATGCCAGACCCCTTACTGAATTCTTTAAATGCTTATACCATATAATTCTTACTAAAGTTACCAGATATATATTATTACTACCCCCATTTTCCATATAAGGAAACTGAGGCACAGAAGTACTGCTAACAGGTGGAGGTAGGATTCAAACCCACACTTCTCAGGCTCTACAGCACTGGTGTTACAACAGTGCTTCCCAGAAGACAAAACCTGCAAGGTCTAGATATAACTTGGCAGTAGCAACCCTATTTGCCAAGATTCAAAGCTGATTCGTTTTTTTTTGTTTTTTTTTGTTTGTTTGTTTGTTTGTTTGTTTGTTTTGTCCATCCTTCTTGCTTATCTCCAACCCAAACAATAGAGGAGGCAGAAAAGATAGCAAGTATGCCAAACATGGAATAGAAACTTCAGAAATGAGGTGGTGAGTTTCAGCAGAAACATAAGGGTTAAGATCTTCTGGGTTGCTTCATTTTCAGACTATGCCAGCACAGACTGCTCCAGGTCCTGCGAACCTAAACGTCAAATGCAAAGCGAGGTTAAGGTGCATGGTGCTGGAATTATCACCTGCAAGCTCCAGCCCACAAAGAGAGGGCATTCCTCCCTCCCACTGCCTTCCCAGCAAGTGGCAAAAAAGTAAAAGATGTGGCGAGCATGTTTCCTGTCACTAATCATGACTACAGACTCCCATGGACACTATGAGAATAGGATCTCCGGCAGTAAAAAGAGGTGGGTGTCGCAGCTTCAACAACACGGGAAAAAGGAAAACAGATCCACAGAAGCCTGGGGAACAGAATGTAAGAGAACGTGAAATGTTCTTGGTTTCAGTCACATATACAAATTATGAACCAGTTGGAATTCATCAGAAATTTTTTGTGGGCCAACTTTGCAGCGAAATGCTTCGCTCAGTCTGGAGAAGTGTGAAGAACTGGCAGCCGACTTGGGATGGCTTGTTTTGAGTTTTAGTCTGGGTTCACCCCACAGTTTACATCTCCAGAGCCCTCCGACACCCAGCTGAGACAGCTCCCATGGAGAAGTTTGTCACTGGAGACATCACACACAATTAAGCCGTACTTCAGCTTCCAAAGCAAAGTCCTAAAGACTTTGCTCCTCTCTAAGTGGCTACAAGATGACTAACAAAACCATCTGAACCAATGTGCACCTACCCTCCTCCCCTTCCTGGTGCTAGGAACTCGCTTCCAACTTTCTCAAGGCCAGCCCATTACCTTTCGTAGGTAACACAGCAAGGGTAGTAAGATGAGTAAACGGGACACAGATGAGCAGCTGACTTGCCCACATCCAGGTTGTAAACAGAGCTAAGATCCAAGCCACTTCACGACACAGACAAGGGTCTACTCTGTACCAGCACTGTGTTAATCCAAAATGACTGAGACACTGCCCCATCCTCAAGGAATTGACAGTCTAATTGTTGTGCTTCATCTCATGGGTTTCAAATCCAGATTTTCAACCACTTCTAAAATACCATAATAACTTCCTTTTTTTTTTTTACAATAACTTCTAAGTGACATCCTGTGTTCAGTATGCATTCAGTTCAATGCTTCTTCAGCTATGATTAATAACTTATTCAATAAATATTTATTAAGTACCCACTGCATGTTAAAAGACAGAGACATAGAATATGGCTTCTCTCAAAGAGCCCACAGTCTAGAAGCAGATTTAGCACAGGAAGTTCAGGGACAGGGGATAGCACAAGTTTGTGTTATGGAACACAAACAAGGGACATATAACCCTTCCAAAGGGGCAAAGGAGGTCTCTACCAAATTTTGAAGAGCAAGTAAAAGTGAGCCAGATAAAGAAGGGAAAGAGAAATTGATGAAAACATAATTATATTTATACCATGTGTTTCCATGTGTCTTTACAATTCACAAAATGTTGTATCGATTATCTCATTTAATGAAAACTGATCAGTAACTGGTTCAAAACATGGGCACATGAGCTGCACCAGACCAACCAAGGCCTGTCTCTAAGAATTTGTTTCATTTGAGCTGTGAAGAAATGTGTCTTTATCTCTGGTCACGAGTTACAAAGGTGGGAGGACAGAGCTACCTGCTGCCATGTCCCCCGCTGAATGGAGAAACAGCTGGTAAGAGAGAATGAGGCTTGCAGAAAGAGGCAGAAATGAGAGAGATGGTGTTTCATGTGCTGGATATCCAGTCCCTACAGCCAGCTCTACTCTGCCCTTTCCACTTGGAATCATGCGCACCACTGATGACAATGAGTATCTATAATGATACTGCTGATGAGCACATATTGGTTGTCCAATATGTACCAAAGGCTGTGCCAACCTCTGCACAATTCCAGTAGCACAATTCCAGTAGCACCTTCTTTGTAAAATGCGTTGCCAGGCAAGGAAAGGATGAGTTACTGTAAAACTGCCCATTACTCAATGACTTGAATTGAATTCCTGCTTAGCCAACAGCTAAGAACTGTCTCACTTGGATAGCATCACTAGATATTCAGTATAGACAATGAAATCTAGCTGCTTGTTGCTATTCCTTAAATCTCCTTTCATTTACTTGCTCTATAAGTACAAAGATGTTCTGTACTCTGAGAAGGACAACTGTTTAAATATAGACAGTTTTTGGTCCCTTGCAGTCTGGTATTTGGGAGAGAAGGGAAAGAGGAGAGACCAGCTCTATGGCCATGCTTCTCACAGACTCTGCTTCCTGACCTGCCATCAACTTGCCAGGCTGACACCTAATGCTAGGAGCCCCCTGCTGTCTTTGTGCCAAACTCATCTTGAGACAAATACCTGTCCTCTCCAAGCAATGGCTAGTTGGGTATGAATCTTCACGCTGTCCCTCTGCACCTCTCAGACAGGGTGCCACCCTCTACCAAGTGGTTAGAAGGGTCTTTAAAATATTCCTGTAGTCCCCCAGTACTTCTCTCCTCCCAAATGTAAATTCCCCCTCCTTCAGCAAAGGCAATTTACTCTGTGCCACAGCTCCAAATTGCCTGCATGCTCGTCTCCAAAAGTACAAATCCTCCTCTTTCAGTGGTGTTCTACTTATTGCTGCTGCCAAAGACACCAGAAAACAAACTGATTTCCATATCACACAAAGCATTAGAAAAATAACAGCAATATAACCTCACAGCAGTTTAGTCCCTGATGATATTCCAAATACGTATGCTTTACCCCATTGATTTTTTTAACAACATGAGAACTATGTAACACAATTTGAACAGATATTTTTACCCCATTTTACAGATCACAGAGAGCACATTTATTTCCTCAAGGTTACCAGACTATAAGTGACAGAGCCAGGCAAGGACCCCATGCATCCTGCCTATTACTCTCTGAGAGGAAGGCAGCCATTAGGAGGATACAAATCCCAAACTAATAACAAAAATCTTTTAAGTTTAAAACCTTGATTGCCTTTACCTTCATTTTCTTTTTGGAATATATGATGCTTGGCTTTAATAGATACATACGATGTTTGGAGAGAAATAATTTATTATATATCTCCTTTAAACAAAGAGTCCAAAAACACGATTCATTTTCATTAAAGGTTCTGTGTGAGGTGAGCAGTGGTGGCTGCCTTTGCAAACCATTTCTCGTCTCATATCTTGAAATGAAGAGGAAGAAGCAGTGCAAAACTGAGAGGTGGAGGATATCTCTTTAAGGACTTTAGACACAGCATTTGGAGTAATGCGTCTGAATGTCTCCCACACTTTACATCAATGTAACTTACTGGTAGATAAGTCAGAAAACTCCGGAGAAAAATGTTTTCTTCCCAGCTCCTTCCCCAAAAGAGATGTTAACTGTTGATCACTTTCTCATTAGAGAAGCTGTGTTCATTCAAAAAGAAATTTTTCTCTTCCTCTTTAAAACAATCACTACCCAGCCCAAGAGAGTTAAGCAAGACAGTCATCAAATGGATTCATTTTGGTGGTGTTCCTGGCTCCCTGAGAAGACACGGTGGAAAGACCAAATGACAGGACCTTGAGCAGATAACCGGGGACTGTACCACACAGCCTATGGGCAGAGAGAGCCAAACGCTTTAACTGCAAAGTTAAAACAATAACAAAATTTTGCCCATGACACTCCACACTCTAGCCTCCAGGGGTCACTGTTAAATGTCACAGCTATTTCTCCAACCTGCAAGTCTCCAAGGACCCAAGCCAAAAAAATTCTTTGCCAGCCAAAACTTGCATGACCTTTGCCAAACAAAGATAACTCCTTTTGACAGAATATTCTAGGACCTTGACATTACTTGACATATCTATTATTCTTCTTTGAAACAACCTTCATTGTCATGGTTTTTTACAATTTTTTTTTTTATTTTCAAGGAACAAAAAGTGATTCTTTTAACACTTCACATCTAAGAAAGTCCATGTAACTTGCATAACTCATGAGGCACTCATCTACAATATGTATTGCCTCTTCTTCTAAAATAATCCACTTTCCATTTCCATTTCCATAGTTTACAAACACATAGCGAAAGTGAAAGCTGAATTCAGATGTGGGCAGGAAAAGGGCCCAGAAAACAACTCAAATAGGAGGATTATACTTTGTTCATATATGTGTATGTATATACAATCATGTAGATACTTACGCAGATAAGAACAGAACCATATAATATATATTCTGTATACTTATATACATAATGCAATAGGCAGGTTGTTAAAACCCCACAGAAAGGATATTAATGTATTGTTTTTAAATTATCTTAACTTAGCAAGTACACGAAAGTACCAAAATAATTTATTCTAATTTTACTAAATACCAACAACACTTAAGCAACCAAAACAGAGCAGTTGTTTTAAACATAAGGTTACTTGTTTTTAGCCCATAAGAACTTTTTCCAGAGTTCCCCAAAGTAGTTCATAAATGCTACAAACCATTTCCCTCTTTGGGCAAAACACAAGCACAGAAAGAGAGCTATTTAGCCTAGTTGTTTAATATAGCACTTTGTAAACTTATTTACCACTGAACATATTTTTCATTGAATATCTTTTAATTTCTCATGCAATCATAACAAACAATAAAAAATAACAAAATATAAACACAGTTTGGAAAATGCTGGACTACTGTTTAAATTACTGCCAAGAAGATTTAAGAATTTTTTTTAAGTAGATTCCACACTAAGCATGGAGCCCAACACCAAGTCTGAACTCATGACCCTGAGATCAAGGCTGGAGCTGAAATCAAAAGCCTAACCGATGGAGCCATCCTGGCACCCCAAGATTTAAGAATTTTTAAGTGCTATATATTTATTTTATTTTGTTCTTGATTTTTGAAATTTCCTTTTGGGAGACTATCTTATTATCCAGAGAATCTACAACAATTTATATATTATAATCCAAGTTTGTCAATTTCATTTACATTTATCATGTTCTAGTGCTCTAAAAATTTACACTTATATACTAAGCTTTATCATTTCACACAGTAGTAATGGTTTACATTTCTCCAAAAAAAACCTCAAAGTGTACTGCATTTTGTAACTCATTTTCATAACACAACTCTGACACAGGTGATTAATTGTTCCATTTTACAAATATAGAAAAGGCATCTCAGAGAGTGAGTAATAAACAAAGTTTGGAAATAAAACTCACTTATTGAGCCTTCAGAATGTAATCTTTCATCCAGATGGCAATGTTCCTCTACAAATTAAAAGTTTGGTTCTCTGTGTTGGCCAGCTCCTTGGGAAAAAAAATAAAATAACATAAAGAACAAGTGAAAAGTACTATCGATGGAATCTTCTCCACAATAGAAACATTTGATCAAGGACCTCTCCCACAAGGATTCTGAATAACAAGCTAAGGGAGCAGCCCCCTCCAGGCTGGAGGAGAAAGCACTTGGTGATATAATTCTAATGCGGAGCCAAAGAGCTTAGTATCAATCATCAATTTACAGCCATCTACTTCCTTTTTAAAGCTAACAGGGCTTTGCAGAGTCATTTGCCCTAGGCCACAAAATAAAATACAAAACAGCCAAATCATTTGAAATAATTTTAAATCTCTTAAAATAATGGAATCTTCTGCATTCATTGAATATGCTTGAAAGAATCATTGGTCATTAAATCAGTCATTGTTGTCATTCTTACTTTCAAATGGTGTGGCAGCTATCATTTAAGGAAAAGCGCACACACATACACACACATCTGGTGTCCTTCAGGACATCCCTAGTCCTTTCAAAATCAAAAATCAAAAAAAGAAACTTGAATTTTTTTTCTTCTGTAACATTTTCTTTTTTTTTAATTTAATTAATTTTTTAAATTTATTTATTCATGAGAGAGAGAGAGAGAGAGAGAGGCAGAGACACAGGCAGAGGGAGAAGCAGGCTCCATGCCGGGAGCCCGACGCGGGACCCGATCCCGGGACCCCAGGATCGCGCCCTGGGCCAAAGGCAGGCACCAAACCGCTGAGCCACCCAGGTATCCCCCTCTTCTGTAACATTTTCATTCTCAACATTTAACCTTGCCTCGCAGTGCATTTTGCCCAACAGAAGTGCTTACTTGGACAAAGCCCATTTGTGTCTCCATTCCTAAAAGGACCGACCCCCCGGGCCTCCCTGGATCTATCGTTTCCATACCTAAACACTTAGTCCTCATCCTTAAACTCTGGCTAATCCTTGGCCAATTCTTTTATTATTCAACAGGAAATTAGGGGCTAGCTAAACTTTGATGCTGGAATAAAACTCAGTTCCTTTATCACTGATGCTCTTCTCCCACCCAACGCCTCCTGGGAACTAAAGACTAGTCCAAGAATCTAAGGCCAAGGCTGGGCTCAGCTTTTAGCTCCTCTACATACACACACATACACACACACACACACACCCCAAAGATGCAACAAACTGCTTTCATGATTTCCATGATTTCCATCCCCTGTTACTCACTGCTCTTGTTCCTGGGCCAGACCATCCAGATCATTTTCCATCACTGGCCACCAGGCAAGCTCCTCAAAGACCTGGCCAGCCTAAATGCCACTGTCCTCCAGTACCTTCGTTGGCCACCTGGACAGTCTGTCAATGTACTAAGTTCCAAGCACTTGAGTGTAAGCATCCAGAATGTTCAACTGTTCCTAAAATACTGACAATCTGTAAGAACCAGTGTCTGAAAGTTTCACTAGCCAGACCATGGACACTCACCATGCCAAGTACAGAAACGATGCTCAATATGTACATATTGAACAAACAACTAAGTGCTGGCCACTACACACAGATACCCTCAACCCTGATGTCTGGCCCCTCACCTGTAAAACTGACCACCAGGTGCAAGTGAAGAGAACTTGAATCAGATTAAGGTATAGTGACTCACAGTGCCAAGTTTTGATTCAGGTTGCTGTGGCTCCATCCTATGTCCACCACTTACTGACTATACAATCTGTGGAAGGCTACTGGCCTTCCTAACCTTAATGTTCTCATCGATAAAATGGGGGAGATAATCACTTACCTCATTAGGTTTCTATAAGGACCACATGAGCCACATAAGGGACTGTGCAAGTCCCTAGGCTACAGGCGGCATTAGAGAAATGTTAACTGTGATTAGCATTAAGTCTCTCCCATCAGTTGCACTCAGAAAGGGGAATAAAAAATAAGGTAAACAAAACAACTTGGTATCTGAGAATGTCAAAATAGACTATAATAACTGCAAGCATTTTTCTTTTTTTACTTTCAGTCCTTATTTTCATCATGTTTGCTAGGGGTAGCAGCCCATAACACCGGACAACAGCAAGTCAACACTCCAGCAATTCTTGGTCCTTAAAGGCTCCACAGCTAACGTCACAACAATGAGCCACTCCAGCTCCCCTCAATGTGCTGCTGAAGGGTGAGAGGCGTGTTTCTGCTTCAGGAACTATTAAAAATCCAAGATTACTTTCATCCTTGAATACTTCTGAAGAACCCTTACCACAAGCTGGTCAGGCTTTCAAGTCTTTATTCACTGGCTGACTAGACATGGTGCCAGGCTAAGTATTATCCTGCTGGACCCAAATTCGAAGGTCAGAGTTCTCAGTGTTCCAGAGCACGCTAGCTTTGGAGTCTTGACCTCTTTCAGAGAGAGAATGCCACCTTCTTCAAGGTCCTCTAACACCAATTTCACCTTGGCTATTCCTTACAATTTGAAAAATCCTCTAGAGGGATGCTGAAACATATAACACTGTGCAGAATATGTCTAAATAGAAAAAGTTATACAGCCGAAGGACTGCTTTTCAAAAATGTGGGGTCTGATCCATTAATAAGAAGTGATATTTAGTTAACCTCAAGAAGCTTGGTTTTAGTGAAATAGAATAAAGTAATGGAATGGAAGGGAATGATATGGAATAGAATACAGCAAAATAGGCAATATCAAAATATATCCCATGTAATAACGGTATTGTGTCATGTTTTAATTACATATACATGGATATGGATCACACTGTAAAAGTACACTTCTCACTATAGAGTAAGATGAAATATTTTTTAAAACCACATGTCTGGGACACATGAGTGGCTCAGTGGTTGAATGTCTGCCTTTGGCTCAGGTCATGATCCCAGGGTCCTGGGATCAAGTCCAGCACTGGGCTCCCTGTGGGCAGCCTATTTCTCCCTTTGCCTATGTTTCTGCCTCTCTCTCTCTTTGTCTCTCATGAATAAATAAAATCTTTAAAAAAAAATTTTTTTTTTTAAGTAAAACCACATGTCTAATGGAATGCCTAAGTTAGTATAGGCACACCTCATTTTACTGTGCTTCATGGATATTGTGTTTTTTTTACAAATTGAAGGTCTGTGGCAACCCTTATGGTAATCTAATAATGACATTTTTCCAACAGCATTTGCTCACTTCGTGTCTCTGGGTCCCATTTTTGTAATTATCACAATATTTCAAACTTTTCATTATTATTATATTGTTATGGTGATCAGTGTCTTTGATGTTAATATTGCAGTTGCTTAGGATACCACAAAACGGGCCCATATGGGACAGCTAACTTAATCAATACATGCTGGATGTGCTCTGACTGCTCCACCAACCAGCCCTTGCCCCATCTCTCTCTCCCTCTCCTCAGGTTTCACTATTCCCTGAGACACAACAATACTGAAACAGTGACCTCTAAATGTTCAAGTGAAAGAGTCCCACATCTCTCACTTTAAATCAAAAGCTAGAAATGATTAAGCTTAGTGAGGAAGGCATATTGAGAGCTCAGAGAGGCAAAAGGCTGGGTCTTTTGTGCCAAAAAGCCAAGTTGTGAATGCAAAGGTAAAGTTCTTAAAGGAAATTAAAAGTACTACTTCGGTGAACACATGAATGATTAAAAAAAAAAAAAAAAAAAAAAGCAAAGCAGCCTTATTGCTGAGATGGAGAAAGCTTGAGCAGTCTGGAGAGAAGACCAAACCAGCCACAACATTCCCTTAAGCCAAAGCCTAACCCAGAGCAAGGCCCTGACCTCTTCAATTCTGTAAAGGCTGAGAGAGGTGAGGAAGCTGCAGGAGAAAAGTCTGAAGCTGGCAGAGAGAGGTTCATGAGGTTTAAGGAAAGAGACCAAGAGACCATCTCCATGACATCAAAGTGCAAGATGAAGCAGCAAGTGTTGATGGAGAAGCTGCAGCAAGTAATCCAGAAGATCTAGTTAAGGTCATTACTGAGGCTGGCTACATTGAACAACAGATTTCCAATGTAGACCAAATAATCTTCTATTGGAAAAAGATGCCATCTAGGACTTTCACAGCTAGAGAAGTCAATGTCTGGCTTCAAAGCTTCAAAGGACAGGCTGACTCTTTTGCTAGGAGCTAATGCAGCTGGTGACTTTAAATTGAAGCCAATGTTCATTGACCATTCTGAAAATCCCAGAGTCCTAAAGAATTATGCTACATCTACTCTGCCTGTGCTCTAGAAATGGAGAAACAAAGCCTGGAAAACAGCATGTCTGTTGACAACATGGTTTACTGAATATGTTAAGGCCTCTGTTGAGACCTACTGCTCAGAAAAAAAGATTCCTTTCAAAATAGGACAACTCATTGACAATACACCTGGTCACCAAAGAGCACTGATGGCGATGTAGAAGGAGATTACTGTTGTTGTCATGCCTGCTAACACAACATCCATGCTGCAGCCCATGGATCAAGGAGCAATTTTGACTTTCACATCTCACGATTTAAGAATTATGTTGCATAAGGCCATAGCTGCCGTGATTCCTCTGACGAACCCAGGTAAAGTCAAATGAAAACCTTCTGAAAAGGATTTGACATTCTACATGCTATTAAGAACTTCATGATCCATGGGAACAGGTCAAAATATCAACATTCACAAGACTTTGGAAAAAGTTGATTTCAACCTTCATGGATGACTTAGAGGAGTCCCAGACTTCAATGGAGGAAATCACTGCAGATGTGGTAGAAATAGCAAGAGAACCAGAATTAGGTGACGTGACTGAATTGCTGCAATCTCATGATAAAACTTGAACAGATGCAGAGTTTCTTCTTGTGGAAGAGCAAAGAAAGTGGTTTCCTGAGACGGAATCTACTCCAAGTGAAGATGCTGTAAAGACTGTTAAAATGACAATAAAGTATTTAGAATATTCCCAAAACTTAGTTAGTTGGGAAAACAGTGGTAGGGTTTGAATGGATTGACTCCAATTTTGAAGGATGTTCCATTGGTAAAATGCTATCAAATAGTATCACACGCTACAGAGAAATCATTCATGAAAGGAGGAGTTGATCGATGCAGCAAATTCATTGTTGTCTTATTCTAAGAAACTGCCATGGCCACCCCAAACCTCAGCAACCACCACCTGCTCGGTCAGCAGCCATCAACACGAAGGCAAGAACCTCTACCAGCAAAAAATCATGACTTGCTGAAAGCTCATCTTATGGTTAGCATATTTTAGCAATCAAGTATTTTTAAATTAAAATATATACATTGTTTTTTAGACATAAGGCTAGTATACATAGTATACACTTAATAGACTACAGTATAGTGTCAACATAACTTTTACATGCACTGGTTTCCTAGGGTTCCTGAACTCAATTCTAACTTGGGGGCCAGGGTTGTGGGTCCCCCTCCCATACACACAACACCAGGAAATTCTTGGACACCAGCAAGGTGTCTGAGAATTCAATCCAGTGTTAACACTATCTACCCAGAGATAGCGTCAGATTTCACAGGTTAACAGTTCAGTCCTTGAAGACTGTTCCCCACCCTCCCACTTCCAGTGCTAGTCACAAGCCCAGGCCATTTGTTGTTTGTTGCTTCTGACTAACTGGTTAGAGATTGGAAGTTCCAATAGCCCCCTCCTTGGGTTTCAGACATCAGATGCTAGTCCAGGTTGTTACTTGAATTACTGACCCACTGGCTCTAAAGCAGAGGTTCTCAGGACCTCTTCCTCAGGTTCAATTAACTCACTAGAACAGCTCACAGAACTCAGAGAAACATTTTACTTACTGCATCACCAGTTTATTATAAAAGGATGTAACTCAGGAACAGCCAGATGGAAGAGATGCACAGGCCAAGGAGTGTGGGAAGGGCACAGAGCTTCCAGGCCCTCTCCAGACACCACACTCTCTTGGCATCCCCACAAGTTCACAACCCAGAAGCTCTCCAAACCCAGTCCTGATTGACTAACTCATTGACCCTTGGCTAATTCAACCTCAGCCCCTCTCCCCTTTTAGAAGTTCAGGAAATTTCAGCCCCACCCCTCTAATCACAAGGCTGGTTCTCCAGGCAACTAGCCCCATTCTTAGGTTACCTGATGGTATTCTCAAGTTACCTCATTAACATAACAAAAGCCAACTTTCATCCCTGGAAATTCTAAGGGTTTTAGAAGCAATAAACCGGGAACCTAGGACAGAGATCAACTATGCATCATTCAGATGACTAAATCTATATTTCTTATAAATCACAATATTGCAACTGGGAAACCAAAAAATTCATTTGTCTTGCTTTATTGCAATATTAACTTTACTGTGGTGATCTGGAAGCAAATGTTCAGTATCTCTGAGGTGTGCCCTATTGACCCATTCGTCTACCCATAACAATAACTTTTCAGTCTAGAGGAAGGGGGTGGTGAACATTGGGAAAATATCAGGGAAAATGCAGTCAAATTTAGCTGCATGTCTAAAAGCTATTCAAACGAATTTAGGGAAAATTAATTTAAGACTCAGCTTACATCAAACACCTAGAAACTTATGTAGCAGTTAGAGAACACAGACTACTGAGGCTCAAATCTTTGTCCCTTGCCGGCTGTGTCTTAATGAGTCAATTACTTAGCCTCTCCAAGCCTAACGGTCCTCTTCTGTGAAATGGGGATAAAAGCAGCCAGTAGGAAAATGAAATTCAGTATTATAATGAATTATTATAAATGGATTACACAGCACTTAGCACAGGCCTGCCACAAAGTAAGCTCTATTAGCTATTATATTTGCCATTGAAACTGGTAGCTATTGTTGTTCATTACATGAACAATGAAACAATGCTGTTTCATTACATAAAAAAAAAAAATGCACTGTTGTCTACATAACTTCATCTGGAAGATAACACCCAGCACACCATGAAGACCAAATAGCTATTTTCCCTCCTTAAGCCACCCAAACTATTAAAACTCTCCATGACCCAAAACACGAAATCTCTGCCTGAAAGATTGAGAGGCCTAGAGTTCCATTTCCAACTAGAGCTACCCAAACAGTAGGTGTAGGTTTGGGGATGTACGGTTGGTTAACACTGTGATACTTTGTTCTGCATAGTAATAGCCAGGGTGGGTTCAAAAATAAACACAAATTCTATATTCAAGTGGGCATGTGTGAAGAAAAATTTGCCTTTTAGACATTTTTTTCATAAAACATTAAAAGGAATTCCAAAGAGCTTTCAATTAATTATTTTACAGCCTTAATATTTGACTTGGACCTAGTTTTGTTTTTCAGGATTCTTTTACAGTTATTGCTCTTACCTACCTGCATTAGCCTGTTTTCAGGACTTTCTCTGTGGCTCAGCAAAAACACACTGCGAAAGAGGGTGAGGAAGAGGCAGCGGGGTGGCAGAGATGGGATGCCAGAAACCTACCTGCCTATATACATTAATGAGAATAGCACTTTCTGGCTGTTATTTTCTCAGTCTATTCCCTCTCAACACTGTGTTCCACTTCACAGCAGCAAGGAAAAAACAATGTGGTACATTCTTGCTGCTTTAGGGTGGGTTGAATGTGGAAATCTTTTGTAAAGAAGAAATTTCTCAGGATGCCTGGGTGGCTCAGTGGTTGGGCATCTGGCTTTGGCTCAGGGCATGATCCCAGATTCCCGGGTTCGGGTTCGAGTCCCACATTGGGCTCCTCTACATGGAGCCTGTTCTTCCTCTGCCTGTGTCTCTGCCTCTCTCTGTGTGTCTCTCATGAGTAAATAAATAATATCTTTAAAAAAAAAAAAAAAAGAAGGAGAAGAAGAAGAAGAGATTTCTCCAAGCTCCAGATTGCTTAAGCAATCTATAAATGAAAATAGGATGACCTGGACAAGGACTTTTTTTTAAGATTTTATTTTTAAGTAATCTCCACACCTAAAGTGTGGCTCAAACTTACAACCTGGAGATCAAGAGTCACATAATCCACCAACTGAGCCAACCAGGAGCTCCGAGGACATTTTTAAAACTCCATCTTCTTGCTAGGCTCTCTTCATTCCAGCCTATAGAGCCACTGGTCCTCAGATCTCACTAATCACACTCTTCAGGCTGAGAGTTAGCTTTAATGTATGAGAAAAGGATATTCTTAGAGCAGTGAAAACACAGATGATTCTGTTTTAATTCAGATACCAGATTATAGAAATAAACAGACATGTGATAAAGAAACTATAGTGCATATGTACCCAGAGCTACCATTAAGTGTTTTATATACACTATCTCACCTAATCTTCATCTTACAGTACACGTTTATTCCCATTTTACAGATGATGAAACTGAGACTAAGACAGCTAAGTAATTTGTTTGAACCCACACAGAAGCAGTGTGGCCAACTTTGGGGAAGGAATCAAACAGCTCCTCTGTTACCCACAACACCCCTCCAACAATACTAAATACCCCAATCTTCACATTTACCTTCACAAACCACCTTACAAACCTCTGAGAACAGAGGGGAGGGGGTGAGTCAGGGAAGTGAACTGAGAGAAACGGAAAACCAGTGTATATGGTGGCATCAGTAAAGTTTGGGTTCTCATCCCAGCTCTGGGAAAATGTGTCCAAGAGGACACCAAGCAAAGTGAGGACAACAGAGGGTAGAGCCAGACTACTCTTGGGAGTAGGGTAATACCAAAGGACAGCCTGAGCATTCTCAGCAGGCAGAAAGCCTCATGCAATTTTAAAGAAATAGCACTGTAAGTGACATATCACATTTTATAAATACTCTCAATTCACCAGTGTCTCAATAAACATCAGCTCCACTTGAAACAATAGGCTGAAGATATCATATCTAGCAATATGGTTTAAAACTGTTCTAGTACCAAATAATAGCATCATATGTTCCAGCCATGTTTGAACTAGAAACAATGCAATGAAATTTTAATGGGGGAAAAAAAAAAAACATCAAATTCATATGAAATTCCCTAATTGAAAAACGAATCCTCCATATTCCCAAAGAAACACACCGGATGCAGACTATGGTTATTGTTTTAAGAAGCAGATAATCCATATTAATGTGTTGTTTTAAGAATTCTTTTTTCAGTTAAACATTTGCCATAACTCAGGGAAATGTTTGCATAACTCAGCATCGTTCAAAATCAAAATGCATATACAATCCAATCTGAGATCATTTCAAAGCTTGCCCCTATCAGATGTTCAGACAGATGAAGAAATTTCATACAAAACCCCTATTCTTTTTTTTTTTTTTTTTTTTTTTTTTTTTTTTATTGGTGTTCAATTTACTAACATACAGAATAACACCCAGTGCCCGTCACCCATTCACTCCCACCCCCCGCCCTCCTCCCCTTCTACCACCCCTAGTTCGTTTCCCAGAGTTAGCAGTCTTTATGTTCTGTCTCCCTTTCTGATATTTCCCACACATTTCTTCTCCCTTCCCTTATTTTCCCTTTCACTATTATTTATATTCCCCAAATGAATGAGAACATATAATGTTTGTCCTTCTCCGACTGACTTACTTCACTCAGCAAAACCCCTATTCTTAATGAAAATCCATCTCTCCTTCATCACTTACCTCTAGCTGATCATGACAAAAAGCTTTTCCCTAAAGAAAGTGGATTGAGTAGAAATGTGGAAAGAGAGACATAATGTGTATTCAACCCTCTGCCTGCTGCCAGCTCTTGGGATTTAACTGGCTTTGAAATATGTATAAGCTAGGGTGACTGTTGTATTATTCATCAAAGATTTTCAGACCTCTAAGCTCAGTTATACACAGTGACCATGGGACACTTTAAAATAACAATAATAATAACAAAATGTGTAATAAAATAGATCTTTTTTATTTAAAAATTGCTCTCTAGGAAAAGAAAAAAAAAACAGAGAACAATTGTTTAAGGTTAATATCTAGACCTTTAAATAAAAACTGTAGCAAGGTTCCCCATCCTCCAACACTTTGTTTTTAAACTAAAAATTCATTCTGCAAGGGTCCCTCCCTCACCTGTGGACCCCTATAAAGCAAGATTCATCTGTAAAGAATCAACACCGTCATTCAGGAAATAAACATTACCACAAACCTCTGAAAAAGACATTGTGCCCCAAACAGTTGAATTATCCTTTAAAGAGGGAAAGGAACAGAAAGCACTCAACTATTCCTTTTCAGTCCTAGCTTTCGGTTTTTCTTTGTTAAATGGAAGAAGATTGGCGGGTATCCAATGTGACTTCCAGTTATACAAAGCATACAGATGGGATGGCACAGATGTAGTTGTACATACCTCAGCCTCCGCAATGCTGTGACTTGGCCAAGGTCACAAGTAGATAATCATATTCATTACTTTATTCAACAGATTTAGAGTCCCTAAAATGTGCTAAGCATCGTCTTATGTATGACAACGTATATAGTGTATAGTGTACCAGGGATCCCTGGGTGGCGCAGCGGTTTAGCGCCTGCCTTTGGCCTAGGGCGCGATCCTGGAGACCCAGGATCGAGTCCCACATCAGGCTCCATGCAGGGAGCCTGCTTCTCCCTCTGCCTATGTCTCTGTCTCTCTCTCTCTCTCTGTGTGTGTGTGTGACTATCATAAATAAATAAATAAATAAATAAATAAATAAATAAATAAATAAATAAATAAATGATTATATAGTGTACTTACATAGAAGACAGTATGTACTGTGTATAGTGATAAAAAATAAATAGCCCTGGCCACTGCCCTTCTGGGGCTCAGAGGCTCTGAGGACAACGAGGGTGTGTGTATATCCACTGATGGTCGACTCACAGCTCTGGAGCCAGATCCAGACCACGAGGAGATTTTTGGGGGATTGTTTTGTTTTGTTTTGTTTTGTTTTTACGAGGAGGTTTTCACCTATCAGAGGTAAAAGGAAAAAATACAAAGTGCAGAGTTCCATGACATTGAATGTGCTCACCTTTAAAAGGAGTCAGTCCTTTATCCAAGACTTTTTTCCTCATTTTGTTCTGCTAAAAATTACCTTTTTTGATTATAAGGGAAAGGAGGGGAACTGAATGGGAAAAACTAGAGAGGGAGACAAACCATGAGAGACTCCTAACTCTGGGAAAAGAACAAAGGGTTGCAGAAGGGGAGGTGAGCAGGGGGTTGGGGTAACGGGGTGATGGGCACTGAAGAGGGCACTTGATGGGATGAGCACTGGGTATTAAATGCTGGCAAATCGAACTTCAATGGAAAAAAAATAAAAAGCCTCCAACTGGGGGTCACTTGAGATGGGCTGAGTCTGGCAGCTATTTCTTCCTACACCTAGAACTCCAGCTTGAAAAGGATGTTAACACAGTTCATATACTGTGTCCCAACACAGTTGGGACATTTGCTGTTGTTCTTGCAACTACAACAACAAATGGTTATTGAAAATGGAGAGCTGGGCCACCAAGACTCTTCCTTTTTTTTTTTTTTTTTTAAGAGTTTATTTATTTATTCATGAGAGACACAGAGAGAGAGAGAGGCAGAGACACAGGCAGAGGGAGAAGCAGGCTCCATGCAAGGGAACCGGATGTGGGACTCCATCCCGGGTCTCCAGGGCCACGCCCTGGGCCAAAGACAGGCGCTAAACTGCTGAGCCACCCCGGCGTCCCAAGACTCTTCCTTTATGAAATGAGTTAATTAGCTAATATTTGTGGAGTGCTCGAAAGTGGTAAATGGTTCTGTCCATGCTACATGCCATCAGGATTACAGAAATGTGATTAGAACTGAGTAGGATGTGTACCTGCAGGGAAAGCATTTCAAGAAATCTCTAAGGGTGCATCATTAACCTCAACATAGATGAGCAAGCCTCTTGGAATGTCCTGGTTGCATTACCTCCTGAGCAAAGGATAGAGAGCTCTCCAAGCCTTTCTCCCCTCCGGATCCAGACCGTTGTGGCCTTGTTCCTATTGTTGGATTTTTTCAACTTAGCCTATCCCAACGCTGAGCCCCTCTGCGAGAGCAAGGGGAGGCTACAAGAAGCAGAAGGCAGGCCCATGAGTACCTGAGCACGGAGTATCAAAGCATGGCTCTTTCTCATCTTCTGTTGCCAAAAACTCAATCAGCTCCACTGTGCTCACAGTGAGAAATGCTTACTCCCAAAAGTTGTGTCTTAAACAATTTCTAGAATCATAACAACAGTGATCGTTTGTTGAGTGCTTTTCCATTCCCGTGGCAATCCACATAAATACGTAGTGTCATCCTCAATTTCTAGTCCAAAAAATTGAGACCTAAAGAGATTAAGTAACTTGCCCAAGGTCACAAAATGCAGGACTTGCACCAACTCCCAATCTCTGCTTTTAAACCATGACATTGTCCAGCCTCCTGTAAAAGCTCTAAAGCATAAGGAAAGCAGGCAACTTTCCCTTCCAAATGAAAACTAAATCTATTCCAGTGGATGCTGTGATATAGCTGTCGTGCTCATTTCCGGGGCAGCTGGGAACATGGTCTGCTGAAAGCTCACAGCTTTGTCCCTCTGAGGATTGCCCTCAGCCAAACCAGGAGCTGCAGCCAGCACCCAGTGACCAGCTGATGCAAAAGCCAGGTCCTTCTGCCTCAGTTTGGGACAACTCTGAAAAGCAATCCCACTTCAGAGTGCACCATGGGATCAGCTGCAGCTACATCCCAGTTCACCCTCCCACTTTGCCCAATCCCTTTAAAAAAAAAAAAAAAGAAAAAGAAAGAAGGAGAGAAAGACAGAGAGAAGAAAGAAAGAAAAAAGAAAGAAAGAAAGAAAGAAAGAGAGAGAGCATAGGATAGAAGGAGGGAGGTGAGGAGGGATCGTATTGATTTCTTCGTGTGATTCCTGTCACCTTCATTCCTTCTCCTTCCTTCCTTCCTTCCACCCTACCTAATCCTACCAGCCCTCCCTCCCGCCATCCTCCACGAAACACAGCACGACACCGAAAAAAGACAATCAGAAAGAAAAGAAAGAAGAAACACTTGCACACAAATCTGAGTCTGCTTCCCAGGGAAACTACAATTTATAATAACATATGATTTTTATGGAGCACACTTACTATTAGAACAAATGCTATTCTAAAGGTTTCTCTATAACAAGGAATTTGTTTTACCAGACTATCTGTAATTGAAAGTTCCAAAAGCCCCCACCTGGCCTGTAATATTGATGCACAATATACCGTAAGAAACCTTCTGCCCCTCTTAGTGATTATTGATATTCTATTATTGATATTAGGGCCATGAAAACACTTAAGGACAATATCCTTGCTTTGGATGTTGAATGAAGGTCTGGACCATGGGGAGAAGAATTTAAGCCTAATGGGGAGAGGCAGGATTTGAGGAAATATTGGAAATTTTTTGGAGAAAGACCATCATCTTCATGATCACTTCTTTTCTTCTATATCAGCAGATCATTTATCATTTAATCACAAAATTGACAATCTAGAACTGTACTGTCCAATACAGCAGCCACTAGGCAGACATATATGGCTATTTAAAATTAATTAAATTCAAAAAGTTAAAAATTCAGTTTCTCAGTCATACTAGTCATATTTCAAATCATCAATGGCCATTTGTGGTTGGTGGCTACCATATTAGATGGCACAAAATGTGAATATGCCCATCACTGCTAAAAAGTTCTACTGTCACTGGTCTAAAATGAAAAATGTTTTTCCCTATAAAGACATTAAAGATTATTGCTTTTAAGCTAATCACTACTAAATCGTCTCCATATTCCTGTGGAATAAGAACAGCCTTTTTGATGATAATTCACATGAGATTCCCCTTTATGACTGAATTACTGAGACCAGATCCACCAGTCATTATATAATACTCTACCCAGAACTCAAACTCTGTGCAAATGATAGTCCACCTGTCTGAACAAGCAGGCAACAATTATAGCTATTGTAGATATCATTAAGAGAGAAGTAAGCCTTTTGATATGCATGACTACAAGATAGAATCCACGAATTCTGTGGGGAGAATAATGCATAGAACCACTATTTTCACATTACAGAAAATGGTTGCCCAGAGGTGGCAACCTGTGGAATACATAGTGCCAGAAAAGGTTCACATAGTGAGCCTGACTGCCAACCCCTGGAAGGCCTGCTTGCAAGCTTGGCCCTTGGTTTGTGTCCAGGGACTTGGATTTCAGGAAGATTCCCACCACTCACCCCCAGAACTAAGAGTGACTTATTAGGCCTAAACTGTTTCCACAAACAAAATGATCTATGATGAACACCTGCTTTCCCTCTGGAGTCGAGAATTTTGGTACATGACAAGCAGAGGTCACCTACATGGCCTAATAAAAACCCTGGGTGCTGAATCTCTAATGAACTTCCAGGTTTGGCGTTTTTCACATGCATTGTCATAACTCATTACCAGGGGAATTAAAACACATCCTGTGTGACTGCACTTCAGAGAACCCTTGGAGATTACACCTGGTTTTGCCAGGACTGGTTGCCCTTATGAGCCTTTTCTCTCTACCGATTTCACTTTGAATCCTTTCACTGCAATAAATCATCTCCGTAAGTGCTACTACACCGAGTCCTGCACATCCTCCTGGTGAATCATTGAGCCTGTGGGTCTTGGTAACCCCAACACAGATACTATCTCTCATAGACAAGTCTCCTAATAAGCTCCTTCTGAGTGGCAGAGAGGGCTATTGATTCTTCCCCAGAACCCAAGGCAAGGTCCCAGGTGCACCCTGCCACCTGTGCATGGTTTTCCCAGAAGATCATTTTTCTCTCGATGAGTGGGGCTGATACTAACATGGTAATCCCTTATTACTTATTGGTATATGAACAGGCATTATATCGTTACTTGGGTGGTGAACAGACTTTTTTGTCTATTGTTACTTTTCCTTCACTCTGAAGGAATACCTTAAGACGGGACCAAGCACACAAAAATCATCTGAAATTTTCAACCAAAAAAAGCGAATGAAAATCATTATATTCATTAACAGAAAAGTATTAATTACTTGGGCTCACTTACTTAAGGTGTAGGCTATAGACAAGTCCAGACAACCTTCAGGACAACAGTGACTTATCCAGGCATCTCTAGGGGATCCAATCCTTTTCCTGTTGGTGGAATGAAAAATAGTCTTCTCCTATACCTACGAATTCTGCCTGACAATGTGGAATGGGAATTCTCAATATTCTTTAGAAAGGATCCCAAAATCCCTGGGTGGCTCAGCGGTTTAGTGCTGCCTTCGGCCCAGGACGTGATCCTGGAGACCCGGGATCGAGTCTCACGTCGGGCTCCCAGTGCATGGAGCCTGCTTCTCCCTCTGCCTGTATCTCTGCCTCTCTCTCTGTGTGTCTCGCATGAATAAATACATAAAATCTTAAAAAAAAAAAAAAAGAAAGAAAGAAAGAAAGGATTCCCAAAAGCTAGGTGTTAAGGATAAAAGGAATCCCAAGCTTATTCTCAAGAACTAACAATTTTGTTCCTCTAAAAAGAGATGACTTTGAGATTAGACAAATACATTTTTGAGTCAGCAACATGGCTCTTATACTTTAGATAAAAGCTCCTATCAAGACTAACTTCAGAAACAAAAGTCATTCTGATACAACACTATCAATAACATAGAAAACTTCCAACTCCTGATAGATATTATAAAATGAAAAGCTCTTTTTCTTTTTTTTTTTTTTGTTTTGTTTTTTTGTTTTTTGTTTTTTTGAAAAGCTCTTTTTCAATGAACCAATAGAGAGGGCCACCAGTTATCTGGTGTTAATTCTTTATGTGTGTTATCTCATTTAATTAAATAATCTAATGAGGGTAGTATTATTACCCCCAATCAGTAGGCATGGAACAGAGGCAGAGAACTAAGGAAACATGCCCAAGGATAAGCAAGTGAGTAGGGAAGTCAGGGCTAAAACCACTTGGCTGACTCCAGAGCCAATACTCCTAGCCACTAGACTAGAAACTGCTCCAGTCACCTGGACCTTGAAGAAAAATTCGAGAGAGGCCACAACATATGATTCCGCTCTTTCTTTAGAGAACTTTGGGCTGCTTCCGAGAGTACTCTAAATTTTCCTGATCTATAACCTACTTCTATGATTAAAGCAGCCCATTGGACAGAGGATGTTAATGCTCTGTGTTACTGGGGCACCACTTGGGAGTAAACTGCTTCATTTAAGTACAAAATAACCCTAAAAGGATTCCTCGATCTTTTCAAACTATGACATTAACAATGTAAGTGCTTACATGCAAAGAGAGTCAAATACTTTCAAAAAAAAGTATGTAGACATGTAAGGAGAAACAGCAGTGATCCTAGAAAAGTGAAGACCTGTAACCTTCCCTTGCCACCTCAAAGGGCAGGTCTCATTATGATCCATCTAGGATCTTGCACCCCAAGAGCAAGGATGTTACCAACATGACTGTTGATGACAAAATAGTTCTCAGAGAAAAGGGGTCATTATGGGCAGAGCAGTTTTCAATAAGGGGTCTCTGGTATACAGGATTCTAAGGTGGCCTCAAGGTTCCTGCCCCCTGATATATACACCTTCTATGTGTTTTATGACAGTATTTTATAGATGTTATTATATTCCCTAACAGTTTACTTTAAATTAGAGATATTATCTCAGGTGGGCCTGACCTAATCAGGTGAACCCTTTTTAAAAATCAGAGAGCATCGGGATGCCTGGGTGGCTCAGCGGTTGAGCATCTGCCTTCGGCTCAGGGCGTGATCCCAGGAGCCGGGATCAAGGCCCACATCAGGATCCTTGCAGGGAGCCAACTTCTCCCTCTGCCTGTGTCTATGCCTCTCTCTGTGTATGTCTCTCATGAGTAAATAAATAAAATATATTAAAAAAAATCAGAGAGTATCGCAGTAGCAGACACCTCCAGTTAGCCTTGAAAAACTAAACTGCTGGGATCCCTGGGTGGCGCAGTGGTTTAGCGCCTGCCTTTGACCCAGGGTGCGATCCTGGAGACCCGAGATCGAATCCCACGTCGGGCTCCCGGTGCATGGAGCCTGCTTCTCCCTCTGCCTATGTCTCTGCCTCTCTCTCTCTCTCTCTCTCTCTCTCTCTGTGTGTGTGTGACTATCATAAATAAATTTTTTTAAAAATTTAAAAAAAAAAGAAAAGAAAAACTAAACTGCCATGTTGTGGAGAGGACCACGGGTCAAAGACGACGGCAGTCTCTAGGAGTCCTCAGCTCTGCAATCATAGGAAAACCAAATTCTCCCAACAACCAGTGAGCTTAGAAAAGGACTCAGAGCCTCCAGATGAAAACACAGCCTGGACAACACCTTCATCACAGCCTTATGAGATCCTGAGCAAGGGACCAGCTAAAAAGTGCCTAGACTCCTAACCTACAGAAACTGAGACAATCTACATGTGTTGTTTTAAGCCATTAAGCTTGGAGCAATCGGTCATGCAGCAATAGTAAACTGATACAGGGCCCATCTCAGAAGCAGACAAAACTGGATGCTGTGGGTTATAGCTCAGGATTACAAGCATGCAGGCTTACCAACAGAGGAAGCAGAAAAGGCCTCTGAGTTCCCAGCTCTGGAAATACCCTTTTTGGCCCCTGTTGGGAACAGAGGAGCCAGGCACAGAACCAAAGTGGCTACGTGGAGGGAAGACAAAAATCACAGAACCACTCTCCTGCATTTTTGTGGAAGCAGTGACTAAATTGTGTTATTTGCCTGGTAATGTCCCTGTCTTATTAGCCTTATTAACTGAAAGGGCTCTCTCCTTTTGCCCCTCAGGGACTGCACAATGGCACTGGCAGGAGACCATGGACAGGGTCCAGTGTTAACAATTTTGCTTAAACCATCAGCACTTGGGAAGCAGAGCAAGGCAGGGTTGATTTGCCACTCACTGCCTAAAAGCAACAAAATGTTTCTAGTTTTATCAAGCCTACTGTTTTTTTGATAATTCCTAAAATACATCCTAAAAGTCCAAATTCTCCAATACTTTTTCTAATTTTTTATTTTTATTTTATTATTATTTTTTAAGATTTTATTTATTTATTCATGAGAGACACAGAGAGAGAGAGGGAGAGGCAGAGACACAGACAGAGGGAGAAGCAGGCCCCATGCAGGGAGCCCGACATGGGACTCAATCCCAGGTCTCCAGGATCAGGCCCTGGGCTGAAGGTGGCGCTAAACCACTGAGCCACCCGGGCTGCCCTTTCTTCTAATTTTTTAAAACTGACTCAGAGCTTCACAAAATTTTTCCCCTCTAGGTTCATAAAGTACTCCACTTATTTTACTCACTTATCCTGTCAACAACTCTATGCTTATCCTTGAATTACAGGTGGAAAAGTAAAACCCAGGACTACCATCAGAATTATCCAGAGCCATAAAGTGATTTCCAGATGGGCTGGAGTATCTATCCCCAAGGCTCTTTCCTCTCAGCAGTTATGTAATTCTTTAGTGTGTGTCTGAGTGTATGTGTTTACATATTTTACTTGCTATTTCTTCTGGAGTCATTTCCACAGTCTGAATAGCTATCTCAATAGCCTTTTGTCCCCAACGCAATCTACCAAAGTTCAAGATGTACCCGGCACAGTCCGAGCTAATTACCTGAGTGGAGCATATAGGTGCCATTTGATAAGACAACAATGCATATAAAATAAAATGGGTTTTGGGATTAAAAATAGAGATACTTCAGAGTTAGACAGTGGGGCCAAATATGTAAATATTTGAACTGCCCTCAAACTTAGAATATATGTTAACATATGTCCACAGAGGTATTTTAAAGACATCCATACATTTACATGTACAACATCATCAGTAAAATCCCTGCTGAAGCAAGCCTAAGCTTGTCATTTAAATTTAAGGAATACTTGGAAAGGGAGTGGTTTGTGCGATAATAGACATGAAAGTAACACGAAGTTACTAAATAGACTAGCTAAATCCCAGAAACTGAAAAGACTAATTATTATAAGTAACACTGTCATCATCTATGCATAAAAGAAAATGTAATGCATTCATTAAGAATTTACTGGCACATACAAGGAGCACCTTGTATGTGCCTGGAACTGGGATAAATGTTTTGCATAAATCATTTCACTTATTCCCAATAAGAACCCCTCAAGGTAAATATTGCCACTGCCATTTTGTAAATGGGGATACAGGTTGAGGGCGATTAAGTAACTTGCCCAAGGGCACATGGCTACCAAGTGCCTCCTGAATAAAACACACAGATGAAGAAAGGCTGAAACCAACAAAAATCTCACTGGAAGGAGCTCTAAGGGCTTCCCTACTATTTCATTATAGTAAAATTTCATTTCATTATTCTGGTAAAAGACATATCTCTAGGGGATCCCTGGGTGGCGCAGCGGTTTGGAGCCTGCCTTTGGCCCAGGGCGCGATCCTGGAGACCCGGGATCGAATCCCACGTCGGGTTCCCAGTGCATGGAGTCTGCTTGTGTCTCTGCCTCTCTCTCTCTCACTGTGTGCCTATCATAAATAAAAAAAATAAAAAAAAGGACATATCTCTAGCCTAATAGACCTAAAAGTAAAACAGAACTGACACGCTATTTACATTACTATGTAAGCAAGCAAGTCAAATCACATAGTTAGAGCCCAGCTGGGGCTATTTCTTTCCTTTGCCACTATCTTTTTTTAAGATACTTTTATTTAAGTGGAATTTCTTTATGTAAAAAGTATAATTTTGGAGGCTAAAGGGATATAAGAATTACAAAGAAGCTATTTGATAGGAAAAGTGAAGTAGTAATAGAAATTATAGTAATCGATCTGAGGAGGGCACTTAATGGGATGAGCACTGGGTGTTATATGTTGGCAAATTGAATTTAAATTTTAAAAAATGTAAAAAAAAATTAAAAAAGGAAGAAGAAGAAGTTACAATAATCAGGCACCTGGGTGGCTCAGTGGGTTAAGCCTCTATCTTTGGCTCAGATCATGATGGGGCGGGGGGGGGGGGGGGGGTTCTGGGGGGCCTAGAATCAAGTTCCTCATATTGCTTCCTGCTCAGTGGGGAGCCTGCTTCTCCTTCTCCTTCTGCCCCTCCCTCTGCTCATGCTTTCCCTCTCTCTCTCTTTCTCTCTCAAAAAAATAAATTCCTTTTAAAAAGTTATAATAATCATATTCTTATTTAATGCTCAATCTTAAGCACTTAATACAAAATAATATCTAATCTTCATAACAATCCTATGGGGATACTATGATCATCCCCATTTTAGAGGTGAAGAAACTGAGACACAAAGAATTAAATAGCTTACAAAGGTCACACTGAGCAAGTAGAAGAACCAACGTTCAAACTCCTAAGAATGGGCTCTGAACAACTAAGAATTATGAGGAAATAAGGTCCTCCTTACTTTTCTTCTCATCCTTACCCTCCACCCTATCCTTACCACCTCCACAAGAGCTCTTAACCATTTCCTCTGTTACAGGATAATAATGATTAAAGAAAGGAAACTGGCTTTGAACAGGATTTTGTGTCATATGAGGTATAGTTTATTTTTTTCTGCTGGGAAAAATGGTCCTACCTCCACCCCACTGCAGCTCCCAATCAAATATTCCCTTCCTTTATCCATCCCATTCAGACAGATTTGTCCTGTCTCTAAGTTACAGCAGCAAAGCATGTCACTCACAGCCAATGCACATGAGTGTTAGCAGAGAACTTCAAACACTACTTGAACCTAATGGGACAACTCTTCATTATAGAATTGCAGGCACTGTAGCAGGTTTGGGGAGCTGCACTAAGAACAGTGGGTCTCCAGAAGAATTCATCCAATTAGGAGCATTCTGAATGATACTGACATGTGTGTACTATGTAATATATTATAAATATGCAAATCTATGGCATTATAAAGTAACACCAATAAACTTTTAAGCTTAAATAAAAGTTAACTAACCTTAAGACATACGCTGAATCCTCAGAATTATTTTTTTTTTAAAGATTTTATTTACTGGAAAAAAAAAAAAAAAAAAAAAAGATTTTATTTACTGGGCAGCCCGGGTGGCTCAGCGATTTAGCACCTGCCTTCGGCCCAAGGCGTGATCCTGGAAGTCTCCCTCACCTCTCTCCCTCTCTGTCTCTCAAGAATAAATAAAATCTTTATAAAAAAAAAAAAAGATTTTATTTCTTTATTCATGAGAGACACAGAGAGAGAGAGAGGCAGAGACACAGGCAGAGGGAGAAGCAGGCCCCATGCAGGGAGCCCGATGGACTAGATCCTCGGACTCCAGGATTATGCCCTGGGCAGAAGGCAGGTGCTAAACCCCTGAGCCACCCAGGGATCCCCAAATCCTCAGAATTAGATGGGCAGATCCAACTCATGACTATAAAAAGTACTAGAAATTGTAGAATCTCCTCTAGAAACTTCTGAAATTAAGATAATGTCTCATCAATACAGGCAAGTTTAGGTGTAGATATTTCTGTTTATTCCTGGCCCTGATACTCTAAAATGTCCACTTGTTTCATGCCCTAAGCACAGCCAGGCAAACAAAGATCAGTCTAGACATTCTCATCAGATGAGATCCAAAGATGATGGTAGAAACACCAAGTCTTAGGATTCAGACATATCCACACATGTTAACGTTGGTTTTTCTGCACCACCATCCTCCCCCTTATTTTTATTTCTTTATTTTATTTATTTATTTATTTATTTATTTATTTATTTATTTATTTATTTATTTTTGAGCTGTGGATTTGATTGTGTAGGCTACAGCACACATACTTTCTTGGGAGACTTGGAATCTAACAGCATCATTGCTATTAACTAGTTTTGCAAATTTGGGCAAATCATTTAACATCTCTGATCCTTTGCTTTTCTGATGAATGAGAAGGGTAGATGAAAGAATCCCTATGATCTTGACTGGCTTGAAAATTCAGCGATTCAGAGCAAACCATCTACATGTAACATAATAGATTAAACACAAATAAATAAAATGTTGCTTGAAGGAAATGACACAGATGAGCACATTTTGTATAATTCTACTTATATTTTTAAAAATAGATAAAATATCTCGTTAGAAGGCAGAGAGAACTACCTTTGCAAGAAAATAGTAAGGGAAAGTCCTCTGGGGTACTGGTAATTCCTCCACCTTGATACTGGCTAAATAAGTGTGAATACTTGGTGACAATTCACTGAACTGTGCACTTATGATTTGTACACTTTTCTGTATGTATGCTATGCTCCATTAAAAAGTTGTTTTTAGCGATGTCTGGGTGGCTTAGTGGTGAAGCATCTGCCTTTGGCTCAGGGAGTGATCCCAGAGACCTGGGATCGAGTCCCACATCGAGATCCCTTTGAGGAGCCTGCTTCTCCCTCTGCCTATGTCTCTGCCTCTCTCTGTGTGTCTCTCAAGAACAAATAAATAAAATCTTTAAATTAAAAAAAAAAGTGGTTTTTTAAAAAAATGTTAGTGGTCCAACCCATAGTGCAATTCTCAAATTCATAAAGTAATGGAAAACTATCCCCTTTACTTTGTGCTGCATCAGCCTGGGAAAAGGGAGAGAAGTAAGTGAACACGTGTTGAGCACTTACTGTATGCTACTCTCTTTGTTGTAGAAGCCCAAGATCAGGGTCCTAGTATGATTGGGTTCTTGTAAGTCTTCTTCTTCCACCAGGTCACAGACTGCCAACTTCTTGTTGTGACCTTACAAGGCAGAAGAGGACATGAAAGCTCCCCGGGGCCTCTTTTATAATAAGGACAGTAATCCACTCAAGAGGGCTTCACCCTTATGAATGACCTAACTATCTCCCAAAGGCCACACTTCCTAATACCAACACACTGGTTACAATTTCAACACATGAATTTAGCATGGAATACAAATGTGCAGTCGATTATACATATTGCATCGCTATTCTTATTACAAGGCTATAAGAGATCAATAACCATCCACATTTACAGATGAGGAAGCTGAGGGTCAGAAAGTATGAGACACTTGCATAAGCTCATGCAGCAGTCAGCAATGGAGCCCAGGTTTGTCTGCCTAGGTCTGTAGTGCTCTTTCCATTATATCTTGCTGAAAATCACTGCAATTTGGGGTTTGTAAAAATATATATATATATTTAGACCTGAGTTCTTACATGCAAAAAGAGTTTGGGAAAGCTAGAAAATACTTTCCCAAAATTCAACACCAAGTTCAAGGTTAAATATTTGGAGCAGTTCCTGGAAATTACTGATTTAGAAGGAGGTAAATAGAGGCACTTGGCCATCTTGGCTCATCACACAATGTGTGCTTGAAAATAAAATATTTCCTTATGAACTGCTCCCTCTTGAAGATTTAAGAAAGCTCTCGGTGTCTGAAAGATCCTCTTCAACTGTACAAGACTACATTAGCCACTGCTTTAAACACACATGTAAGACTCATAAGCCCTGACCTTATTCACTTCAGGAAACCCATTTAAATAGCAAAGAAAAAAAAATCAACAAAATGAATAAGCAACCCCAAGAATGGGAGAAAATATTTGCAAACCATCTTCCTGATAAGAAGTTAATTTCCAAAATATATAAGGAACTCATACAATCTGACAAGGGGGGAAAAAAACCTGATTTAAAATGGGCAGAGGAAAAAAAAATAAAAATAAAAAATAAAATGGGCAGAGGAACTGAATAGACATTTTTCTATAGAAAACATACAGATGGCCAACAGACACATGAAAAATGCTCAACATCACTAATCAAATGCAAATCAAAACCACAATGAGCTATCACCTCACACCTGTTAGGAAAGCAATTATAAAAGAAAAAAGATAACAATTGTTAGTGAGGATATAGAGAAAAAGAAACCCTTGTGCACTGATGGTGGAAATGTAAAGCGGTATGGCCATTATGAAAAACAATATGGAGGATCCTCAAAAATTAAAAATAAAACTACTATTTGATCCAGCACTGTCACTTCTGCGTACATATACAAAGCAAATGAAAACAGGATATTGAAAATATCTCTGCATTCCCATGTGTATTGCAGAATTATTCACAATAGCCAAGACATGAAAACAACCTAAGTATCCACTGGCAGATGAATAAAGAAGATGTGGTATATACATACAATGGAATGTTATTTAGCCAAAAGAAATCCTACCATTTGCATCAACAGGGATGGACCTTGAGGGTATTACGCTAAACCATTAAATAAGCCACACAGAGAAAGACAAATACTGCATAATCTCATTTATATGTGGTATCTAAAAAAGCCAAATCGTGGAAACAGTAGAATAGTGGTTGCTGAGGGCTGGAGACCAGGGAAAACGGGGAGATGGTGGACAAAGGGTATAAACTTCCAGTTATAAAACAGTAAGTTCTTATAGTTCTGGGAATCTAATGTACAGCATGGTAACTATAGTTAAAATACTGTATTATATATTTGAAAATTCCTTAATGAGATCTTAAATGTTCTCACCACAGACACACACACACACACACACAAATAGTGACTAGTTGAGGTGATGAAAATGTCAACTGGCTCTATCGTGGTAATCATTTCACAATACAGGGGTCCCCAATATCCACCGGGATATGATCCAAGATCTCCCAGGGGATGCCTGAAACCACTGATAGTACTGAAACCCATATATACTATGTTTCTTCCCATGCACACATACCTATAATAAAGTTTGATTTGTCAATTAAGCACAGTAAGAGATTAACAACTGTAACCAATAATGAAATGGAACAGTTACAACAATATACAAAAATGTCTTATTGTACCACATACACCCTATACGATGAAGCAAAGTCAGGTGAATGACCTAGGCACTGTGATGCGGAGTTAGGCTACCTAACTAATTCACCTTCTGATGATTCATCAGAAGGACTGTGGATAAGTGAAACCATGGAAAGCAAAATCGAAACTGCGGCTGACAGGGGGACTACCCTATATACAGGTATCAAGTCATGTTATACGTCAATTATCTCAATAAAGCTAGAAAATAGATAGATAGATAGATAGATAGATAGATAGATAGATAGATGATTGACAGATAGATGATAGATAGATAAAACTGTAACAACCTACTGTCAGAAAAAGTTACACACACATTCTCAGTTGTCTGATTGCTTTAGACGATATACATCATTCTTCTATTTAATTCATATGCTTCCTGTATGGGGGCAGGGAGTATCAAGTGGATTTAAACCTTTTTAGATAACTCGGTTTGAAACAAAATGAAAATTCCTTCCAGAAGCCTGCAGTCAGGACCTTCCCAGTCTGTTCCCTTTTCACCAAGAAGACCAACATTCCTCTCTTCCTCCCACCAAACTGAGGTTGGCTGACTTCGGTGAGGTGATAGAAAGCAAGCAATAGGACCAGCAGTGTTCATTCTAAGATCAGTTTTCCAAGGTAGTCATCTTTTTAAAGTAAAGCTTATTTATCCACATAAATTCCTACTAGATGAAATATGATTCCAGCCTGTGTACCCAAGGAAATTAAAGAATTCCAGTACTGTGGGGGAAAAGAAGGTAGCTATTTCCCATGATGCATGGAGCTTCACTGTTTGACTCCTTACAGCACTTAGAAGATGATTTAAGGATGATGGCTGTGAGTCACTCTCCTTGATCCCTAAGTGATTTGATCACTATGCATTTTTCCCTATTTCTACATTGACTGGGTTCCAATAATTTATAGGCATATATTTATGCAGATAATATTTCAAATGACATGCCAAAATGCTGTCAGAAAGCTAATGTTTAAAGAAATGGTGAAAGAATTCTAACTAACTAGAATATATGGCTGTGATCTCTAAATGAGTCTGTTATTCAGTCTTCCCAGCTCCACATACCCATTCCTTTTAAGACCACTTCCTGTGGGGTGCCTGGGTGGCTCAGCAGATTAAGCACCTGCCTTTGGCTCAGGCCCTGGTCTCAGGGTTCTGAGATCGAGCCCCGCATTGCGCTCCCTGCCCCATAGGGAGTCTGCTTCTCCTTCTCCTTCTCCTCTGCCGTTCTCCCTGCTTGTGTGCTTGCTCACTCTCTCTCTCTCAAATAAATAATTAAAAAAAAAAACTATTTCTTGCTTTCCACTTCCATTGTTTTATACATACATATTTAAGCACAAAGAAAAATGAAACAGGAACTAGATTTATGGTCATCAGAATGTGAGATCTAAACCTCGACGAAATCTTCAGCATAGTGTGGGATTACAATACCCCATCAATTTTTATTAAGCATTTACCAAGTGTCAAGCATTGACATTCACTCTTGGAATTACAGCTCTATCTCAGTTCTTGCCTGGAGGGAGATGCTGGTGTTCAGCATGCCTTTGACTGGGCCATTAAATATCCTCCCTTGGACCCCAGTATCACACAGTATAGTCATGAAACAAACAGGAGAGTCAACTCAGGTCAATACGTTTAGAACATGGGCAGCCCCGGTGGCTCAGTGGTTGGGCGCCGCCTTCCACCCAGGGCGTGATCCTGGAGTCCCTGGATGGAGTCCCACGTCGAGCTCCCTGCAGGGAGCCTGCTTCTCCCTCTGCCTGTGTCTCTGCCTCTCTCTGTGTGTCTCTCATGAATAAATAAATAAAATATTTTAAAAAAAGATACGTCTAGAACATGACTTCCAGAAGGACATAAGTGATAAGCAAGATTTGGAAATTACAGCAAAGAGTCATTCCAAAATTCACATTTTTTTAAGCAGGTGGAAATCAACTAGTTGTGTTGGAAAATAAGAGCATACTATGAATGGAGAAATATTTTCTTACCAGATGCTCCATCCTCTCTGGAAAACTAGCTTTTTCCCTCTTCCAAGCCTGAGTCTCCAGTTTACTTCTTTGGGTCAACTGTTTAGAAGATGCAAATTCAGTCATTATTTAACTATTAATAGTATCTAGAGTGCCTAATACACTACCTGGCAAGTATCTTTTGAGTAGGCCCTCAATAAATATTTATTGCATGAGTGAATGAATTGCAGAAATCAGCGACTCATACTTTACTCAGAAAAATACAAATGGTGTTTTTAATTAATTCAGGACCATATGGTATTGATTCTAAATGTGTTTTATTAAACTATAAGCAAGAACTGAAATAGTGATACTGCAAAGGTAATTTTGCTACCAGAATATAATTATAGTAACGCATTGCTAGACTTATTTGTTAAATACAGACTATTAATATGCTTTAATCAGCCCTAAGCTGTGTAGAAATCTTTTTTTTTTTGACATAAGCAGACACTATTCTTTTCCTAACAAGATAAATTACTTTCTAATTTTAGTTATTACGTCCTCTAGAATGTGCTTTGTCCTTTTATTTTTTTTTTTTTTTTTTTTTTTTTTTTTTTTTTTTTTTTTTAAATTTTTATTTATTTATGATAGTCACACACACAGAGAGAGAGAGAGAGAGGCAGAGACACAGGCAGAGGGAGAAGCAGGCTCCATGCACCGGGAGCCCGACGTGGGATTCGATCCCGGGTCTCCAGGATCGCGCCCTGGGCCAAAGGCAGGCGCTAAACCGCTGCGCCACCCAGGGATCCCATGTGCTTTGTCCTTTTAACCCTAACCTTCTCTCAAAGAGCCGTCACCACTCCCGGGGCAACGACCAGGGTACTGGCTCCCGGAGGCGGTTTTTCCTTCCTGAGCTGAGTTGTTGGGGTTGACGTCATCAGCTGGTAGAGGTACCTGTGCTGCAGCCCCAGAAAGTAGCCCCCGAAGAGCAGGGGTGCAGGTTGCGGGCTCCCCTGGACCCCACTGTGCAGGGGCTTGGCTCTTGGCACTTGGCCCTCCATAGCTAGTGTCTCCATGTTCTCCCCACTGCCCACTCTCCTACCTTCTATGCCAAGAGAAGTTGCAGGGAAGAGTGGTGTGCAGAAATGTTTAAATGCTTAAAGCTACCAGATTTCTCAGAAGCAGTAAGCAAGTATCTCCCTTACAGCCAAGCAAGAAGGGACTTGTCATGGATCCCTTCTCTGGCACTTGTCCAGCTCCACCCCCTGCCAATGAGGGCATCTGCAGAGCCAAAGGTCCATGTACGCCCAGAGCCTACACCACCTCTCCTAGACCACACTCAGAGTGTCTGGGACCCCAGAGTTCCCAGGTCAAACAATACAAGTGACTTCCAGAACCTGTTCAACACCACTTCCCAGAGTATCTCTTCTAAAAGCTGGACCACACTAGAGTGCTCCCCCTTAGCCTCAGTGGTGCACCCAGTAGAGAGGGGTTCCCACACAAGTGCATGAGGGTAGAGGCAAGGACAAGGAGAGAGGGGGCTGGCCTCAGGCTAAGGACCAGGACTTGCTTTCTCTGTGTCACAGACCCCCAAGGAGACCAACAATTCTAAATTCAAAAGTGTCTTTCCAAAGTTAGCAGGGAAAACATGCATGGTGATGTTGGTTAGCTTTTGAGTGTAGAACTGTTGGTGATCTTTTTTCTATGTGTTTTATATTTATCTTGCCTCAATTTTTATGGCTGTAGAGTGGAGAATAATAATAGGACAGTCTTCATCAAATTGTTATAAAAACTAAACAAGAGGAGTGCCTACGTGGCTCAGTCCAGAGAGCATGTGAGTCTTGATCTCAGGTCATGAGCTTGACCCCACGTTGGGTATAGAAATTACTTACATAAATAAATAAAGTTTTTTAGAAAAAAAAAAGACTAATTGAGATAATGCACGTAAAGCTTGAAGCACAATGGATCAATGCCTAAACTACAATTTTTATTACACACATACTAATTGCAATAAATGCAATTTTTAAACCCTATTTAAAAAACAAAAACAGGAACGCCTGGGTGGCTTAGTGGTTGAGCATCTGTCTTCAGCTCAGGGCATGATCCCAGGATCCGAAATCAAATCCCACATCGGGCTCCCTGCATGGAACCTGTTTCTCCTTCTGCCTATGTCTCTGCCTCTCTCTCTGTGTCTCATAAATAAATAATTAAAATCTTTAAAACAACAACAACATCCTTCCAGGTCACCATTAAAGTATGTGTCAGGAGCATTTCTTTATTTGCTAGATAGAATGCTCCCTGATTCATGAATCACTTAATAAAGAAAAAAAGTGTATGTGTCAAAAAAAGAAAGTAAAAGTAGATACGGTTTGGTAGCTTGGTGTATAACTTTTCAGAATTTAGACATATGGTTTATAGACCTCTCTACCCTCAGCTTTACAAATGTTGAGTGCTTTCTTCAAATTCTTTTCTTACATTCAGATATCCAAATGTACTGAATATGCTTAATGAAGTATTACAAATGAGATCCTGCCCATTTAAACATGTGAGATTTCTTGTTCTCAAATTTACCAACAGAGGTGCTTGGTTCAAATGAATGAACTCTCTTGAGACAGCCTATGAAGATCAACAAAGTTCATCTCTAATGGTAATAGGATTTACAAATAATAATGAAGTTTATCAAGCATTGAGCCTATCCCCAAAGTATAGCACAAAGCTATTTGCATACATTATTTTATTCAATCCTCAAAACTCTAAGGTAGGTGCTAATATTATTCTATTTTACAAATGATGAAACTAAGGTATAGAGAAGTTCAGTAACTTGATTGAGCTTTCACAGCCAGAAAGGACAACATCCTGAGCTCCCCGGTTCTCTGCTCCTTATTCCACTGCCTCCAGCATCAGCATCACAATCCCCATCTAGGCATCCTCTCTTCCTCAGCCCTCTCCCTATCGCCTTTGCCCACTTCCACCCAGGCCTCAGGCCTCCAACTCAGATTTCTAGTTATAATTGCTTATTGCATTGAACATAGAGATTCCATAGGGCGGTTGACGCCCTTCAATACACATTCATGGAATCAGGCAGGCTATGCCCTGGGATGAGATGAGAGAAGTGGAACTGAGTCATGGAGATTCCACAGGGAGTGAGGTAAGTCGGAGCTTGGGGTGCGTACCACACACCCTTGTGCCCCAAGCATGCTGAGTGCCCGCCATCTCTGCTGCACCTCGAAAAGAAGGGACAGGAGAGGGTGTGCAGACATGAGCCTCAGTGCTGCTGCTGAGGAAAGGGGAATCCAAACTGAGGGAGAGTCGAGAGGGTAGGGAGCACAGTTTGAATCAGGCTGAATAGTTAAGTAAAATTTACTCTTCCTCATTAAACTCCACACCAAATTCACTCTTGTTTAAATGAAATCGATTGTTAAAGAAAAACAGACTGTAACCTATGTGTTTTTGAAATATAGAGATGGGGATAGGGGTGAGCTATAAATTTCCTCAAAACTGAAATGTGTTTGGGATACAGTCCATGAGCCCAAACAGAAAGGCAAAATGTTCCCAGAGGCATTTCACAGGATTAAATAGTTTTAGGGGACAAGAGAAGAGCATCTTTTCTTTCCATCTCCCTTTCTCTCTTTTCTTTCTTCAAATGCACTGACTGAATATGCTTACTTTTGGGGAATAGATTGAGGCACAACCATGACATCTGCCCTCTTTAGAGAGAGAGAGATGAAAATGATATTTCATTTTAAATCCACATTTCAGTTCAACCTCACCCTTCCATACAAAAGCGTCTAGGGCACTCAAAAACTCTTACTTGCTCTTGTTTCTGTTACCATGACAACAGGAATCTGCTCTGAATGGACAGGAAGGATAGGGAAACAAATATGTCTCAAGCTCCTTGAGAAATACTTTCTTGTTGATAGCACGATGCTTCCAGTGTTACTGGCCTAAGTGTATGCAGAGACAGAAAACTTTTCCCTTCTCCTCTTTCAGGTTCTTTGGCTGGTCTAATGATTAAAGACATAAGACAGAGAAATAGGAGAAAAACAAATCTAATTTCACACTAATGGGAGCCCGTAAAAATATGAGACTCAAAGAAGTGACCAAAGCAGGCAGATTTTATACCTTTTAAACAAGGGAGCAGTAAATTTATGAAGAACTGACAAGACAAAGGAGTTGGGGCTTGAGGTAGCAGGTTAGTGAAGAAGTAACAAGGTTTGTTGATGCAGCCTTCTCAGCCCTGAATTCCTATCTCTGGTGTTAAGGACCTTCTACCTTCCTGCTACAGGGAGGGTATATTTCACATGGGAGATTTATCTCCTGCTTTTAGGGAAGCAAAGAAGGGTCCTTCTTGCATCAACTGTTTCTCCCCCCCCCTTTTATTAATTGCAATATAGCTGACATACAATGTCATATTAGTCCCAGGTGTACAACATAGCGAATTCCATAATTCTAGAATTCAAAAATTGTATAGCACCAGCTGTTTCTTAAGTAAGCTTAATTCAAAATAATCAATATGCCAAAGTGACATATTTGGGAGCAGCATATTCCATTCTCCTTCACATATTAAGTGGTGGTTTATAGAAGCGCCTTCAGGAACCTGATTCTCTCTAGGATCTAAGCTATGTGGCTAAGGAACAACCCATTTGATTCAATTCTTCTGCCTGATGGAAGGAACAGGTGAGACTCACAGAAAGCCCTCTGTCAACTCTCAACTGCAGCTAGGACACCCAGGCCTGCGGTTCTCCACGGACTCAGACACGTGCACAGCCTAAGTTAGGAATGGCCACAGGCCAGGCTTGTTGGAAACAAAGCCAAGAACCCTCTGTGGAGTCTGAATCCCTGGTTATAACTCAAAGAGAACATAACAAAGCACCCCTCCCAGCCACCTTCACAGCAGTTGTACTTTGCTCCTGATCCCATTCAGTATTTTTGAATCCTATTGTATGTCAATTATTAGGTCTAGCCACCTTAACATCTTCTTGAAATAGGTGCAATTATCCCCACTTTTCACTAAAAACAACAATGCTCAAAGAAGATAAAAAAAAAACTTGTCCAGATTCACAGAGTCTAACTCCAAATTCACATAAGTAAAAAAAAGGAGCCAGTCCTTTGGTCTGCTGCAATGCAGGAAGTGGGGGAAATGCTGAGCAGCCCCCTCACTGACTGGCAACAGACTAATCATCAGTGAACCAAAAGCTTGGTCCTTACTCCCAGGGGCTTGCACACTAAGGCACTCAGACCATAGACAATATATATGATTATAAGAAATATATATAGGATTACATATACATGATTATATAATATATATATGATTATAAATTGTGATAAGTGTTGTTAAGGAAATGATGCCCTAAGGACGACTTATGACCTCACCCTTATGAAAAATTCTGCCCTCCAGAGCCTTCTCCTTCAAAGCATGCAGACCCTTGATCCACAAGCCTGAGATGATGTGCTGTAGGGAACAGCTATAAACTTGCTCTCGGTCTACCCTTTGAGGCCCAGCTCTGATATAACCTAATTGTATGACCTGGAAGAAGCAACTTAAAATTCTGTGGGCCTCACCAAATGCAGAAATATGTGTAAAGCATGTAGCTGTACCTGCCACATAACATAAATATGAGTTTTCTCAGTTATATTATTATTGTCATTATTTCCCTCCCACCCACAACTGGAAGTCCTCCCAGATGTTGCCTGTGTTGGCAAACGGAAATGGTGGCTTCTAGAGTCTATGGAACTAAAGCCATGGAGTATCAGCGCAACTGACATTTCAACGGGATGAAAATGTCTACTTCCTCTGCCCATGCTGACCCTGCTCCTTTCTTTCCTGTGTTCTCTATAAGCTGACACAGCAAATGCTGTCCATGACCCACTTGCATGTCCTCGAATCCCTTCACCATTTTCATGCTCCCTGGATCCTATTGCACTCTTTCTAGTGGTCTGCCCGCCAGCTGTCTGAACCCAAATTTATGCCCCCTGGGGACAGCTGTAACCCATGCATGACTGACAGGTACTTCTCTACAGCCCTATGGAGATAAAACTTGAATGAGTGCTCTCCTTTGTAGAACTTTGCTTCATACTACTACCCTCTTCCCCTTTCAAGTCACACTTCCCAATCCCCTATCGGGGGACACTTTCTACTAAGTAAATCGCTTTCACAAAAATCTTCTTAAGATCTACTTCTGAGGAACCCACTTAAGTCCGGCTCGGGTTAATTGGCTTAAGTCTTGCTTTAAAATCATGGTTTAGTAATAAAACACTAGGATAAGAAATGTTTTAGTCTTAGCATGGCTTGACACACAACTTTTAGTATTCTCTGAAAATTGGAGAGAGTAGCAATAGGTATTATGTCCTTCAGTATGAAAGATGGAAAACTATTAGAGTCAAGAAGTGTAAACACAGTGATGCATTTTGGAACAAGATGCACCTTCTGGGCAGCAATCATTCCTGAGTTAGAGTCATCAAATTTTCCATTGTTGCTTGTTCCCAAATGAAATGTTTCCTGAACAAAATCCAGAATGTTCCAGAACAAGCAAGGCTTTCTTAGGTGTCCCAAATTACAATTACTTAAACTTTTAAGTAAAATACAACTAAGTAGGGGTAAAATATTCACCATTTGAATGTTTAATGGAATCCTATCTAAGAGAATCTCTTTATCCCAAGAGCTTAATTGTTTAAAGATAGAACTTGTAGACATACAACAATGGTGTCTACTATTTCAGGGTGGCTTTTCATTAGATTAAAATGTACCTAAGGCTTTCATTTAAGAAAAAAAGTAATTCAGCTCTAATTAGAAATGATTTTTGAGGCCAGCCTCCTTTGTCATGACTTTCACTACATGGCCTTAGATATGAAATTTCTGTTATTATGGTCATAGCATTCAGAGTTTAGAGATCATCTGGACTTATTTTTTCTTTCTAATATTCTATATTTCCAGTTTTTCCACAATGGTTGTATAGATATATATATATATAGATATAGATATATATATATGATATTTTTACATACATGTATATAGGGATATGCATATCCTAATGTGCTTTGTGTGTATATATGAATATATGTGTATGTATGTGTAAACATATGAAGAGGAAGGCTATTTTTATAAGTTGAAGTTTCTAAATTAGACCAAGTTCAAATGTATGGACACTTAAAGAACTTTAAATTAGAATAATGCAATAGTTTTGCTTATATATTATCAAAGTATTTTTTCAGTAGTGAGACTTATTGCTGAAGGTGGGGATATGAACTCACACACTCCTTTGAAAGCAACTTAGCAGGGGTCTTTAAAGTTTGTAATCCAATAGCTTTATGCATATAAAACTGAAATAAATAATTTTGTGTATAAATATGTACTTTTGGTAACACTTAAAAGGTTGTCTACCTTTAATTAAACTGAATATATTTTTTAAATAATTTTTTTAAATTATTTATTTATTTATTTATTTATGATAGTCACAGAGGGAGAGAGAGGCAGAGACACAGGCAGAGGGAGAAGCAGGCTCCATGCACCGGGAGCCCAACGTGGGATTCGATCCCGGGTCTCCAGGATCGCGCCCTGGGCCAAAGGCAGGCGCTAAACCACTGCGCCACCCAGGGATCCCCTAAACTGAATGTATTTATAGAGAAGCATACAATTCAATAAATTTTCACAAACTAAACCCACAGTGTAATCATCGCCCAAATAAAGAAGTAGACTACTACCAGCACCCTAGAACATAATAGCTTTTAAAAGTAGAAACAGATTAATGTCTAAAGAGAAAAATTTAAGATGGGACAAACTAGACAAATGTTAAGCAATTTAAGCAAAGCCATCTAGAAATCCCAAAGGCAACAAGACAAAGCAGTAAATATGAAGATCCCTGTAGACACAGAATCACAAACTTGCAAGAGCTGTATTACTGGAGGTGTAGTGAAGGCAATGGGAAATTGTGCCAAGTGGCGTTTATGAAGAATACCATGGAGAATCACAGCAGCAAAGGCTCTGAGTAAAAGTTCTGCTTGGGTCATGTCAGGCCTTGCCTGAAGTTTACGTAAATGAAGTCCAAGTTGACATACTAACTAAACCAAATGCTGAAAGTAGGTAGGCAATCACAGAAGGGAGAAGCAGATAGGGGTGACAGTCTGACTATGGATGGAAGATATGGAAATAAATCCTCTATTCTTAGAAAAGATGGAGCTCACCATTTTGAATCATTATAGCCAAAGACTAATGAGAAAGCCAAGGTTAACTAATTGGTGTAACCAGCTATGACCATCTGGTTAATGACTAAGCACAGCTAAATTAAGCATGACCCTGAGACACAGACCAAGAACAAGTAGAATAGTTTAGAGGCCAGAGCAAAGAAGCTTACATAGATGTATCAATAACATTCCAACAAACAAACCTACTATTCTTGAAGCTAGGATGGCATGAACCCTTCTCACACACATGTCCAGGCTTCCGGAGGAAACAAGAGAACCAGGTAATAATATCCATATAGATAATCCAGGTTTCACAGGAATCCTGAGAGGGAAGGGTAAGTTATGGCAACAGAGATATCTCCAGGCCTTCCTCAGGACTAAGGTCAAACCAAAGTCATTGCAGTGGGGGTTTCTTAGGCTGGGTAAAGACAGAACTAGTTTGTTTCATAGATTCATTCTTTCTTTCTTTCAACACAAAGTTACTGAGTCCCTACTAAGTGCCAGGCACTGGGCTATCCAAAGGATATGTCACTGAGAAAAATTAACACAGGTCCTGGCTGGAAGAGGCTATCACCTAATCTGTGATAAGGAAAGACATGTTTACCAGCAGGCTAATGAAGCTGCAGTTTCAGACTGAATTTCAAGGCCTGCACCCAATTTTTTTTTCATAATTTTGTATTCTTTGGGTCCCACAAAACCTGGCCCCTCTTCTGTTGATGAGTCCCATGAAGAAGACCAGATTTCTATGATGGCATCTGTCATACTTCATTACACATGTTTATTTGCATATTTGTCCTTCCCTAGAACCCTGAGCCTCTTCACCTTAGAGACATTTCTAATTTATCTTTGTCTCTGATATTCAGTGCAGATAGATGTTAAATAAGTGAATAGACTTCGCTGAACTTTTAGTTATCCATATACTAATCAATGACTTTTATGCTTCTGAATATTATTTGTTCCCTTTTGCTTTTCCTCAGTAAAGATTCTTCTGAAAATTCCAATCTGATAAGGTGGAACAAGTAAGGAACTGTTGACTCCTATTCAGAGCAAGAAGCCAGGAAAATAAGCTTTTTGTGGCCAGGTAATGGTAGCAACAGTCAGTCACAGGTAGAAAATCTGTGAAGCATGGAGTTGCTGAGTCAATTAAGGAAGTGAAATTCCTGGAAAAGGCACTCTCTTCAGACTAATGATTATTGAATTTTAGCATGCTTAGCTGGAGAGTTTGTTAAACCACAAATAGGTGGGCCCTATCTCCAGAGTTCTGATTCAGTACATCTCAGGTGGGAACAGGGCACTGGCATTTCTAACAAGTTCCAAGTAATACTGAGGCTGATGGTCCAGGGACCACACTTTACCTTGCACCACTGATGACCAATGTTGGCTGTACATTGGCATCACTTGGAGAACCTTAAAAATGCTAATGTCTGGGTTTTCCTCTACCCCAATATTCTGATTAATTGGTCTAGATCATAGCCCAGGCATTAAGATTGTAAAAGTGCAGTCAAGTTTGAGAACCACTGCCCTACACCATGGTATATTAGAGGGTAAGAAAACTTTTCCTGTCTTCCCTTCTCAGTTCTTTGACTGGTCTAAAAATTAAATTGAGTGAGAAAAAAAATAAAATTAAATTGACATAGGACAGAATAACAAGATATACACAAATTTAATTTACCCATAAAAATATGGCATTCAAAGAAGTGACCAAAGCAAGCAGCTTTTATACATTTTAGACAAAAAAGCAAAATTTGTGAAGAACTGACAAGACAAAGGAATTTTGGCTTAGGGTAGCAGATTAGTGAAGAAGTAACAAGATTTATTTACACAGCCTTCTCAGCCCTGACTTCCCCATCTCTGGTGTTAAGGACGCCTTCTACCCTCCTGCTACAGGGTGGTATCTTTCACATGGAAGATTGATTTCCTTCTTTCAGGGGGACAAAGGAGATCAGAGTACCTTTCTTGTACTAGCTGTTTCTTAAGTAACTTGACTTCAAAATAATCAATATGCCAAAGTGGCCTATTTTAGGGTGGCATATTCTGCTCTCCTTCAGTAAAAGGCATATTCTGAAAGGCAGCTATGCTCATCACTATACCACCAATGCCTGCTATAAGGCATATTTTGAAATATGCATAAGGCATATAGGTCACAAGTCTTGACCTATCCTTCACCTTGCCAGGAGAAAGAGCATTTGAACCCTTTTTGGAAATCTTAAGAATCATTTAAAGAGAAATTTAAGAATCTTAAAAGGTCATGAACTCCACATTCCCTCCCTCTGCAACACCATTCAGCCTCCCACAGAGCAACTTCAGTTGGAGGCAACCTTTCAGCATTTAAATGGCTCCAACTACTAAAATCCAAAGGAGACTCACTTAGGCCTTGCTGCACATAGACCACACTCTACACACTGCTCTACACACACCAATTCCAGAGCCTTGGCCCCTGTCAGTGATCACCCAGAATAGCCACCCCTGCCCTTCCAGCTTCGATCGTCCTCCCTGTTCCCACAGTAAGGTTTTTATCTACACCTCTCCTATTAGATTTCTCTCTCTGCATGACGATTATTTGCATTTCCATCCTCCTCCCAGAATAATGTCAGCTCCTTGAGGTTAATTTCTCTCCCTTCTGGCCCTTGAACCCAGCTCATCTAGTCAATGAAAGGTTTTTGAATGACTGTGGATAATGTATTATTCAAATCACTGACTCCTCCCTTTGGCGGACAAAAAAATTTCTTATACTTCCCAATTGTCTCCCCATTGCCACATCTAATTGTTGGAGGTCTTCACCTTTGTCACAATTTAAAAGTAGAAATCAACTTGGTAGTACCTACCACGAACTGCAAAACAACCAAACCAAACCGAAACTATTTAAAATGATGTCCCAAAATAGAACCTAAAACAGAGAGCTATATTAAGTGAACTAATTAAATACGGAAAATGAGAATTTTGCTATTGCATTACAGGCTCCTAGTTTTACCTAAATGAATGATAAAAGAAAGTGTGGAAGAGCAGAATGACTTCACAGTAAAACTCTAAGCCCCAGAAGATCCTAGCATTCCTTCTATTCTAAACTTAGCTCAGCCACTGGCCCACCATGTGAATGAGTCACTGTTCTTCCTTGACTTAAATCATCCCTCTTATAAAACTTGTTAAAGAAAGACGTCACTGCAAATTAGATGTTGTAGCTAAGTTTAGCCATCCTTAGGACATAAATATTATAACTTATGTGAGTTCAATCATTTTTGTTTCATGACTTATATTTGGGCATGTGCTTAAATATGTGTTTTTATACATGCTGTAGCTAAAGATACACCTTATGCATAGACATAGATTTTATATTTATATATAATATTAATACAATATATATGCAAATATCCACAGAAAGCACCTTGCACGGAAACATCCTTGAGCTATTTTAAGAGATAGCATTATTTTACTGACAAGTGTTCTGATTTTAGCTCTCTGACTTGCCCCCAGCCTGACCTCCGAATTGACTGTTCTCAGAGAGGCTATGTGATTGTGTAAGTGCGCCTGTTAGGGAGGGAGACCCTGTCCCTGGCTTCTTAGGTAATGCCATTCATAGTGTAACTTGGGGATTAATGGGGTCCCTCTACAAGAAATACTTCCCCACAGGCTTGTCAGAAGGCTGAGGTTCCAGTTATCACCAGCATGACCTTCAGTCTTTACAGATCTTCTTAAAAACACAGGTATTTTGCTTGGAGTAGAACAACATGTTAGCTCACAAAGGTTACACATTTAAAATCTGAGCGAATGGAGAAGTTAGTTTATCTGATCAACCCATTACCACCCACTATTGTCATCTCTTTGAGATTAGGATTCTGAAAGAATGAGGAAAAGGAAGACTGCATACAGAGACTTGAGAAGCTCCAAATATTGCTTGGGAGGGGGAAGTCAGAAACCTGGATAGTCCAGCAGCTACACGAAGGTCTCAGCACAAAGGAGCAGGTAGCAAAGAATAATAGGGACACCAGAAGCCACGTGAGTGTCAGCAAAAAGCCAACCCTGGCCAGTGACCAAGGCTGAGTGCTTCATGAGAATCCATAATACACAGAGAACTTTCTCGTGTCATTTGAATCTCATAAAATCCCAGTGAAGTAGGTATTGTTATGTTCATTCTCATTTTATAAAGAAAGAATGTGAAATTCAGTGACCGAGTCACTCATTCATGGCCACTCAACTGGTAAATGGCAGAACCAGGCTGCAAACTATGGTCTTCAAAATCCACCAAGTCTTCTTGTTACATCTTTCTACCTACATGTGTCAGGCTAGTCAGCGGGGGACTCTGTCCCCTCCAAAGCACAGATGTGGTTATACTGCATCATTCGGTTTCTGCTTGGGTCAGAACTGACCCAAATTCCCTGGCAATAGTCAACAGGCTACTCCACTATATCAGGGGAGCCAGTGTCCCTGGAAACACAAGGCAAATGGCTAAAGGAGAAACTTAGGAGGGAGGCAAATATTAAGATCGGTAAGGAAGGTATCCCAACCCCTCTCATCCAAGACAGAATGTTGCTAACATTTTCTTGTGGGGTCAGAGGAAGATCTGAGACCAGGGAATACAGATTCTGGGAGAAGTCTCTACTATCTAAGCCATCTGGTCATCTAGCCTATCCATGAACAAGAAAAAAAAAGCATTCTTCAATTTTCTTAAGAGACTCATTCCCTTGTTCAGTCATCTTTCCTTTTAAGGTGTTCTTTTGAATCTAACTTAAATGTTTTTCCACTAGCTTTCTTAGGTCCACTCAAAAAGAGAGAATCAGTGCCATTTAAACATATATTTAATACTTCAAAGCCTACTAAGAATCCCTTCCATATCTCCTCTCCAGTAAAACAGCCACAACTCCTTTGATACCTCTTCATTAAGTGTAAGTCCTATTTTTCATGCTTTAATCAACTCCATTGCTCATCTGTGGTCCCTTTCCAGTTTTATTATACACACCTTAAAATGTGAAGACCAAAACACAGTACCCTGGATACTCTAAGGAATAGACCAATAAAAGCCTGGTTTCCTAGCTCCTGAAAAAGATCACAAAATAAGAGCCAGTGTCATGTTCATGCCCCAATATCACTAATAAATAACAGAACTGCCTTGCTGATTCATCAAACGTGCTTTCTCCTTGTTGCCAC